>NC_091982.1:113766416-114366416 GCF_044704955.1 Pristiophorus japonicus | reverse complement strand
CCCGGTCCTGCTCCTAGCCTGGGCCAAGTGGCCTCTTCCCTCCCGGTCCCGCACCTATCACTGGCCAAGTGGCCTCTTCCCCCCCGGTCCCGCACCTAGCCTGGGCCAAGTGGCCTCTTCCCCCCCGGTCCCGCACCTATCACTGGCCAAGTGGCCTCTTCCCTCCCGGTCCCGCACCTTGCCCGGGCCAAGTGGCCTCTTCGCTCCCGGTCCCGCACCTATCAGTGGCCAAGTGGCCTCTTACCCCCCGGTCCTGCACCTAGCCTGGGCCAAGTGGCCTCTTCCCTCCCGGTCCCGCACCTATCACTGGCCAAGTGGCCTCTTCCCCCCCGGTCCCGCACCGAGCCCGGGCCAAGTGGCCTCTTCCCTCCCGGTCCCGCACCTATCACTGGACAAGTGGCCTCTTCCCCCCCCCGGTCCCGCACCTAGCCCGGGCCAAGTGGCCTCTTCCCTCCCGGTCCCGCACCAATCACTGGCCAAGTGGCCTCTTCCCCCCCGGTCCTGCACCTAGCCCGGGCCAAGAGGCCTCCTTCCTCCCGGTCCTGCACCTAGCCCGGGCCAAGTGGCCTCTCCCCCCCGGTCCCGCACCTATCACTGGCCGAGTGGCCTCTTCCCTCCCGGTCCTGCACCTAGCCTGGGCCAAGTGGCCTCCTCCCTCCCGGTCCTGCACCTAGCCCGGGCCAAGTGGCCTCTTCCCTCCCGGTCCTGCACCTATCACTGTCCGAGTGGCCTCTTCCCTCCCGGTCCTGCACCTAGCCCGGGCCAAGTGGCCTCTTCCCTCCCGGTCCTGCACCTATCACTGTCCGAGTGGCCTCTTCCCTCCCGGTCCTGCACCTAGCCCGGGCCAAGTGGCCTCTTCGCTCCCGGTCCCGCACCTATCAGTGGCCAAGTGGCCTCTTACCCCCCGGTCCTGCTCCTAGCCTGGGCCAAGTGGCCTCTTCCCTCCCGGTCCTGCATCTAGCCTGGGCCAAGTGGCCTCTTCCCCCCCGGTCCCGCACCTATCACTGGCCGAGTGGCCTCTTCGCTCCCGGTCCTGCACCTAGCCCGAGCTTAGTGGCCTCTTCCCCGCCGGTCCCGCACCTAGCCCGGGCCAAGTGGCCTCTTTCCCCCCCGGTCCCGCACCTATCACTGGCCGAGTGGCCTCTTCCCCCCCGGTCCTGCACCTAGCCTGGGCCAAGTGGCCTCTTCCCCCCCGGTCCCGCACCTAGCCCGGGCCAAGTGGCCTCCTTCCTCCCGGTCCTGCACCTAGCCCGGGCCAAGTGGCCTCTCCCCCCCGGTCCCGCACCTATCACTGGCCGAGTGGCTTCTTCCCTCCCGGTCCTGCACCTATCACTGTCCGAGTGGCCTCTTCCCTCCCGATCCTGCACCGAGCCCGGGCCAAGTGGCCTCTTCGCTCCCGGTCCCGCACCTATCAGTGGCCAAGTGGCCTCTTACCCCCCGGTCCTGCACCTAGCCTGGGCCAAGTGGCCTCTTCCCTCCCGGTCCCGCACCTATCACTGGCCAAGTGGCCTCTTCCCCCCCGGTCCCGCACCTAGCCTGGGCCAAGTGGCCTCTTCCCCCCCGGTCCCGCACCTATCACTGGCCAAGTGGCCTCTTCCCTCCCGGTCCCGCACCTTGCCCGGGCCAAGTGGCCTCTTCGCTCCCGGTCCCGCACCTATCAGTGGCCAAGTGGCCTCTTACCCCCCGGTCCTGCACCTAGCCTGGGCCAAGTGGCCTCTTCCCTCCCGGTCCCGCACCTATCACTGGCCAAGTGGCCTCTTCCCCCCCGGTCCCGCACCGAGCCCGGGCCAAGTGGCCTCTTCCCACCCGGTCCCGCACCTATCACTGGACAAGTGGCCTCTTCCCCCCCCCGGTCCCGCACCTAGCCCGGGCCAAGTGGCCTCTTCCCTCCCGGTCCCGCACCAATCACTGGCCAAGTGGCCTCTTCCCCCCCGGTCCTGCACCTAGCCTGGGCCAAGTGGCCTCTTCCCCCCCGGTCCCGCACCTATCACTGGCCAAGTGGCCTCTTCCCCCCCGGTCCTGCACCTAGCCTGGGCTAAGTGGCCTCTTCCCCCACCCCCGGTCCCGCACCTATCACTGGCCAAGTGGCCTCTTCCCCCCCGGTCCCGCACCTACCCTGGGCCAAGTGGCCTCTTCCCTCCCGGTCCCGTACTTATCACTGGCCAAGTGGCATCTTCCCCCCCGGTCCCGCACCTAGCCCGGGCCAAGTGGCCTCTTCCCTCCCGGTCCCGCACCTATCACTGGCCAAGTGGCCTCTTCCCCCCCGGTCCCGCACCTAGCCCGGGCCAAGTGGCCTCTTCCCTCCCGGTCCCGCACCTATCACTGGCCAAGTGGCCTCTTCCCCCCCGGTCCCGCACCTAGCCCGGGCCAAGTGGCCTCTTCCCTCCCGGTCCCGCACCTATCACTGGCCAAGTGGCCTCTTCCCCCCCCGGTCCTGCACCTAGCCTGGGCCAAGTTGCCTCTTCCCCCCTGGTCCCGCACCTATCACTGGCCGAGTGGCCTCTTCCCCCGCCGGTCCTGAACCTAGCCTGGACTAAGTGGCCTCATCCCCCCCGGTCCCGCACCTAGCCTGGGCCAAGTGGCCTCTTCCCCCCGCCCCGGTCCCGCACCTATCACTGGCCAAGTGGCCTCTTCCCTGCCTGTCCCGCATCTATCCCGGGCCAAGTGGCCTCTTCCCTCCCGGTCCTGCACCTATCACTGGCCAAGTGGCCTCTTCCCTCCCGGTCCCGCACCTAGCCCGGGCCAAGTGGCCTCTTCCCTCCCGGTCCCGCACCTATTACTGGCCGAGTGGCCTCTTCGCTCCCGGTCCTGCACCTAGCACGAGCCAAGTGGCCTCTTCCCCCCCGGTCCCGCAGCTAGCCTGGGCCAAGTGGCCTCTACCCCCCCCGGTCCCGCACCTATCACTGGCTGAGTGGCCTCTTCCCCCCCCGGTCCTGCACCTAGCCTGGGCCAAGTGGCCTCTTCCCTCCCGGTCCCGCACCTAGCCCGGGCCAAGTGGCCTCCACCCTCCCGGTCCTGCACCTAGCCCGGGCCAAGTGGCCTCTTCCCTCCTGGTCCTGCACCTAGCCCGGGCCAAGTGGCCTCTTCCCTCCCGGTCCTGCATCTAGCCTGGGCCAAGTGGCCTCTTCCCCCCCGGTCCCGCACCTATCACTGGCCGAGTGGCCACTTCGCTCCCGGTCCTGCACCTAGCCCGAGCTTAGTGGCCTCTTCCCCGCCGGTCCCGCACCTAGCCCGGGCCAAGTGGCCTCTTCCCCCGCCGGTCCCGCACCTATCACTGGCCGAGTGGCCTCTTCCCCCCCGGTCCTGCACCTAGCCTGGGCCAAGTGGCCTCTTCCTCCCCGGTCCCGCACCTAGCCCGGGCCAAGTGGCCTCCTTCCTCCCGGTCCTGCACCTAGCCCGGGCCAAGTGGCCTCTCCCCCCCGGTCCCGCACCTATCACTGGCCGAGTGGCCTCTTCCCTCCCGGTCCTGCACCTATCACTGTCCGAGTGGCCTCTTCCCTCCCGATCCTGCACCGAGCCCGGGCCAAGTGGCCTCTTCGCTCCCGGTCCCGCACCTATCAGTGGCCAAGTGGCCTCTTACCCCCCGGTCCTGCACCTAGCCTGGGCCAAGTGGCCTCTTCCCTCCCGGTCCCGCACCTATCACTGGCCAAGTGGCCTCTTCCCCCCCGGTCCCGCACCTAGCCTGGGCCAAGTGGCCTCTTCCCCCCCGGTCCCGCACCTATCACTGGCCAAGTGGCCTCTTCCCTCCCGGTCCCGCACCTTGCCCGGGCCAAGTGGCCTCTTCGCTCCCGGTCCCGCACCTATCAGTGGCCAAGTGGCCTCTTACCCCCCGGTCCTGCACCTAGCCTGGGCCAAGTGGCCTCTTCCCTCCCGGTCCCGCACCTATCACTGGCCAAGTGGCCTCTTCCCCCCCGGTCCCGCACCGAGCCCGGGCCAAGTGGCCTCTTCCCACCCGGTCCCGCACCTATCACTGGACAAGTGGCCTCTTCCCCCCCCCGGTCCCGCACCTAGCCCGGGCCAAGTGGCCTCTTCCCTCCCGGTCCCGCACCAATCACTGGCCAAGTGGCCTCTTCCCCCCCGGTCCTGCACCTAGCCTGGGCCAAGTGGCCTCTTCCCCCCCGGTCCCGCACCTATCACTGGCCAAGTGGCCTCTTCCCCCCCGGTCCTGCACCTAGCCTGGGCTAAGTGGCCTCTTCCCCCACCCCCGGTCCCGCACCTATCACTGGCCAAGTGGCCTCTTCCCCCCCGGTCCCGCACCTACCCTGGGCCAAGTGGCCTCTTCCCTCCCGGTCCCGTACTTATCACTGGCCAAGTGGCATCTTCCCCCCCGGTCCCGCACCTAGCCCGGGCCAAGTGGCCTCTTCCCTCCCGGTCCCGCACCTATCACTGGCCAAGTGGCCTCTTCCCCCCCGGTCCCGCACCTAGCCCGGGCCAAGTGGCCTCTTCCCTCCCGGTCCCGCACCTATCACTGGCCAAGTGGCCTCTTCCCCCCCGGTCCCGCACCTAGCCCGGGCCAAGTGGCCTCTTCCCTCCCGGTCCCGCACCTATCACTGGCCAAGTGGCCTCTTCCCCCCCCCGGTCCTGCACCTAGCCTGGGCCAAGTTGCCTCTTCCCCCCTGGTCCCGCACCTATCACTGGCCGAGTGGCCTCTTCCCCCGCCGGTCCTGAACCTAGCCTGGACTAAGTGGCCTCATCCCCCCCGGTCCCGCACCTAGCCTGGGCCAAGTGGCCTCTTCCCCCCGCCCCGGTCCCGCACCTATCACTGGCCAAGTGGCCTCTTCCCTGCCTGTCCCGCATCTATCCTGGGCCAAGTGGCCTCTTCCCTCCCGGTCCTGCACCTATCACTGGCCAAGTGGCCTCTTCCCTCCCGGTCCCGCACCTAGCCCGGGCCAAGTGGCCTCTTCCCTCCCGGTCCCGCACCTATCACTGGCCGAGTGGCCTCTTCGCTCCCGGTCCTGCACCTAGCACGAGCCAAGTGGCCTCTTCCCCCCCGGTCCCGCAGCTAGCCTGGGCCAAGTGGCCTCTACCCCCCCCGGTCCCGCACCTATCACTGGCTGAGTGGCCTCTTCCCCCCCCGGTCCTGCACCTAGCCTGGGCCAAGTGGCCTCTTCCCTCCCGGTCCCGCACCTATCACTGGCCGAGTGGCCTCTTCCCTCCCGGTCCTGCACCTAGCCCGGGCCAAGTGGCCTCCACCCTCCCGGTCCTGCACCTAGCCCGGGCCAAGTGGCCTCTTCCCTCCTGGTCCTGCACCTAGCCCGGGCCAAGTGGCCTTTTCCCTACCGGTCCTGCATCTAGCCTGGGCCAAGTGGCCTCTTCCCCCCCGGTCCCGCACCTATCACTGGCCGAGTGGCCTCTTCGCTCCCGGTCCTGCACCTAGCCCGAGCTTAGTGGCCTCTTCCCCGCCGGTCCCGCACCTAGCCCGGGCCAAGTGGCCTCTTCCCCCGCCGGTCCCGCACCTATCACTGGCCGAGTGGCCTCTTCCCCCCCGGTCCTGCACCTAGCCTGGGCCAAGTGGCCTCTTCCTCCCCGGTCCCGCACCTAGCCCGGGCCAAGTGGCCTCCTTCCTCCCGGTCCTGCACCTAGCCCGGGCCAAGTGGCCTCTCCCCCCCGGTCCCGCACCTATCACTGGCCGAGTGGCCTCTTCCCTCCCGGTCCTGCACCTAGCCTGGGCCAAGTGGCCTCCTCCCTCCCGGTCCTGCACCTAGCCCGGGCCAAGTGGCCTCTTCCCTCCCGGTCCTGCACCTATCACTGTCCGAGTGGCCTCTTCCCTCCCGATCCTGCACCGAGCCCGGGCCAAGTGGCCTCTTCGCTCCCGGTCCCGCACCTATCAGTGGCCAAGTGGCCTCTTACCCCCCGGTCCTGCACCTAGCCTGGGCCAAGTGGCCTCTTCCCTCCCGGTCCCGCACCTATCACTGGCCAAGTGGCCTCTTCCCCCCCGGTCCCGCACCTAGCCTGGGCCAAGTGGCCTCTTCCCCCCCGGTCCCGCACCTATCACTGGCCAAGTGGCCTCTTCCCTCCCGGTCCCGCACCTTGCCCGGGCCAAGTGGCCTCTTCGCTCCCGGTCCCGCACCTATCAGTGGCCAAGTGGCCTCTTACCCCCCGGTCCTGCACCTAGCCTGGGCCAAGTGGCCTCTTCCCTCCCGGTCCCGCACCTATCACTGGCCAAGTGGCCTCTTCCCCCCCGGTCCCGCACCGAGCCCGGGCCAAGTGGCCTCTTCCCACCCGGTCCCGCACCTATCACTGGACAAGTGGCCTCTTCCCCCCCCCGGTCCCGCACCTAGCCCGGGCCAAGTGGCCTCTTCCCTCCCGGTCCCGCACCAATCACTGGCCGAGTGGCCTCTTCCCTCCCGGTCCTGCACCTAGCCCGGGCCAAGTGGCCTCCACCCTCCCGGTCCTGCACCTAGCCCGGGCCAAGTGGCCTCTTCCCTCCTGGTCCTGCACCTAGCCCGGGCCAAGTGGCCTCTTCCCTCCCGGTCCTGCATCTAGCCTGGGCCAAGTGGCCTCTTCCCCCCCGGTCCCGCACCTATCACTGGCCGAGTGGCCTCTTCGCTCCCGGTCCTGCACCTAGCCCGAGCTTAGTGGCCTCTTCCCCGCCGGTCCCGCACCTAGCCCGGGCCAAGTGGCCTCTTCCCCCCCCGGTCCCGCACCTATCACTGGCCGAGTGGCCTCTTCCCCCCCGGTCCTGCACCTAGCCTGGGCCAAGTGGCCTCTTCCCCCCCGGTCCCGCACCTAGCCCGGGCCAAGTGGCCTCCTTCCTCCCGGTCCTGCACCTAGCCCGGGCCAAGTGGCCTCTCCCCCCCGGTCCCGCACCTATCACTGGCCGAGTGGCCTCTTCCCTCCCGGTCCTGCACCTATCACTGTCCGAGTGGCCTCTTCCCTCCCGATCCTGCACCGAGCCCGGGCCAAGTGGCCTCTTCGCTCCCGGTCCCGCACCTATCAGTGGCCAAGTGGCCTCTTACCCCCCGGTCCTGCACCTAGCCTGGGCCAAGTGGCCTCTTCCCTCCCGGTCCCGCACCTATCACTGGCCAAGTGGCCTCTTCCCCCCCGGTCCCGCACCTAGCCTGGGCCAAGTGGCCTCTTCCCCCCCGGTCCCGCACCTATCACTGGCCAAGTGGCCTCTTCCCTCCCGGTCCCGCACCTTGCCCGGGCCAAGTGGCCTCTTCGCTCCCGGTCCCGCACCTATCAGTGGCCAAGTGGCCTCTTACCCCCCGGTCCTGCACCTAGCCTGGGCCAAGTGGCCTCTTCCCTCCCGGTCCGCACCTATCACTGGCCAAGTGGCCTCTTCCCCCCCGGTCCCGCACCGAGCCCGGGCCAAGTGGCCTCTTCCCACCCGGTCCCGCACCTATCACTGGACAAGTGGCCTCTTCCCCCCCCCGGTCCCGCACCTAGCCCGGGCCAAGTGGCCTCTTCCCTCCCGGTCCCGCACCAATCACTGGCCAAGTGGCCTCTTCCCCCCCGGTCCTGCACCTAGCCTGGGCCAAGTGGCCTCTTCCCCCCCGGTCCCGCACCTATCACTGGCCAAGTGGCCTCTTCCCCCCCGGTCCTGCACCTAGCCTGGGCTAAGTGGCCTCTTCCCCCACCCCCGGTCCCGCACCTATCACTGGCCAAGTGGCCTCTTCCCCCCCGGTCCCGCACCTACCCTGGGCCAAGTGGCCTCTTCCCTCCCGGTCCCGGACTTATCACTGGCCAAGTGGCATCTTCCCCCCCGGTCCCGCACCTAGCCCGGGCCAAGTGGCCTCTTCCCTCCCGGTCCCGCACCTATCACTGGCCAAGTGGCCTCTTCCCCCCCGGTCCCGCACCTAGCCCGGGCCAAGTGGCCTCTTCCCTCCCGGTCCCGCACCTATCACTGGCCAAGTGGCCTCTTCCCCCCCCGGTCCTGCACGTAGCCTGGGCCAAGTTGCCTCTTCCCCCCTGGTCCCGCACCTATCACTGGCCGAGTGGCCTCTTCCCCCGCCGGTCCTGAACCTAGCCTGGACTAAGTGGCCTCATCCCCCCCGGTCCCGCACCTAGCCTGGGCCAAGTGGCCTCTTCCCCCCGCCCCGGTCCCGCACCTATCACTGGCCAAGTGGCCTCTTCCCTGCCTGTCCCGCATCTATCCCGGGCCAAGTGGCCTCTTCCCTCCCGGTCCTGCACCTATCACTGGCCAAGTGGCCTCTTCCCTCCCGGTCCCGCACCTAGCCCGGGCCAAGTGGCCTCTTCCCTCCCGGTCCCGCACCTATCACTGGCCGAGTGGCCTCTTCGCTCCCGGTCCTGCACCTAGCACGAGCCAAGTGGCCTCTTCCCCCCCGGTCCCGCAGCTAGCCTGGGCCAAGTGGCCTCTACCCCCCCCCGGTCCCGCACCTATCACTGGCTGAGTGGCCTCTTCCCCCCCCGGTCCTGCACCTAGCCTGGGCCAAGTGGCCTCTTCCCTCCCGGTCCCGCACCTATCATTGGCCAAGTGGCCTCTTCCCCCCCCGGTCCCGCACCTAGCCCGGGCCAAGTGGCCTCTTCCCTCCCGGTCCCGCACCTAGCCCGGGCCAAGTGGCCTCTTCCCCCCCGGTCCTGCACCTAGCCTGGGCCAAGTGGCCTCTTCCCCCTCGGTCCTGCACCTAGCCCGGGCCAAGTGGCCTCTTCCCCCCCGGTCCCACACCTATCACTGGCCGAGTGGCCTCTTCCCTCCCGGTCCTGCACCGAGCCCGGGCCAAGTGGCCTCCTCCCTCCCGGTCCTGCAACTAGCCCGTGCCAAGTGGCCTCTTCCCTCCCGGTCCCGCACCTAGCCCGGGCCAAGTGGCCTCTTCCCTCCCGGTCCCGCACCTATCACTGGCCAAGTGGCCTCTTCCTCCCCGGTCCCGCAACTATCCCGGGCCAAGTGGCCTCTTCCCTCCCGGTCCCGCACCTATCACTGGCCAAGTGGCCTCTTCCCCCCGGGTCCCGCACCTCGCCCGGGCCAAGTGGCCTCTTCCCTCCCGGTCCCGCACCTATCACTGGCCAAGTGGCCTCTTCCCCCCCGGTCCTGCACCTAGCCTGAGCTAAGTGGCCTCTTCCCCCCCGGTCCCGCACCTAGCCTGGGCCAAGTGGCCTCTTCCCCCCCTCCGGTCCCGCACCTATCACTGGCCAAGTGGCCTCTTCCCCCCCGGTCCCGCACCTAGCCTGGGCCAAGTGGCCTCTTCCCCCCCCCCCGGTCCCGCACCTATCACTGGCCAAGTGGCCTCTTCCCCCCCACGGTCCCGCACCTATCACTGGCCAAGTGGCCTCTTCCCTCCCGGTCCTGCACCTAGCCCGGGCCAAGTGGCCTCCACCCTCCCGGTCCTGCACCTAGCCCGGGCCAAGTGGCCTCTTCCCTCCTGGTCCTGCACCTAGCCCGGGCCAAGTGGACTCTTCCCTCCCGGTCCTGCATCTAGCCTGGGCCAAGTGGCCTCTTCCCCCCCGGTCCCGCACCTATCACTGGCCGAGTGGCCTCTTCGCTCCCGGTCCTGCACCTAGCCCGAGCTTAGTGGCCTCTTCCCCGCCGGTCCCGCACCTAGCCCGGGCCAAGTGGCCTCTTCCCCCCCCGGTCCCGCACCTATCACTGGCCGAGTGGCCTCTTCCCCCCCGGTCCTGCACCTAGCCTGGGCCAAGTGGCCTCTTCCCCCCCGGTCCCGCACCTAGCCCGGGCCAAGTGGCCTCCTTCCTCCCGGTCCTGCACCTAGCCCGGGCCAAGTGGCCTCTCCCCCCTGGTCCCGCACCTATCACTGGCCGAGTGGCCTCTTCCCTCCCGGTCCTGCACCTAGCCTGGGCCAAGTGGCCTCCTCCCTCCCGGTCCTGCACCTAGCCCGGGCCAAGTGGCCTCTTCCCTCCCGGTCCTGCACCTATCACTGTCCGAGTGGCCTCTTCCCACCCGGTCCTGCACCTAGCCCGGGCCAAGTGGCCTCTTCGCTCCCGGTCCCGCACCTATCAGTGGCCAAGTGGCCTCTTACCCCCCGGTCCTGCACCTAGCCTGGGCCAAGTGGCCTCTTCCCTCCCGGTCCCGCACCTATCACTGGCCAAGTGGCCTCTTCCCCCCCGGTCCCGCACCTAGCCCGGGCCAAGTGGCCTCTTCCCTCCCGGTCCCGCACCTGTCACTGGCCAAGTGGCCTCTTCCCCCCCGGTCCCGCACCTAGCCCGGGCCAAGTGGCCTCTTCCCTCCCGGTCCCGCACCTATCACTGGCCAAGTGGCCTCTTCCCCCCCCGGTCCTGCACCTAGCCTGGGCCAAGTGGCCTCTTCCCCCCCCGGTCCCGCACCTATCACTGGCCAAGTGGCCTCTTCCCCCCCGGTCCTGCACCTAGCCTGTGCTAAGTGGCCTCTTCCCCCCGCCCGGTCCCGCACCTATCACTGGCCAAGTGGCCTCTTCCCCCCCGGTCCCGCACCTACCCTGGGCCAAGTGGCCTCTTCCCTCCCGGTCCCGCACTTATCACTGGCCAAGTGGTCTCTTCCCCCCCGGTCCCGCACCTAGCCCGGGCCAAGTGGCCTCTTCCCTCCCGGTCCCGCACCTATCACTGGCCAAGTGGCCTCTTCCCCCCCGGTCCCGCACCTAGCCCGGGCCAAGTGGCCTCTTCCCTCCCGGTCCCGCACCTATCACTGGCCAAGTGGCCTCTTCCCCCCCGGTCCTGCACCTAGCCTGGGCCAAGTTGCCTCTTCCCCTCTGGTCCCGCACCTATCACTGGCCGAGTGGCCTCTTCCTCCCCGGTCCTGAACCTAGCCTGGACTAAGTGGCCTCTTCCCCCCCGGTCCCGCACCTAGCCTGGGCCAAGTGGCCTCTTCCCCCCCCCGGTCCCGCACCTATCACTGGCCAAGTGGCCTCTTCCCTCCCTGTCCCGCATCTATCCCGGGCCAAGTGGCCTCTTCCCTCCCGGTCCTGCACCTATCACTGGCCAAGTGGCCTCTTCCCCCCCGGTCCCGCACCTCCCCTGGGCGAAGTGGCCTCTACTCTCCCGGTCCCGCACCTATCACTGGCCAAGTGGCCTCTTCCCTCCCGGTCCCGCACCTAGCCCGGGCCAAGTGGCCTCTTCCCCCCCCGGTCCCGCACCTATCACTGGCTGAGTGGCCTCTTCCCCCCCGGTCCTGCACCTAGCCTGGGCCAAGTGGCCTCTTCGCTCCCGGTCCCGCACCTATCAGTGGCCAAGTGGCCTCTTACCCCCCGGTCCTGCACCTAGCCTGGGCCAAGTGGCCTCTTCCCTCCCGGTCCGCACCTATCACTGGCCAAGTGGCCTCTTCCCCCCCGGTCCCGCACCGAGCCCGGGCCAAGTGGCCTCTTCCCACCCGGTCCCGCACCTATCACTGGACAAGTGGCCTCTTCCCCCCCCCGGTCCCGCACCTAGCCCGGGCCAAGTGGCCTCTTCCCTCCCGGTCCCGCACCAATCACTGGCCAAGTGGCCTCTTCCCCCCCGGTCCTGCACCTAGCCTGGGCCAAGTGGCCTCTTCCCCCCCGGTCCCGCACCTATCACTGGCCAAGTGGCCTCTTCCCCCCCGGTCCTGCACCTAGCCTGGGCTAAGTGGCCTCTTCCCCCACCCCCGGTCCCGCACCTATCACTGGCCAAGTGGCCTCTTCCCCCCCGGTCCCGCACCTACCCTGGGCCAAGTGGCCTCTTCCCTCCCGGTCCCGTACTTATCACTGGCCAAGTGGCATCTTCCCCCCCGGTCCCGCACCTAGCCCGGGCCAAGTGGCCTCTTCCCTCCCGGTCCCGCACCTATCACTGGCCAAGTGGCCTCTTCCCCCCCGGTCCCGCACCTAGCCCGGGCCAAGTGGCCTCTTCCCTCCCGGTCCCGCACCTATCACTGGCCAAGTGGCCTCTTCCCCCCCCGGTCCTGCACGTAGCCTGGGCCAAGTTGCCTCTTCCCCCCTGGTCCCGCACCTATCACTGGCCGAGTGGCCTCTTCCCCCGCCGGTCCTGAACCTAGCCTGGACTAAGTGGCCTCATCCCCCCCGGTCCCGCACCTAGCCTGGGCCAAGTGGCCTCTTCCCCCCGCCCCGGTCCCGCACCTATCACTGGCCAAGTGGCCTCTTCCCTGCCTGTCCCGCATCTATCCCGGGCCAAGTGGCCTCTTCCCTCCCGGTCCTGCACCTATCACTGGCCAAGTGGCCTCTTCCCTCCCGGTCCCGCACCTAGCCCGGGCCAAGTGGCCTCTTCCCTCCCGGTCCCGCACCTATCACTGGCCGAGTGGCCTCTTCGCTCCCGGTCCTGCACCTAGCACGAGCCAAGTGGCCTCTTCCCCCCCGGTCCCGCAGCTAGCCTGGGCCAAGTGGCCTCTACCCCCCCCGGTCCCGCACCTATCACTGGCTGAGTGGCCTCTTCCCCCCCCGGTCCTGCACCTAGCCTGGGCCAAGTGGCCTCTTCCCTCCCGGTCCCGCACCTATCATTGGCCAAGTGGCCTCTTCCCCCCCCGGTCCCGCACCTAGCCCGGGCCAAGTGGCCTCTTCCCTCCCGGTCCCGCACCTAGCCCGGGCCAAGTGGCCTCTTCCCCCCCGGTCCTGCACCTAGCCTGGGCCAAGTGGCCTCTTCCCCCTCGGTCCTGCACCTAGCCCGGGCCAAGTGGCCTCTTCCCCCCCGGTCCCACACCTATCACTGGCCGAGTGGCCTCTTCCCTCCCGGTCCTGCACCGAGCCCGGGCCAAGTGGCCTCCTCCCTCCCGGTCCTGCAACTAGCCCGTGCCAAGTGGCCTCTTCCCTCCCGGTCCCGCACCTAGCCCGGGCCAAGTGGCCTCTTCCCTCCCGGTCCCGCACCTATCACTGGCCAAGTGGCCTCTTCCTCCCCGGTCCCGCAACTATCCCGGGCCAAGTGGCCTCTTCCCTCCCGGTCCCGCACCTATCACTGGCCAAGTGGCCTCTTCCCCCCGGGTCCCGCACCTCGCCCGGGCCAAGTGGCCTCTTCCCTCCCGGTCCCGCACCTATCACTGGCCAAGTGGCCTCTTCCCCCCCGGTCCTGCACCTAGCCTGAGCTAAGTGGCCTCTTCCCCCCCGGTCCCGCACCTAGCCTGGGCCAAGTGGCCTCTTCCCCCCCCCCGGTCCCGCACCTATCACTGGCCAAGTGGCCTCTTCCCCCCCGGTCCCGCACCTAGCCTGGGCCAAGTGGCCTCTTCCCCCCCCCCGGTCCCGCACCTATCACTGGCCAAGTGGCCTCTTCCCCCCCACGGTCCCGCACCTATCACTGGCCAAGTGGCCTCTTCCCTCCCGGTCCTGCACCTAGCCCGGGCCAAGTGGCCTCCACCCTCCCGGTCCTGCACCTAGCCCGGGCCAAGTGGCCTCTTCCCTCCTGGTCCTGCACCTAGCCCGGGCCAAGTGGACTCTTCCCTCCCGGTCCTGCATCTAGCCTGGGCCAAGTGGCCTCTTCCCCCCCGGTCCCGCACCTATCACTGGCCGAGTGGCCTCTTCGCTCCCGGTCCTGCACCTAGCCCGAGCTTAGTGGCCTCTTCCCCGCCGGTCCCGCACCTAGCCCGGGCCAAGTGGCCTCTTCCCCCCCCGGTCCCGCACCTATCACTGGCCGAGTGGCCTCTTCCCCCCCGGTCCTGCACCTAGCCTGGGCCAAGTGGCCTCTTCCCCCCCGGTCCCGCACCTAGCCCGGGCCAAGTGGCCTCCTTCCTCCCGGTCCTGCACCTAGCCCGGGCCAAGTGGCCTCTCCCCCCTGGTCCCGCACCTATCACTGGCCGAGTGGCCTCTTCCCTCCCGGTCCTGCACCTAGCCTGGGCCAAGTGGCCTCCTCCCTCCCGGTCCTGCACCTAGCCCGGGCCAAGTGGCCTCTTCCCTCCCGGTCCTGCACCTATCACTGTCCGAGTGGCCTCTTCCCACCCGGTCCTGCACCTAGCCCGGGCCAAGTGGCCTCTTCGCTCCCGGTCCCGCACCTATCAGTGGCCAAGTGGCCTCTTACCCCCCGGTCCTGCACCTAGCCTGGGCCAAGTGGCCTCTTCCCTCCCGGTCCCGCACCTATCACTGGCCAAGTGGCCTCTTCCTCCCCGGTCCCGCACCTAGCCCGGGCCAAGTGGCCTCTTCCCTCCCGGTCCCGCACCTGTCACTGGCCAAGTGGCCTCTTCCCCCCCGGTCCCGCACCTAGCCCGGGCCAAGTGGCCTCTTCCCTCCCGGTCCCGCACCTATCACTGGCCAAGTGGCCTCTTCCCCCCCCGGTCCTGCACCTAGCCTGGGCCAAGTGGCCTCTTCCCCCCCCGGTCCCGCACCTATCACTGGCCAAGTGGCCTCTTCCCCCCCGGTCCTGCACCTAGCCTGTGCTAAGTGGCCTCTTCCCCCCGCCCGGTCCCGCACCTATCACTGGCCAAGTGGCCTCTTCCCCCCCGGTCCCGCACCTACCCTGGGCCAAGTGGCCTCTTCCCTCCCGGTCCCGCACTTATCACTGGCCAAGTGGTCTCTTCCCCCCCGGTCCCGCACCTAGCCCGGGCCAAGTGGCCTCTTCCCTCCCGGTCCCGCACCTATCACTGGCCAAGTGGCCTCTTCCCCCCCGGTCCCGCACCTAGCCCGGGCCAAGTGGCCTCTTCCCTCCCGGTCCCGCACCTATCACTGGCCAAGTGGCCTCTTCCCCCCCGGTCCTGCACCTAGCCTGGGCCAAGTTGCCTCTTCCCCTCTGGTCCCGCACCTATCACTGGCCGAGTGGCCTCTTCCTCCCCGGTCCTGAACCTAGCCTGGACTAAGTGGCCTCTTCCCCCCCGGTCCCGCACCTAGCCTGGGCCAAGTGGCCTCTTCCCCCCCCCGGTCCCGCACCTATCACTGGCCAAGTGGCCTCTTCCCTCCCTGTCCCGCATCTATCCCGGGCCAAGTGGCCTCTTCCCTCCCGGTCCTGCACCTATCACTGGCCAAGTGGCCTCTTCCCCCCCGGTCCCGCACCTCCCCTGGGCGAAGTGGCCTCTACTCTCCCGGTCCCGCACCTATCACTGGCCAAGTGGCCTCTTCCCTCCCGGTCCCGCACCTAGCCCGGGCCAAGTGGCCTCTTCCCTCCCGGTGCCGCACCTATCACTGGCCGAGTGGCCTCTTCGCTCCCGGTCCTGCACCTAGCCCGAGCCAAGTGGCCTCTTCCCCCCCGGTCCCGCACCTAGCCTGGGCCAAGTGGCCTCTTCCCCCCCCGGTCCCGCACCTATCACTGGCTGAGTGGCCTCTTCCCCCCCGGTCCTGCACCTAGCCTGGGCCAAGTGGCCTCTTCCCTCCCGGTCCCGCACCTATCATTGGCCAAGTGGCCTCTTCCCCCCCGGTCCCGCACCTAGCCCGAGCCAAGTGGCCTCTTCCCTCCCGGTCCCGCACCTATCACTGGCCAAGTGGCCTCTTCCCCGCCGGTCCTGCACCTAGCCTGGGCCAAGTGGCCTCTTCCCCCCCGGTCCCGCACCTATCACTGGCCAAGTGGCCTCTTCCCCCCCGGTCCTGCACCTAGCCTGGGCTAAGTGGCCTCTTCCCCCCCCACCCCCGGTCCCGCACCTGTCACTGGCCAAGTGGCCTCTTCCCTCCCGGTCCCGCACTTATCACTGGCCAAGTGGCCTCTTCCCCTCCGGTCCCGCACCTAGCCCAGGCCAAGTGGCCTCTTCCCTCCCGGTCCCGCACCTATCACTGGCCAAGTGGCCTCTTCCCCCCCGGTCCCGCACCTAGCCCGGGCCAAGTGGCCTCTTCCCTCCCGGTCCCGCACCTATCACTGGCCAAGTGGCCTCTTCCCCCCCGGTCCTGCACCTAGCCTGGGCCAAGTGGCCTCTTCCCCCTCCGGTCCCGCACCTATCACTGGCCGAGTGGCCTCTTCACCCCCGGTCCTGCACCTCGCCTGGGCTAAGTGGCCTCTTCCCCCCCCCGGTCCTGCACCTATCACTGGCCAAGTGGCTTCTTCCCTCCCGGTCCCGCACCTATCACTGGCCAAGTGGCCTCTTCCCCCCCGGTCCTGCACCGAGCCCGGGCCAAGTGGCCTCCTCCCTCCCCGGTCCTGCACCTAGCCCGGGCCAAGTGGCCTCTTCCCTCCCGGTCCCGCACCTAGCCCGGGCCAAGTGGCCTCATCCCTCCCGGTCCCGCACCTATCACTGGCCAAGTGGCCTCTTCCTCCCCGGTCCCGCAACTAGCCCGGGCCAAGTGGCCTCTTCCCTCCCGGTCCCGCACCTATCACTGGCCAAGTGGCCTCTTCCCCCCCGGTCCCGCACCTAGCCCGGGCCAAGTGGCCTCTTCCCTCGCGGTCCCGCACCTATCACTGGCCAAGTGGCCTCTTCCCCCCCGGTCCTGCACCTAGCCTGGGCTAAGTGGCCTCTTCCCCCCCGGTCCCGCACCTAGCCTGGGCCAAGTGGCCTCTTCCCCCCCCCCCGGTCCCGCACCTATCACTGGCCAAGTGGCCTCTTCCCTCCCCCGGTCCCGCACCTAGCCTGGGCCAAGTGGCCTCTTCCCCCCCACGGTCCCGCAACTATCACTGGCCAAGTGGCCTCTTCCCTCCGGGTCCCGCACCAAGCCCGGGCCAAGTGGCCTCTTCCCTCCCGGTCCTGCACCTATCACCGGCCAAGTGGCCTCTTCCCCCCCGGTCCCGCACCTACCCTGGGCCAAGTGGCCTCTTCCCTCCCGGTCCCGCACCTATCACTGGCCAAGTGGCCTCTTCCCTCCCGGTCCCGCACCTAGCCCGGGCCAAGTGGCCTCTTCCCTCCCGGTCCCGCACCTATCACTGGCCGAGTGGCCTCTTCCCTCCCGGTCCTGCACCTAGCCCGGGCCAAGTGGCCTCCTCCCTCCCGGTCCTGCACCTAGCCCGGGCCAAGTGGCCTCTTCCCTCCTGGTCCTGCACCTCGCCCGGGCCAAGTGGCCTCTTCCCTCCCGGTCCTGCACCTAGCCTGGGCCAAGTGGCCTCTTCTCCCCCGGTCCCGCACCTATCACTGGCCGAGTGGCCTCTTCACTCCCGGTCCTGCACCTAGCCCGAGCTTAGTGGCCTCTTCCCCGCCGGTCCCGCACCTAGCCCGGGCCAAGTGGCCTCTTCCCCCCCCCGGTCCCGCACCTATCACTGGCCGAGTGGCCTCTTCCCCCCCGGTCCTGCACCTTGCCTGGGCCAAGTGGCCTCTTCCCCCCCGGTCCCGCACCTAGCCCGGGCCAAGTGGCCTCCTTCCTCCCGGTCCTGCACCTAGCCCGGGCCAAGTGGCCGCTCCCCCCCGGTCCCGCACCTATCACTGGCCGAGTGGCCTCTTCCCTCCCGGTCCTGCACCTAGCCTGGGCCAAGTGGCCTCCTCCCTCCCGGTCCTGCACCTAGCCCGGGCCAAGTGGCCTCTTCCCTCCAAGTCCTGCACCTATCACTGGCCGAGTGGCCTCTTCCCTCCCGGTCCTGCACCTAGCCCGGGCCGAGTGGCCTCTTCCCTCCCGGTCCTGCACCTAGCCCGGGCCGAGTGGCCTCCTCCCTCCCGGTCCCGCACCTATCACTGGCTGAGTGGCCTCTTCCCCCCCGGTGCTGCACCTATCACTGGCCGAGTGGCCTCTTCCCCCCCGTTCCTGCACCTATCACTGGCCGAGTGGTCTCTTCCCCCCGGGTCCCGCACCGAGCCCGGGCCAAGTGGCCTCCTCCCTCCCGGTCCTGCACCTATCACTGGCCGAGTGGCCTCTTCCCTCCCGGTCCTGCACCTTTCACTGGCCGAGTGGCCTCTTCCCCCCCGGTCCTGCACCTAGCCTGGGCCAAGTGGCCTCCTCCCTCCCGTTCCCGCACCTATCACTGGCCAAGTGGCCTCTTCCCCCCCGGTCCCGCACCTAGCCTGGGCTAAGTGGCCTCTTCCCCCCCCCCCCGGTCCCGCACCTATCACTGGCCAAGTGGCCTCTTCCCTCCCGGTCCCGCACCTAGCCCGGGCCAAGTTGTCTCTTCCCTCCCTGTCCCGCACCTATCACTGGCCAAGTGGCCTCTTCCCCCCCGGTCCTGCACCTAGCCTGGGCCAAGTGGCCTCTTCCCCCCGGGTCCCGCACCTATCACTGGCCAAGTGGCCTCTTCCCTCCCGGACACGCACCTAGCCCGGGCCAAGTGGCCTCTACCCTCCCGCTCCCGCACCTATCACTGGCCAAGTGGCCTCTTACCCCCCGGTCCTGCACCTAGCCTGGGCCAAGTGGCCTCTTCCCTCCCGGTCCTGCACCGAGCCTGGGACAAGTGGTCTCTTCCCCCCCCGGTCCCGCACCTATCACTGGCCGAGTGGCCTCTTCCCCCCCCCGGTCCTGCACCTAGCCCGGGCCAAGTGGCCTCTTCCCCCCCGGTCCCTCACCTATCACTGGCCGAGTGGCCTCTTCCCTCCCGGTCCTGCACCGAGCCCGGGCCAAGTGGCCTCCTCCCTCCCGGTCCTGCACCTAGCCCGGGCCAAGTGGCCTCTTCCGTCCCGGTCCCGCACCTAGCCCGGGCCAAGTGGCCTCTTCCCTCCCGGTCCCGCACCTATCACTGGCCAAGTGGCCTCTTCCCCCCCCGGTCCCGCACCAAGCCCGGGCCAAGTGGCCTCTTCCCTCCCGGTCCCGCACCTATCACTGGCCAAGTGGCCTCATCCCCCCCGGTCCCGCACCTAGCCCGGGCCAAGTGGCCTCTTCCCTCCCGGTCCCGCACCTATCACTGGCCAAGTGGCCTCTTCCCCCCCGGTCCTGCACCTAGCCTGGGCCAAGTGGCCTCTTCCCCCCTGGTCCCGCACCTATCACTGGCCGAGTGGCCTCTTCCCTCCCGGTCCTGCACCTAGCCTGGGCCAAGTGGCCTCCTCCCTCCCGGTCCTGCACCTAGCCCGGGCCAAGTGGCCTCTTCCCTCCCGGTCCTGCACCTATCACTGTCCGAGTGGCCTCTTCCCACCCGGTCCTGCACCTAGCCCGGGCCAAGTGGCCTCTTCGCTCCCGGTCCCGCACCTATCAGTGGCCAAGTGGCCTCTTACCCCCCGGTCCTGCACCTAGCCTGGGCCAAGTGGCCTCTTCCCTCCCGGTCCCGCACCTATCACTGGCCAAGTGGCCTCTTCCCCCCCGGTCCCGCACCTAGCCCGGGCCAAGTGGCCTCTTCCCTCCCGGTCCCGCACCTGTCACTGGCCAAGTGGCCTCTTCCCCCCCGGTCCCGCACCTAGCCCGGGCCAAGTGGCCTCTTCCCTCCCGGTCCCGCACCTATCACTGGCCAAGTGGCCTCTTCCTCCCCCGGTCCTGCACCTAGCCTGGGCCAAGTGGCCTCTTCCCCCCCCGGTCCCGCACCTATCACTGGCCAAGTGGCCTCTTCCCCCCCGGTCCTGCACCTAGCCTGTGCTAAGTGGCCTCTTCCCCCCGCCCGGTCCCGCACCTATCACTGGCCAAGTGGCCTCTTCCCCCCCGGTCCCGCACCTACCCTGGGCCAAGTGGCCTCTTCCCTCCCGGTCCCGCACTTATCACTGGCCAAGTGGTCTCTTCCCCCCCGGTCCCGCACCTAGCCCGGGCCAAGTGGCCTCTTCCCTCCCGGTCCCGCACCTATCACTGGCCAAGTGGCCTCTTCCCCCCCGGTCCCGCACCTAGCCCGGGCCAAGTGGCCTCTTCCCTCCCGGTCCCGCACCTATCACTGGCCAAGTGGCCTCTTCCCCCCCGGTCCTGCACCTAGCCTGGGCCAAGTTGCCTCTTCCCCTCTGGTCCCGCACCTATCACTGGCCGAGTGGCCTCTTCCTTCCCGGTCCTGAACCTAGCCTGGACTAAGTGGCCTCTTCCCCCCCGGTCCCGCACCTAGCCTGGGCCAAGTGGCCTCTTCCCCCCCCCGGTCCCGCACCTATCACTGGCCAAGTGGCCTCTTCCCTCCCTGTCCCGCATCTATCCCGGGCCAAGTGGCCTCTTCCCTCCCGGTCCTGCACCTATCACTGGCCAAGTGGCCTCTTCCCCCCCGGTCCCGCACCTCCCCTGGGCGAAGTGGCCTCTACTCTCCCGGTCCCGCACCTATCACTGGCCAAGTGGCCTCTTCCCTCCCGGTCCCGCACCTAGCCCGGGCCAAGTGGCCTCTTCCCTCCCGGTGCCGCACCTATCACTGGCCGAGTGGCCTCTTCGCTCCCGGTCCTGCACCTAGCCCGAGCCAAGTGGCCTCTTCCCCCCCGGTCCCGCACCTAGCCTGGGCCAAGTGGCCTCTTCCCCCCCCGGTCCCGCACCTATCACTGGCTGAGTGGCCTCTTCCCCCCCGGTCCTGCACCTAGCCTGGGCCAAGTGGCCTCTTCCCTCCCGGTCCCGCACCTATCATTGGCCAAGTGGCCTCTTCCCCCCCGGTCCCGCACCTAGCCCGAGCCAAGTGGCCTCTTCCCTCCCGGTCCCGCACCTATCACTGGCCAAGTGGCCTCTTCCCCGCCGGTCCTGCACCTAGCCTGGGCCAAGTGGCCTCTTCCCCCCCAGTCCCGCACCTATCACTGGCCAAGTGGCCTCTTCCCCCCCGGTCCTGCACCTAGCCTGGGCTAAGTGGCCTCTTCCCCCCCCACCCCCGGTCCCGCACCTATCACTGGCCAAGTGGCCTCTTCCCTCCCGGTCCCGCACTTATCACTGGCCAAGTGGCCTCTTCCCCTCCGGTCCCGCACCTAGCCCGGGCCAAGTGGCCTCTTCCCTCCCGGTCCCGCACCTATCACTGGCCAAGTGGCCTCTTCCCCCCCGGTCCTGCACCTAGCCTGGGCCAAGTGGCCTCTTCCCCCTCCGGTCCCGCACCTATCACTGGCCGAGTGGCCTCTTCACCCCCGGTCCTGCACCTAGCCTGGGCTAAGTGGCCTCTTCCCCCCCCCGGTCCTGCACCTATCACTGGCCAAGTGGCTTCTTCCCTCCCGGTCCCGCACCTATCACTGGCCAAGTGGCCTCTTCCCCCCCGGTCCTGCACCGAGCCCGGGCCAAGTGGCCTCCTCCCTCCCCGGTCCTGCACCTAGCCCGGGCCAAGTGGCCTCTTCCCTCCCGGTCCCGCACCTATCACTGGCCAAGTGGCCTCTTCCTCCCCGGTCCCGCAACTAGCCCGGGCCAAGTGGCCTCTTCCCTCCCGGTCCCGCATCTATCACTGGCCAAGTGGCCTCTTCCCCCCCGGTCCCGCACCTAGCCCGGGCCAAGTGGCCTCTTCCCTCGCGGTCCCGCACCTATCACTGGCCAAGTGGCCTCTTCCCCCCCGGTCCTGCACCTAGCCTGGGCTAAGTGGCCTCTTCCCCCCCGGTCCCGCACCTAGCCTGGGCCAAGTGGCCTCTTCCCCCCCCCCCGGTCCCGCACCTATCACTGGCCAAGTGGCCTCTTCCCCCCCCGGTCCCGCACCTAGCCTGGGCCAAGTGGCCTCTTCCCCCCCACGGTCCCGCAACTATCACTGGCCAAGTGGCCTCTTCCCTCCGGGTCCCGCACCAAGCCCGGGCCAAGTGGCCTCTTCCCTCCCGGTCCTGCACCTATCACCGGCCAAGTGGCCTCTTCCCCCCCGGTCCCGCACCTACCCTGGGCCAAGTGGCCTCTTCCCTCCCGGTCCCGCACCTATCACTGGCCAAGTGGCCTCTTCCCTCCCGGTCCCGCACCTAGCCCGGGCCAAGTGGCCTCTTCCCTCCCGGTCCCGCACCTATCACTGGCCGAGTGGCCTCTTCCCTCCCGGTCCTGCACCTAGCCCGGGCCAAGTGGCCTCCTCCCTCCCGGTCCTGCACCTAGCCCGGGCCAAGTGGCCTCTTCCCTCCTGGTCCTGCACCTCGCCCGGGCCAAGTGGCCTCTTCCCTCCCGGTCCTGCACCTAGCCTGGGCCAAGTGGCCTCTTCTCCCCCGGTCCCGCACCTATCACTGGCCGAGTGGCCTCTTCACTCCCGGTCCTGCACCTAGCCCGAGCTTAGTGGCCTCTTCCCCGCCGGTCCCGCACCTAGCCCGGGCCAAGTGGCCTCTTCCCCCCCCCGGTCCCGCACCTATCACTGGCCGAGTGGCCTCTTCCCCCCCGGTCCTGCACCTTGCCTGGGCCAAGTGGCCTCTTCCCCCCCGGTCCCGCACCTAGCCCGGGCCAAGTGGCCTCTTCCCCCCCCCGGTCCCGCACCTATCACTGGCCGAGTGGCCTCTTCCCTCCCGGTCCTGCACCTAGCCTGGGCCAAGTGGCCTCCTCCCTCCCGGTCCTGCACCTAGCCCGGGCCAAGTGGCCTCTTCCCTCCCAGTCCTGCACCTATCACTGGCCGAGTGGCCTCTTCCCTCCCGGTCCTGCACCTAGCCCGGGCCGAGTGGCCTCTTCCCTCCCGGTCCTGCACCTAGCCCGGGCCGAGTGGCCTCCTCCCTCCCGGTCCCGCACCTATCACTGGCTGAGTGGCCTCTTCCCCCCCGGTGCTGCACCTATCACTGGCCGAGTGGCCTCTTCCCCCCCGTTCCTGCACCTATCACTGGCCGAGTGGTCTCTTCCCCCCGGGTCCCGCACCGAGCCCGGGCCAAGTGGCCTCCTCCCTCCCGGTCCTGCACCTATCACTGGCCGAGTGGCCTCTTCCCTCCCGGTCCTGCACCTTTCACTGGCCGAGTGGCCTCTTCCCCCCCGGTCCTGCACCTAGCCTGGGCCAAGTGGCCTCCTCCCTCCCGTTCCCGCACCTATCACTGGCCAAGTGGCCTCTTCCCCCCCGGTCCCGCACCTAGCCTGGGCTAAGTGGCCTCTTCCCCCCCCCCCCCGGTCCCGCACCTATCACTGGCCAAGTGGCCTCTTCCCTCCCGGTCCCGCACCTAGCCCGGGCCAAGTGGCCTCTTCCCTCCCTGTCCCGCACCTATCACTGGCCAAGTGGCCTCTTCCCCCCCGGTCCTGCACCTAGCCTGGGCCAAGTGGCCTCTTCCCCCCCGGTCCCGCACCTATCACTGGCCAAGTGGCCTCTTCCCTCCCGGACACGCACCTAGCCCGGGCCAAGTGGCCTCTACCCTCCCGCTCCCGCACCTATCACTGGCCAAGTGGCCTCTTACCCCCCGGTCCTGCACCTAGCCTGGGCCAAGTGGCCTCTTCCCTCCCGGTCCTGCACCGAGCCTGGGACAAGTGGTCTCTTCCCCCCCCGGTCCCGCACCTATCACTGGCCGAGTGGCCTCTTCCCCCCCCGGTCCTGCACCTAGCCCGGGCCAAGTGGCCTCTTCCCCCCCGGTCCCTCACCTATCACTGGCCGAGTGGCCTCTTCCCTCCCGGTCCTGCACCGAGCCCGGGCCAAGTGGCCTCCTCCCTCCCGGTCCTGCACCTAGCCCGGGCCAAGTGGCCTCTTCCGTCCCGGTCCCGCACCTAGCCCGGGCCAAGTGGCCTCTTCCCTCCCGGTCCCGCACCTATCACTGGCCAAGTGGCCTCTTCCCCCCCCGGTCCCGCACCAAGCCCGGGCCAAGTGGCCTCTTCCCTCCCGGTCCCGCACCTATCACTGGCCAAGTGGCCTCATCCCCCCCGGTCCCGCACCTAGCCCGGGCCAAGTGGCCTCTTCCCTCCCGGTCCCGCACCTATCACTGGCCAAGTGGCCTCTTCCCCCCCGGTCCTGCACCTAGCCTGGGCCAAGTGGCCTCTTCCCCCCTGGTCCCGCACCTATCACTGGCCGAGTGGCCTCTTCCCCCCCGGTCCTGCACCTAGCCAGGGCTAAGTGGCCTCTTCCCCCCCGGTCCCACACCTAGCCTGGGCCAAGTGGCGTCTTCCACCCCGGTCCCGCACCTAACCTTGGCCAAGTGGCCTCTTCCCCCCCCGGTCCCGCACCTATCACTGGCCGAGTGGCCTCTTCCCCCCCGGTCCTGTACCTAGCCTGGGCCAAGTGGCCTCTTCCCCCCCGGTCTCGCACCTAGCCCGGGCCAAGTGGCCTCCTTCCTCCCGGTCCTGCACCTAGCCCGGGCCAAGTGGCCTCTCCCCCCCGGTCCCGCACCTATCACTGGCCGAGTGGCCTCTCCCCCCCGGTCCCGCACCTATCACTGGCCGAGTGGCTTCTTCCCTCCCGGTCCTGCACCTAGCCTGGGCCAAGTAGCCTCCTCCCTCCCGGTCCTGCACCTAGCCCGGGCCAAGTGGCCTCTTCCCTCCCGGTCCTGCACCTATCACTGGCCGAGTGGCCTCTTCCCTCCCGGTCCTGCACCTAGCCCGGGCCGACTGGCCTCTTCCCTCCCGGTCCTGCACCTAGCCCGGGCCGAGTGGCTTCCTCCCTCCCGGTCCCGCACCTATCACTGGCCGAGTGGCCTCTTCCCGCCCGGTCCTGCAACTTTCACTGGCCGAGTGGCCTCTTCACCCCCCGGTCCTGCACCTAGCCTGGGCCAAGTGGCCTCCTGCCTCCCGTTCCCGCACCTAGCCAGGGCCAAGTGGCTTCTTCCCTCTGGTCCCGCACCTATCACTGGCCAAGTGGCCTCTTCCCCCCCGGTCCCGCACCTAGCCTGGGCTAAGTGGCCTCTTCCCCCGCCCCCCGGTCCCGCACCTATCACTGGCCAAGTGGCCTCTTCCCTCCCGGTCCCGCACCTAGCCCGGGCCAAGTGGCCTCTTCCCTCCCGGTCCCGCACCTATCACTGGCCAAGTGGCCTCTTCCCCCCCCCCCCGGTCCTGCACCTATCACTGGCCAAGTGGCCTCTTCCCTCCCGGTCCCGCACCGAGCCCGGGCCAAGTGGGCTCTTCCCTCCCGGTCCCGCACCTATCACTGGCCAAGTGGCCTCTTCCCCCCGGTCCTGCACCTAGCCTGGGCCAAGTGGCCTCTTCCCCCCCGGTCCTGCACCTAGCCCGGGCCAAGTGGCCTCTTCCCCCCGGTCCTGCACCTATCACTGGCCGAGTGGCCTCTTCCCTCCCGGTCCTGCACCTAGCCTGGGCCAAGTGGCCTCCTCCCGCCCGGTCCTGCACCTAGCCCGGGCCAAGTGGCCTCTTCCCTCCCGGTCCTGCACCTATCACTGGCCTAGTGGCCTCTTCCCTCCCAGTCCTGCACCTAGCCCGGGACGAGTGACCCCTTCCCTCCCGGTCCTGCACCTAGCCCGGGCCGAGTGGCCTCCTCCCTCCCGGTCCCGCACCTATCACTGGCTGAGTGGCCTCTTCCCCCCCCCGGTCCTGCACCTATCACTGGCCGAGTGGCCTCTTCCCCCCCGGTCCTGCACCTAGCACTGGCCGAGTGGTCTCTTCCCGCCCGGTCCTGCACCTAGCCTGGGCCAAGTGGCCTCTTCCCCCCTGGTCCCGCACCTATCACTGGCCGAGTGGCCTCTTCCCCCCCGGTCCTGCACCTAGCCAGGGCTAAGTGGCCTCTTCCCCCCCGGTCCCACACCTAGCCTGGGCCAAGTGGCGTCTTCCACCCCGGTCCCGCACCTAACCTTGGCCAAGTGGCCTCTTCCCCCCCCGGTCCCGCACCTATCACTGGCCGAGTGGCCTCTTCCCCCCCGGTCCTGCACCTAGCCTGGGCCAAGTGGCCTCTTCCCCCCCGGTCTCGCACCTAGCCCGGGCCAAGTGGCCTCCTTCCTCCCGGTCCTGCACCTAGCCCGGGCCAAGTGGCCTCTCCCCCCCCGGTCCCGCACCGATCACTGGCCGAGTGGCCTCTCCCCCCCGGTCCCGCACCTATCACTGGCCGAGTGGCTTCTTCCCTCCCGGTCCTGCACCTAGCCTGGGCCAAGTAGCCTCCTCCCTCCCGGTCCTGCACCTAGCCCGGGCCAAGTGGCCTCTTCCCTCCCGGTCCTGCACCTATCACTGGCCGAGTGGCCTCTTCCCTCCCGGTCCTGCACCTAGCCCGGGCCGACTGGCCTCTTCCCTCCCGGTCCTGCACCTAGCCCGGGCCGAGTGGCTTCCTCCCTCCCGGTCCCGCACCTATCACTGGCCGAGTGGCCTCTTCCCGCCCGGTCCTGCAACTTTCACTGGCCGAGTGGCCTCTTCACCCCCCGGTCCTGCACCTAGCCTGGGCCAAGTGGCCTCCTGCCTCCCGTTCCCGCACCTAGCCAGGGCCAAGTGGCTTCTTCCCTCTGGTCCCGCACCTATCACTGGCCAAGTGGCCTCTTCCCCCCCGGTCCCGCACCTAGCCTGGGCTAAGTGGCCTCTTCCCCCGCCCCCCGGTCCCGCACCTATCACTGGCCAAGTGGCCTCTTCCCTCCCGGTCCCGCACCTAGCCCGGGCCAAGTGGCCTCTTCCCTCCCGGTCCCGCACCTATCACTGGCCAAGTGGCCTCTTCCCCCCCCCCCCGGTCCTGCACCTATCACTGGCCAAGTGGCCTCTTCCCTCCCGGTCCCGCACCGAGCCCGGGCCAAGTGGGCTCTTCCCTCCCGGTCCCGCACCTATCACTGGCCAAGTGGCCTCTTCCCCCCGGTCCTGCACCTAGCCTGGGCCAAGTGGCCTCTTCCCCCCCGGTCCTGCACCTAGCCCGGGCCAAGTGGCCTCTTCCCCCCGGTCCTGCACCTATCACTGGCCGAGTGGCCTCTTCCCTCCCGGTCCTGCACCTAGCCTGGGCCAAGTGGCCTCCTCCCGCCCGGTCCTGCACCTAGCCCGGGCCAAGTGGCCTCTTCCCTCCCGGTCCTGCACCTATCACTGGCCTAGTGGCCTCTTCCCTCCCAGTCCTGCACCTAGCCCGGGACGAGTGACCCCTTCCCTCCCGGTCCTGCACCTAGCCCGGGCCGAGTGGCCTCCTCCCTCCCGGTCCCGCACCTATCACTGGCTGAGTGGCCTCTTCCCCCCCCCGGTCCTGCACCTATCACTGGCCGAGTGGCCTCTTCCCCCCCGGTCCTGCACCTAGCACTGGCCGAGTGGTCTCTTCCCGCCCGGTCCTGCACCTAGCCTGGGCCAAGTGGCCTCCTCCCTCCCGTTCCCGCACCTAGCCCGGGCCAAGTGGCCTCTTCCCTCCCGGTCCCGCACCTATCACTGGCCAAGTGGCCTCTTTCCCCCCGGTCCCGCACCAATCCGGGCCAAGTGGCCTCTTCCCATCCGGTCCCGCACCTATCACTGGCCAAGTGGCCTCTTCCCCCCCGGTCCCGCACCTAGCCCGGGCCAAGTAGCCTCTTCCCTCCCGGTCCCGCACCTATCACTGGCCAAGTGGCCTCTTCCCCCCAGGTCCCGCACCGAGCCCGGGCCAAGTGGCCTCTTCCCTCCCGGTCCCGCACCTATCAGTGGCCAAATGGCCTCTTACACCCCGGTCCTGCACCTAGCCCGGGCCAAGTGGCCTCTTCCCATCCGGTCCCGCACCTATCACTGGCCAAGTGGCCTCTTCCCACCCGGTCCCGCACCAATCCGGGCCAAGTGGCCTCTTCCCATCCGGTCCCGCACCTATCACTGGCCAAGTGGCCTCTTCCCCCCCGGTCCCGCACCTAGCCCGGGCCAAGTAGCCTCTTCCCTCCCGGTCCCGCACCTATCACTGGCCAAGTGGCCTCTTCCCCCCCGGTCCTGCACCTAGCCTGGGCCAAGTGGCCTCTTCCCCCCCGGTCCCGCACCTATCACTGGCCGAGTGGCCTCTTCCCCCCCCGGTCCTGCACCTAGCCTGGGCTAAGTGGCCTCTTCCCTCCCGGTCCCGCACCTATCACTGGCCAAGTGGCCTCTTCCCCCCCGGTCCCGCACCTAGTCCGGGCCAAGTGGCCTCTTCCCATCCGGTCCCGCACCTATCACTGGCCAAGTGGCCTCTTCCCCCCCGGTCCCGCACCTAGCCCGGGCCAAGTGGCCTCTTCCCTCCCGGTCCCGCACCTATCACTGGCCAAGTGGCCTCTTCCCCCCCGGTCCTGCACCTAGCCTGGGCCAAGTGGCCTCTTCCCCCCCGGTCCCGCACCTATCACTGGCCGAGTGGCCTCTTCCCCCCCCGGTCCTGCACCTAGCCTGGGCTAAGTGGCCTCTTCCCCCCCGGTCCCGCACCTAGCCTGGGCCAAGTGGCCTCTTCCCCCAACCCCCCCCCCGGTCCCGCACCTATCACTGGCCAAGTGGCCTCTTCCCTCCCGGTCCCGCACCTAGCCCGGGCCAAGTGGCCTCTTCCCTCCCGGTCCCGCACCTAGCACTGGCCAAGTGTCCTCTTCCCCCCCGGTCCCGCACCTAGCCTGGGCCAAGTGGCCTCTTCCCCCCCCGGTCCCGCACCTATCACTGGCCAAGTGGCCTCTTCCCTCCCGGTCCCGCACCTAGCCCGGGCCAAGTGGCCTCTTCCCTCCCGGTCCCGCACCTATCACTGGCCAAGTGGCCTCTTCCCCCCTGGTCCTGCACCTAGCCTGGGCCAAGTGGCCTCTTCCCCCCCGGTCCTGCACCTAGCCCGGGCCAAGTGGCCTCTTCCCTCCTGGTCCTGCACCTAGCCCGGGCCAAGTGGCCTCTTCCCTCCCGGTCCTGCACCTAGCCTGGGCCAAGTGGCCTCTTCCCCCCCGGTCCCGCACCTATCACTGGCCGAGTGGCCTCTTCGCTCCCGGTCCTGCACCGAGCCCGATCCAAGTGGCCTCTTCCCCCCCGGTCCCGCACCTAGCCTGGGCCAAGTGGCCTCTTCCCCCCGCCGGTCCCGCACCTATCACTGGCCGAGTGGCATCTTTCCCCCCGGTCCTGCACCTTTCACTGACCGAGTGGCCTCTTCCCCCCCGGTCCTGCACCTAGCCTGGGGTAAGTGGCCTCCTCCCTCCCGGTCCCGCACCTAGCCCGGGCCAAGTGGCCTCTTCCCTCCCGGTCCCGCACCTATCACTGGCCAAGTGGCCTCTTTCCCCCCGGTCCCGCACCTAGCCCGGGCCAAGTGGCCTCTTCCCTCCCGGTCCTGCACCTATCACTGGCCAAGTGGCCTCTTCCCCCCAGGTCCCGCACCTAGCCCGGGCCAAGTGGCCTCTTCCCTCCCGGTCCCGCACCTATCAGTGGCCAAGTGGCCTCTTACACCCCGGTCCTGCACCTAGCCCGGGCCAAGTGGCCTCTTCCCATCCGGTCCCGCACCTATCACTGGCCAAGTGGCCTCTTCCCCCCCGGTCCCGCACCAATCCGGGCCAAGTGGCCTCTTCCCATCCGGTCCCGCACCTATCACTGGCCAAGTGGCCTCTTCCCCCCCGGTCCCGCACCTAGCCCGGGCCAAGTAGCCTCTTCCCTCCCGGTCCCGCACCTATCACTGGCCAAGTGGCCTCTTTCCCCCCGGTCCCGCACCTAGCCCGGGCCAAGTGGCCTCTTCCCTCCCGGTACCGCACCTTTCACTGGCCAAGTGGCCTCTTCCCCCCAGGTCCCGCACCGAGCCCGGGCCAAGTGGCCTCTTCCCTCCCGGTCCCGCACCTATCAGTGGCCAAGTGGCCTCTTACACCCCGGTCCTGCACCTAGCCCGGGCCAAGTGGCCTCTTCCCTCCCGGTCCCGCACCTATCACTGGCCAAGTGGCCTCTTCCCCCCCGGTCCTGCACCTAGCCTGGGCCAAGTGGCCTCATCCCCCCCGGTCCCGCACCTATCACTGGCCGAGTGGCCTCTTCCCCCCCCGGTCCTGCACCTAGCCTGGGCTAAGTGGCCTCTTCCCTCCCGGTCCCGCACCTATCACTGGCCAAGTGGCCTCTTCCCCCCTGGTCCCGCACCTAGTCCGGGCTAAGTGGCCTCTTCCCTCCCGGTCCCGCACCTATCACTGGCCAAGTGGCCTCTTCCCCCCCGGTCCCGCACCTAGTCCGGGCCAAGTGGCCTCTTCCCATCCGGTCCCGCACCTATCACTGGCCAAGTGGCCTCTTCCCCCCCGGTCCCGCACCTAGCCCGGGCCAAGTGGCCTCTTCCCTCCCGGTCCCGCACCTATCACTGGCCAAGTGGCCTCTTCCCCCCCGGTCCTGCACCTAGCCTGGGCCAAGTGGCCTCTTCCCCCCCGGTCCCGCACCTATCACTGGCCGAGTGGCCTCTTCCCCCCCCGGTCCTGCACCTAGCCTGGGCTAAGTGGCCTCTTCCCCCCCGGTCCCGCACCTAGCCTGGGCCAAGTGGCCTCTTCCCCCAACACCCCCCCCGGTCCCGCACCTATCACTGGCCAAGTGGCCTCTTCCCTCCCGGTCCCGCACCTAGCCCGGGCCAAGTGGCCTCTTCCCTCCCGGTCCCGCACCTAGCACTGGCCAAGTGTCCTCTTCCCCCCCGGTCCCGCACCTAGCCTGGGCCAAGTGGCCTCTTCCCCCCCCGGTCCCGCACCTATCACTGGCCAAGTGGCCTCTTCCCTCCCGGTCCCGCACCTAGCCCGGGCCAAGTGGCCTCTTCCCTCCCGGTCCCGCACCTATCACTGGCCAAGTGGCCTCTTCCCCCCTGGTCCTGCACCTAGCCTGGGCCAAGTGGCCTCTTCCCCCCCGGTCCTGCACCTAGCCCGGGCCAAGTGGCCTCTTCCCTCCTGGTCCTGCACCTAGCCCGGGCCAAGTGGCCTCTTCCCTCCCGGTCCTGCACCTAGCCTGGGCCAAGTGGCCTCTTCCCCCCCGGTCCCGCACCTATCACTGGCCGAGTGGCCTCTTCGCTCCCGGTCCTGCACCGAGCCCGATCCAAGTGGCCTCTTCCCCCCGCCGGTCCCGCACCTATCACTGGCCGAGTGGCCTCTTACACCCCGGTCCTGCACCTAGCCCGGGCCAAGTGGCCTCTTCCCATCCGGTCCCGCACCTATCACTGGCCAAGTGGCCTCTTCCCCCCCCGGTCCCGCACCAATCCGGGCCAAGTGGCCTCTTCCCATCCGGTCCCGCACCTATCACTGGCCAAGTGGCCTCTTTCCCCCCGGTCCCGCACCTAGCCCGGGCCAAGTGGCCTCTTCCCTCCCGGTCCCGCACCTATCACTGGCCAAGTGGCCTCTTCCCCCCAGGTCCCGCACCGAGCCCGGGCCAAGTGGCCTCTTCCCTCCCGGTCCCGCACCTATCAGTGGCCAAGTGGCCTCTTACACCCCGGTCCTGCACCTAGCCCGGGCCAAGTGGCCTCTTCCCTCCCGGTCCCGCACCTATCACTGGCCAAGTGGCCTCTTCCCCCCCGGTCCTGCACCTAGCCTGGGCCAAGTGTCCTCATCCCCCCCGGTCCCGCACCTATCACTGGCCGAGTGGCCTCTTCCCCCCCCGGTCCTGCACCTAGCCTGGGCTAAGTGGCCTCTTCCCTCCCGGTCCCGCACCTATCACTGGCCAAGTGGCCTCTTCCCCCCCGGTCCTGCACCTAGCCTGGGCCAAGTGGCCTCTACCCCCCGGTCCCGCACCTATCACTGGCCGAGTGGCCTCTTCCCCCCCCCCGGTCCTGCACCTAGCCTGGGCTAAGTGGCCTCTTCCCCCCCGGTCCCGCACCTAGCCTGGGCCAAGTGGCCTCTTCCCCCACCCCCCCCCCCCGGTCCCGCACCTATCACTGGCCAAGTGGCCTCTTCCCTCCCGGTCCCGCACCTACCCCGGGCCAAGTGGCCTCTTCCCTCCCGGTCCCGCACCTATCACTGGCCAAGTGTCCTCTTCCCCCCCGGTCCCGCACCTAGCCTGGGCCAAGTGGCCTCTTCCCCCCCGGTCCCGCACCTATCACTGGCCAAGTGGCCTCTTCCCTCCCGGTCCCGCACCTAGCCCGGGCCAAGTGGCCTCTTCCCTCCCGGTCCCGCACCTATCACTGGCCAAGTGGCCTCTTCCTCCCTGGTCCTGCACCTAGCCTGGGCCAAGTGGCCTCTTCCCCCCCGGTCCTGCACCTAGCCCGGGCCAAGTGGCCTCTTCCCTCCTGGTCCTGCACCTAGCCCGGGCCAAGTGGCCTCTTCCCTCCCAGTCCTGCACCTAGCCTGGGCCAAGTGGCCTCTTCCCCCCCCGGTCCCGCACCTATCACTGGCTGAGTGGCCTCTTCGCTCCCGGTCCTGCACCGAGCCCGAGCCAAGTGGCCTCTTCCCCCCCCGGTCCCGCACCTAGCCTGGGCCAAGTGGCCTCTTCCGCCCCCCGGTCCCGCACCTAGCCCGGGCCAAGTGGCCTCTTCCCTCCCGGTCCCGCACCAATCACTGGCCAAGTGGCCTCTTACCCCCCGGTCCTGCACCTAGCCTGGGCTAAGTGGCCTCTTCCCCCCCCCCCCGGTCCCGCACCTATCACTGGCCAAGTGGCCTCTTCCCCCCCGGTCCCGCACCTACCCTGGGCCAAGTGGCCTCTTCCCTCCCGGTCCCGTACTTATCACTGGCCAAGTGTTCTCTTCCCCCCCGGTCCCGCACCTAGCCCGGGCCAAGTGGCCTCTTCCCTCCCGGTCCCGCACCTAGCCCGGGCCAAGTGGCCTCTTCCCTCCCGGTCCCGCACCTATCACTGGCCGAGTGGCCTCTTCGCTCCCGGTCCTGCACCTAGCACGAGCCAAGTGGCCTCTTCCCCCCCGGTCCCGCAGCTAGCCTGGGCCAAGTGGCCTCTACACCCCCCGGTCCCGCACCTATCACTGGCTGAGTGGCCTCTTCCCCCCCCGGTCCTGCACCTAGCCTGGGCCAAGTGGCCTCTTCCCTCCCGGTCCCGCACCTATCATTGGCCAAGTGGCCTCTTCCCCCCCTCCCGGTCCCGCACCTAGCCCGGGCCAAGTGGCCTCTTCCCTCCCGGTCCCGCACCTAGCCCGGGCCAAGTGGCCTCTTCCCCCCCGGTCCTGCACCTAGCCTGGGCCAAGTGGCCTCTTCCCCCTCGGTCCTGCACCTAGCCCGGGCCAAGTGGCCTGTTCCCCCCCGGTCCCACACCTATCACTGGCCGAGTGGCCTCTTCCCTCCCGGTCCTGCACCGAGCCCGGGCCAAGTGGCCTCCTCCCTCCCGGTCCTGCACCTAGCCCGTGCCAAGTGGCCTCTTCCCTCCCGGTCCCGCACCTAGCCCGGGCCAAGTGGCCTCTTCCCTCCCGGTCCCGCACCTATCACTGGCCAAGTGGCCTCTTCCTCCCCGGTCCCGCAACTAGCCCGGGCCAAGTGGCCTCTTCCCTCCCGGTCCCGCACCTATCACTGGCCAAGTGGCCTCTTCCCCCCCGGTCCCGCACCTCGCCCGGGCCAAGTGGCCTCTTCCCTCCCGGTCCCGCACCTATCACTGGCCAAGTGGCCTCTTCCCCCCCGGTCCTGCACCTAGCCTGGGCTAAGTGGCCTCTTCCCCCCCGGTCCCGCACCTAGCCTGGGCCAAGTGGCCTCTTCCGCCCCCCCCGGTCCCGCACCTATCACTGGCCAAGTGGCCTCTTCCCCCCTGGTCCCGCACCTAGCCTGGGCCAAGTGGCCTCTTCCCCCCCCCCGGTCCCGCACCTATCACTGGCCAAGTGGCCTCTTCCCCCCCACGGTCCCGCACCTATCACTGGCCAAGTGGCCTCTTCCCTCCCGGTCCCGCACCTAGCCCGGGCCAAGTGGCCTCTTCCCTCCCGGTCCTGCACCTATCACTGGCCAAGTGGCCTCTTCCCCCCCGGTCCCGCACCTACCCTGGGCCAAGTGGCCTCTTCCCTCCCGGTCCCGCACCTATCACTGGCCAAGTGGCCTCTTCCCTCCCGGTCCCGCACCTAGCCCGGGCCAAGTGGCCTCTTCCCTCCCGGTCCCGCACCTATCACTGGCCGAGTGGCCTCTTCCCTCCCGGTCCTGCACCAAGCCCGGGCCAAGTGGCCTCCACCCTCCCGGTCCTGCACCTAGCCCGGGCCAAGTGGCCTCTTCCCTCCTGGTCCTGCACCTAGCCCGGGCCAAGTGGACTCTTCCCTCCCGGTCCTGCATCTAGCCTGGGCCAAGTGGCCTCTTACCCCCCGGTCCCGCACCTATCACTGGCCGAGTGGCCTCTTCGCTCCCGGTCCTGCACCTAGCCCGAGCTTAGTGGCCTCTTCCCCGCCGGTCCCGCACCTAGCCCGGGCCAAGTGGCCTCTTCCCCCCCCCGGTCCCGCACCTATCACTGGCCGAGTGGCCTCTTCCCCCCCGGTCCTGCACCTAGCCTGGGCCAAGTGGCCTCTTCCCCCCCGGTCCCGCACCTAGCCCGGGCCAAGTGGCCTCCTTCCTCCCGGTCCTGCACCTAGCCCGGGCCAAGTGGCCTCTCCCCCCCGGTCCCGCACCTATCACTGGCCGAGTGGCCTCTTCCCTCCCGGTCCTGCACCTAGCCTGGGCCAAGTGGCCTCCTCCCTCCCGGTCCTGCACCTAGCCCGGGCCAAGTGGCCTCTTCCCTCCCGGTCCTGCACCTATCACTGTCCGAGTGGCCTCTTCCCTCCCGGTCCTGCACCTAGCCCGGGCCAAGTGGCCTCTTCGCTCCCGGTCCCGCACCTATCAGTGGCCAAGTGGCCTCTTACCCCCCGGTCCTGCACCTAGCCTGGGCCAAGTGGCCTCTTCCCTCCCGGTCCCGCACCTATCACTGGCCAAGTGGCCTCTTCCCCCCCGGTCCCGCACCTAGCCCGGGCCAAGTGGCCTCTTCCCTCCCGGTCCCGCACCTATCACTGGCCAAGTGGCCTCTTCCCCACCCGGTCCTGCACCTAGCCTGGGCCAAGTGGCCTCTTCCCCCCCGGTCCCGCACCTATCACTGGCCAAGTGGCCTCTTCCCCCCCGGTCCTGCACCTAACCTGTGCTAAGTGGCCTCTTCCCCCCGCCCGATCCCGCACCTATCACTGGCCAAGTGGCCTCTTCCCCCCCGGTCCCGCACCTACCCTGGGCCAAGTGGCCTCTTCCCTCCCGGTCCCACACTTATCACTGGCCAAGTGGTCTCTTCCCCCCCGGTCCCGCACCTAGCCCGGGCCAAGTGGCCTCTTCCCTCCCGGTCCCGCACCTATCACTGGCCAAGTGGCCTCTTCCCCCCCGGTCCTGCACCTAGCCTGGGCTAAGTGGCCTCTTCCCCCCCGGTCCCGCACCTGGCCTGGGCCAAGTGGCCTCTTCCCCCCCCCCGGTCCCGCACCTATCACTGGCCAAGTGGCCTCTTCCCCCCCCGGTCCCGCACCTAGCCTGGGCCAAGTGGCCTCTTCCCCCCCCGGTCCCGCACCTATCACTGGCCAAGTGGCCTCTTCCCTCCCGGTCCCGCACCTAGCCCGGGCCAAGTGGCCTCTTCCCTCCCGGTCCCGCACCTAGCACTGGCCAAGTGTCCTCTTCCCCCCCGGTCCCGCACCTAGCCTGGGCCAAGTGGCCTCTTCCCCCCCCGGTCCCGCACCTATCACTGGCCAAGTGGCCTCTTCCCTCCCGGTCCCGCACCTAGCCCGGGCCAAGTGGCCTCTTCCCTCCCGGTCCCGCACCTATCACTGGCCAAGTGGCCTCTTCCCCCCTGGTCCTGCACCTAGCCTGGGCCAAGTGGCCTCTTCCCCCCCGGTCCTGCACCTAGCCCGGGCCAAGTGGCCTCTTCCCTCCTGGTCCTGCACCTAGCCCGGGCCAAGTGGCCTCTTCCCTCCCGGTCCTGCACCTAGCCTGGGCCAAGTGGCCTCTTCCCCCCCGGTCCCGCACCTATCACTGGCCGAGTGGCCTCTTCGCTCCCGGTCCTGCACCGAGCCCGATCCAAGTGGCCTCTTCCCCCCCGGTCCCGCACCTAGCCTGGGCCAAGTGGCCTCTTCCCCCCGCCGGTCCCGCACCTATCACTGGCCGAGTGGCCTCTTTCCCCCCGGTCCTGCACCTTTCACTGACCGAGTGGCCTCTTCCCCCCCGGTCCTGCACCTAGCCTGGGGTAAGTGGCCTCCTCCCTCCCGGTCCCGCACCTAGCCCGGGCCAAGTGGCCTCTTCCCTCCCGGTCCCGCACCTATCACTGGCCAAGTGGCCTCTTTCCCCCCGGTCCCGCACCTAGCCCGGGCCAAGTGGCCTCTTCCCTCCCGGTCCTGCACCTATCACTGGCCAAGTGGCCTCTTCCCCCCAGGTCCCGCACCTAGCCCGGGCCAAGTGGCCTCTTCCCTCCCGGTCCCGCACCTATCAGTGGCCAAGTGGCCTCTTACACCCCGGTCCTGCACCTAGCCCGGGCCAAGTGGCCTCTTCCCATCCGGTCCCGCACCTATCACTGGCCAAGTGGCCTCTTCCCCCCCGGTCCCGCACCAATCCGGGCCAAGTGGCCTCTTCCCATCCGGTCCCGCACCTATCACTGGCCAAGTGGCCTCTTCCCCCCCCGGTCCCGCACCTAGCCCGGGCCAAGTAGCCTCTTCCCTCCCGGTCCCGCACCTATCACTGGCCAAGTGGCCTCTTCCTCCCCGGTCCCGCAACTAGCCCGGGCCAAGTGGCCTCTTCCCTCCCGGTCCCGCACCTATCACTGGCCAAGTGGCCTCTTCCCCCCCGGTCCCGCACCTCGCCCGGGCCAAGTGGCCTGTTCCCCCCCGGTCCCACACCTATCACTGGCCGAGTGGCCTCTTCCCTCCCGGTCCTGCACCGAGCCCGGGCCAAGTGGCCTCCTCCCTCCCGGTCCTGCACCTAGCCCGTGCCAAGTGGCCTCTTCCCTCCCGGTCCCGCACCTAGCCCGGGCCAAGTGGCCTCTTCCCTCCCGGTCCCGCACCTATCACTGGCCAAGTGGCCTCTTCCTCCCCGGTCCCGCAACTAGCCCGGGCCAAGTGGCCTCTTCCCTCCCGGTCCCGCACCTATCACTGGCCAAGTGGCCTCTTCCCCCCCGGTCCCGCACCTCGCCCGGGCCAAGTGGCCTCTTCCCTCCCGGTCCCGCACCTATCACTGGCCAAGTGGCCTCTTCCCCCCCGGTCCTGCACCTAGCCTGGGCTAAGTGGCCTCTTCCCCCCCGGTCCCGCACCTAGCCTGGGCCAAGTGGCCTCTTCCGCCCCCCCCGGTCCCGCACCTATCACTGGCCAAGTGGCCTCTTCCCCCCTGGTCCCGCACCTAGCCTGGGCCAAGTGGCCTCTTCCCCCCCCCCGGTCCCGCACCTATCACTGGCCAAGTGGCCTCTTCCCCCCCACGGTCCCGCACCTATCACTGGCCAAGTGGCCTCTTCCCTCCCGGTCCCGCACCTAGCCCGGGCCAAGTGGCCTCTTCCCTCCCGGTCCTGCACCTATCACTGGCCAAGTGGCCTCTTCCCCCCCGGTCCCGCACCTACCCTGGGCCAAGTGGCCTCTTCCCTCCCGGTCCCGCACCTATCACTGGCCAAGTGGCCTCTTCCCTCCCGGTCCCGCACCTAGCCCGGGCCAAGTGGCCTCTTCCCTCCCGGTCCCGCACCTATCACTGGCCGAGTGGCCTCTTCCCTCCCGGTCCTGCACCAAGCCCGGGCCAAGTGGCCTCCACCCTCCCGGTCCTGCACCTAGCCCGGGCCAAGTGGCCTCTTCCCTCCTGGTCCTGCACCTAGCCCGGGCCAAGTGGACTCTTCCCTCCCGGTCCTGCATCTAGCCTGGGCCAAGTGGCCTCTTCCCCCCCGGTCCCGCACCTATCACTGGCCGAGTGGCCTCTTCGCTCCCGGTCCTGCACCTAGCCCGAGCTTAGTGGCCTCTTCCCCGCCGGTCCCGCACCTAGCCCGGGCCAAGTGGCCTCTTCCCCCCCCCCGGTCCCGCACCTATCACTGGCCGAGTGGCCTCTTCCCCCCCGGTCCTGCACCTAGCCTGGGCCAAGTGGCCTCTTCCCCCCCGGTCCCGCACCTAGCCCGGGCCAAGTGGCCTCCTTCCTCCCGGTCCTGCACCTAGCCCGGGCCAAGTGGCCTCTCCACCCCGGTCCCGCACCTATCACTGGCCGAGTGGCCTCTTCCCTCCCGGTCCTGCACCTAGCCTGGGCCAAGTGGCCTCCTCCCTCCCGGTCCTGCACCTAGCCCGGGCCAAGTGGCCTCTTCCCTCCCGGTCCTGCACCTATCACTGTCCGAGTGGCCTCTTCCCTCCCGGTCCTGCACCTAGCCCGGGCCAAGTGGCCTCTTCGCTCCCGGTCCCGCACCTATCAGTGGCCAAGTGGCCTCTTACCCCCCGGTCCTGCACCTAGCCTGGGCCAAGTGGCCTCTTCCCTCCCGGTCCCGCACCTATCACTGGCCAAGTGGCCTCTTCCCCCCCGGTCCCGCACCTAGCCCGGGCCAAGTGGCCTCTTCCCTCCCGGTCCCGCACCTATCACTGGCCAAGTGGCCTCTTCCCCCCCCAGTCCTGCACCTAGCCTGGGCCAAGTGGCCTCTTCCCCCCCGGTCCCGCACCTATCACTGGCCAAGTGGCCTCTTCCCCCCCGGTCCTGCACCTAACCTGTGCTAAGTGGCCTCTTCCCCCCGCCCGATCCCGCACCTATCACTGGCCAAGTGGCCTCTTCCCCCCCGGTCCCGCACCTACCCTGGGCCAAGTGGCCTCTTCCCTCCCGGTCCCGCACTTATCACTGGCCAAGTGGTCTCTTCCCCCCCGGTCCCGCACCTAGCCCGGGCCAAGTGGCCTCTTCCCTCCCGGTCCCGCACCTATCACTGGCCAAGTGGCCTCTTCCCCCCCGGTCCCGCACCTAGCCCGGGCCAAGTGGCCTCTTCCCTCCCGGTCCCGCACCTATCACTGGCCAAGTGGCCTCTTCCCACCCGGTCCTGCACCTAGCCTGGGCTAAGTGGCCTCTTCCCCCCCCCCCCCGGTCCCGCACCTATCACTGGCCAAGTGGCCTCTTCCCTCCCGGTCCCGCACTTATCACTGGCCAAGTGGCCTCTTCCCCCCCGGTCCCGCACCTAGCCCGGGCCAAGTGGCCTCTTCCCTCCCGGTCCCGCACCTATCACTGGCCAAGTGGCCTCTTCCCCCCCGGTCCCGCACCTAGCCCGGGCCAAGTGGCCTCTTCCCTCCCGGTCCCGCACCTATCACTGGCCGAGTGGCCTCTTCACCCCCGGTCCTGCACCTAGCCTGGGCTAAGTGGCCTCTTCCCCCCCCCGGTCCTGCACCTATCACTGGCCAAGTGGCCTCTTCCCCCCCGGTCCCACACCTATCACTGGCCGAGTGGCCTCTTCCCTCCCGGTCCTGCACCGAGCCCGGGCCAAGTGGCCTCCTCCCTCCCGGTCCTGCACCTAGCCCGGGCCAAGTGGCCTCTTCCCTCCCGGTCCCGCACCTAGCCCGGGCCAAGTGGCCTCTTCCCTCCCGGTCCCGCACCTATCACTGGCCAAGTGGCCTCTTCCTCCCCGGTCCCGCAACTAGCCCGGGCCAAGTGGCCTCTTCCCTCCCGGTCCCGCACCTATCACTGGCCAAGTGGCCTCTTCCCCCCCGGTCCCGCACCTAGCCCGGGCCAAGTGGCCTCTTCCCTCGCGGTCCCGCACCTATCACTGGCCAAGTGGCCTCTTCCCCCCCGGTCCTGCACCTAGCCTGGGCTAAGTGGCCTCTTCCCCCCCGGTCCCGCACCTGGCCTGGGCCAAGTGGCCTCTTCCCCCGCCGGTCCCGCACCTATCACTGGCCAAGTGGCCTCTTCCCCCCCCGGTCCCGCACCTAGCCTGGGCCAAGTGGCCTCTTCCCCCCCCGGTCCCGCACCTATCACTGGCCAAGTGGCCTCTTCCCTCCCGGTCCCGCACCTAGCCCGGGCCAAGTGGCCTCTTCCCTCCCGGTCCCGCACCTAGCACTGGCCAAGTGTCCTCTTCCCCCCCGGTCCCGCACCTAGCCTGGGCCAAGTGGCCTCTTCCCCCCCCCGGTCCCGCACCTATCACTGGCCAAGTGGCCTCTTCCCTCCCGGTCCCGCACCTAGCCCGGGCCAAGTGGCCTCTTCCCTCCCGGTCCCGCACCTATCACTGGCCAAGTGGCCTCTTCCCCCCTGGTCCTGCACCTAGCCTGGGCCAAGTGGCCTCTTCCCCCCCGGTCCTGCACCTAGCCCGGGCCAAGTGGCCTCTTCCCTCCTGGTCCTGCACCTAGCCCGGGCCAAGTGGCCTCTTCCCTCCCGGTCCTGCACCTAGCCTGGGCCAAGTGGCCTCTTCCCCCCCGGTCCCGCACCTATCACTGGCCGAGTGGCCTCTTCGCTCCCGGTCCTGCACCGAGCCCGATCCAAGTGGCCTCTTCCCCCCCGGTCCCGCACCTAGCCTGGGCCAAGTGGCCTCTTCCCCCCGCCGGTCCCGCACCTATCACTGGCCGAGTGGCCTCTTTCCCCCCGGTCCTGCACCTTTCACTGACCGAGTGGCCTCTTCCCCCCCGGTCCTGCACCTAGCCTGGGGTAAGTGGCCTCCTCCCTCCCGGTCCCGCACCTAGCCCGGGCCAAGTGGCCTCTTCCCTCCCGGTCCCGCACCTATCACTGGCCAAGTGGCCTCTTTCCCCCCGGTCCCGCACCTAGCCCGGGCCAAGTGGCCTCTTCCCTCCCGGTCCTGCACCTATCACTGGCCAAGTGGCCTCTTCCCCCCAGGTCCCGCACCTAGCCCGGGCCAAGTGGCCTCTTCCCTCCCGGTCCCGCACCTATCAGTGGCCAAGTGGCCTCTTACACCCCGGTCCTGCACCTAGCCCGGGCCAAGTGGCCTCTTCCCATCCGGTCCCGCACCTATCACTGGCCAAGTGGCCTCTTCCCCCCCGGTCCCGCACCAATCCGGGCCAAGTGGCCTCTTCCCATCCGGTCCCGCACCTATCACTGGCCAAGTGGCCTCTTCCCCCCCCGGTCCCGCACCTAGCCCGGGCCAAGTAGCCTCTTCCCTCCCGGTCCCGCACCTATCACTGGCCAAGTGGCCTCTTCCTCCCCGGTCCCGCAACTAGCCCGGGCCAAGTGGCCTCTTCCCTCCCGGTCCCGCACCTATCACTGGCCAAGTGGCCTCTTCCCCCCCGGTCCCGCACCTCGCCCGGGCCAAGTGGCCTCTTCCCTCCCGGTCCCGCACCTATCACTGGCCAAGTGGCCTCTTCCCCCCAGGTCCTGCACCTAGCCTGGGCTAAGTGGTCTCTTCCCCCCCGGTCCCGCACCTAGCCTGGGCCAAGTGGCCTCTTCCCCCCCCCCGGTCCCGCACCTATCACTGGCCAAGTGGCCTCTTCCCCCCCGGTCCCGCACCTAGCCTGGGCCAAGTGGCCTCTTCCCCCCCCCCGGTCCCGCACCTATCACTGGCCAAGTGGCCTCTTCCCCCCCACGGTCCCGCACCTATCACTGGCCAAGTGGCCTCTTCCCTCCCGGTCCCGCACCTAGCCCGGGCCAAGTGGCCTCTTCCCTCCCGGTCCTGCACCTATCACTGGCCAAGTGGCCTCTTCCCCCCCGGTCCCGCACCTACCCTGGGCCAAGTGGCCTCTTCCCTCCCGGTCCCGCACCTATCACTGGCCAAGTGGCCTCTTCCCTCCCGGTCCCGCACCTAGCCCGGGCCAAGTGGCCTCTTCCCTCCCGGTCCCGCACCTATCACTGGCCGAGTGGCCTCTTCCCTCCCGGTCCTGCACCAAGCCCGGGCCAAGTGGCCTCCACCCTCCCGGTCCTGCACCTAGCCCGGGCCAAGTGGCCTCTTCCCTCCTGGTCCTGCACCTAGCCCGGGCCAAGTGGACTCTTCCCTCCCGGTCCTGCATCTAGCCTGGGCCAAGTGGCCTCTTCCCCCCCGGTCCCGCACCTATCACTGGCCGAGTGGCCTCTTCGCTCCCGGTCCTGCACCTAGCCCGAGCTTAGTGGCCTCTTCCCCGCCGGTCCCGCACCTAGCCCGGGCCAAGTGGCCTCTTCCCCCCCCGGTCCCGCACCTATCACTGGCCGAGTGGCCTCTTCCCCCCCGGTCCTGCACCTAGCCTGGGCCAAGTGGCCTCTTCCCCCCCGGTCCCGCACCTAGCCCGGGCCAAGTGGCCTCCTTCCTCCCGGTCCTGCACCTAGCCCGGGCCAAGTGGCCTCTCCCCCCCGGTCCCGCACCTATCACTGGCCGAGTGGCCTCTTCCCTCCCGGTCCTGCACCTAGCCTGGGCCAAGTGGCCTCCTCCCTCCCGGTCCTGCACCTAGCCCGGGCCAAGTGGCCTCTTCCCTCCCGGTCCTGCACCTATCACTGTCCGAGTGGCCTCTTCCCTCCCGGTCCTGCACCTAGCCCGGGCCAAGTGGCCTCTTCGCTCCCGGTCCCGCACCTAGCCCGGGCCAAGTGGCCTCTTCCCTCCCGGTCCCGCACCTATCACTGGCCAAGTGGCCTCTTCCCCCCCGGTCCCGCACCTAGCCCGGGCCAAGTGGCCTCTTCCCTCCCGGTCCCGCACCTATCACTGGCCAAGTGGCCTCTTCCCCCCCGGTCCCGCACCTAGCCCGGGCCAAGTGGCCTCTTCCCTCCCGGTCCCGCACCTATCACTGGCCAAGTGGCCTCTTCCCCCCCGGTCCTGCACCTAGCCTGGGCCAAGTTGCCTCTTCCCCCCTGGTCCCGCACCTATCACTGGCCGAGTGGCCTCTTCCTCCCCGGTCCTGAACCTAGCCTGGACTAAGTGGCCTCTTCCCCCCCGGTCCCGCACCTAGCCTGGGCCAAGTGGCCTCTTCCCCCCCCCCCGGTCCCGCACCTATCACTGGCCAAGTGGCCTCTTCCCTCCCTGTCCCGCATCTATCCCGGGCCAAGTGGCCTCTTCCCTCCCGGTCCTGCACCTATCACTGGCCAAGTGGCCTCTTCCCCCCCGGTCCTGCACCTAGCCTGGGCTAAGTGGCCTCTTCCCCCCCCCCTCCGGTCCCGCACCTATCACTGGCCAAGTGGCCTCTTCCCTCCCGGTCCCGCACTTATCACTGGCCAAGTGGCCTCTTCCCCCCCGGTCCCGCACCAAGCCCGGGCCAAGTGGCCTCTTCCCTCCCGGTCCCGCACCTATCACTGGCCAAGTGGCCTCTTCCCCCCCGGTCCCGCACCTAGCCCGGGCCAAGTGGCCTCTTCCCTCCCGGTCCCGCACCTATCACTGGCCGAGTGGCCTCTTCACCCCCGGTCCTGCACCTAGCCTGGGCTAAGTGGCCTCTTCCCCCCCCCGGTCCTGCACCTATCACTGGCCAAGTGGCTTCTTCCCTCCCGGTCCCGCACCTATCACTGGCCAAGTGGCCTCTTCCCCCCCGGTCCTGCACCTAGCCTGGGCCAAGTGGCCTCTTACCCCTCGGTCCTGCACCTAGCCCGGGCCAAGTGGCCTCTTCCCCCCCGGTCCCACACCTATCACTGGCCGAGTGGCCTCTTCCCTCCCGGTCCTGCACCGAGCCCGGGCCAAGTGGCCTCTTCCCTCCCGGTCCCGCACCTAGCCCGGGCCAAGTGGCCTCTTCCCTCCCGGTCCCGCACCTATCACTGGCCAAGTGGCCTCTTCCTCCCCGGTCCCGCAACTAGCCCGGGCCAAGTGGCCTCTTCCCTCCCGGTCCCGCACCTATCACTGGCCAAGTGGCCTCTTCCCCCCCGGTCCCGCACCTAGCCCGGGCCAAGTGGCCTCTTCCCTCGCGGTCCCGCACCTATCACTGGCCAAGTGGCCTCTTCCCCCCCCGGTCCCGCACCTATCACTGGCCAAGTGGCCTCTTCCCTCCCGGTCCCGCACCTAGCCCGGGCCAAGTGGCCTCTTCCCTCCCGGTCCCGCACCTATCACTGGCCGAGTGGCCTCTTCACCCCCGGTCCTGCACCTAGCCTGGGCCAAGTGGCCTCTTCCCCCTCGGTCCTGCACCTAGCCCGGGCCAAGTGGCCTCTTCCCCCCCGGTCCCACACCTATCACTGGCCGAGTGGCCTCTTCCCTCCCGGTCCTGCACCGAGCCCGGGCCAAGTGGCCTCTTCCCTCCCGGTCCCGCACCTAGCCCGGGCCAAGTGGCCTCTTCCCTCCCGGTCCCGCACCTATCACTGGCCAAGTGGCCTCTTCCCCCCCGGTCCTGCACCTAGCCTGGGCTAAGTGGCCTCTTCCCCCCCGGTCCCGCACCTAGCCTGGGCCAAGTGGCCTCTTCCCCCCCCCCCGGTCCCGCACCTATCACTGGCCAAGTGGCCTCTTCCCCCCCCGGTCCCGCACCTAGCCTGGGCCAAGTGGCCTCTTCCCCCCCCGGTCCCGCACCTATCACTGGCCAAGTGGCCTCTTCCCTCCCGGTCCCGCACCTAGCCCGGGCCAAGTGGCCTCTTCCCTCCCGGTCCCGCACCTATCACTGGCCGAGTGGCCTCTTCACCCCCGGTCCTGCACCTAGCCTGGGCTAAGTGGCCTCTTCCCCCCCCCGGTCCTGCACCTATCACTGGCCAAGTGGCTTCTTCCCTCCCGGTCCCGCACCTATCACTGGCCAAGTGGCCTCTTCCCCCCCGGTCCTGCACCTAGCCTGGGCCAAGTGGCCTCTTCCCCCTCGGTCCTGCACCTAGCCCGGGCCAAGTGGCCTCTTCCCCCCCGGTCCCACACCTATCACTGGCCGAGTGGCCTCTTCCCTCCCGGTCCTGCACCGAGCCCGGGCCAAGTGGCCTCCTCCCTCCCGGTCCTGCACCTAGCCCGGGCCAAGTGGCCTCTTCCCTCCCGGTCCCGCACCTAGCCCGGGCCAAGTGGCCTCTTCCCTCCCGGTCCCGCACCTATCACTGGCCAAGTGGCCTCTTCCTCCCCGGTCCCGCAACTAGCCCGGGCCAAGTGGCCTCTTCCCTCCCGGTCCCGCACCTATCACTGGCCAAGTGGCCTCTTCCCCCCGGGTCCCGCACCTAGCCCGGGCCAAGTGGCCTCTTCCCTCGCGGTCCCGCACCTATCACTGGCCAAGTGGCCTCTTCCCCCCCGGTCCTGCACCTAGCCTGGGCTAAGTGGCCTCTTCCCCCCCGGTCCCGCACCTAGCCTGTGCCAAGTGGCCTCTTCCCCCCCCCCGGTCCCGCACCTATCACTGGCCAAGTGGCCTCTTCCCCCCCCGGTCCCGCACCTAGCCTGGGCCAAGTGGCCTCTTCCCCCCCCGGTCCCGCACCTATCACTGGCCAAGTGGCCTCTTCCCTCCCGGTCCCGCACCTAGCCCGGGCCAAGTGGCCTCTTCCCTCCCGGTCCCGCACCTAGCACTGGCCAAGTGTCCTCTTCCCCCCCGGTCCCGCACCTAGCCTGGGCCAAGTGGCCTCTTCCCCCCCCGGTCGCGCACCTATCACTGGCCAAGTGGCCTCTTCCCTCCCGGTCCCGCACCTAGCCCGGGCCAAGTGGCCTCTTCCCTCCCGGTCCCGCACCTATCACTGGCCAAGTGGCCTCTTCCCCCCTGGTCCTGCACCTAGCCTGGGCCAAGTGGCCTCTTCCCCCCCGGTCCTGCACCTAGCCCGGGCCAAGTGGCCTCTTCCCTCCTGGTCCTGCACCTAGCCCGGGCCAAGTGGCCTCTTCCCTCCCGGTCCTGCACCTAGCCTGGGCCAAGTGGCCTCTTCCCCCCCGGTCCCGCACCTATCACTGGCCGAGTGGCCTCTTCCCTCCCGGTCCTGCACCTATCACCGGCCAAGTGGCCTCTTCCCCCCCGGTCCCGCACCTACCCTGGGCCAAGTGGCCTCTTCCCTCCCGGTCCCGCACCTATCACTGGCCAAGTGGCCTCTTCCCTCCCGGTCCCGCACCTAGCCCGGGCCAAGTGGCCTCTTCCCTCCCGGTCCCGCACCTATCACTGGCCGAGTGGCCTCTTCCCTCCCGGTCCTGCACCTAGCCCGGGCCAAGTGGCCTCCTCCCTCCCGGTCCTGCACCTAGCCCAGGCCAAGTGGCCTCTTCCCTCCTGGTCCTGCACCTAGCCCGGGCCAAGTGGCCTCTTCCCTCGCGGTCCCGCACCTATCACTGGCCAAGTGGCCTCTTCCCCCCCGGTCCTGCACCTAGCCTGGGCTAAGTGGCCTCTTCCCCCCCCCCCCCCGGTCCCGCACCTATCACTGGCCAAGTGGCCTCTTCCCTCCCGGTCCCGCACTTATCACTGGCCAAGTGGCCTCTTCCCCCCCGGTCCCGCACCAAGCCCGGGCCAAGTGGCCTCTTCCCTCCCGGTCCCGCACCTATCACTGGCCAAGTGGCCTCTTCCCCCCCGGTCCCGCACCTAGCCCGGGCCAAGTGGCCTCTTCCCTCCCGGTCCCGCACCTATCACTGGCCGAGTGGCCTCTTCACCCCCGGTCCTGCACCTAGCCTGGGCTAAGTGGCCTCTTCCCCCCCCCCGGTCCTGCACCTATCACTGGCCAAGTGGCTTCTTCCCTCCCGGTCCCGCACCTATCACTGGCCAAGTGGCCTCTTCCCCCCCGGTCCTGCACCTAGCCTGGGCCAAGTGGCCTCTTCCCCCTCGGTCCTGCACCTAGCCCGGGCCAAGTGGCCTCTTCCCCCCCGGTCCCACACCTATCACTGGCCGAGTGGCCTCTTCCCTCCCGGTCCTGCACCGAGCCCGGGCCAAGTGGCCTCTTCCCTCCCGGTCCCGCACCTAGCCCGGGCCAAGTGGCCTCTTCCCTCCCGGTCCCGCACCTATCACTGGCCAAGTGGCCTCTTCCTCCCCGGTCCCGCAACTAGCCCGGGCCAAGTGGCCTCTTCCCTCCCGGTCCCGCACCTATCACTGGCCAAGTGGCCTCTTCCCCCCCGGTCCCGCACCTAGCCCGGGCCAAGTGGCCTCTTCCCTCGCGGTCCCGCACCTATCACTGGCCAAGTGGCCTCTTCCCCCCCGGTCCTGCACCTAGCCTGGGCTAAGTGGCCTCTTCCCCCCCGGTCCCGCACCTAGCCTGGGCCAAGTGGCCTCTTCCCCCCCCCCGGTCCCGCACCTATCACTGGCCAAGTGGCCTCTTCCCCCCCCGGTCCCGCACCTAGCCTGGGCCAAGTGGCCTCTTCCCCCCCCGGTCCCGCACCTATCACTGGCCAAGTGGCCTCTTCCCTCCCGGTCCCGCACCTAGCCCGGGCCAAGTGGCCTCTTCCCTCCCGGTCCCGCACCTATCACTGGCCGAGTGGCCTCTTCACCCCCGGTCCTGCACCTAGCCTGGGCTAAGTGGCCTCTTCCCCCCCCCGGTCCTGCACCTATCACTGGCCAAGTGGCTTCTTCCCTCCCGGTCCCGCACCTATCACTGGCCAAGTGGCCTCTTCCCCCCCGGTCCTGCACCTAGCCTGGGCCAAGTGGCCTCTTCCCCCTCGGTCCTGCACCTAGCCCGGGCCAAGTGGCCTCTTCCCCCCCGGTCCCACACCTATCACTGGCCGAGTGGCCTCTTCCCTCCCGGTCCTGCACCGAGCCCGGGCCAAGTGGCCTCCTCCCTCCCGGTCCTGCACCTAGCCCGGGCCAAGTGGCCTCTTCCCTCCCGGTCCCGCACCTAGCCCGGGCCAAGTGGCCTCTTCCCTCCCGGTCCCGCACCTATCACTGGCCAAGTGGCCTCTTCCTCCCCGGTCCCGCAACTAGCCCGGGCCAAGTGGCCTCTTCCCTCCCGGTCCCGCACCTATCACTGGCCAAGTGGCCTCTTCCCCCCCGGTCCCGCACCTAGCCCGGGCCAAGTGGCCTCTTCCCTCGCGGTCCCGCACCTATCACTGGCCAAGTGGCCTCTTCCCCCCCGGTCCTGCACCTAGCCTGGGCTAAGTGGCCTCTTCCCCCCCGGTCCCGCACCTAGCCTGGGCCAAGTGGCCTCTTCCCCCCCCCCGGTCCCGCACCTATCACTGGCCAAGTGGCCTCTTCCCCCCCCGGTCCCGCACCTAGCCTGGGCCAAGTGGCCTCTTCCCCCCCCGGTCCCGCACCTATCACTGGCCAAGTGGCCTCTTCCCTCCCGGTCCCGCACCTAGCCCGGGCCAAGTGGCCTCTTCCCTCCCGGTCCCGCACCTAGCACTGGCCAAGTGTCCTCTTCCCCCCCGGTCCCGCACCTAGCCTGGGCCAAGTGGCCTCTTCCCCCCCCGGTCGCGCACCTATCACTGGCCAAGTGGCCTCTTCCCTCCCGGTCCCGCACCTAGCCCGGGCCAAGTGGCCTCTTCCCTCCCGGTCCCGCACCTATCACTGGCCAAGTGGCCTCTTCCCCCCTGGTCCTGCACCTAGCCTGGGCCAAGTGGCCTCTTCCCCCCCGGTCCTGCACCTAGCCCGGGCCAAGTGGCCTCTTCCCTCCTGGTCCTGCACCTAGCCCGGGCCAAGTGGCCTCTTCCCTCCCGGTCCTGCACCTAGCCTGGTCCAAGTGGCCTCTTCCCCCCCGGTCCCGCACCTATCACTGGCCGAGTGGCCTCTTCGCTCCCGGTCCTGCACCGAGCCCTATCCAAGTGGCCTCTTCCCCCCCGGTCCCGCACCTAGCCTGGGCCAAGTGGCCTCTTCCCCCCCACGGTCCCGCAACTATCACTGGCCAAGTGGCCTCTTCCCTCCGGGTCCCGCACCTAGCCCGGGCCAAGTGGCCTCTTCCCTCCCGGTCCTGCACCTATCACCGGCCAAGTGGCCTCTTCCCCCCCGGTCCCGCACCTACCCTGGGCCAAGTGGCCTCTTCCCTCCCGGTCCCGCACCTATCACTGGCCAAGTGGCCTCTTCCCTCCCGGTCCCGCACCTAGCCCGGGCCAAGTGGCCTCTTCCCTCCCGGTCCCGCACCTATCACTGGCCGAGTGGCCTCTTCCCTCCCGGTCCTGCACCTAGCCCGGGCCAAGTGGCCTCCTCCCTCCCGGTCCTGCACCTAGCCCGGGCCAAGTGGCCTCTTCCCTCCTGGTCCTGCACCTAGCCCGGGCCAAGTGGCCTCTTCCCTCGCGGTCCCGCACCTATCACTGGCCAAGTGGCCTCTTCCCCCCCGGTCCTGCACCTAGCCTGGGCTAAGTGGCCTCTTCCCCCCCGGTCCCGCACCTAGCCTGGGCCAAGTGGCCTCTTCCCCCCCCCCGGTCCCGCACCTATCACTGGCCAAGTGGCCTCTTCCCCCCCCGGTCCCGCACCTAGCCTGGGCCAAGTGGCCTCTTCCCCCCCCGGTCCCGCACCTATCACTGGCCAAGTGGCCTCTTCCCTCCCGGTCCCGCACCTAGCCCGGGCCAAGTGGCCTCTTCCCTCCCGGTCCCGCACCTATCACTGGCCGAGTGGCCTCTTCACCCCCGGTCCTGCACCTAGCCTGGGCTAAGTGGCCTCTTCCCCCCCCCGGTCCTGCACCTATCACTGGCCAAGTGGCTTCTTCCCTCCCGGTCCCGCACCTATCACTGGCCAAGTGGCCTCTTCCCCCCCGGTCCTGCACCTAGCCTGGGCCAAGTGGCCTCTTCCCCCTCGGTCCTGCACCTAGCCCGGGCCAAGTGGCCTCTTCCCCCCCGGTCCCACACCTATCACTGGCCGAGTGGCCTCTTCCCTCCCGGTCCTGCACCGAGCCCGGGCCAAGTGGCCTCCTCCCTCCCGGTCCTGCACCTAGCCCGGGCCAAGTGGCCTCTTCCCTCCCGGTCCCGCACCTAGCCCGGGCCAAGTGGCCTCTTCCCTCCCGGTCCCGCACCTATCACTGGCCAAGTGGCCTCTTCCTCCCCGGTCCCGCAACTAGCCCGGGCCAAGTGGCCTCTTCCCTCCCGGTCCCGCACCTATCACTGGCCAAGTGGCCTCTTCCCCCCCGGTCCCGCACCTAGCCCGGGCCAAGTGGCCTCTTCCCTCGCGGTCCCGCACCTATCACTGGCCAAGTGGCCTCTTCCCCCCCGGTCCTGCACCTAGCCTGGGCTAAGTGGCCTCTTCCCCCCCGGTCCCGCACCTAGCCTGGGCCAAGTGGCCTCTTCCCCCCCCCCGGTCCCGCACCTATCACTGGCCAAGTGGCCTCTTCCCCCCCCGGTCCCGCACCTAGCCTGGGCCAAGTGGCCTCTTCCCCCCCCGGTCCCGCACCTATCACTGGCCAAGTGGCCTCTTCCCTCCCGGTCCCGCACCTAGCCCGGGCCAAGTGGCCTCTTCCCTCCCGGTCCCGCACCTAGCACTGGCCAAGTGTCCTCTTCCCCCCCGGTCCCGCACCTAGCCTGGGCCAAGTGGCCTCTTCCCCCCCCGGTCGCGCACCTATCACTGGCCAAGTGGCCTCTTCCCTCCCGGTCCCGCACCTAGCCCGGGCCAAGTGGCCTCTTCCCTCCCGGTCCCGCACCTATCACTGGCCAAGTGGCCTCTTCCCCCCTGGTCCTGCACCTAGCCTGGGCCAAGTGGCCTCTTCCCCCCCGGTCCTGCACCTAGCCCGGGCCAAGTGGCCTCTTCCCTCCTGGTCCTGCACCTAGCCCGGGCCAAGTGGCCTCTTCCCTCCCGGTCCTGCACCTAGCCTGGGCCAAGTGGCCTCTTCCCCCCCGGTCCCGCACCTATCACTGGCCGAGTGGCCTCTTCGCTCCCGGTCCTGCACCGAGCCCGATCCAAGTGGCCTCTTCCCCCCCGGTCCCGCACCTAGCCTGGGCCAAGTGGCCTCTTCCCCCCCACGGTCCCGCAACTATCACTGGCCAAGTGGCCTCTTCCCTCCGGGTCCCGCACCTAGCCCGGGCCAAGTGGCCTCTTCCCTCCCGGTCCTGCACCTATCACCGGCCAAGTGGCCTCTTCCCCCCCGGTCCCGCACCTACCCTGGGCCAAGTGGCCTCTTCCCTCCCGGTCCCGCACCTATCACTGGCCAAGTGGCCTCTTCCCTCCCGGTCCCGCACCTAGCCCGGGCCAAGTGGCCTCTTCCCTCCCGGTCCCGCACCTATCACTGGCCGAGTGGCCTCTTCCCTCCCGGTCCTGCACCGAGCCCGGGCCAAGTGGCCTCCTCCCTCCCGGTCCTGCACCTAGCCCGGGCCAAGTGGCCTCTTCCCTCCCGGTCCCGCACCTAGCCCGGGCCAAGTGGCCTCTTCCCTCCCGGTCCCGCACCTATCACTGGCCAAGTGGCCTCTTCCTCCCCGGTCCCGCAACTAGCCCGGGCCAAGTGGCCTCTTCCCTCCCGGTCCCGCACCTATCACTGGCCAAGTGGCCTCTTCCCCCCGGGTCCCGCACCTAGCCCGGGCCAAGTGGCCTCTTCCCTCGCGGTCCCGCACCTATCACTGGCCAAGTGGCCTCTTCCCCCCCGGTCCTGCACCTAGCCTGGGCTAAGTGGCCTCTTCCCCCCCGGTCCCGCACCTAGCCTGTGCCAAGTGGCCTCTTCCCCCCCCCCGGTCCCGCACCTATCACTGGCCAAGTGGCCTCTTCCCCCCCCGGTCCCGCACCTAGCCTGGGCCAAGTGGCCTCTTCCCCCCCCGGTCCCGCACCTATCACTGGCCAAGTGGCCTCTTCCCTCCCGGTCCCGCACCTAGCCCGGGCCAAGTGGCCTCTTCCCTCCCGGTCCCGCACCTAGCACTGGCCAAGTGTCCTCTTCCCCCCCGGTCCCGCACCTAGCCTGGGCCAAGTGGCCTCTTCCCCCCCCGGTCGCGCACCTATCACTGGCCAAGTGGCCTCTTCCCTCCCGGTCCCGCACCTAGCCCGGGCCAAGTGGCCTCTTCCCTCCCGGTCCCGCACCTATCACTGGCCAAGTGGCCTCTTCCCCCCTGGTCCTGCACCTAGCCTGGGCCAAGTGGCCTCTTCCCCCCCGGTCCTGCACCTAGCCCGGGCCAAGTGGCCTCTTCCCTCCTGGTCCTGCACCTAGCCCGGGCCAAGTGGCCTCTTCCCTCCCGGTCCTGCACCTAGCCTGGGCCAAGTGGCCTCTTCCCCCCCGGTCCCGCACCTATCACTGGCCGAGTGGCCTCTTCCCTCCCGGTCCTGCACCTATCACCGGCCAAGTGGCCTCTTCCCCCCCGGTCCCGCACCTACCCTGGGCCAAGTGGCCTCTTCCCTCCCGGTCCCGCACCTATCACTGGCCAAGTGGCCTCTTCCCTCCCGGTCCCGCACCTAGCCCGGGCCAAGTGGCCTCTTCCCTCCCGGTCCCGCACCTATCACTGGCCGAGTGGCCTCTTCCCTCCCGGTCCTGCACCTAGCCCGGGCCAAGTGGCCTCCTCCCTCCCGGTCCTGCACCTAGCCCAGGCCAAGTGGCCTCTTCCCTCCTGGTCCTGCACCTAGCCCGGGCCAAGTGGCCTCTTCCCTCGCGGTCCCGCACCTATCACTGGCCAAGTGGCCTCTTCCCCCCCGGTCCTGCACCTAGCCTGGGCTAAGTGGCCTCTTCCCCCCCCCCCCCCGGTCCCGCACCTATCACTGGCCAAGTGGCCTCTTCCCTCCCGGTCCCGCACTTATCACTGGCCAAGTGGCCTCTTCCCCCCCGGTCCCGCACCAAGCCCGGGCCAAGTGGCCTCTTCCCTCCCGGTCCCGCACCTATCACTGGCCAAGTGGCCTCTTCCCCCCCGGTCCCGCACCTAGCCCGGGCCAAGTGGCCTCTTCCCTCCCGGTCCCGCACCTATCACTGGCCGAGTGGCCTCTTCACCCCCGGTCCTGCACCTAGCCTGGGCTAAGTGGCCTCTTCCCCCCCCCCGGTCCTGCACCTATCACTGGCCAAGTGGCTTCTTCCCTCCCGGTCCCGCACCTATCACTGGCCAAGTGGCCTCTTCCCCCCCGGTCCTGCACCTAGCCTGGGCCAAGTGGCCTCTTCCCCCTCGGTCCTGCACCTAGCCCGGGCCAAGTGGCCTCTTCCCCCCCGGTCCCACACCTATCACTGGCCGAGTGGCCTCTTCCCTCCCGGTCCTGCACCGAGCCCGGGCCAAGTGGCCTCTTCCCTCCCGGTCCCGCACCTAGCCCGGGCCAAGTGGCCTCTTCCCTCCCGGTCCCGCACCTATCACTGGCCAAGTGGCCTCTTCCTCCCCGGTCCCGCAACTAGCCCGGGCCAAGTGGCCTCTTCCCTCCCGGTCCCGCACCTATCACTGGCCAAGTGGCCTCTTCCCCCCCGGTCCCGCACCTAGCCCGGGCCAAGTGGCCTCTTCCCTCGCGGTCCCGCACCTATCACTGGCCAAGTGGCCTCTTCCCCCCCGGTCCTGCACCTAGCCTGGGCTAAGTGGCCTCTTCCCCCCCGGTCCCGCACCTAGCCTGGGCCAAGTGGCCTCTTCCCCCCCCCCGGTCCCGCACCTATCACTGGCCAAGTGGCCTCTTCCCCCCCCGGTCCCGCACCTAGCCTGGGCCAAGTGGCCTCTTCCCCCCCCGGTCCCGCACCTATCACTGGCCAAGTGGCCTCTTCCCTCCCGGTCCCGCACCTAGCCCGGGCCAAGTGGCCTCTTCCCTCCCGGTCCCGCACCTATCACTGGCCGAGTGGCCTCTTCACCCCCGGTCCTGCACCTAGCCTGGGCTAAGTGGCCTCTTCCCCCCCCCGGTCCTGCACCTATCACTGGCCAAGTGGCTTCTTCCCTCCCGGTCCCGCACCTATCACTGGCCAAGTGGCCTCTTCCCCCCCGGTCCTGCACCTAGCCTGGGCCAAGTGGCCTCTTCCCCCTCGGTCCTGCACCTAGCCCGGGCCAAGTGGCCTCTTCCCCCCCGGTCCCACACCTATCACTGGCCGAGTGGCCTCTTCCCTCCCGGTCCTGCACCGAGCCCGGGCCAAGTGGCCTCCTCCCTCCCGGTCCTGCACCTAGCCCGGGCCAAGTGGCCTCTTCCCTCCCGGTCCCGCACCTAGCCCGGGCCAAGTGGCCTCTTCCCTCCCGGTCCCGCACCTATCACTGGCCAAGTGGCCTCTTCCTCCCCGGTCCCGCAACTAGCCCGGGCCAAGTGGCCTCTTCCCTCCCGGTCCCGCACCTATCACTGGCCAAGTGGCCTCTTCCCCCCCGGTCCCGCACCTAGCCCGGGCCAAGTGGCCTCTTCCCTCGCGGTCCCGCACCTATCACTGGCCAAGTGGCCTCTTCCCCCCCGGTCCTGCACCTAGCCTGGGCTAAGTGGCCTCTTCCCCCCCGGTCCCGCACCTAGCCTGGGCCAAGTGGCCTCTTCCCCCCCCCCGGTCCCGCACCTATCACTGGCCAAGTGGCCTCTTCCCCCCCCGGTCCCGCACCTAGCCTGGGCCAAGTGGCCTCTTCCCCCCCCGGTCCCGCACCTATCACTGGCCAAGTGGCCTCTTCCCTCCCGGTCCCGCACCTAGCCCGGGCCAAGTGGCCTCTTCCCTCCCGGTCCCGCACCTAGCACTGGCCAAGTGTCCTCTTCCCCCCCGGTCCCGCACCTAGCCTGGGCCAAGTGGCCTCTTCCCCCCCCGGTCGCGCACCTATCACTGGCCAAGTGGCCTCTTCCCTCCCGGTCCCGCACCTAGCCCGGGCCAAGTGGCCTCTTCCCTCCCGGTCCCGCACCTATCACTGGCCAAGTGGCCTCTTCCCCCCTGGTCCTGCACCTAGCCTGGGCCAAGTGGCCTCTTCCCCCCCGGTCCTGCACCTAGCCCGGGCCAAGTGGCCTCTTCCCTCCTGGTCCTGCACCTAGCCCGGGCCAAGTGGCCTCTTCCCTCCCGGTCCTGCACCTAGCCTGGTCCAAGTGGCCTCTTCCCCCCCGGTCCCGCACCTATCACTGGCCGAGTGGCCTCTTCGCTCCCGGTCCTGCACCGAGCCCTATCCAAGTGGCCTCTTCCCCCCCGGTCCCGCACCTAGCCTGGGCCAAGTGGCCTCTTCCCCCCCACGGTCCCGCAACTATCACTGGCCAAGTGGCCTCTTCCCTCCGGGTCCCGCACCTAGCCCGGGCCAAGTGGCCTCTTCCCTCCCGGTCCTGCACCTATCACCGGCCAAGTGGCCTCTTCCCCCCCGGTCCCGCACCTACCCTGGGCCAAGTGGCCTCTTCCCTCCCGGTCCCGCACCTATCACTGGCCAAGTGGCCTCTTCCCTCCCGGTCCCGCACCTAGCCCGGGCCAAGTGGCCTCTTCCCTCCCGGTCCCGCACCTATCACTGGCCGAGTGGCCTCTTCCCTCCCGGTCCTGCACCTAGCCCGGGCCAAGTGGCCTCCTCCCTCCCGGTCCTGCACCTAGCCCGGGCCAAGTGGCCTCTTCCCTCCTGGTCCTGCACCTAGCCCGGGCCAAGTGGCCTCTTCCCTCGCGGTCCCGCACCTATCACTGGCCAAGTGGCCTCTTCCCCCCCGGTCCTGCACCTAGCCTGGGCTAAGTGGCCTCTTCCCCCCCGGTCCCGCACCTAGCCTGGGCCAAGTGGCCTCTTCCCCCCCCCCGGTCCCGCACCTATCACTGGCCAAGTGGCCTCTTCCCCCCCCGGTCCCGCACCTAGCCTGGGCCAAGTGGCCTCTTCCCCCCCCGGTCCCGCACCTATCACTGGCCAAGTGGCCTCTTCCCTCCCGGTCCCGCACCTAGCCCGGGCCAAGTGGCCTCTTCCCTCCCGGTCCCGCACCTATCACTGGCCGAGTGGCCTCTTCACCCCCGGTCCTGCACCTAGCCTGGGCTAAGTGGCCTCTTCCCCCCCCCGGTCCTGCACCTATCACTGGCCAAGTGGCTTCTTCCCTCCCGGTCCCGCACCTATCACTGGCCAAGTGGCCTCTTCCCCCCCGGTCCTGCACCTAGCCTGGGCCAAGTGGCCTCTTCCCCCTCGGTCCTGCACCTAGCCCGGGCCAAGTGGCCTCTTCCCCCCCGGTCCCACACCTATCACTGGCCGAGTGGCCTCTTCCCTCCCGGTCCTGCACCGAGCCCGGGCCAAGTGGCCTCCTCCCTCCCGGTCCTGCACCTAGCCCGGGCCAAGTGGCCTCTTCCCTCCCGGTCCCGCACCTAGCCCGGGCCAAGTGGCCTCTTCCCTCCCGGTCCCGCACCTATCACTGGCCAAGTGGCCTCTTCCTCCCCGGTCCCGCAACTAGCCCGGGCCAAGTGGCCTCTTCCCTCCCGGTCCCGCACCTATCACTGGCCAAGTGGCCTCTTCCCCCCCGGTCCCGCACCTAGCCCGGGCCAAGTGGCCTCTTCCCTCGCGGTCCCGCACCTATCACTGGCCAAGTGGCCTCTTCCCCCCCGGTCCTGCACCTAGCCTGGGCTAAGTGGCCTCTTCCCCCCCGGTCCCGCACCTAGCCTGGGCCAAGTGGCCTCTTCCCCCCCCCCGGTCCCGCACCTATCACTGGCCAAGTGGCCTCTTCCCCCCCCGGTCCCGCACCTAGCCTGGGCCAAGTGGCCTCTTCCCCCCCCGGTCCCGCACCTATCACTGGCCAAGTGGCCTCTTCCCTCCCGGTCCCGCACCTAGCCCGGGCCAAGTGGCCTCTTCCCTCCCGGTCCCGCACCTAGCACTGGCCAAGTGTCCTCTTCCCCCCCGGTCCCGCACCTAGCCTGGGCCAAGTGGCCTCTTCCCCCCCCGGTCGCGCACCTATCACTGGCCAAGTGGCCTCTTCCCTCCCGGTCCCGCACCTAGCCCGGGCCAAGTGGCCTCTTCCCTCCCGGTCCCGCACCTATCACTGGCCAAGTGGCCTCTTCCCCCCTGGTCCTGCACCTAGCCTGGGCCAAGTGGCCTCTTCCCCCCCGGTCCTGCACCTAGCCCGGGCCAAGTGGCCTCTTCCCTCCTGGTCCTGCACCTAGCCCGGGCCAAGTGGCCTCTTCCCTCCCGGTCCTGCACCTAGCCTGGGCCAAGTGGCCTCTTCCCCCCCGGTCCCGCACCTATCACTGGCCGAGTGGCCTCTTCGCTCCCGGTCCTGCACCGAGCCCGATCCAAGTGGCCTCTTCCCCCCCGGTCCCGCACCTAGCCTGGGCCAAGTGGCCTCTTCCCCCCCACGGTCCCGCAACTATCACTGGCCAAGTGGCCTCTTCCCTCCGGGTCCCGCACCTAGCCCGGGCCAAGTGGCCTCTTCCCTCCCGGTCCTGCACCTATCACCGGCCAAGTGGCCTCTTCCCCCCCGGTCCCGCACCTACCCTGGGCCAAGTGGCCTCTTCCCTCCCGGTCCCGCACCTATCACTGGCCAAGTGGCCTCTTCCCTCCCGGTCCCGCACCTAGCCCGGGCCAAGTGGCCTCTTCCCTCCCGGTCCCGCACCTATCACTGGCCGAGTGGCCTCGTCCCTCCCGGTCCTGCACCTAGCCCGGGCCAAGTGGCCTCCTCCCTCCCGGTCCTGCACCTAGCCCGGGCCAAGTGGCCTCTTCCCCCCCGGTCCCGCACCTATCACTGGCCGAGTGGCCTCTTCGCTCCCGGTCCTGCACCTAGCCCGAGCTTAGTGGCCTCTTCCCCGCCGGTCCCGCACCTAGCCCGGGCCAAGTGGCCTCTTCCCCCCCCGGTCCCGCACCTATCACTGGCCGAGTGGCCTCTTCCCCCCCGGTCCTGCACCTAGCCTGGGCCAAGTGGCCTCTTCCCCCCCGGTCCCGCACCTAGCCCGGGCCAAGTGGCCTCCTTCCTCCCGGTCCTGCACCTAGCCCGGGCCAAGTGGCCGCTCCCCCCCGGTCCCGCACCTATCACTGGCCGAGTGGCCTCTTCCCTCCCGGTCCTGCACCTAGCCTGGGCCAAGTGGCCTCCTCCCTCCCGGTCCTGCACCTAGCCCGGGCCAAGTGGCCTCTTCCCTCCCAGTCCTGCACCTATCACTGGCCGAGTGGCCTCTTCCCTCCCGGTCCTGCACCTAGCCCGGGCCGAGTGGCCTCTTCCCTCCCGGTCCTGCACCTAGCCCGGGCTGAGTGGCCTCCTCCTTCCCGGTCCCGCACCTATCACTGGCTGAGTGGCCTCTTCCCCCCCGGTGCTGCACCTATCACTGGCCGAGTGGCCTCTTCCCCCCCGTTCCTGCACCTATCACTGGCCGAGTGGTCTCTTCCCCCCGGGTCCCGCACCGAGCCCGGGCCAAGTGGCCTCCTCCCTCCCGGTCCTGCACCTATCACTGGCCGAGTGGCCTCTTCCCTCCCGGTCCTGCACCTTTCACTGGCCGGGTGGCCTCTTCCCCCCCGGTCCTGCACCTAGCCTGGGCCAAGTGGCCTCCTCCCTCCCGTTCCCGCACCTATCACTGGCCAAGTGGCCTCTTCACCCCCGGTCCCGCACCTAGCCTGGGCTAAGTGGCCTCTTCCCCCCCCCCCGGTCCCGCACCTATCACTGGCCAAGTGGCCTCTTCCCTCCCGGTCCCGCACCTAGCCCGGGCCAAGTGGCCTCTTCCCTCCCTGTCCCGCACCTATCACTGGCCAAGTGGCCTCTTCCCCCCCGGTCCTGCACCTAGCCTGGGCCAAGTGGCCTCTTCCCCCCCGGTCCCGCACCTATCACTGGCCAAGTGGCCTCTTCCCTCCCGGACACGCACCTAGCCCGGGCCAAGTGGCCTCTACCCTCCCGCTCCCGCACCTATCACTGGCCAAGTGGCCTCTTACCCCCCGGTCCTGCACCTAGCCTGGGCCAAGTGGCCTCTTCCCTCCCGGTCCTGCACCGAGCCTGGGACAAGTGGTCTCTTCCCCCCCGGTCCCGCACCTATCACTGGCCGAGTGGCCTCTTCCCCCCCCCGGTCCTGCACCTAGCCTGGGCTAAGTGGCCTCTTCCCCACCCCGGTCCCGCACCTATCACTGGCCAAGTGGCCTCTTCCCTCCCGGTCCCGCACCTATCACTGGCCAAGTGGCCTCTTCCCCCCCGGTCCTGCACCTAGCCTGGGCCAAGTGGCCTCTTCCCCCTCGGTCCTGCACCTAGCCCGGGCCAAGTGGCCTCTTCCCCCCCGGTCCCTCACCTATCACTGGCCGAGTGGCCTCTTCCCTCCCGGTCCTGCACCGAGCCCGGGCCAAGTGGCCTCCTCCCTCCCGGTCCTGCACCTAGCCCGGGCCAAGTGGCCTCTTCCGTCCCGGTCCCGCACCTAGCCCGGGCCAAGTGGCCTCTTCCCTCCCGGCCCCGCACCTATCACTGGCCAAGTGGCCTCTTCCCCCCCGGTCCCGCACCTAGCCCGGGCCAAGTGGCTTCTTCCCTCCCGGTCCCGCACCTATCACTGGCCAAGTGGCCTCTTCCCCCCCGGTCCCGCACCTAGCCCGGGCCAAGTGGCCTCTTCCCTCCCGGTCCCGCACCTATCACTGGCCAAGTGGCCTATTCCCCCCCGGTCCTGCACCTAGCCTGGGCCAAGTGGCCTCTTCCCCCCTGGTCCCGCACCTATCACTGGCCGAGTGGCCTCTTCACCCCCGGTCCTGCACCTAGCCAGGGCTAAGTGGCCTCTTCCCCCCCGGTCCCGCACCTAGCCTGGGCCAAGTGGCGTCTTCCACCCCGGTCCCGCACCTAACCTGGGCCAAGTGGCCTCTTCCCCCCCCGGTCCCGCACCTATCACTGGCCGAGTGGCCTCTTCCCCCCCGGTCCTGCACCTAGCCTGGGCCAAGTGGCCTCTTCCCCCCCGGTCCCGCACCTAGCCCGGGCCAAGTGGCCTCCTTCCTCCCGGTCCTGCACCTAGCCCGGGCCAAGTGGCCTCTCCCCCCCCCCGGTCCCGCACCTATCACTGGCCGAGTGGCCTCTCCCCCCCGGTCCCGCACCTATCACTGGCCGAGTGGCTTCTTCCCTCCCGGTCCTGCACCTAGCCTGGGCCAAGTAGCCTCCTCCCTCCCGGTCCTGCACCTAGCCCGGGCCAAGTGGCCTCTTCCCTCCCGGTCCTGCACCTATCACTGGCCGAGTGGCCTCTTCCCTCCCGGTCCTGCACCTAGCCCGGGCCGACTGGCCTCTTCCCTCCCGGTCCTGCACCTAGCCCGGGCCGAGTGGCTTCCTCCCTCCCGGTCCCGCACCTATCACTGGCCGAGTGGCCTCTTCCCTCCCGGTCCTGCACCTTTCACTGGCCGAGTGGCCTCTTCACCCCCCGGTCCTGCACCTAGCCTGGGCAAAGTGGCCTCCTGCCTCCCGTTCCCGCACCTAGCCAGGGCCAAGTGGCTTCTTCCCTCTGGTCCCGCACCTATCACTGGCCAAGTGGCCTCTTCCCCCCCGGTCCCGCACCTATCACTGGCCGAGTGGCCTCTTCCCTCCCGGTCCTGCACCTAGCCCGGGCCAAGTGGCCTCCTCCCTCCCGGTCCTGCACCTAGCCCGGGCCAAGTGGCCTCTTCCCTCCTGGTCCTGCACCTAGCCCGGGCCAAGTGGCCTCTTCCCTCCCGGTCCTGCACCTAGCCTGGGCCAAGTGGCCTCTTCCCCCCCGGTCCCGCACCTATCACTGGCCGAGTGGCCTCTTCGCTCCCGGTCCTGCACCTAGCCCGAGCTTAGTGGCCTCTTCCCCGCCGGTCCCGCACCTAGCCCGGGCCAAGTGGCCTCTTCCCCCCCAGGTCCCGCACCTATCACTGGCCGAGTGGCCTCTTCCCCCCCGGTCCTGCACCTAGCCTGGGCCAAGTGGCCTCTTCCCCCCCGGTCCCGCACCTAGCCCGGGCCAAGTGGCCTCCTTCCTCCCGGTCCTGCACCTAGCCCGGGCCAAGTGGCCGCTCCCCCCCGGTCCCGCACCTATCACTGGCCGAGTGGCCTCTTCCCTCCCGGTCCTGCACCTAGCCTGGGCCAAGTGGCCTCCTCCCTCCCGGTCCTGCACCTAGCCCGGGCCAAGTGGCCTCTTCCCTCCCAGTCCTGCACCTATCACTGGCCGAGTGGCCTCTTCCCTCCCGGTCCTGCACCTAGCCCGGGCCGAGTGGCCTCTTCCCTCCCGGTCCTGCACCTAGCCCGGGCCGAGTGGCCTCCTCCCTCCCGGTCCCGCACCTATCACTGGCTGAGTGGCCTCTTCCCCCCCGGTGCTGCACCTATCACTGGCCGAGTGGCCTCTTCCCCCCCGTTCCTGCACCTATCACTGGCCGAGTGGTCTCTTCCCCCCGGGTCCCGCACCGAGCCCGGGCCAAGTGGCCTCCTCCCTCCCGGTCCTGCACCTATCACTGGCCGAGTGGCCTCTTCCCTCCCGGTCCTGCACCTTTCACTGGCCGAGTGGCCTCTTCCCCCCCGGTCCTGCACCTAGCCTGGGCCAAGTGGCCTCCTCCCTCCCGTTCCCGCACCTATCACTGGCCAAGTGGCCTCTTCCCCCCCCGGTCCCGCACCTAGCCTGGGCTAAGTGGCCTCTTCCCCCCCCCCCGGTCCCGCACCTATCACTGGCCAAGTGGCCTCTTCCCTCCCGGTCCCGCACCTAGCCCGGGCCAAGTGTCCTCTTCCCTCCCTGTCCCGCACCTATCACTGGCCAAGTGGCCTCTTCCCCCCCGGTCCTGCACCTAGCCTGGGCCAAGTGGCCTCTTCCCCCCCGGTCCCGCACCTATCACTGGCCAAGTGGCCTCTTCCCTCCCGGACACGCACCTAGCCCGGGCCAAGTGGCCTCTACCCTCCCGCTCCCGCACCTATCACTGGCCAAGTGGCCTCTTACCCCCCGGTCCTGCACCTAGCCTGGGCCAAGTGGCCTCTTCCCTCCCGGTCCTGCACCGAGCCTGGGACAAGTGGTCTCTTCCCCCCCGGTCCCGCACCTATCACTGGCCGAGTGGCCTCTTCCCCCCCCCGGTCCTGCACCTAGCCTGGGCTAAGTGGCCTCTTCCCCACCCCGGTCCCGCACCTATCACTGGCCAAGTGGCCTCTTCCCTCCCGGTCCCGCACCTATCACTGGCCAAGTGGCCTCTTCCCCCCCGGTCCTGCACCTAGCCTGGGCCAAGTGGCCTCTTCCCCCTCGGTCCTGCACCTAGCCCGGGCCAAGTGGCCTCTTCCCCCCCGGTCCCTCACCTATCACTGGCCGAGTGGCCTCTTCCCTCCCGGTCCTGCACCGAGCCCGGGCCAAGTGGCCTCCTCCCTCCCGGTCCTGCACCTAGCCCGGGCCAAGTGGCCTCTTCCGTCCCGGTCCCGCACCTAGCCCGGGCCAAGTGGCCTCTTCCCTCCCGGTCCCGCACCTATCACTGGCCAAGTGGCCTCTTCCCCCCCGGTCCCGCACCTAGCCCGGGCCAAGTGGCCTCTTCCCTCCCGGTCCCGCACCTATCACTGGCCAAGTGGCCTCTTCTCCCCCCCGGTCCCGCACCTAGCCCGGGCCAAGTGGCCTCTTCCCTCCCGGTCCCGCACCTATCACTGGCTAAGTGGCCTCTTCCCCCCCGGTCCTGCACCTAGCCTGGGCCAAGTGGCCTCTTCCCCCCTGGTCCCGCACCTATCACTGGCCGAGTGGCCTCTTCACCCCCGGTCCTGCACCTAGCCAGGGCTAAGTGGCCTCTTCCCCCCCGGTCCCGCACCTAGCCTGGGCCAAGTGGCGTCTTCCACCCCGGTCCCGCACCTAACCTGGGCCAAGTGGCCTCTTCCCCCCCCCCGGTCCCGCACCTATCACTGGCCGAGTGGCCTCTTCCCCCCCGGTCCTGCACCTAGCCTGGGCCAAGTGGCCTCTTCCCCCCCGGTCCCGCACCTAGCCCGGGCCAAGTGGCCTCCTTCCTCCCGGTCCTGCACCTAGCCCGGGCCAAGTGGCCTCTCCCCCCCCGGTCCCGCACCTATCACTGGCCGAGTGGCCTCTCCCCCCCGGTCCCGCACCTATCACTGGCCGAGTGGCTTCTTCCCTCCCGGTCCTGCACCTAGCCTGGGCCAAGTAGCCTCCTCCCTCCCGGTCCTGCACCTAGCCCGGGCCAAGTGGCCTCTTCCCTCCCGGTCCTGCACCTATCACTGGCCGAGTGGCCTCTTCCCTCCCGGTCCTGCACCTAGCCCGGGCCGACTGGCCTCTTCCCTCCCGGTCCTGCACCTAGCCCGGGCCGAGTGGCTTCCTTCCTCCCGGTCCCGCACCTATCACTGGCCGAGTGGCCTCTTCCCTCCCGGTCCTGCACCTTTCACTGGCCGAGTGGCCTCTTCACCCCCCGGTCCTGCACCTAGCCTGGGCAAAGTGGCCTCCTGCCTCCCGTTCCCGCACCTAGCCAGGGCCAAGTGGCTTCTTCCCTCTGGTCCCGCACCTATCACTGGCCAAGTGGCCTCTTCCCCCCCGGTCCCGCAACTAGCCTGGGCTAAGTGGCCTCTTCCCCCGCCCCCCGGTCCCGCACCTATCACTGGCCAAGTGGCCTCTTCCCTCCCGGTCCCGCACCTAGCCCGGGCCAAGTGGCCTCTTCCCTCCCGGTCCCGCACCTATCACTGGCCAAGTGGCCTCTTCCCCCCCCCCCCGGTCCTGCACCTATCACTGGCCAAGTGGCCTCTTCCCTCCCGGTCCCGCACCGAGCCCGGGCCAAGTGGGCTCTTCCCTCCCGGTCCCGCACCTATCACTGGCCAAGTGGCCTCTTCCCCCCAGTCCTGCACCTAGCCTGGGCCAAGTGGCCTCTTCCCCCCCGGTCCTGCACCTAGCCCGGGCCAAGTGGCCTCTTCCCCCCGGTCCTGCACCTATCACTGGCCGAGTGGCCTCTTCCCTCCCGGTCCTGCACCTAGCCTGGGCCAAGTGGCCTCCTCCCGCCCGGTCCTGCACCTAGCCCGGGCCAAGTGGCCTCTTCCCTCCCGGTCCTGCACCTAGCCCGGGACGAGTGGCCCCTTCCCTCCCGGTCCTGCACCTAGCCCGGGCCGAGTGGCCTCCTCCCTCCTGGTCCCGCACCTATCACTGGCTGAGTGGCCTCTTCCCCCCCCCGGTCCTGCACCTATCACTGGCCGAGTGGCCTCTTCCCCCCCGGTCCTGCACCTAGCACTGGCCGAGTGGTCTCTTCCCGCCCGGTCCTGCACCTAGCCTGGGCCAAGTGGCCTCCTCCCTCCCGTTCCCGCACCTAGCCCGGGCCAAGTGGCCTCTTCCCTCCCGGTCCCGCACCTATCACTGGCCAAGTGGCCTCTTTCCCCCCGGTCCCGCACCTAGCCCGGGCCAAGTGGCCTCTTCCCTCCCAGTCCCGCACCTATCACTGGCCAAGTGGCCTCTTCCCCCCAGGTCCCGCACCTAGCCCGGGCCAAGTGGCCTCTTCCCATCCGGTCCCGCACCTATCACTGGCCAAGTGGCCTCTTCCCCCCCGGTCCCGCACCAATCCGGGCCAAGTGGCCTCTTCCCATCCGGTCCCGCACCTATCACTGGCCAAGTGGCCTCTTCCCCCCCGGTCCCGCACCTAGCCCGGGCCAAGTAGCCTCTTCCCTCCCGGTCCCGCACCTATCACTGGCCAAGTGGCCTCTTTCCCCCCGGTCCCGCACCTAGCCCGGGCCAAGTGGCCTCTTCCCTCCCGGTCCCGCACCTATCACTGGCCAAGTGGCCTCTTCCCCCCAGGTCCCGCACCGAGCCCGGGCCAAGTGGCCTCTTCCCTCCCGGTCCCGCACCTATCAGTGGCCAAGTGGCCTCTTACACCCCGGTCCTGCACCTAGCCCGGGCCAAGTGGCCTCTTCCCATCCGGTCCCGCACCTATCACTGGCCAAGTGGCCTCTTCCCCCCCGGTCCCGCATCAATCCGGGCCAAGTGGCCTCTTCCCATCCGGTCCCGCACCTATCACTGGCCAAGTGGCCTCTTCCCCCCCGGTCCCGCACCTAGCCCGGGCCAAGTAGCCTCTTCCCTCCCGGTCCCGCACCTATCACTGGCCAAGTGGCCTCTTCCCCCCCGGTCCTGCACCTAGCCTGGGCCAAGTGGCCTCTTCCCCCCCGGTCCCGCACCTATCACTGGCCGAGTGGCCTCTTCCCCCCCCGGTCCTGCACCTAGCCTGGGCTAAGTGGCCTCTTCCCTCCCGGTCCCGCACCTATCACTGGCCAAGTGGCCTCTTCCCCCCCGGTCCCGCACCTAGTCCGGGCCAAGTGGCCTCTTCCCATCCGGTCCCGCACCTATCACTGGCCAAGTGGCCTCTTCCCCCCCGGTCCCGCACCTAGCCCGGGCCAAGTGGCCTCTTCCCTCCCGGTCCCGCACCTATCACTGGCCAAGTGGCCTCTTCCCCCCCGGTCCTGCACCTAGCCTGGGCCAAGTGGCCTCTTCCCCCCCCGGTCCCGCACCTATCACTGGCCGAGTGGCCTCTTCCCCCCCCGGTCCTGCACCTAGCCTGGGCTAAGTGGCCTCTTCCCCCCCGGTCCCGCACCTAGCCTGGGCCAAGTGGCCTCTTCCCCCAACCCCCCCCCCGGTCCCGCACCTATCACTGGCCAAGTGGCCTCTTCCCTCCCGGTCCCGCACCTAGTCCGGGCCAAGTGGCCTCTTCCCTCCCGGTTCCGCACCTATCACTGGCCAAGTGGCCTCTTCCCCCCCGGTCCCGCACCTAGCCTGGGCCAAGTGGCCTCTTCCCTCCCGGTCCCGCACCTATCACTGGCCAAGTGGCCTCTTCCCTCCCGGTCCCGCACCTAGCCCGGGCCAAGTGGCCTCTTCCCTCCCGGTCCCGCACCTATCACTGGCCAAGTGGCCTCTTCCCCCCCCGGTCCTGCACCTAGCCCGGGCCAAGTGGCCTCTTCCCCCCCGGTCCTGCACCTAGCCTGGGCCAAGTGGCCTCTTCCCCCCCGGTCCCGCACCTATCACTGGCCGAGTGGCCTCTTCCCTCCCGGTCCTGCACCTAGCCCGGGCCAAGTGGCCTCTTCCCTCCCGGTCCTGCACCTAGCCTGGGCCAAGTGGCCTCTTCCCCCCTGGTCCCGCACCTATCACTGGCCGAGTGGCCTCTTCGCTCCCGGTCCTGCACCTAGCCCGAGCCAAGTGGCCTCTTCCCCCCCGGTCCCGCACCTAGCCTGGGCCAAGTGGCCTCTTCCTTCCCGGTCCCGCACCTAGCCTGGGCCAAGTGGCCTCTTTCCCCCCCGGTCCCGCACCTATCACTGGACAAGTGGCCTCTTCCCCCCTGGTCACGCACCTAGCCTGGGCCAAGTGGCCTCCTCCCCCCCCCCGGTCCCGCACCTAGCCCGGGCCAAGTGGCCTCCTCCCTCCCGCTCCCCTGCACCTATCATTGGCCGAGTGGCCTCCTCCCCCCCGGTCCCTGCACTAACTATATCGAAAGGCTTCCCCCCTGCTCTCCCCCACCTCTCTCTTACCTCTCCTGCTGCTGCTGTCCGGGCATCTGCTGGACTTACCTGTGCCGATTTCCTTACCTGCGCCAGAAGGTTTTTCTACACAGGCTATGTACGCTGGCCTAAGAAGAACTGGAGTAACTCTCAGCTGGCCAAATTTGCCTCAATGGCCAGAATTGGCACGGGTTATGCCCCCTTTAGCTGAAAACATCGTAACTAACTGAGTTATGCTGGTGCAAACTGATCGTGGAAACTGGTTTTTTAACTTAGGCCAAAATAACAGTGCAAATCACTGGAGAAAATTGAGCCCAATAATTTGCCTTCAATTCCATGGGCTTCAACAGTCTCTTATGAGGGACTTTATCAAATGCCTTCTGGAAGTCCATATAAATAACATCCATAGACACTCCCCTGTCCACTGCTTTAGTCACCTCTTCAAAAACTTAAATCAGGCATGACCCACCTTTTACAAATCCATGCTTTCTGATCAGCTGAACATTTTAAAGGTGTTCAGTCTATCCTTAATTATAGAATCGAATAATTTCCCAACAACAGATGTTAGGCTAACTGGTTTATAATTCCCTGGTTTCCTTCTCGCACCATTCTTAAATAGCTGAGTGACATGCAGAATTTTCCAATCTAAAGGAACGGTTCAGAACCGCTGCAGTCCTTGTGGCGGAGGTACTCCCATAGTGCTGACTTTGTCATCGTGGTTTGGTACAACTGAGTGGCTTGCTAGGCCATTTAAGAGGACAGTTAACAGTCAACCACACTGCTGTGGGTCTGGAGTCACATATAGGCCTACTGGGTAAGGACAGCAAATTTCTTTCCCTAAAGGATATTGATGAACCAGTTGGTTTATCCTGATAATCTGGTAATTTCATGGTCACTGTTATGTCTATACTGTACTTATGAATGACTCCATAAGGCAATGTGTTGTACTTGAACTGTAGTGACCTTGGTCCTTTATTTCAAACTCCAGAGTGCAAGCATGGTATGCAACCTTTTATACAGGGCCCTGCCACCTGGACAGGAAACCCCCCAGTCTCCACCAGTTGCATCCTCTAGTGGTGCCAGCATGTATATACACAGTGTAAACCTTATTGAAAGTACATCAGGTAAACAAGTCTCCATCTTATACAATCTCACAGTGACTACACATAGAGTACATCTATAGTCAGCATATACAACAGTCACCATTACTGATACTAGCTTTTTAATTCCAAATGTATTTAATTAACTGAATTTAAATTCCCCAGCTGCCGAAGTGGGATTTGAACTCATGTCTCTGGCCTCTGGATTACTGCAGTAACATAACCACTCTGCTACCGTACCCCCTATATAGTATAGAAGTGGGATTTGCATATGGTGAGTCACTGGGTATGAACAGATTGCTAGTAGCACAGGTCCCAGCTCCCCGGAGGGAGTTAGCACACACCAACTGCATATTAAGTGAGTGGTACCCTTTGCGGTTCCTGAACATCTCACCATTGAGATGCGGCACCCACAAATCCACTTCTGTTTAGAGAGAAGACAATGAGGGCATCTTTCCTAGCATACAGAGCCACTGCGACCTCCCAAATGCAGCGATTCCTATGCTGCGAGACGTTTCCTATGTCGCCTGTTCCAGCCTGGAAGGATCCACTGGTGATAAGGTTCAGGGCCCCGGTCACTTTGAGGGCCATTGGCAGTGCCGTGGTTGCCCTGCTCTGAGGCTGCAGGTTTGGTTCCAGGAGGTGGCAGAGTTCTGTAACCACTTCCTTGGTGAAGCGGAGCAGATGAACACACTGCTCCTGGCTTAGGTGCAGCTAGGAGAAGTGCTCCTTGAAGACCCCTGTTGAGACCCCTCCTTCGCCTCCACCCTCTGTGAGCAGCTTATCTTCTTTCTGCCTCCGCTCCATCTCCCTGTCATTCTGCAGTGTGAGGGGAACTGAAACTAGAGTCCCCAGAAGTGGATTTGTGGGTGCCGCATCTCAATGGTGAGATGTTCAGGAACCGCAAAGGGTACCACTCACTTAATATGCAGTTGGTGTGTGCTAACTCCCTCCGGGGAGCTGGGAGCAGGTGGTGTACTCAGAGGCCTTCCAGTTACAGCAAACATCTTCCCAACATCCATCACCACTCTCTGCACACTTCAACAACCTTTGAAATCCCTTGCAGCAACTCAGGACTCCTACAATGTCTGTAAGATCCAGTACAAAAGCAATGAGCAACTTACCTGCAAGTTGGATGTATCCCTTTAAGTGGAGCTATTAGAAACATAGAAACATAGAAAATAGGTGCAGGAGTAGGCCATCGGCCCTTCGAGCCTGCACCACTATTCAATAAGATCATGGCTGATCATTCCCTCAGTACCCCTTTCCTGCTTTCTCTCCATACCCCTTGATCCCTTTAGCCGTAAGGGCCATATCTAACTCTCTCTTGAATATATCTAATGAACTGGCATCAACAACTCTCTGCGGCAGGGACTTCCATAGGTTAACAACTCCCTGAGTGAAGAAGTTTCTCCTCATCTCAGTCATAAATGGCCTACCACTTATCCTAAGACTATGTCCCCTGGTTCTGAACTTCCCCAACATCAGGAACATTCTTCCCGCATCTAACCTGTCCAGTCCCATCAGAATCTTATATGTTTCTATGAGATCCCCTCTCAGCCTTCTAAACTCCAGTGAATAAAGGACATGTTGATCCAGTCTCTCCTCATATGACAGTCCAGCCATCCCTGGAATCAATCTGGTGAACCTTTGCTGCACTCCCTCAATAGCAAGAACGTCCTTCCTCAGATTAGGAGACCAAAACTGTACACAATATTCCAGGTGAGGCCTCACTAAGGCCCTGTACAACTGCAATAAGACCTCCCTGCTCTTATACTTAAATCCCCTAGCTATGAAGGCCAACATACCATTTGCCTTCTTCACCACCTGCTGTACCTGCATGCCCACTTTCAGTGACTGATGAACCATGACACCCAGGTCTCGTTGCACCTCCCCTTTTCCTAATCTGCCGCCATTCAGATAATATTCTGCCTTCGTGTTTTTGCCCCAAAAATGGATAACCTCACATTTATCCACATTATACTGCATCTGTCATGCATTTGCCCACTGACCTAACCTGTCTAAGTCACCCTGCAGCCTCTTAGCATCCTCCTCACAGCCCACACCACCACCCAGTTTAGTGTCATCTGCAAACTTGGAGATATTACACTCAATTCCTTCATCTAAATCGTTAATGTATATTGTAAAGAGCTGGGGTCCCAGCACTGAGCCCTGCGGCACTCCACTAGTCACTGCCTGCCATTCTGAGAAGGACCCGTTTATCCCGACTCTCTGCTTCCTGTCTGCCAACCAGTTCTCTGTCCACGTCAGTACATTACCCCCAATACCATGTGCTTTGATTTTGCACACCAATCTCTTGTGCGGGACCTTGTCAAAAGCCTTTTGAAAGTCCAAATACACCACATCCACTGGTTCTCCCTTGTCCACTCTGCTAGTTACATCCTCAAAAAATTCCAGAAGATTCATCAAGCATGATTTCTCCTTCATAAATCTATGCTGACTTGGTCCGATCCTGTCACTGATTTCCAAATGCGCTGTTATTTCATCCTTAATGATTGATTCCAACATTTTCCCCACTACTGATGTCAGGCTAACCGATCTATAATTACCCGTTTTCTCTCTCCCTCCTTTTTTAAAAAGTGGTGTTACATTAGCTACCCTTCAGTCCATAGGAACTGATCCAGAGTCAATAGACTGTTGGAAAATGATCACCAATGCATCCACTATTTCTAGGGCTACTTCCTTAAGAACTCTGGGATGCAGACTATTAGGGGGCTCCCTCATGCAGCTGAACACTCGATCAGCATGTGTGTTTAGGAGAGGGCATGGAATGGAGTGACGTCATCATAATGGCAGGTCCTGCGTCAAATCAGCGTGACACGCTGACTGACGTCACAATCTGGCGACTGCGCATACGATCGAAGACACAGGTACCACCCACAATATTCCCCTCACCAAGCTGGCAAACATCACGGGCCATGCCGGAAGTGAGCGTAAGCAAGTTGGACGTCATTTTGTTTTAAAACAGCCAAAAGTATCGTGCTACAGAGGTGAATTTCGGTGGCCAGAGTATTTGGTTGGGGGAGGACGGGGTGCATTGTAGCACTGGAAGCGGTTGCAAAGGTAGAGAGTGGCAAGTTCTTGGAGGACTTTAATCCTTGTGACATTTTTTTATGTTAAAGATACTACATAAACATGAAGTTGTTTTTTTAAGGTTGAAATTCTCGCCTCTTATTTTCTGTTGAACACAATAAATGGGGGAGAAATTTGTCGGCTTGGCTCACGGGGTGCTCAGGCAGTATCATCGTGGTGGAGCGAATCCCGTGCCGCACATCACATTCGCCGGCCCTGTAGCGCTGGCAATAACAGTTAGCACCACAGCACCTTTCGGCGTGCAGATCGTGACGTCAGTGAATGTACAACGCTCACTGGCCGCATGATCTGCAAATTTCAGTAGTCTTGCGTCGACAGTGACAGGGAGCAGAGGCGTGAGTCATCCAGCTGGTGGTTGGAGGGATGCTACTTAAAGGGATGCAGCCCAGTACTTCCCTTCCAAAGCTCAGTTATGTGTGCCAGAGAGCGCAGGATGTATCTGCAACCAGCTTAACGCTGCTTAGTCCCCGGAGTGTTACGGGCCATCAAAGGCCTTTGCTTTTCATCCCACAGCATATCGCCGTTCTGTATTCTCTGAATCATTGAGGACTGGTGTGCAGACACCAGTAACCCTCCCCTTTAATGGCTGGAAGGCGCCTTCACCAATGCTCACTGCTGATTACACAACACAGCATTTTTGTTACCGCTTGGAGCCTAACGCCACTCACCTAGGCCACTAGCACCGGATTTAGCGCTCCCCTGCATTCTTTCAGAACAGAGGCTCAATTTCGCAGGCATGGAGATTGATTAGCGCCTGGTTCTAAACTTACAACTTTTCAAAAGTTAGGGCCCCAACTGGGCCGATGCGGAATTTCTAGCCCAATTAATAAAGTAGATTTCCGAAACCATGCTTTACTTTGCAATGCTTCACAAAAATCTTAACAATATTTTTTTAAAAATTGATGAACATAAAATTGCCATTGAAAAGTTTATTAAATAGTAATTTATTTCATTTGCTGTTTATGAGACTCTGCTGTGTGCAAACTGGCTTCTGTGTTTATTAACAACAACAACTTGTATTTATATAGCGCCTTTATAGTAAGACATCCCAACCCGCTTCACAGGAGTGTTACAGAACAACAAATTTGATACTGAGCCACATAAGGAGAATTTAGGGCAGATGACCAAAAGCATGGTCAAAGAGGTAGGTTTTAAGGAGCGTCTGAAAGGAGCCAGGAGAGGTAGAGAGGTGGAAAGGTTTAAGGAGGGAATTCCAGAGCTTAGGGACTACGCAGCGGAAGGCAGGGCAACAAATGGTTGAGCGATTATAATCAGGGATGTTCAAGAGGGCAGAATAAGAGGAGCGCAGATATCTCTGGAGCGTTGTGTTGTGGGTCTGGAGGAGATTACAGAGAAAGGGAGGGGTGAGGCTATGGAGAGATTTGAAAAGAAGAATGAGGATTTTGAAATCGAGGCATTGTTTAACCGGGAGCTAATGTAGGTCAGCGAGCACACGGGTGATGGGTGAGCGGGACTTGGTGCGAGTTTTTTTTATTCGTTCACAGGATGTGGGCATCGCTGGCAAGGCCGGAATTTATTGCCCATCCGAATTGCCCTTGAGAAAGGCCACCTTCTTGAACCGCTGCTGTCCTGTAGTGAAGGTACTCCCCAAGTGCTGACTTTGTCATAGAGGTTTGGTATAAATGCTGGGCCATTTCAGAGGACAGTTAAGAGTCAACCATATTTCTGGGTCTGGAGTCACATATAGGTCAGACCGGGTAACGACGGCCGATTTCCTTCCCTAAAGGACAATAGTGAACCAGTTGGGTTTTTCCAACAATCCAATAGTTTCATGGTCACCATTACTGATACTAGCTTTTTAATTCCAAATGTATTTAATGAACTGAATTTAAGGGCCCGAAATTGACGAAGGGCAAGGGCAGCCCAAGTGCCGCGCAAAGAACCACCGATGGCTGCCGAGATACCTGATGGTACTTTGGGTGGGAGTTTCGGCAAAAAGTCCGTGAAAGGACGCCCGGTGGCAAAAGAGGGACTTACACCGTCAATCTGGGGAGCAGCGGGCAGGAGCTCTCAATCTCGGCAGCAACATAAGAACATAAGAACATAAGAATTAGGAACAGGAGTAGGCCATCGAGCCCCTCGAGCCTGCTCCGCCATTCAACAAGATCATGGCTGATCTGGCCGTGGACTCAGCTCCACTTACCCGCCCGCTCCCCGTAACCCTTATTTCCCTTATTGGTTAAAAATCTATCTATCTGTGATTTGAATACATTCAATGAGCTAGCCTCAACTGCTTCCTTGGGCAGAGAATTCCACAGATTCACAACCCTCTGGGAGAAGAAATTCCTTCTCAACTCGGTTTTAAATTGGCTCCCCCGTATTTTGAGGCTGTGCCCCCTAGTTCTAGTCTCCCCGACCAGTGGAAACAACCTCTCTGCCTCTATCTTGTCTATCCCTTTCATTATTTTAAATGTTTCTATAAGATCACCCCTCATCCTTCTGAACTCCAACGAGTAAAGACCCAGTCTATTCAATCTATCATCATAAGGTAACCCCCTCATCTCCAGAATCAGCTGAGTGAATCGTCTCTCTACCCCCTCCAAAGCTAGTATATCCTTCCTTAAGTAAGGTGACCAAAACTGCACGCAGTACTCCAGGTGCGGCCTCACCAATACCCAGTACAGTTGCAGCAGGACCTGCCTGCTTTTGTATTTCATCCCTCTCGCAATGAAGGCCAACATTCCATTTACCTTCCTGATTACCTGCTGCACCTGCAAACTAACTTTTTGGGATTCATGTACAAGGACCCCCAGGTCCCTCTGCACCACAGCATTTTGTAATTTCTCCCCATTCAAATAATATTCCCTTTTACTGTTTTTTTTTTCCAAGGTGGATGACCTCACATTTTCCGACATTGTATTCCATCTGCCAAACCTTAGCCCATTCGCTTAACCTATCTAAATCTCTTTGCAGCCTCTCTGTGTCCTCTACACAACCCGCTTTCCCACTAATCTTTGAGTCATCTGCAAATTTTGTTACACTACACTCTGTCCCCTCTTCCAGGTCATCTATGTATATTGTAAACAGTTGTGGTCCCAGCACCGATCCCTGTGGCACACCACTAACCACCGATTTCCAACCCGAAAAGGACCAATTTATCCCGACTCTCTGCTTTCTGTTAGCCAGCCAATTCTCTATCCATGCTAATACATTTCCTCTGACTCCGTGTACTTTTATCTTCTGCAGTAACCTTTTGTGTGGCACCTTATCGGATGCCTTTTGGAAATCTAAATACACCACATCCATCGGTACACCTCTATCCACCATGCTCGTTATATCCTCAAAGAATTTCAGTAAATTAGTTAAACATGATTTTGCCTTCATGAATCCATGTTGCATCTGCTTGATTGCACTATTCCTATCTAGATGTCCTGCTATTTCTTCCTTAATGATAGCTTCAAGCGTTTTCCCCACTACAGATGCAAAGGCTCTTGCCGCCTAAGTGCCGCTGAGGATGGAGTCAGGCCCACGGAGGGTCGAAGAACTGAAAAGAAAAATTAATGCAAAAAAAAAGCGGAACACCTTCAGCGGACCCCATGCAGGTAAGTCGCTGTAAGAATTTTTCTTTTTAAATGTTCACTAACCTTCTTTTGCAAGTCTTGATACCTACTGTCGGGGTTAGACCAGCCGCCTCACAGCGGTCCTTCCCTCTTCTGGCACCGACTCCCGCCCGCACCAATCTGGTATCTCGGCGGGCGGGAGGTCACTTGCGCCATTTGCCCGCCAGCAGATGTCAGCGGGCGGTTCCCGGCGGTTCTCCCCTCCTGCCCGCTCCACACCAAATGGAAACTCGCTCAGGGCGGAAACTGGAGAGGAATCTCGGCGGCAGTCGGCGGCAGCAGGCGGAAGTGGGCGGTAAGGCCACCAATTTCGGGACCAAAATTCCCCAGCTGCTAAGTTAGAACACGGGCAGCCGAGTTTTGTATGACCTCAAGTTTACGTAGGCTAGGACATGGGAGGTCAAGCAGGAGTGCGTTGGAATAGTCAAGTCTAAAGGCTTGGGTGAGGGTTCCAGCAGCGGATGAGCTGAGGCAAGGACGGAGACGGGTGATGTTATGGAGGTGGAAATAGGCGGACTTAGTTATGCCGTGGATATGTGGGTTGAAGCTCATTTCAGGGTCAGATATGACACTAAGGTTGCGAACAGTGTGGTTCAGCCTCAAAAAGATGTTAGAAAAAGGAATGGAGTCAGTGGCTAGGGAACGGAGTTTGTGGCAAGGACCGAAAACAATGGCTTCGGTCTTCCCAATAATTAATTGGAGAAAATTTCTCCATGATTGTTAACTGTGATTATATTTCCCTTTGAATATGAAGGACTTTCGGATATCCTGAGGATGTAGTAAGGGCTATTTAAATGTAAATCTGTTTATTCTTCTTTCATCAAAACGTAATAACACTTTCCTGGTGGTAGTAAATGGTTCATTTCAACATGAATTACATTTCAAACCTGTAATTACATAGCAAAGCTGTGAAGCATGTTCGATTTAAAATTTGATATTTCTGTATTTCCACTGTTCCTGTTTATTTGTGTGTGTGTGTATGTATATGTGTGTATGTGTGTGCATACATATGTATGTGTGCTTATACATGTATGTGTGTATGTGTATTTTTCAGGGTTTTCAAAGAAAGAAAAAGGAAGACATGTATTTATATAGCGTCTTTCATGGGGGGACATTCCAAAACGCTTTACAGTCAATGGAGTACTTTTTGAAGCGTAGTCACTGTTGCAATGTGGGAAACGTGACAACCAATTTGCGCACAGCAAGCTCCCACAAACAGCAATGTGATAATGACCAAATAATCTGTTTTTTTTAATGATGTTAGTTGAGGGATAAATATTGACCAAAACATGGGGATAACTCCCCTGCTCATCTTCGAAATAGTGCCAAGGGATCTTTTACATCCACCCGAGAGATCAGACGGGGCCTCGGCATCTCCTCTAAAAGATGGCATCTCCGACAATGCAGCACTCCCTCAGTACGGCACGGGAGTGTCAGCCTAGATTTTGAGCTCAAGTCTCTGGCGTGGGACTTAAACCTATGACCTTCTGACTCAGAGGTGAGGGTACTACCCAATGAGATACTCAAAAAGCGAGAAATTGATCAAAGTCCGCCAGCACCCATTTACTGCCCAAAAAACCCATTAAGATTCTGCAATTAACGCCAGTGAGAAATTGATCAAAAAGTCAAAGATCAAAAAAAATGCCCAGCGGAAAATATGGGTGTTGCATGTGGATTCTCGGCAGTCCTGGTCAAATTAAGTCCGAGGCTAGAGTGGGGCCAAGGGAGGGGGGAAAGCACAAAAAATACTTTTTCAAAAAATAAAAAAATAAAATATCGGAAAACATTCAAAGGAGCCTTTTTAACTAAATCACTGTGAGAGAATTTTTTAAAAACCCATTCACTTACGATTTTTTGCAGGGTTTCATACCTACCGTCCATCGAAAGACTGCTCTGACTGGGTGTTTTTTTTTGCAAAAGTACGGATCACCGCTCCCACCAACCTCGGGCGGGAACGGTTTTCCCAGAGTTGCACGCCGGCGGTCCGTTCCCCAGCAGTATTTTGAAACCGCCAGCGTAAGGCCCTGATGTAATTCCCAACGAATGAAATAGCGCCAAAAACAAGGAGATACCATCAGGAAACGCGGTGGTAGGATCATCAATTTCTAGCCCATTCTCTATGGAAAACGCTTTTGAGGTATGTTTTTTCAAAAATCTACCTTCGTTGGTCTCCCCACTTGAAAGCCCTGACTCCCTGTCGGAGTATAGTTCCATGGGTACCAGCGCTCCTCCAGTGGTTTAGGGTGAGTGCATACAATTAATGAGCAAGTCATGTGACCATCACAGCTGAGTTCAATCCTGATATCATCTGAGATCTGGGACACTTTGTCAAGAATTAGGATCTAGCGAGAATGGGGAACTGAAAGAAATTAGTATTCGTAGAAAAGAGAGTACTGGAGAAATTAATGGGACTGAAAGCTAATAGCTCCCCTGGACCTGCTGGCCTACATCCTAGTGTTTTGAAAGAGGTGGCTATAGCGATAGTAGATGCATTGGTTGTCATCTTCCAAAATTCCATAGATTCTAGAATGGTTCCTGCAGATTGGAAGGTAGCTAATGTACCCTACTATTTAAGACAGAAGAGAGAGAGAAATCGGGGAAGTACAGACCAGTTAGCCTGACATCAGTAGTAGGGAAATGTTAGAATCTATTATTAAGTAAGTGGTAACAGAGCAATTAGAAAATTATAATAGGATTGGGCAGAATTAACATGGATTTATGAAGGGAAATCATATTTGTCAAATCTGTTAGAGTTTTTTGAGGTTGTAACGAGTAGAATAGATAAGGGGGGGAACCAGTGGATGTGTTGTATTTGGATTTTCAGAAGGCATTTGATAAGGTGCCATACAAGAGGGCCCATGGGATTGGGGGTAATATATTAGCATGGATTGAGGATTAGTTAATGGAAAAAAACAAAGAGTAGGAACAAATGGGTCATTTTCGGGCTGGCAGGCTGTAACTAGTGTGGTGCCACAAGGATCAGTTATTCACAATCTATATCAATGACTTGGAAAAGGGAACCAAATGTAATATATCCAAGTTTGCTGATGATACAAAACTAGGTGGAAATGTAAGTTGTGAGGAGGATGCAAAGAGGCTTCAAGTGGATATAGACAGGCTAAGTGAATGGGCAAGAACATGGCAAATTGAATAAACAAGTTTCGGCCTGAGTTGCTCCTATTTTTTTGGAGCAGCTAGTTTAGAATGGAGCATCTTAGAAATTGCAATTCTTGGCATTTAGTTTGCTCCAGTTCTAGTGAGTTAGAACAGTTTCATTTTGGAATAGATTTTTGTTTTCAACAGGGGGCGTGTCCAGCCACTTACACCTGTTTTGCAAGCTTAGGCAGAGAAAACTTACTCCAAACTAACTTAGAATAGAGTAAGTGTAGATTTTTGTACGCTCAGAAAAACCTTGCCTACACTTAAAAATCAGGCGTAGGGAACGAGCGATGCGGGGGGGGGTGGAGGGAAGTTTACAAACATAAAACACTTCACTTTTACAAATAAAGTCATCATCAATAATAAATGATAAATAAATCAATAAATCAACCCAAAAAAATTTTTAAATACAAAAAATAATAAAAAAATCAATCAATAAATAAAAAATTAAGTTTCTACTCACCGACTGCAGCACCGGGAGCCCTCCAACAGCGTGCTCTCTCTGCCTCTGTCAGTGTCTCTCTCTCTGTCTGTGTCTCGCTCTGTTTCTGACAGTGAGGGGTAGGGGGAGGGGGCGGATGGGTGGGGGGTGGGGGGGAGAGGACGGGGAGGGGGAAAGTGGAGGGGTGGGGGGAGAGGAGGGGGAGAGTGGAGGAGGGGGTGAGGGGAGGAGGGGAGAGAGGGAAGGGGGAAAGGGGAGGGGGAGAGAGGAGGGAGAGGGAGGGGGAGAGAAGAGGGGCTGAATGGGGGGAGGGAGGGGGGCTGAACGGGGGGGGAGGGAAGGGGGCTGAATGGGGGGCTGAACGGGGGGGGGGAGGGGAGGGAGGGGGACTGAACGGGGGGGAGGGGAGGGAGGGGGACTGAACTGGGGAGTGGGGGGAGGGAGGGAGGCTGAACGGGCCTCGCCGATGATGACGACGCCGGGTTCCCAGGAGGACTTCGACGAGGTAAGATGCGTCAGGCCACTTGGCCCGGGATAGGGGCGATACCCCTTCAGCCAGGGATAGGGTCGTCGCCTGGCGACCGACACGCTGGGAGGGCCAAGAGCTACTGCACACGCGTGCAGCTTCCGGCACTGTTTTTGACGCAGGGCTGTAGCTCCACCCCCAGCAGCTCCTGCTGCGCCAGGCCGACCTGGAAACGAGCCTACAGATATCGGAGAATCGCAAGGTAAGTATTCGGCACAATTTCTGTTCTACAAATTAGGCGGGCCTCTCCGATGTGTGCCGTTCTAGCGGGGGTCCGAAACTTGAGCCCATAATGTGGAGAAATGTGACGTTATCTACTTTGCTGGGAAAAATTGAAAAGCAGAGTATTTTTTAAATGGTGAAAGATTGGGAAATGTTGGTGTTCAGCGGGACCTGGGTGTCCTTGTACAAAAATCGATTAAAGTTAACATGCAGGTACAGCAGCAATTAAGAAAGCAAAAGGTATGTTGGCCTTTATTACAAGACGATTTGAGTATAAGAGTAATGACATCTTACTGCAAATATATAGGGCCCTGGTGAGACCACACCTAGAGTATTGTGTACAGTTTTGGTCTCATTACCCAAGGAAGGATATACTTGCCACAGAAGGTGTGTAATGAAAGTTCACCAGACTGATTCCTGAGATGGGGGGATTGTCCTATGAGGAGAGATTGAGTAGACTAGGCCAATATTCTCGAGAGTTTAGAAGAATGAGAGGTGATCTCATTGAAACATACAAAATTCTTACAGGGCTTGACAGGGTAGGTGCAGGGAGGATGTTTCCAGGGGTCACAGTCTCAGAATAAAGAACATAAGAACATAAGAATTAGGAACAGGAGTAGGCCATCTAGCCCCTCGAGCCTGCTCCGCCATTCAATAAGATCATGGCTGATCTGGTCGTAGACTCAGCTCCTCTTACCCTCCCTCTCCCCGTAACCCTTAATTCCCTTATTGGTTAAAAATCTATCTATCTTTGACTTGAAAACATTCAATGAGCTAGTCTCAACTGCTTCCTTGGGCAGAGAATTCCACAGATTCACAACCCTTTTTAAACAGAGGCGTTACATTAGCTGCTTTCCAATCCGCTGGTACATCCCCAGAGTCCAGAGAATTTTGGTAGATTATAACGAATGCATCTGCTATAACTTCCGCCATCTCTTTTAATACCCTGAGATGCATTTCGTCAGGACCAGGGGACTTGTCTACCTTCAGTCCCATTAGCCTGTCCAGCACTACCCCACTAGTGATAGTGATTGTCTCAAGGTCCTCCGTTCCCACATTCCTGTGGCCTGCAAATTTTGGCATGGTTTTTGTGTCTTCCACTGTGAAGACGGAAGCAAAATAATTGTTTAAGGTCTCAGCCATTTCCACATTTCCCATTATTAAATCCCCCTTTTCATCTTCTAAGGGACCAACATTTACTTTAGTCACTCTTTTCCGTTTTATATATCTGTAAAAGCTTTTAATATCTGTTTTAATGTTTTGCGCAAGTTTACCTTCGTAATCTATCTTCCCTTTATTTATTGCTTTTTTAGTCATTCTTTGCTGTTGCTTAAAATTTTCCCAATCCTCTAGTTTCCCACTAACCTTGGCCACCTTATACGCATTGGTCTTTGATTTGATACTTTCCTTTATTTCCTTGGTTATCCACGGCTGGTTATCCCTTCTCTTGCCGCCCTTCTTTTTCACTGGAATATATTTTTGTTGCGCACTATGAAAGAGCTCCTTAAAAATCCTCCACTGTTCCTCAATTGTGCCACCATTTAGTCCTTGTTTCCAGTCCACTTTAGCCAACTCTGCCCTCATCCCACTGTAATCCCCTTTGTTTAAGCATAGTACGCACGTTTCTGACATCCTCAATCTGTATTACAAATTCAACCATATTGTGATCACTCATCCCGAGAGGATCTTTTACGAGGAGATCGTTTATTTTTCCTGTCTCATTACACAGGACCAGATCTAAGATGGCTTGCTCCCGTGTACGTTCTGTTACATACTGTTCTAAGAAACAATCCCGTATGCATTCTATGAATTCCTCCTCCAGGCTACCCCGTGCGACTTGATTTGACCAATCGATATGTAGGTTCAAAACCCCCATGACTACTGCCATTCCTTTTTCACATGCCTCCATTATTCCCTTGATTATTGCCCACCCCACCGTGAAGTTATTATTTGGGGGCCTATAAACTACGCCGACCAGTGACTTTTTTCCCTTACTATCTCTAATCTCCACCCACAATGATTCAACATTTTGTTCATTGGAGCCAATATCATCCCTCACAACTGCCCTGATATCATCCTTTATTAACAGAGCTACTCCACCTCCTTTCCCTTCTTGCCTATCTTTCTGAATCATCAGATACCCCTGTATGTTTAATTCCCAGTCTTGGCCACCTTGCAACCATGTTTCTGTAATGGCCACCAAATCATACCCATTTGTAATGATTTGTGCCGTCAACTCATTAACTTTATTTCGAATGCTGCGTGCATTTAGGTGGAGTGTTTTCATCCTAGTTTTTAAACCATGATTTTTAGTTTTGACCCCTCCTGCAGCCCTTTTATATTCAGTGGCCCTTTTTGTTTCTTGCCTTTGGTTTCTCTACCCTCCACTTTTACTCATCTCTTTTCTGTCTTTTGTTTTTGTCTCCTTTTTGTTTCCCTCTGTCTCCCTGTATTGGTTCCCATTCCCCTGCCATATTAGTTTAACTCCTCACCAACAGCACTAGCAAACACTCCCCCTAGGACATTGGTTCTGGTCCTGCCCAAGTGCAGACCATCCAGTTTGTACTGGTCCCACCTCCCCCAGAACCTGTTCCAATGCCCCACGAATTTGAATCCCTCCCTGCTGCACCACTGCTCAAGCCACGTATTCATCTGTGCTATTCTGCGATTCCTACTCTGACTAGCACATGGCACTGGTAGCAATCCCGAGATTACTACTTTTGAGGTCCTACTTTTTAATTTAGCTCCTCGCTCCTTAAATTCGTCTCGTAGGACCTCATCCCTTTTTTTACCTATGTCGTTGGTACCAATGTGCACCACGGCAACTGGCTGTTCTTCCTCCCATTTTAGAATGTCCTGCACTCGCTCGGAGACATCCTTGACCCTTGCAACAGGGATGCAACATACCATCCTGGAGTCTCGATTGCAGCCGCAGAAACGCCTATCTATTCCCCATATGATTGAATCCCCTATCACTATCGCTCTCCCACTCTTTTTCCTGCCTCCTGTACAACAGAGCCAGCCATGGTGCCATGAACTTGGCTGCTGCTGCTCTCCCCTGATGAGTCATCTCCCTCAACAGCACTCAAAGCAGTGTATCTGTTTTGCAGGGGGATGACCAGATGGGACCCCTGCACTACCTTCTTTCTACTATTCTTCCTGCTGGTCTTCCATTCCCTAGCTGGCTGTGGATCCTTCTCATGCGGTAAGACCAACTCACTACACGTGCCACTTATGTCATTCTCAGTATCGTGGATGCTCCAGAGTGAATCCACCCTCAGCTCCAATTCCGCAACGCGGTCCGTCAGGAAATTGAGGCAGATACACTTCTCACACACGTAGTCGTAAGGGACACCGGAAGTGTCCCTGAGTTCCCACATGGTACAGGAGGAGCATATCACGTGACCGCGCTCTCCTGCCATGCCTTAACCCTTATATACCCTTAAATTGGTAACAACAATGTTACAGTTTACTTACTGATATAAAAAATAAAAAGAAAAGCTACTCACCAATCACCAGCCAATCACTTACCCCCTTGGCTGTGACGTCACCTTTTGATTCCTTTCTACTTCTTTTTTGCTTTCTCTCCCGCTGTAGCTGCACAAGTACGCCTTTTATAGGCCGCTCCGACACTGCTCCCGCCTCTCACCAACTGCCACTGGCTCTCGAGCTCCCGCTGGGCCTTTTATAGGCCGCTCCGACACTGCTCCCATCTCTCACCAACTGCCGCTGACTCTCGAGCTCCCGCTGGGCCTTTTATAGCCCGCTCCGACACTGCTCCCGCCTCTCACCAACTGCCGCTGGCTCTCGAGCTCCCGCTGGGCCTTTTATAGGCCGCTCCGATGCTGCTCCCGCCTCTCACCAACTGCCGCTGGCTCTTGAGCTCCCGCTGGGCCTTTTATAGGCCGCTCCGATACTGCTCCCGCCTCTCACCAACTGCCGCATTTAGGACTGAGATGAGGAGAAACTTCTTCACTCAGAAGGTGGTGAATCTTTGCAATTCTCTACCCCAGAGGGCTGCAGACGCTCAGTATTTGAGTATATTTAAGACAGAGATCAATAGATTTTTGGATATTAAGGGAATCAATGGATATGGGGATAGTGCAGGAAAGTGGAGTTAAGGTCGAAGATCAACCGTGATCTCATTGAATGGCGGAGCAGGCTCGAGGGGCCGAATGGCCTACTCCTTCTCCTAATTCTTATGTTTTTATGTTCATATTTCACCAACACACGATCAACATTTTTTGCAGAAATTCTCTGAGGACTTTAGCTAAAGAGAGTGCTGTGCTAATCTACCTTTTTGGAGACCTTATAGGCCTCCACCATTAGACATCAGAACACTGTTGCTACATGCCTTACATTTAAAACATGGTAATCACCAATTAGCCCCAAAATTGCATGCTAAAACTAGACTTTCAAACAGGCACATCTTATTAACGCAACACCCACTTAGTACCTGTTTTCACCCTTTCCGCAAAATAACGCCCATGCACATTCCAGCAGGGTAATGTGCAAAATGGTACAAAGCCATCTTGTGGTCAGAGGTGGGATTGATATATGGCGGTGATTTTGACTTTGTGCGGTAGTATGTACAGAAGACACCTCAAGTCGCTGGAGATATATCACCAACAATGTCTCCGCAAGATCCTACAAATCCCCTGGGAGGACAGGCACATCAGTATCCTTGCCCAAGCTAACATCCCCAGCATTGAAGCACTGACCACACTCAATCAGCTTTGCTGGGCAGGCCACACAGTTCGTATGCCAGACACGAGACTCCCAAAGCAAGTGCTTTATGCGGAGCACCTTCACGGCAAATGAGCCAAAGGTGGGCAGCGGAAACGTTACAAGGACACACTCAAAGCCTCCCTGAAATAGTGCAACATCACCACTCACACCTGGGAGTCCCTGGCCAAAGACCGCTCTAAGTGGAGAAAGTGCATCTGGGAGGGCGTTGAGCACTTTGAGTCTCAACGCCGAAAGTGTGCAGAAATCAAGCGCAGGCAACGGAAAGAGCGTGCGGCAAACCTGTCCCACCCACCCCTTTCCTCAACGACTATCTGTCCCACCTGTGACAGAGTCTGGGGTTCTCATATTGGACTGTCAGCCACCTAAGAACTCACCTCAGGAGTTCCTCGATTCCTCGATTCTGAGGGACTGCCTATGATGATGATGATGACAATACGCGGTATCAGTTCAGCCATCCGTTAAACATACGAACATGCAAACAATGACGGACAGGTAAAGACCCTCTGGTCCATCGAGCCTGTTCCACACAATTGCGATAGCTTTCACAGTTTTGCACATGCATAAAGTTTAACATTGCAAAAACTGATCCCGAGCTGCGTGGGACCGGAAGAGAGTTGCGCATCCGTACAGCTTACAGGGTTCACTACCCCACCCGAAACCACGTGATCTCCTGGGAGAGGCGAAAAACCAGGTTAAAAAACCCTGGCCAATGTGGGGGAGAAAATCTGGGAAATTCCTCTCCGACTCATCTAGGCGATCGAAACTAGTCCAGGAAATTAGTGAATTCCCTGCAGTACCTACCTTCTGTAAGAGGTGATCTCTGCCCCAGCCAGAGACAGGCCCAGCTCTCGCTCGAAGGAATTCAGTGCGTCTGCATCCACTACACGAGACAGCAGCCTGTTCCAGAGGCCCACTATTCTCTGGGAAAAGAACCACCTCCTGACATCTAACCTGGATCTGGCCTTATACAAGTTAAATTAGTGACTCTTGGTCCTGCCTAACCTATTTAATTGAAATAAACTATCAACTGGAACACAATCTATTCATTTCATTATCATAAACCTCAATCAGATCCCTCCATAGTCTACGCTCTCTAAAGTGTAGAGTCCCAACTCTTTCAGCCTATCTTGATAACTAAGATGCTTTAGACTGGAATTAGTCTAGTGGTCCTCCTCTACATCCTTTCCAGAGCCTCAATATCATCCACCATGTGAGGAGACCAAAACTGGACACAATATTCCAAATCAAGCCTGATCAAGGTCTTGTACAACTCTCCCAATTTTAACCAGGAGAGGTGTTTAACTGGTGGTCGAGCCAATATCACGTGTTTTACACTATCATCCATAGTCACAGTTACCTCTCATGCTCAGACAAGGAAACAGTACAGTTAAACTTGCGATGTACTGTACACAGTTTCCTGAGCGTTGTTGTTGTTGAAATAGACTACACATTTTCATACAGTGTCAGAACTAGGCTGGAAATGGAAGATTTAAAACTCCAGGTCCAAGTGAAACAGGAAGGAAATGTGGTTGAGAAAAGGGAAACAGCACTTTGAGTTCAATTTATTTTCAACAGAAACAAGCTTAGGAGACAAAACCAAGTGCAAGCTAATACTTTACTGCATGTTGATAGGTGAGGACAGAATCAATGTATACAAAGTGTTTATGTATGATTAGGGAGTGGATAATTAGAACCTGATTAAGACAAGTTTGAGGAATATTTCACACCTCAGAAGAATATTACCTATGAAAGACGTATATTTAGCATTGGTTTTCAAGTTCAAAGGAGAAAGCATTGGTCAATATGTAACAGATTTGTGAAATAGGCCAAGTCTTGTGAGTACAGACCCCTCGAAGACAGCCTTGTAAAAGTCAACATTTTAGTCAGCATAATTGTGACTGTAATGTATTTGCTTCATGGGTTCTGTGCTTAAGAATTCATAGCAACACATTGCTAGTTGGTTCATTAACAAAGGTTTAACAATCACACTGCACATTACCAGTTCATCCACGAGGCTCACAACTGCATACCTCATCATGGATAACCTAGACCCAACTGGCTGGGGTTTTATTGAGTCTTATGAACATCACGTGACTGACTAAGCCACTTACAATTCAACATCTCTACAAACCTGTAAGCATCCTCACAGGTTCATACATTACAGTGATGAAGTCAGATCCACACTAATAAAAGTGTCTTGATCTATAGAAAGCTATTGATGTTCACAGAGCAGCTGAAGCCAGCAAAACACAGCTAGAACAGCTTTGCAAGATTAGCTGTACAATAAGTAATGTGAGTATAGCAGGGCTATCACTTCATACAATGAAAAAAATAGATCTATCTGATCAAAAATAGGTGATGTATTGTATGTACTGAGGAAAGAAAATGCCCAGAAAATGGCCAACCAGATACATGGTACATGAGGGAATTCCATAGCTTAGGGCTCAGGCAGCTAAAGGCAATGGTGGGACGATTAAAATCGGGGCTGAGTAATAGGTCAGAATTGGATCCCATCTGAAATGCGAGCCTACCTTTCTCTGTGCCAGCTGTGGTTCAGTGGGTAGCACTCTTGAGGTGGGAGGGGCTAGGAGTGAGCAGGTGCTGCTGGTTGTTTGATTGATGCTGGGAGTTGGAGTGAGATTGTAAAAAGTTGTGTCGGGTCCAGGATGAATTTAATCAGGGGAGAAAATATTGAGGAAGGGAGAATAAAGGCTCAAAAATTTGGGCCAGGATCCCAGGAGGTTTGGAAAATAAATCACGGTGGTGGTTCAGTGCGAGGATAAGGAGATGCGAGCTTGGGCTATTATCCAGGCGGGACACGAGGACTGCAGTGAGGGAAGCTACTTTGCCTGCCGACCAAAGCCGAATGTTGGGTTCGAGGCGATGGTCAGTGGCCGAGAGGAGGTGGAAAGACTTTTATTGAGTTTGAAGGTCGGTGAGAAGTTCTTGGATATATCTCTGCAGTATTCTGAAGAGGTGGTGGTCTCATTCTTAGATCTGCCAGTTTATATTGAGGATGATTTGCGAATAAAAAATGTTGGAGTCGTGGGACATTATACTTTGTTCAGTAATAAAGAGGAGATACTATCCAGGAACACGGGTAGCCGATGGAACCCGTTATGTAAGGTACAGTTCCCAGAGGGAGCGAAGTCATTACCCTACAGCATGAAATTTGAGACAATCGAAGGAGTGCAGTACTTCCGGGTACTGCACGATAACCAGGTGAAGATTTGTTATTATTGGCTCGGACACGTCCATCTTGTAAGAAGTTGTTTGATCTGTACTGTTAAACTGTGGCGAGTCTGGACACATTGCTCGGAGTTGCAAGGCAGAGAGCTGTGGGGTGTGTCAAAAAAGGCCCCACCTGCTGTGAATGGGAGGCAGAAGGAAGCCTCTTGAGTGATGAGGAGATGGGAGAAGGAGCAGGAGGTGAGTGGAGTGGCCAGAGGAGCGGAGCAGGAGGAGGAGACAGCCGGCGAACAGAACAAGAAAAGAGCACAAGAAGAGGCAGAACATTGCGGAGCAGAGAACAGGATGGAGATTGTGGAAAACATACCAAGTATGGTGGAAAAGGACAAAGACAGCAAAGGGCAGCACTGGTCAAGGGCAGAGTCGAACCATAATACAGCTCGGCACACGCTAAAGAATCGGGTGTCCGTGGGGGGAACAGGGTGCGGGCTAAGTATAAGTAATCCAAAGAAAGATGAGGAATGGGATATCTTGGAGAGCAGGAGGGGGCAAGACAAGGAGAGGGTGCAAGAGGCAGGAGCCTTAAAGGGGCTGCAGGATGGGAGCGGGGAGACAAAAACTACGAAAAGGAGCTAGAAAGGTGAAGATGCTCCATTGACCCAGAGATGAAATGGGGAGCAAGGGTCAGCGGTGGAGATGAGGCTGAAGGGAGCAGCACTGTTGGAGAAACCATGATAGCAGGAAGACTCGCTAAGGGAGATTATGTATCTGATGGGCAAAAGGGACGGGAGATTACAGACGAGCTAGAGAGTGAGGAGTCAGAGGGGGATGGAGACATGGAAGTGGGGTTGCATCACGTGGAAAGGGAAAGGTTAGTGAAGGGCAGAAGGAGGGAGAAGGGGCAGCTCTTCGGCCCAAGCCTAATAGAAATTTCCTTTTACAGCGCAGAAGAAGACCATTTTGGCCCATCGTTTCCGCGCTGGCCGACAAAGAGCCACACAGCCCTCGGTCAGCAGCCTTGAAGGTTACATATAAACCTATCAACAGTGAACAATGGCGGAAAGGCAAAGAGCATCCGGCCCAACCAGTCCACCCCACACAACTGCGACACCCCCTGCACTGCAACATTCGACACTCCACCCCAACCAGAGCCATGTGATCTCCTGGGAGAGGCAAAAAAAACAGATAAAAACCCCAGGCCAATTGGGGGAAACAATCTGGGAAAATTCCTCTCCGACCCATCGAGGCGATCAAAACTAGTCCAGGAGATCACCCTGGCCATAAGAGATTCCATGATATACTTACCATTGTATCTGTGCCATCCAACAAGAAGTTATCCAGTCTAATTGCACTTACCAGCTCTAGGTCCGATACCCTGCAGGTTATGGCACTTCAAGTGCACATCCAAGCACCTTTTAAATGTGGTGAGAGTTTCTGCTTTCATCACCCTTCCAGGCAGCGAGTTCCAGAGCCCCACAACCCTCTGCATGAAGAAGCTTCCCCTCAAATCCCCTCTAAACCTTCCACCAACTACCTTAAAACTATGCTCCCTTATAATTGACCCCTCCACCAAGGGAAATAGGCCCTTGCTATCCACTACATCCAGGCCCTTTAAAATTTTATACACCTCAATGAGGTCTTCCCTCAGCCTCCTCTGTTCCAAGGAGTTCAAACCCAGTCTATCCAATCTGTCTCAAAACTAAGATTCTCCATTCCAGGCAACATCCTCGTAAATCTCCTCTGCACCCTCTCCAGTGCAATCACGTCCCTTCCTATGCAGTATTCCAGTTATGGCCTAACCAATGTATTATGCAATTTAAGTATAACCTCCCTGCTCTTATATTCTGTGCCTTGGCCAATAAAGGCAAGCATTCCGTATGCCTTCTTAACCACCTTATCTACCTGGCCTGCTACTTTCAGGGATCTGTGGGCAAGCACTCCAAGATCTCTTTGTCCATCTACACTTCTAAGTGTCCTACCATTTAATGTGTATACCCTTTCCTTATTAGCCCTCCCCAAGTGCACTACCTCACACTTCTCCGAATTAAATTCCATTTGCCACTGTTCTGCCCACCTGACCAGTAGATTGATATTCTACTGCAGTCCATGACTTTCCTCTTCATTATCAACCACACAGCCAATATTAGTGTCATCTGCAAACGTTTTAATCATACCCCTTATATTCAAATCTAGATCATTGATGTATACCACAAAAAGCAAGGGACTCAATACTGAGCCCTGCGGAACCCCACTGGAAACATCCCTCCAGTCACAAAAACTTCCATCAACCATTACCCTTTGCTTACTGCCTCTGAGCCAATTTTGGATCCAACTTGCCACTTTGCCCTGGATCCCATGGGCTTTTACCTTCATGACCAGTCTGCCATGTGGGACCTTATCAAAAGCTTTGCTAAAGTCCATATACACTACACCATACGCACTACCCTCATCGACCCTCTGGATACCTCCTCAAAAAATTCGATCAGGTTAGTCAAACACGATCTTCCCTTAACAAATCCATGCTGACTATCCCAAATTAATCCTTGCCTTTCTAAATGTAGATTTATCCTGTCCTTCAGGATTTTTTCCAATAATTTTTCCACCACTGAGGTTAGGCTGACTGGCCTGTAATTACTCGGCCTGTCCCTTTATTCCTTCTTAAACACGAGTACTACATTAATAGTCCTCCAGTCCTCTGGCACCATGCCCAGATCCAAAGAGGACTGGAAAATGATAGTCAAAGCCTCTGCTATGTCCTCTCTTGCTTTGCTCAACAATCTAGGATGCATTTCATGCGGGCCTGGGGACTTATCCACTTTCACAGCTGCCAAACCCCCCAATACATCCTCTCCCACTATGTCTATTTCGTCCGGAATTTCACACTCCTCCTCGATAGCAGTATCTGCATTGCCCGTTTCCTTAGTGAAAACAGATACAAAGTATTCATTAAGAAGCATACCCACATCTTCGCCTTCACACACAACTTAGCAAAGTTACCCCCAAAGGGGCCCAAATTTCCACATGAGTTGCAACTATTTTTTTTGGTGTAACTTGATTTTTCTGGTGTATCTTTTAAGTTGCAAATATGGCCATTTAATTTGCGCCAGTTTAAGTGAGTTAGTTAAGTTTTTTGTTAGGTCAGTTTTTTTTTCAAACGGGGGCGTTCCCAGCCACTTACACCATTTATGCCAATTTGGCCAGAAAATAGTTGTAATAAACTAACTTAGGGCAGCGTATGTGTCCACTTTTGTCTGCACAGAAAGACCTTACTTACAGTTAAGGAATCGGCACAAGTAATTACATTTCAAGCACCACCAAGCACCAAACAAAGCACAAACAGTAATAACCATTCAATAAAACCTAAAGAACTGAAGTAAATAATTAAATTAACAAAATTAGCAAATAAAGAGCTGAAGTAAATCCTACCTTCGGCCTGGGATAGTGGAGGGAGAACACGACTGCCGCCGCACCGACTTTCAACCCTTTTCGGGTGGGAATTTTTTCCCTTTTTGCCCATTTTCCCTTTTTTCCCACTGACATCGTCAAAGAGCTTTACACATAAATTATTTGTAATACAACATAACTGCATGTTGCTGATTATTTATTGATGCACAGGATGGGATGTAGGTTAAGCACATGACTGTCACTGTGTATGTGCTTCTTTAACAATATAAGACCACCATCCAACCAAACGAAGGCAAAGCCAGCCCAGCGTGGCAAACGACGTCGCTGCATGACAAGCTATCCTCGGTTCAAACCACTAGACTGCAGCCAAAGGCGACCAACCTCTCCCACCTCTCTCTCTCCCCGATCAAAACTCAGTCGCACCAACCTGTTTCTTGCAGCCCTCAGCGACAGGCCTGTGCGGCAGGCCATTCGGCCTGGGATAGGAGCTGGACGCGTTCTACAGGCATCATCATCACAATCATGAGATGGGGCTACTGCGCATGCGTGACCACTCTACTACGCACGCGCGCAGCTGCCAGCACTGTTTTCAGCGCAGGGCTGTAGCTCCGCCCCCCAATCCACGAGGAGCTCCGCGCCAGGACCCGAGACACACAGCAGAGCGTCCAGAATCACGAGTATGTTTTGTGGTGCCGTTTCCAGTGCACAAAGTCGCCGCATCTCGGGAGAGCGCGCCGAAAAAATGGGTTGGGGAAATTTGGGCCAATGTTCTCTAATAATCCCTATCCTTTCTTTAGATATCCTCTTGCTCTTTATATATTTATAGGACATCTTTGGGTTTTCCTTAATTTTACTTGCCAAGAATTTTTCATGCTCTTAGCATTCCTAATATCCTTTTTTATTTCACCGCTAAACTTTCTATATTTCTCAAGAGATTCTACCATATCGATATAAGAAATAATCTTCCCTTTTTATCTTTATTCTCCCCTGTAAGTCCCTAGACATCCAGGGGGCTCTAGAATTGTTATTCCCACATGTTTGGCCTGAGCCCTCCTGATCTCCTCCTTGAATGCCTCCCAACACTAATTTACCAGTGGGTTTCCAGTCCACTTTGGCCAAATCACTTCTCAAGTTAGCAAAGTTAGCTTTTCCCTAATTTGGGACTTTTATTCCTGGTCTATCCTTGTCCTTATCCATACCTACCTTGAATTTGACTGAAATATGGTCACTGGCACCCAAGTGCTTTCCCACTAATACCCCTTCCACATGCCCAGCTTCATTCCCCAAAACTAAGGGGCCTAATTTGATCGCTGGAGGCCCGCCCATTTCTCAGCGGCCCCCAGGAGCTTTTTGCCGGGTCCTGTCGGGAGTCACTTTCAGCTCCATTGTGTGGGCGACAGCGTTAGCGGCAGGCAGCGGCAGTATTATCAGTATGCGGCAATTGCAGGCCTCTCCACTCGGGGATCTTCGGAGGGCCGCCAATGCACATGTGCAAGACTTCGCGATTGTTTTTTGTAGTTCTTTTTATCCCACGTCACGTCATTTCAGCCGCGTTTGAGGCTGCTGGGTCTTCTGCGCACACCACTTTTTTCCAGCTGTGAGTGTGAGAGGGGAGAGTTTGAGGTGGGGATTGGAGAGGAGAGAGTTGGAGGTTGGAGAGGACAGAGTTGGAGGTTGAAGAGGGGGCAGTCTGAGTTGGAGAGGGGGCAGTCTGACAAACTGAGACCCAAAACCTCTTGTGCAGCAATCGTTTCCTCATTGACGATGAGTGGTCAGAAATCTGCAATGAAGACTGGCAAAACCAGGCTCAGAGCTCCCTGGTTTAATGAGCAGGAAGTGGAGGCGTTGTAACGGAAGTGGAGCGCAGGTACAAAGACCTCACCCGGGATGGTCGTGGCAAGCCTCCACCACCCCAATACCGATGCATTTGGAGAGAGATCGCTGAGATCATGTCCGCAATGGGCAACGTTGAGCAGGATGGGGACCAATGCCGGAAACGTTGGAACGATTTGGTGGCGGCAGCAAGTGTGAGTAAAAATGTATTCGCCCCCTCCTGTCCGATTCCAAAAGGGTTGTGCGCCAGATGTGTGTGCATGTGTGGGGGAGTGTGTGTGGGAGTGTGTGTGGGAGTGTGTGTGGGAGTGTGTGTGGGGGCAAAGCAAAGGGGCTAAAGGCTGCAACGTTTCTTTGTGCAGAAGAAGAACGCATCCAAGGCAGCAAGCCTGAGAGTGACAGGAGGTGGACCAGCAGAGGTGGTCGAATTGAGCAGGCTGGAGGAGCGTGCGTTGGCATTGGTGGGTTACCGCCGCCATGCAACCACGACGGTTGATGCAGATCCGGTGCTACACCATGATAAGGTTATACTAATCTGCAGTCTGAGCCACGCTCATGGCATGAAAGGTCATGCAATGTTAAGGCACTCGCGGTTTACCGCACACTTTGTTGCCCAGTATTGGTGTGTCCATGTAGAGATGGAACTCCTTGCTGCCAGAATGTGAGATGGCACACCTCACATCTCAGCTTGACCAGCATCACCCACTCCACCCCCCGCCCACAGACTGAAATGTTGTCCTCTACTTGCAGATGATGACTTGGACAGCACGGATCACAGCACACCATCGATCTCTGGCCTTCAGAGAAGCCGTCAGATCCCACCTCGACGTTGCCCCCAGCCCAGGACAGCGGATTCTTCCTCCACCCACCCACCCCGCCTCAGATCACTCAATTCCATCGTTCCCACCTCTGCCACCCTGAGCCATGAAGAAGAGGATAGAGAGGAGGGAGAAAAGCCCGACTTTGAGCCCCTTGAGCTGGAGGAGCAGGAACAGGATGACAGCAGCCTCCTGCCATGTGAGCCGTCTGTCCACAGAACCTCGGCATCGGGCTCCGAGTTCCTGGGGTTTGGAACGGACTCCACACTGACGAGCTCAACCAAGTGCAGAGGCCATGGCACGAAGGTAACCAAGGCGCCAGAACCCACCAGGAGCAGGCAACCACCTGAGGATGCAGCACCGCTCTCTGCAATTCAGGAGATGGTCCAGCTATCACGGACGAGTGTGCAGATAGGTCGCAATATGCCCCAGACCATGGCTGGGATCACTGCCAGCATGGCCACCTTCACCCAGCAGCATCATGACAGGACGGACCGGCTCATTATTGTGTTGGAGTGTACAACCAAGACCATTGAGGCGATGAGGCAAGAGATGGCTTCTGGACGCGTAGTGCAAACCCCCAAACCCACACCTCAAGGCAGACAGATCCGGAGAACCAGGGGATCCTGACGCCTTCGGTCACGCCCTCTGCTTTCTCACCAAGACGCACACATCTACAGAGATCCCGCTGCCCTCCTGCACAGCCTCGTCAACCACAGGCAGAGTGGGGCAGGGGAGCGGGACACCGTGGTGTAGGCGGGGCGAGGAAGAGGAGCTTGGGCATCGCTTCAAGGCGGGCGGGGGGGGAGAAAGGTGGTGGTGGCGGGTAGAGCAGTGGTGTTGGTGGTGTAAATATTTGTAAATGTAATAATGTTATGTAACCTTTATTATTGTGCACTTGTAAATACGCTCACATTGCTGACCCTCTCTTGGTGAGTGCCTGATTTTAACATCATGTGTGGTGCCTTGTGAGAAACACACATCTGTCTCTCAGGTCATCTGCTTTATCAGGAATATCTTCCCATCCACATCTGACTGCACTGTATAATGGGTACTGTCATCAGGCCATCGTAACACGACAAGGAAGGGTCACCAATGCAGGAAGGTTGCCATTCAATTACTCTCACTTTACTTACTTGCAGGGCAGACCTTAAGGCTTGCACTTCACCCCTCTTTTTCTGAGGTCAAACATGGTGGAGTGCCACCCCTGTGATGACATGGTCATCAGTTACATTGCAGTACATTAAGTATCTTTTCCCATGTTCCATACCTCATGTAATGCCCTTCTGACTACCAGCAGTGATGTGTCATTTCTTTACATCTTCTAACTCTCGCTTATTCAGCCTGACATAATCCCATACCCTCTGCACAGTCACAATATGTCCCTAAATATGTTCCGCATTAAATGCTCTCATAACTCTGGAAGGGCATCTCCACAGAGCCTTTCCCACCTTTCGCTACTCATTGCCACTTCGTCCACCAGACCTTCCCTTCAACTGTCATATGGAGAAATATACCTGAACTCTTTCTGTGCAGGTTAAGGTCCATCATATTACTCTTTATGTGCTGTGAGGGTTATTCAATGTGACAGATATATTACATCTCTCAGAATAGATTTATGTCTGTCACCACAACAAGGCACGCTGGGTACAGGTATTTTGTGATGAATCAGAACAGATTTTATGAAGTAGTTTCCTTGCAGTACAAAAAAAGACACATTAACAAGGCGATAGTGAGTCTAGTCGTTGAAACCTCAACGGTAGGCCACTGAGTCACCGCGTCGCTTGTCTCTTGCTGTGTTCTATTGACCGTAATCCTTCCTCAGTTTTCTCTGTAATTGCGCTACCCCTAAAGTCGATTAGCTGTAACTTTATACCCTTTTCCTCCCATACAAATGTTGGCAGAGTCTGCAGCTGTCTCAGGCTTACAATAAATCATTCTAACCCTAACCCTCTTACCCTCTATGTGATATGTAGTGCTTCCCTGAGAACTTGTTGAAGGACTGTGTCACAAAATTAATTAATCAGCTTGGCGACACAAAGTATGACTTTTCACTTATTCATAATTATTTTGTCTTTGTCATTGAGCTTCTCAATGAAGGTCTTTCAGCAAGGTTAAAGAAAAAGGTTTCTATCAGCCTTGACACATTTCAGTCGCTTTTATCACATCCAAATTAAACAGGACCATCAGCAATAAAGTAAAGCAACATACTGCGAACGTTTTTCCAGCAGTCCAACTCCTGATGGTCCAGCACCTGCACCATAGCCGCGATGTGCAGCGCTGCAGCACTCGGAGCCCTTCTCCCTGTCGCCTGACTCACGGCCAGCTCACTCCTGCTTTTTGCCAGCGGTCCTTCTGAGGGGCGGCAGGTCGATCTCAGACCAGTATCCCTGACCAAAATGGCCAATTTGCAGCATCCGGCGTGGGCGGGCGGCGTGACATCATGCCAGCGGATCCCTCCATGACCAATCTCCCGCCAGGCAGAACCTGGACGGCAGATGGGCAGCTCTGGAGGAATCCCCCAGAAAACATACATTTCCAGCGGATCCTCGGCAGCTGCGGGCACAACCTGCACCAAATTCGGCCCCATCCAGAAGTGGCCCCTCCCATGTTGGGCTAGCTACATACTAACTAAAAAAGGTCTCTTGAATGCATTTTAGGAATTCTGCATCCTCTATACCCTTCACACTATATTTGTCCCAATCAATATTAGGATAAACATAGAAACATAGAAAATAGGTGCAGGAGTAGGCCATTCGGCCCTTCTAGCCTGCACCACCATTCAATGAGTTCATGGCTGAACATTCAACTTCAGTACCCCATTCCTGCTTTCTCGCCATATCCCTTGATCCCCCTAGTAGTAAGGACCTCATCTAACTCCTTTTTGAATATATTTAGTGAATTGGCCTCAACAACTTTCTGTGGTAGAGAATTCCACAGGTTCACCACTCTCTGGGTGAAGAAGTTCCTCCGCATCTCGGTCCTAAATGGCTTACCCCTTATCCTTAGACTGTGACCTCTGGTTCTGGACTTCCCCAACATTGGGAACATTCTTCCTGCATCTAACCTGTCTAACCCCGTCAGAATTTTAAATGTTTCTATGAGGTCCCCTCTCATTCTTCTGAACTCCAGTGAATACAAGCCCAGTTGATCCAGTCTTTCTTGATAGGTCAGTCCCGCCATCCCGGGAATCAGTCTGGTGAACCTTCGCTGCACTCCCTCAATAGCAAGAATGTCCTTCCTCAGGTTAGGAGACCAAAACTGTACACAATACTCCAGGTGTGGCCTCACCTGGATAGTTGAAATCTCCTACTATTACTGCCCTATGGTTTTTGGACTTCACAGAAATTTGCCTACATATTTGCTCTTCTATCTCCGTCCCACTGTTTGGGGGTCTACAACACACTCCCAGCAGTGTGATCGCCCCTTTTTTATTTTTCAGTTCGACCCATATGGCCTCATTTGATGATCCCTCTAACATATCATCCCCGCTCACCACTGTAATAATTTCTTTAATCAATATCGTGACCACCCCGCCCCCTTTTTTACCCCCCTCTCTGTCTTATCTAAATATCCTGTAAATCCTGTAATTGAGAATATTGAGCTGCCAAACCTGCCCCTCTTTCAGCCATGTTTCTGCAATGGCTATAATGTCATACTCCTAAATGTCTACCTGTGCTCTCAGCTCATCCGCCTTATTCGCTATACTCCTTGCATTAAAGCATATGCAATTTAGCACAGAAAGACCTCCTTGATTAATACATACTAACTCTTGTTTCCTCTGTCTTAAAATTCATGTTCTTCATTCTTGCTTTGCAATTTAAGCTTTACTTCCTTCCCTATTGAATTTGTTTTCAGGTTCCTATCCCCCTGCCAAGCTAGTTTAAACTCTCCCCAACAGCACTAGCAAAACTCCCCGCAAGGATATTGGTCCCGGCGCTGTTGAAGTGCAACCCATCCGGTTTGTCCAGGTCCCCTTTCCCCAAGAAGCGGTCCCAATGCCTCAGAAATTTAAAGCCCTCCTCCTGCACCCACTCTCCAGCCAAGCATTCATCCATTTTATCCTTCTATTCTTGTACTCATTATCACATGGCACTGGTAGTAACCCGGAGATTATTACCTTTGAGGTCCAACATTTAATTTTTCTCCTAGCTCCCTAAATACTGCCTGCAGGACCTCATCCCTCTTTCTACCTATGTCATTGCTCCCGATATACACCACGACCTCTAGTTGTGCACCCTCTTCCCCCAGAATGCCCTGCGTCCTTGATCCTGGCACCAGGGAGGCACTGTACCATCCTGGAGTCACGTCTACAGCCACAGAAATGCCTCTCTATTCCCCTAACTATTGAATCCCCTACCACTATGTTAGACTATAGATATACTCTCTGTGTAGTTACTGCATAGTTGCATAAGATGGAGACTTGTTATCTGATGTACTGTCAATAAGGTTTACACTGTGCATATACTATGCTGGCACCACTAGAGGATGCAACTGGTGGAGACCGGGGTTTCCTGCTGCTGTGGCAGAGGCTGTCCACCAGAGGGCACTGCGGTGGGAGACCTGAGGGTCACCTGCATAAGTGTGCAGGGCCCAGTATAAAAGGCTGCTACCATGCTTGTAGCTCACTCTGGAGTTTCGAATAAAGGACCAAGGTGGGGTCATTCATAAGTACGTTACAGATGCAACAACTGGCAACGAGAATACGGACTTTCACGCGATTAAGGCTACCTTTGGCACATTAAAAGACTTCACAGAGGGTGATGATTGGGATGCCTTCACGGAAAGGCTCAAGCAATATTTCGTGGCAAACGACCTGGCAGGGGAGACGGACACATTGGCAAAGAAGCGCAAGGCTATACAGACCAGTCTACCGCCTCATCAGGGACTTGCTGGCACCCACGAAGGCCAAGGATAAGACATACGATGAGCTGACTGAATTAACTCACGACCAACTGAAACGAAAACAGAGAAACAGAGCATCCTCATGGCCAGGCACAGATTCTACACTCACCGCAGACTTGAGGGCCAGGAGATTACAAAATATGCTGCCGACCTCAGGAGACTTGCGGCACCGAGTGATTTCGGCACGCACCTCAACGAAGCACTGCGAGACATCTTCGTTATGGGAATTGGCCACAAGGGCCTCCTTCACAAGCTATTATCTGCCGACACCACAGTCAACCTGCAGAAGGCCATCAGCATCAGTCAGGCGTTCATGACTCAACCTGCAGCATCAAGCAAATTATTCATCCTGTGGACTCAAACCTGGCAAGTAGTACACAGAATTGTGCCTTTCACAGACAAGACTGTAGAACATGGCTCTGCCCAGGGCAGAGAGCACATTCCTCAGAGTTCCAGAACTCAGAGTCCGCCAAGGGGTGCTAATCGAGTAGCACCATGCTGGTGTTGCGGAGGAAACCATAGGGCTCACCAATTTCGGTTTGCTGAATACGTATGAAAAGCCTGTAACACGAAGGGCCACCTCCAGTGTATGTGTAAAAGAAATACGACTCACCGTCTAGCAGATGACTTTGATGATTTGGCCAGAGAGGCAGTTCAGTCCCAAGAAGAAGTGTATGAAGTGTATACCTGCACTACCGATTGTCTTCCAGTGAAGATGGAAGTCGAGATAAACGGGGTTCCAGTCTTCATGGAAGTGGCCACGGGAGCGAGCCAGTCAGCGATGAGCCAGGATGCCTTTGAGAGGCTATGGAATGAAAAACGACCCGAGCTGATTCCAGTACAGGAAAAATTGTGCACCTTGGTTGGGCGGATGTAAGTGTAATCCATAATGGCGTGGTGCACAAGTTACCTCTGTGGATTGTTGCAGGTGATGGTCCAACGCTACTCAGAAGAAGGTGGATGGGGAAGATCCAGTGGAAATGGGAAGACCTCTTCACTCCAGCAATCGATGTCCCCCGTGCTCAGAGGCAGAGCAAAATTTCACCTTCGCTTGGGCCAGGCACCAGAGAACAGACCAGCGCAGCACCTGAGGCACAGGCCGTCCATCATGACTGCGTGGCAATGATCCGACCAGAACGACCTAAAAGTACCTTCCCGGCTCCAGTAGCAGGATTCCTGGGGAGGCAGATCGAATTCACAGGCACTCTTCCAGCTTTTGTGGCAGAATCGTGGGAAACAAGGATCAAAGGCAGTCAACCTCGAGGACAGAGGAAAGATGGCATCCCTGCAGCGTTGCTGAAAAAAAGACGGCCATAGCCATACCACGAGGTGCAACGCTGAGGGACCAACACATGGTGCCTAACAAAGTATTTGATTGGGGTAAAACCAGCAGGGTTCTCTTAAAGGAGACGTGCAACCAACTGAACTTAAAAAGACATTGTATGCATGGCAATCAATGTAACGAACTGATTAAGATTGTGAACAAAATGTTGTTGCGAGATGTCGGGATTAGAGTGTCGCCAAAAGTAGCAAGCGAGCAAATTCGGGAGGGTAAAGGCGCTGATCCTGATGCCCTGCCCCAGGTGTCCCCACAAGTTATAGGCCAGTGACCTCAGGAGAGTGAAGGCACTGATCCTGATACCCTGCCCCAGGTCTATCCCACACTGCAGGCACCCGATGGCACTATTCGCCACAGACCTGGAAACAAAAACGGCACCAATACATGCAGTCGGCCGCCGTTGCCCACCACCCGGTGGAAACGGTGCAGCCCCCAGACCCAGTCGCTACCTCGGCCATGTCTGGGAGCGAAAGGTCAGAACCAACGAGTTCCCCAAACGGGACCTGGAACAGCCAGGTTCCTAACACCGTGAGAGAGCAGGCAGAAGATTCTGCTGCCCTCAAAGGAAGACAGGGAGGCCACACACATCTGTGGCTCTGCCCACCACTAGGCAATGGCAAAGGCCCTGAGTCCTGGCTAGGTGGGGGGCGCAGTGCTGCTATCAGACAACTAGGGCCCTGTCCACTCTTGAACCTGTGTCCTTGCATACCTGTACTGCTACCTCAGTACTTACCATGACTGAAGCATGAATGCAATCTACCCAATCCTGGCATGACCGCAAAACATAACGAATGTAAGTCACTGAACCAAGGTGTTACGATACAAACTATAACTTCCTTTCTTTGTACTTGCACTGTGTCTGATCCTGTATGTTAATGTAACGGGCCTGCTGCATGATCTCGCTGTGGGGGGAATGGGGGGGGAAATGGATGTATGTAGCCATGGACACACATGTGGAGCAGCGTTGTCGGAGGCAGAGCGGCAGTGCGGGAGTTCGTTGCTGAGGCGGGGCTTGTGCAGCTGCAACAGGGGTAGAAGGCAAAAAAGAGGTAGAAAGGAATCAAAAGGTGATGTCACAGCCAAGGGGGTAAGTGATTGGCTGGTGATTGGTAAGTAGCTTCTCTTTGTCCTTCTTTATCAGTAAGTAATATTTAGCATTGTTGTTGCCAAATTAAGTTAATCTAGAGGTTAAATCATGGCAGGAGAGCTCGGACACGTGTTATGATCCTCCTGTACCATTTGGGAAATCAGGGACGCCTCCGGTGTCCCTGACGACTACGTGTGTGGGAAGTGTGGCTTGAGCAGTGGTGCAGAAGGGAGGGATTCAAATTCGTCAGCTCCTGACGAACCGCGTTGCGGAACTGGAGCTGCAGGTGGATTTACTCTGGAGCATGCACGATGCTGAGAATGATGTCAATAGCACATTTAGTGAGTTGGTCTTACCACAGGTAAAGGATCCACAGCCAGATAGGGAATGGAAGACCAACAGGAAGAGCAGTGGAAGGAAGGTAGTGCAGGGGTCCCCTGCGGTCATCCCCCTGCAAAACAGATACACCGCTTTGGGTACTGTTGAGGGGGATGACTTATCAGGGGAGGGCAGCAGCAGCCAAGTCCATGGCACCGTGGCTGGCTCTACTGCACAGGAGGGCAGGAAAAAAAGTGGGAGAGCAATAGTGATAGGGGATTCGATTGTAAGGGGAATAGATAAGCATTTCTGCGGCCGCAACCGAGACACCAGGATGGTATGTTGCCTGCCTGGTGCAAGGATCAAGGATGCCTTGGAGCAGGTGCAGGATATTCTGAAAAGGGAGGATGAACAGCCAGTTGTCGTGGTATACATAGGTACCAACGATATAGGTAAAAAACGGTATGAGGTTCTACGAGATTAATTTAAGGAGCTAGGAGCTAAATTAAAACGTAGTACCTCAAAAGTAGTAATCTCGGGATTGCTACCAGTGCCATGTGCTAGTCAGAGTAGGAATTGCAGGATAGCTCAGTTGAATATGTAGCTTGAGGAGTGGTGCAGAAGGGAGGGATTCAAATTTCTGGGACATTGGAACCGGTTCTGGGGGAGGTGGGACCAGTACAAACCAGACGGTCTGCACCTGGGTAGGGCCGGAACCAATGTCCTAGGGGGTGTGTTTGCGAGTGCTGTTTGGGAGGAGTTAAATGTCAGGGGGATGGGAACCTATGCAAGGACACAGAGGGGAATAAAATGGAGACAGAAGCAAAAAATAGAAAGGAGAAGAGTAAAGGTGGAGGGCAGAGAAACACAAGGCAAAAAACAAAAAGGGCCATTTACAGCAGAATTCTAAAGGATCAAAGTGTGTTAAAAAGACAAGCCTGAAGACTCTGTGCCTCAATGCAAGGAGTATTAGGAATAAGGTGGACGAATTAACTAAGCAGATAGCAGTTAACGGGTATGATGTGATTGGCATCACGGAAACATGGCTCCAGGGTGGCCAAGGTTGGGAACTTAACATTCAGGGGTATTCAGCATTTAGGAAGGATAGGCAGAAAGGAAAAGGAAGCGGGGTGGCGTTGCTGATTAAAGAGGAAATTAATGCAATTGTAAGGAAGGAAATTAGCTTGGATGATGTGGAATCAGTATGGGTGGAGCTACGGAATACCAAAGGGCAGAAAACGCTAGTGGGAGTTGTGTACAGGCCATCAAATAGTAGTAGTGAGGTTGGGGATAGCATCAAACAAGAAATAAGGGATGTGTGCAATAAAGGTACAGCAGTAATCATAGGCGACTTTAATCTACATATTGATTGGGCTGACCTAACTGGTACCAATGCGGTAGAGGAGGATTTCCTTGAGTGTATTAGGGATGGTTTTCTAGACCAATATGTCGAGGAACCAACCAGAGAGCTGGCCATCCTAGACTGGATGATGTGTAATGAGAAGGGACTAGTTAGCAATCTTGTTGTGCGAGGCCCCTTGGGGAAGAGTGACCATAATATGGTAGAATTCTTTATTAAGATGGAGAGTAACAAAGTTAATTCAGAAACTAGGGTCCTGAACTTAAGGAAAGGTAACTTTGATGGTATGAGGTGCGAATTGGCTAGATTAGACTGGCAAATGATAATTAAAGGGTTGACGGTGGATAGGTAATGGCAAACATTTAAAGATCAGATGGACGAACTTCAACAATTATACATCCCTATCTGGAGTAAAAATAAAACGGGCAAGGTGGCTCAACCGTGGCTAACAAGGGAAATTAAGGATAGTGTTAAATCCAAGGAAGAGGCATACAAATTAGCCAGAAAAAGTAGCAAGCCAGAGGGCTGGGAGAAATTTAGAATACAGCAGAGGAGGACAAAGGGATTAATTAAGAGGGGGAAAATAGAATATGAGAAGATGCTTGCCGGAAACATAAAAAATGACTGTAGAATCTTCTATAGATATGTGAAGAGAAAAAGATTAGTGAAGCCAAACGTAAGTCCCTTGCAGTCGGATTCGGGTGAATTTATAATGGGGAACAAAGAAATGGCAGACCAATTGAATAAGTACTTTGGTTCTGCCTTCACAAAGGAAGACACTTCTGGATATACTAGGGGCCCGAAGTCCTAGTGAGAAGGAGGAACTGAAGGATATTGTGTTAGGGAAATTGACGGGATTGAAGGCTGATAAATCCCCAGGGCCTGATCGTCTACATCCCAGAGTACTCAAGGAAGTGGCCCTAGAAATAGTGGATGCATTGGTGATAATTTTCCAACAGTCCATCGACTCTGGATCAGTTCCTATGGACTGGAGGGTTGTTAATGTAACCACACTTTTTAAAAAAGGAGGGAAAGAGAAAACGGGTAATTATAGTAGTGGGGAAAATGTTGGAATCAATAATTAAGGATGAAATAGCAGCACATTTGGAAAGCAGTGATAGGATTGGTCCCAGTTAGTATGGATTTATGAAGGGGAAATCATGCTTGACAAATCTTCTGGAATTTTTTGAGGATGTAACTAGTAGAGTGGACAGGGGAGAACCAGTGGATGTGGTGTATTTGGACTTTCAAAAGGCTTTTGACAAGGTCCCACACAAGAGATTAGTGTGCAAAATCAAAGCACACGGTATTGGGGGTAATATACTGACGTGGATAGAGAACTGGTTGTCAGACAGGAAGCAGAGAGTTGGGATTAATGGGTCCTTTTCAGAATGGCAGGCAGTGACTAGTGGAGTGCCGCAGGGCTCAGTGCTGGGACCCCAGCTCTTTATAATATATATTAATGATTTGGATGAGGGAATTGAGTGTAATATCTCCAAGTTTGCAGATGATACTAAACTGGGTGGCGGTGTGAGCTGTGAGGAGGACGCTAAGAGGCTGCAGGATGATTTGGACAGGTTTGGTCAGTGGGCAAATACATGGCAGATGCAGTATAATGTGGATAAATGTGAGGTTATCCACTTTGAGGGCAAAAACACAAGGGCAGAATATTATCTGAATGGCGGCAGATTAGAAAAGGGGGAGGTGCAGCGAGACCTGGGTTCCATGATTCATCAGTCATTGAAGGTTGGCTTGCTGGTACAGCAGGCGGTGAAGAAGGCAAATGGTATGTTGGCCTTCATAGCTAGGGGATTTGAGTATAGGTGCAAGGAGGTCTTACTGCAGTTGTACAGGACCTTGGTGAGGCCCCACCTGGAATATTATGTTCAGTTTTGGTCTCCTAATCTGAGGAAGGACATTCTTGCTATTGAGGGAGTGCAGCGAAGGTTCACCAGACTGATTCCCAGGATGGCAGGACTGACATATGAGGAGAGACTGGATCGACTGGGCCTGTATTCACTGGAGTTTAGAAGGATGAGAGGGATTTCATAGAAACATATAAAATTCTGACGGGACTGGACAGGTTAGATGCAGGAAGAATGTTCCCGATGTTGGGGAAGTCCAGAACCAGGGGACATAGTCTTAGGATAAGGGGTAAGCCATTTCGGACTGAGATGAGGTGGAACTTCTTCACTCAGAGAGTTGTTAATCTGTGGAATTCCCTACCGCAGAGAGTTGTTGATGCCAGTTCATTGGATATATTCAAGAGTGAGTTAGATATGGCCCCTGCGGCTAAAGGGATCAAGGGGTATGGAGAGAAAGCAGGAACAGGGTACTAAAGGAATGATCAGCCATGATCTTATTGAATGGTGGTGCAGGCTCGAAGGGCCGGATGGCCTACTCCTGCACCTATTTTCTATGTTTCTATGTTTCTATGTGGATCACACCCAGAAACAACTGGAACCTCCACTGCATCATTGAACCATCCAAACTGGTAACCACTACCCAACGTTGTGGCAAAAGGACTTGGGGGTTAACAGATAGAGAGTCAAGCCAAAGCATAGCCAAGGTGCAAGGGCTTTTGGCACTTACGTCTGGGGAGAGCTAAGCCAGAGCACATAGTGCAAAGGTAATCGGCACGAAGGACTTGGGGGAGAGGGGTTATATATGCAGACTATAGATATACTCTCTGTGTAGTCACTGTATAGTTGCATAAGATGGAGACTTGATACCTGATGTACTATCAATAAGGTTTACACTGTGTATATATTATGCTGGCACCACTAGATGGTGCAACTGGTGGAGACCGGGGCTTCCTGCCTCTGTGCTGTCCACCAGAGGGCACTGTGGTGGGAGACCTGAGGGTCACCTGCATAGGTGTGCAGGGCCCAGTATAAAGGTATATTCACCATACTTATGCCTCACTTTGGTGTTACGAATAAAAGACCAAGGTCACTGCAGTTTGAGTGCAACACATTGTCTCATGGAGTCATTCATAAGTATATTACAGACATAACACACTACAGTTCTCTTATTCTTCGTCCCTCCCCCCTGTGCAGCTGAGCCTTGGACTTGGCTCTGGCTGTATTCCCCAGAGGCACCATCGCCCTCATCGGTGCTCTGAAGAGAATATCGGTTACAGAGCGATATGGACTCAGGGGGGTACTCCTGCACTACCTGCCTAGCATTCTTCCTCCGTCTGGTGGTCACCCACTTCCCCTCTACATGCATGCTTTTAAGCTGTGGGTTGACCACCTACTGAAACGTGCTATCCTTGTAGCTTTCAGCCTCGTGGATGCACCACAGTGATTCCAACCACTGCTCAAGATCCGAAATGCGGAGCTCTAGTAGTTCAAGCTGGAGACACCTCCTTCACACTGTCTAGGCTGTGCGAAGCATCCAGGACATGCACCCTACAGGACTGAGCTGCCCTGCCATCCCTCTAATTACACTTATCTGTAATTTTATAAAGAGAAAGAGAGATACTTACCAATCAAACAGCCAATCACTTACATGCTCAGACGAGGGCTGTGAGCGGGCAGAGGTCGGAAACGCAGTTTGGAGCCGAATCCAAAATCAGCGAGGCGCAAGGGAGTAACGCACTCGGCAGTGGGAGGCCCAGAGGTTGGTGAGGAATGGGAGGCCCGGCGTTCGGTAAGGAGCAGGAGGCCCGGAGGTCGGCGAGGAGCTTGAGGCCCGGGGGTCTGCGAGGAGCTTGAGGCCCAGGGGTCGGCGAGGAGCTGGAGGCACGGAGGTCGACAAGGAGCTGGAGGCCCGGAGGTCGAAAAGGAGCAGGAGGTCTGGGGGTCGGCAAGGAGCTGGAGGCCCGGAGGTCGGCGAGGAGCTGGAGGCCCGGAGATCGTCAAGAAGCGTGAGGTTCAGAAGTCGGCAAGGAGCAGGAGGCCCGGAGGTCGACAAGGAGCGGGAGGCCCGGGGGTCGGCGAGGAGCAGGAAGTTCAGAGGTCATCGAGGAGCGGGAGGCCCGGGGGTCAGCGAGGAGCAGGAAGTTCAGAGGTCGGCAAGGAGCGGGAGGTCTCTGCAGGGAGGAACTTCCACCTGCCCTGGACTCAACAGGAAAAAAAATGTAAGGAAGAGGCTGAAATGGATGGGAAGGTTCAAACACGATGTGAAAAAGTGCCGGAGGCTGCAGGAGAAAGCAACAGCTGCCCGGAAAGTTGGGAAGGAGCATGAGAGGAGGGAGGGCCAGAGATTAAATGATAGGGGGATTATCAGGCACACCTCCTTTATTAGGAGCCATGATTACATTGGTCTCAATTAATGTGAACGGACTGAGAGGGGAGAAGAAATTGCAGCAGTTGTTGCAGTGCTTGAAAGGCACTGACCTGTAATTTCCGCAAGAAACCTTTTGGGATGAGGATATCCTAAAAAGAGTTCAGAAGATTTGGTTATGATCAATTTGTAAAGTACAAAGTACTTGGCTAATAAAATTAAGGAAAATCCTAAGATGTTCTATAAATATATTAAGAGAAGAAAGAGTAAGGTCTATTAGAGACCATGAGGGTAATTTTGTTGGTAGGGTTCTTAACGAATACTTTGCATCTGTTTTCACAAAGGAAAGGGGCAAATCAGATACTGCTATCGAGAAGTGTGAAATTCTGGATGAAATAAATATAGTGAAAGAGGAGATATTAAGGGATTTAGCAACTTTGAAAGTAGATAAGTCTCCAGGCCCAGATGAAATGCATCCCAGGCTGTTGAGTGAAGTAAAAGAGGAAATAGCGGAGGTCTTGACCATCATTTTCCAGTCTTCTTTGGATCTGGGCATGGTGCCAGAGGATTGGAGGACTAATGTAATACCCTTGTTTAAGAAGGGAGAAAGGGATAGGCCAAGTAATTTATTGGAAAAAGTCCTGAAAGACAGGATAAACCTACATTTGGAAAGGCAAGGATTAATTAGGGACAACCAGCATGGATTTGTTCAAGGAAGATTGTGTTTGACTAACCTGATCGAATTTTTTGAGGAGGTAACCAAGAGGGTCGAAGAGGGTAGTGCGTACGATGTAGTATATATGGGCTTTAGCAAGGCTTTTGATAAGGTCCCATATGGTGGACTGGTCATGAAGTTTAAAGCCCATGGGATCCAAGCTAAAGTGGCAAGTTGGATCCAAAGTTAGCTTGGCGGTAGGAAGCAAAGGGTAATGATTGATGGATGTTTTTGTGTCTGGAAGGATGTTTCCAGTGGGGTTCCGCAGTGCACAGTACTGGGTCCCTTGCTTTTTGTGGTATATATCAATGATTTAGAATTGATATCGGGAGTATGATTAAGAAGTTTGCAGACAACACTAAAATTGGCTGTGTGGTTGATAATGAAGAGGAAAGTCATGGACTGCAGGAGGATCTCAATCTACTGGTCAGGTGGACAGAGCAATGGCAAATGGAATTTAATTCCGTGAAGTGTGAGGTGATGCATTTTGGGAGGGCTAATAAGGAAAGGATATTCACATTAAGCGGTAGGACCTTGGAGTGCTTGTCCACAGATCCCTGAAAGTAGCAGGCCAGGTGGATAAGGTGGCATACGGAATGCTTATCTTTATTGGCCAAGGCATAAAATATAAGAGCAGGGAGGTTATGCTTAAATTATATAATACTTTGGTTAGGCCACAGCTGGAGTACTGCATGCAGTTCTGGTCGCCGTATTCTAGGAAGGACGTAATTGCATTAGAGGGTGCAGAGGAGATTTACTAGGATGCTGTCTGGAATGGAGAATCTGGGTTTGTTTTCATTGGAACAGAGGAGGTTGAGAGGAGATCTCATTGGGGTGTACAAAATACTGAGGGGCCTGGATATAGTGGATAGTAAGGGCCTATTTCCATTGGTGGAGGGATCCATTACGAGGGGGCATAGTTTTAAGGTGGTTGGTGGAAGGTTTAGTGGGGATTTGAGGGGGGGTTTCTTTACGCAGAGGGTTGTGGGGTTCTGGAACTTGCTGCCTGGAAGAGTGGTGGATGCAGAAACCCTCACCACTTTTAAGAGATGGTTGGATGGGCACTTGAAGTGTCATAACCTGCAGGGTTACATACCTAGAGCTGATAATTGGGATTAGACTGGATGACCTTTTGTTGGCCAGCGCAGATATAATGGTAAGTAGTGCAGGAAATAGAATACGGCCAGGGCAATCTCCTGGACTAGTTTCGATCACCTGGAATGGGTCGGAGACGAATTTTCCCAGATTTTTTCTCCTTAAATTGGCCTGGGTTTTTATCTGGGCTTTGCCTCTACCAGGAGATCACATGACTCAGGTTGGGGTGGTGTGTAGAATGTTTCGGTATAAGGGGTGGCGCAGTTGTGTGAGGACGACTGGTTGGGCTGGGTGCTCTTTGCCTTTCCGTCATTGTTCATAGGTTTATATGTAACCTTCAGGGCTGCTGACCAAGGGCCGTGCGACACTTTGTCGGCCAGCGTGGACACGATGGGCCGAAATGGCCTCCTTCTGCGCTGTAAATTTCTATGTTTCTATGTTTCTACAATAGATTAATATATGTCACTGGAGACAAATTCAACTTCAGGTTTTGATGTTAATATGTGTTGGAGGAACTGCTGTGCAGAGGGGCGGAAAGGATTTGTATGATACAATGGAATGATCATCATGTTGTAAATGTGTTTCAATGTTGAATAAAAAAAAAAAATTTAAAGTGGGTAGCACTCTCGCCTCTGAGTGAGAAGGTTGTGGGTTCAAGTCCCACTCCAGGGACTTGAGCATATAAACATAGACTGACACTCCAGTGCAGTGCTGAGGGAGGGCTTTTCGGATGAGACGTTAAACCAAGGCCCCGTCTGCCCTCTCAGGTGGATGTAAAGTGACCCACGGCACTATTTTGAAGAAGAGCAGGGGAGTTATCCTAGTGTCCTGACCAATATTTATCCCTCAATCAACATAACAAAAACAGATTATCTGGTCATTATCACATTGCTGTTTGTGGGAGCTTGCTGTGCTTAAATTGGCTGCCGTGTTACCCACATTATAACAGCGACTACACTCCAAAAGTACTTCATTGGCTGTGAAGCGCTTTGAGACATCCGGTGGTTGTGAAAGGTGCTATATAAATACAAGTCTGTCTTTCTTTCAGATGCTGACTGACCTGCTGTGCATTTCCTGTTTTTATTGCACACTAGTAGAGCTCCCTAGGCATCACTTCCGCTCCTGCGAAGTGCATTGGGATGTTTTACTATGTTAAAGGCACTATATAAATGCAAGTTGTGGTTTTTGTTGTTGCTGCTTCTTAACCTATACTACATTACAACGGGCCCACTTCAATGACCTGCAGTTTATTGTGGATGACACAAGGAAATGTCAAAATGCTTTCTTCAGGGCAGCAAGGCAACATATGGGCCAGAGGTCACGGCAAGTGATCGCACAGACCACATGGAACAATATAAGAACATAAGAAATAAGAGCAGGAGTAGGTCATACAGCCCCTCGAGCCTGCTCCGCCATTCAATAAGGTCATGGTTGATCTTCAACCTCAGCTTCACTTTCCCGCCCGATCCCCATATCCCTTGATTTCTTTTGTGTCCAAAAATCTATCATTCTCAGCCTTCAATGTACTCAACGACTGAGCCTCCGCAGCCCTCTTGGGTAGGAAAATGAGAACATAAGAAATAGGAGAAGGAATATGTGGGAGAACATTTTTTTTTGAATTCATTCATGGGGTGTGGGCATCGCTGCCAAGGCCAGCATTTATTGCCCATCTCTAATTGCCCTCGAGAAGGTGGTGATGAGCTGCGCCAAAGCCTGAGGTCGGGGGTCACCGTGAGGCATTTCTTTGCAAGAGCTGAGTGCATGACACAGTACAAGGTCAGGTGGATCATCATAGGCAGTCCCTCAAAACAAGGATGACTTGCTTCCACGCCGAAAACGGATGAGTTCACAGGTGTTTCAATGAAGGACCTGATATTCCAGATCCCGAACTACATCCTGAAGGGTGGAAGACGCCTGTGCGTGGATTTTTTTAACATGTGGTGGCCATTGCACACCAGCCACCACACGGGCTTGACAGAGCTAGGTCTTGGTCCAGTCACAAGGATTAACCAAGACAACTGGTGACCAGCTCTGCTGCATGGACTTAGTGCGCACACATATCGCAGTGTGGGCTGGTCCATGCTTCCCCTGGGCCCTCGCCTCTTCTGGGCCCCGAACTCTCGCCTCTCCTGGGCCCCGATCACGTCCCTCTATGAACTCTTGCTGCCAATAAATAACAGAAGAATCAACCCAATGCATGCAGGCCCTCACAATCAAAAATAGGACATCAAAGTCAGAAGCAGGCTCTCAGAAAACCATGCAGCTAACCATTTAGGAAACCACAACATCTGCTCCTTCAATAAGCAATTACTTAGTAGTGATGAAGAAGAGTATGCCACACCAGTATATGAATCACAAAGGACTGCACAGTGGCACAGCATGTTAAACACATTCTGCACATGCACTTCATATAACAGAAAGCTGTTGGTCAATTGAAAATTTCAAAAATGAGATTGATAGATTTTTGCTAGCCAAGTGTATTAAGGGATATGGAATCAAAGCGGATAAGTGGAGTTAAGATACAGATCAGCCATGATCTAATTGATTAGCGGAGCAAGCTCGAGAGGCTGAATTGCCAACTCCTGTTCCTACGCGTCTTTGAAACCAAATGCTAAGCGCTGTAAAGTCATTTTTTTTCTTAACTCCAAAAAAAATCATAGATCAATTTAACTTAAAAATGTATTTGCAGCGTTCTAAACGTTGCCTGATGCAAGCTTCAAAGGAAAAAAATCCTTGATTTTCAGGACTGGTTATTCAGCTGTAGGTCGTTCCATTCATCATCTTCATGGGCTCAGGCTTGTTACTGCCCCTTTTCTGTAACAACCGAATTCTTCTTTCAATTGCAATATTGCAAACATGGTCAAAAGCCCAGGGGGAGATCGAGAGCCAGCGGCAGTTGGTGAGAGGGGAGCGACCTATCAAAAGCCCAGCGGGAGATCGAGAGCCAGTGGCAGTTGGTGAGAGGGGAGCGACCTGTCAAAAGCCCAGCGGGAGATCGAGAGCCAGCGGCAGTTGGTGAGAGGGGAGCGACCTGTCAAAAGCCCAGCGGGAGATCGAGAACCAGCGGCAGTTGGTGAGAGGGGAGCGACCTGTCAAAAGCCTAGCGGGAGATCGAGAGCCAGCGGCAGTTGGTGAGAGGGGAGCGACCTGTCAAAAGCCCAGCGGGAGATCGAGAGCCAGCGGCAGTTGGTGAGAGGGGAGCGACCTGTCAAAAGCCCAGCGGGAGATCGAGAGCCAGCGGCAGTTGGTGAGAGGGGAGCGGCCTATCAAAAGCCCAGCGGGAGATCGAGAGCCAGCGGCAGTTGGTGAGAGGGGAGCGACCTGTCAAAAGCCCAGCGGGAGATCGAGAGCAAGCGGCAGTTGGTGAGAGGGGAGCGACCTGTCAAAAGCCCAGCGGGAGATCGAGAGCCAGCGGCAGTTGGTGAGAGGGGAGCAACCTGTCAAAAGCCCAGCGGGAGATCGAGAGCCAGCGGCAGTTGGTGAGAGGGGAGCGACCTATCAAAAGCCCAGCGGGAGATCGAGAGCCAGCAGCAGTTGGTGAGAGGGGAGCGACCTGTCAAAAGCCCAGTGGGAGATCGAGAGCCAGCGGCAGTTGGTGAGAGGGGAGCGACCTGTCAAAAGCCCAGCGGGAGATCGAGAGCCAGCGGCAGTTGGTGAGAGGGGAGCGACCTATCAAAAGCATACCGGTGCAGCTACAGCGGGAGAGAAAGCAAAATAGAAGTAGAAAGTAATCAAAAAGTGACGTCACAGCCAATGGGGTAAGTGATTGGCTGGTGATTGGTGAGTAGCTTTTCTTTTCTTTTTTATATCAGTAAGTGAACTGTAACATTGTTATTACCAATTTAAGGGTATCTAAGGTTAAGACATGGCAGGAGAGCTCGGCCATGTGATATGCTCCTCCTGTACCATGTGGGAACTCGGGGACACTTCCGGTGTCCCTGGGCGCTACGTGTGTAGGAAGTGTATCCGCCTCGAGCTCTTGACGGTCCGCGTTGCAGAATTGGAGCTGAGGGTGGATTCACTCTGGAGCATCCACGATGCTGAGAATGACGTGAGTATCACGTGTAGTGAGTTGGTCTTACCGCAGGAGAAGGGTCCACAGCCAGATAGGGAATGGAAGACCAGCAGGAAGAGCAGTGCAAGAAAGATAGTGCAGGGGTCCCCTGTGGTCATCCCCCTGCAAAACAGATACACTGCTTTGAGTACTGTTGGGGAGGATGACTCATCAGGGGAGGGCAGCAGCAGCCAAGTTCATGGCACCGTAGGTGGCTCTGCTGCAAAGGAGGGCAGGAAAAAGAGTGGGAGCGCGATAGTGATAGGGGATTCGATGGTGAGGGGAATAGATAGGCGTTTCTGCGGACGCAACCGAGACTCCAGGATGGTATGTTGCCTCCCTGGTGCAAGGGTCAAGGATGTCTCGGAGCGGGTGCAGGACATTCTGAAATGGGAGGGAGAACAGCCAGTTGTCGTGGTGCACATTGGTACCAACGACATAGGTAAAAAAAGGGATGAGGTCCTACGAAAAGAATTTAAGGAGCTAGGAGCTAAATTAAAAAGTAGGACCTCAAAAGTAGTAATCTCGGGATTGCTACCAGTGCCACGTGCTAGTCAGAGTAGGAATCGCAGGATAGCGCAGATGAATACATGGCTTGAACAGTGGTGCAGCAGGGAGGGATTCAAATTCTTGGGGCATTGGAACCGGTTCTGGGGGAGGTGGGACCAGTACAAACCGGACGGTCTGCACCTGGGCAGGTCCAGAACCAATGTCCTAGGGGGAGTGTTTGCTAGTGCTGTTAGGGAGGAGTTAAACTAATATTGCAGGGGGATGGGAACCTATACAGGGAGACAGAGGGAGACAAAAAGGAGGCAAAAGCAAAAGACAGAAAGGAGATGAGGAAAAGTGGAGGGCAGAGAAACCCAAGGCAAAGAACAAAAAGGGCCACTGTACAGCAAAATTCTAAAAGGACAAAGGGTGTTAAAAAAGCAAGCCTGAAGGCTTTGTGTCTTAATGCAAGGAGTATCCGCAATAAGGTGGATGAATTAACTGTGCAAATAGATGTTAACAAATATGATGTGATTGGGATTACGGAGACGTGGCTCCAGGATGATCAGGGCTTGGAACTCAACATCCAGGGGTATTCAACATTCAGGAAGGATAGAATAAAAGGAAAAGGAGGTGGGGTAGCATTGCTGGTTAAAGAGGAGATTAATGCAATAGTTAGGAAAGACATTAGCTTGGATGATGTGGAATCTATATGGGTAGAGCTGCAGAACACTAAAGGGCAAAAATCGTTAGTGGGAGTTGTGTACAGACCTCCAAACAGTAGTAGTGATGTTGGGGAGGGCATCAAACAGGAAATTAGGAGTGCATGCAATAAAGGTGCAGCAGTTATAATGGGTGACTTTAATATGCACATAGATTGGGCTAGCCAAACTGGAAGCAATACGGTGGAGGAGGATTTCCTGGAATGCATAAGGGATGGTTTTCTAGACCAATATGTCGAGGAACCAACTAGGGGGGAGGCCATCTTAGACTGGGTGTTGTGTAATGAGAGAGGATTAATTAGCAATCTCATTGTGCGAGGCCCCTTGGGGAAGAGTGACCATAATATGGTGGAATTCTGCATTAGGATGGAGAATGAAACAGTTAATTCAGAGACCATGGTCCAGAACTTAAAGAAGGGTAACTTTGAAGGTATGAGGCATGAATTGGCTAAGATAGATTGGCTAATGATACTTAAGGGGTTGACTGTGGATGGGCAATGGCAGACATTTAGAGAACGCATGGATGAATTACAACAATTGTACATTCCTGTCTGGCGTAAAAATAAAAAAGGGAAGGTGGCTCAACCGTGGCTATCTAGGGAAATCAGGGATAGTATTAAAGCCAAGGAAATGGCATACAAATTGGCCAGAAATAGCAGCAAACCTGGGGACTGGGAGAAATTTAGAACTCAGCAGAGGAGGACAAAGGGTTTGATTAGGGCAGGGAAAATGGAGTACGAGAAGAAGCTTGCAGGGAACATTAAGGCGGATTGCAAAAGTTTCTATAGGTATGTAAAGAGAAAAAGGTTAGTAAAGACAAACGTAGGTCCCCTGCAGTCAGAATCAGGGGAAGTCATAACGGGGAACAAAGAAATGGCAGACCAATTGAACAAGTACTTTGGTTCAGTATTCACTAAGGAGGACACAAACAACCTTCCGGATATAAAAGTGGTCAGAGGGTCTATTAAGGAGGAGGAACTGAGGGAAATCTTTATTAGTCGGGAAATTGTGTTGGGGAAATTGATGGGATTGAAGGCCGATAAATCCCCAGGGCCTGATGGACTGCATCCCAGAGTACTTAAGGAGGTGGCCTTGGAAATAGCGGATGCATTGACAGTCATTTTCCAACATTCCATTGACTCTGGATCAGTTCCTATCGAGTGGAGGGTAGCCAATGTAACCCCACTTTTTAAAAAAGGAGGGAGAGAGAAAGCAGGGAATTATAGACTGGTCAGCCTGACCTCAGTAGTGGGTAAAATGATGGAATCAATTATTAAGGATGTCATAGCAGCGCATTTGGAAAATGGTGACGTGATAGGTCCAAGTCAGCATGGATTTGTGAAAGGGAGATCATGCTTGACAAATCTTCTGGAATTTTTTGAGGATGTTTCCAATAAAGTGGACAAAGGAGTACCAGTTGATGTGGTATATTTGGACTTTCAGAAGGCTTTCGACAAGGTCCCACACAGGAGATTAATGTGCAAAGTTAAAGCACATGGGATTGGGGGTAGTGTGCTGACGTGGATTGAGAACTGGTTGTCAGACAGGAAGCAAAGAGTAGGAGTAAATGGATACTTTTCGGAATGGCAGGCAGTGACTAGTGGGGTACCGCAGGGTTCTGTGCTGGGGCCCCAGCTGTTTACATTGTACATTAATGATTTAGACGAGGGGATTAAATGTAGTATCTCCAAATTTGCGGATGACACTAAGTTGGGTGGCAGTGTGAGCTGCGAGGAGGATGCTATGAGGCTACAGAGTGACTTGGATAGGTTAGGTGAGTGGGCAAATGCGTGGCAGATGAAGTATAATGTGGATAAATGAGAGGTTATCCACTTTGGTGGTAAAAACAGAGAGACAGACTATTATCTGAATGGTGACAGATTAGGAAAAGGGAAGGTGCAACGAGACCTGGGTGTCATGGTACATCAGTCATTGAAGGTTGGCATGCAGGTACAGCAGGCGGTTAAGAAAGCAAATGGCATGTTGGCCTTCATAGCGAGGGGATTTGAGTACAGGGGCAGGGAGGTGTTGCTACAGTTGTACAGGGCCTTGGTGAGGCCACACCTGGAGTATTGTGTACAGTTTTGGTCTCCTAACTTGAGGAAGGACATACTTGCTATTGAGGGAGTGCAGCGAAGATTCACCAGACTGATTCCCGGGATGGTGGGACTGACCTATCAAGAAAGACTGGATCAACTGGGCTTGTATTCACTGGAGTTCAGAAGAGTGAGAGGGGACCTCATAGAAACGTTTAAAATTCTGACGGGTTTGGACAGGTTGGATGCAGGAAGAATGTTCCCAATGTTGGGGAAGTCCAGAACCAGGGGTCACAGTCTAAGGATAAGGGGTAAGCCATTTAGGACCGAGATAAGGAGAAACTTCTTCACCCAGAGAGTGGTGAACCTGTGGAATTCTCTACCACAGGAAGTAGTTGAGGCCAATTCACTAAATATATTCAAAAGGGAGTTAGATGAAGTCCTTACTACTCGGGGGATCAAGGGGTATGGCGTGAAAGCAGGAAGTGGGTACTGAAGTTTCATGTTCAGCCATGAACTCGTTGAATGGCGGTGCAGGCTAGAAGGGCTGAATGGCCTGTTCCTGCACCTATTTTCTATGTTTCTATGTTTCTATGCTACAATTATTTTGTTCCTGACCTTGGTGCTGCATTTATGGAGATGCCTGACAAAATAAGGCACATTTAGTGAGTTGGTCACACTGCAGATAAAGGTCATACAGGCAGATAGGGAATGGGTGACCATCAGGAAGAGCAGTGGAAGGAAGGTAGTGCAGGGGTCCCCTGTGGTCATCTCCCTCCAAAATAGATACACAACCTTGGGTACTGTTGGAGGGGATGACTCATCAGGGGAGGGCAGCAGCAGCCAAATCCATGGCACCATGAGTGGCTCTGCTGCACAGGAGGGCAGGAAAAAGAGTGGGAGAGCTATAGTGATACGGGATTCTATTGTAAGGGGAATAGATAGGCGTTTCTGTGGCCGCAATCGAGACTCCAGGATGGTATGTTGCCTCCCTGGTGCAAGGGTCAAGGATGTCTCGGAGCGGCTGCAGGACATTTTGGAGAGGGAGGTTGAACAGCCAGTTGTCGTGGTGCATATAGATACCAATGAATACGTAGCTTGAGGAGTGGTGCAGGAGGGAGGGATTCAAATTTCTGCGACATTGGAACCGGTTCTGGGGGAGGTGGGACGAGTACAGGACCTAGGCAGGACCGGAACCAATGTCCGAGGGGGAGTGTTTGCTAGTGCTGTTGGGGAGGGATTAAACTAATATGGCAGCGGGATGGGAACCTATGCAGGGAGACAGAGGGAAGTAAAATGGGGACAGAATCAAAAGATAGAAAGAAGAAAAGTAAAAGTGGAGGACAGAGAAACCAAGGCAAAAATCAAAAAGGGCCACATTATAGCAAAATTCTAAAGGGACATAGTGTGTTAAAAAGACAAGCCTGAAGGCTCTGTGCCTCAATGCGAGGAGTATTCATAATAAGGTGGACAAATTAACTGTGCAGGCAGCTATTAACGAATTTGATATAATTGGGATTACGGAGATATGGCTCCAGGGTGACCAAGGCTGGGAACTCAACCTCCAAGGGTATTCAAATATTCAGGAAGGATAGAGAGAAAGGAAAAGGAGGTGGGGTAGCATTGCTGGTTAAAGAGGAATTTAACGCAATAGTAAGGAAGGACATTAGCTTGGATGATGTGGAATCTGTATTGGTAGAGCTGTGGAATACCAAAGGGCAGAAAATGCTAGTGGGAGTTGTGTACAGACCACCAAACAGTAGCAGTGAGGTTGGGGACAGCATCAAACAAGAAATTAGGGATGCATGCAATAAAGGTACAGCAGTTATCATGGGCAACTTTAATGTACATATCGATTGGGCTAACCAAACTGGTAGCAATACAGTGGAGAAGGATTTCCTAGAGTGTATTAGGGATAGTTTTCCAGACCAATATGTCGAGGAACCAACGAGAGGGCTGGCCATCCTAGACTGGGTGATGTGTAATGAGAAAGGACTAATTAGCAATCTTATTGTGCGAGCCCCCTTGGGGAAGAGTGACCATAATATGGTAGAATTTTTTATTAAGATGGAGAGTGACACAGTTAATTCAGAGACTAGGGTCCTGAACTGAAGGAAAGGTAACTTCGATGGTATGAGACGTGAATTGGCTAGAATAGACTGGCAAATGATACTTAAAGGGTTGACGATGGATAGGCAATGTCAAACATTTAAAGGTCACATGGATGAACTTCAACAATTGTACATCCCTGTCTGGAGTAAAAATAAAATGGGGAAAGTGACTCAACCATGGCTAACAAGGGAAATTAGTGTTAAATCCAAGGAAAAGGCATATAAATTGGCCAGAAAAAGCAGCAAACCTGAGGACTGGGAGAAATTTAGAATTCAGCAGAGGAGGACAAAGGGTTTTCATTAGGAGGGGGAAAATAGAGTATGAAAGGAAGCTTGCTGGGAACATAAAAACTGACTGCAAAAGCTTCTATAGATATGTGAAGGAGAAAAAATTAGTGAAGACAAACATGGGTCCTTTGCAGTCAGAAACCGGTGAATTTATAATGGGGAACAAAGAAATGGCAAACCAATTGAATAAATACTTTGGTTCTGTCTTCACGAAGGAAGACACAAATAACCTTCTGGAAATACTAGGGGACCGAGGGTTTCGTGAGAAGGAGGAACTGAAGGAAATCCTTATTAGGCGGGAAATTGTGTTGGGAAAATTGATGGGATTGAAGTCCGATAAATTCCCAGGGCCTGATAGTCTGCATCACAGAGTACTTAAGGAAGTGGCCCTAGAAATAGTGGATGCATTGGTGGTCATTTTCCAACAGTCTATCGACTCGGGATCAGTCCCTATGGACTGGAGGGTAGCTAATGTAACACCACTTTTTTAAAAAGGAGGGAGAACGAAAACGGGGAATTATAGACCAGTTAGCCTGACATCAGTAGTGGGGAAAATATTGGAATCAATTATTAAGGTTGAAATAGCAGCGCATTTGGAAATCAGTGACAGGATCGGACCAAGTCAGCATGGATTTATGAAAGGGAAATCATGCTTGACAAATCTTCTAGAATTTTTTGAAGGTGTAACTAGTAGAGTGGACAAGAGCGAAGCAGTGGATGTGGTGTATTTGGACTTTCAAAAGGCTTTTGACAAGGTTCCATACAAGAGATTCGTGTGCAAAATTAAAGCACATGGTATTGGGGATAATGTATTGACCTGGATAGAGAACTGGTTGGCAGACAGGAAACAGAGAGTTGGGATTAATGGGTCCTTTTCAGAATGGCAGGCAGTGACTAGTGGGGGTGCCGCAGGGCTCAGTGATTGGACCCCAGCTATTTACAATATACATCAATGATTTAGATGATGGAATTGAGTGTAATATCTCCAAGTTTGCAGATGACACTAAGCTGGGTGGCGGTGTGAGCTGTGAGGAGGATGCTAAGAGGCTACAGGGTGACTTGGACAGGTTAGGTGAGTGGGAAAATGCATGATAGATGCAGTATAATGTGGATAAATGTGAGGTTATCCACTTTGGTGGGAAAAACATGAAGGCAGAATATTATCTGAATGGCGGCAGATTAGGAAAAGGGGAGGTGCAACGAGACCTGGGTGTCATGGTACATCAGTCATTGAAGGTTGGTATGCAGATGCAGCAGGCGGTGAAGAACGCAAATGGCTCGTTGACCTTCATAGATAGGGGATTTGAGTACAGGAGCTGGGAGGTCTTACTGCAGTTGTACAGGGCCTTGGTGAGGCCTCACCTGGAATATTGTGTTCAGTTTTGGTCACCTAATCTGAGGAAGGATGTTCTTGCTATTGAGGGAGTGCAGCGAAGGTTCACCAGACTGATTCCTGGGATGGCAGGACTGACATATGAGGAGAGACTGGATCGACTGGGCTTGTATTCTCTGGAATTTAGAAGAATGAGAGGGGATCTCATCGAAACATATAAAATTCTGACGGGACTGGACAGGTTAGATGCAGGAAGAATGTTCCCGATGTTGGGGAAGTCCAGAATCAGAGATTACAGTCTAAAGATAAGGGGTAAGCCATTTCGGACTGCGATGAGAAGAAACTTCAGAGAGTTGTTAACCTGTGGAATTCTCTACAGCAGAGAGTTGTTGATGCCAATTCGTTAGATATATTCAAGAGGGAGTTAGATATGGCCCTTACGGCTAAAGGGATCAAGGGGTATGGAGAGAAAGTAGGAAAGGGGTACTGAGGTGATGATCAGCCATGAACTTATTGAATGTTGGCGCAGGCTCGAAGGGCCGAATGGCCTACTCCTGCACCTATTTTCAATGTTTCTATGTTTCTATGTTATCTTAACTGCAAGGTCGGTGCATTAGTATGGAGAACAATTATTAAACGAGAAGCAAACAATGGAGGTGTGAGAACTAACCAAATTAATTATAAACAAATTAGTAATTAATATTTATGTGTGCGCGATTTCTAATACAGAAGACATTTAGACTGCATAAGCAATAAGAAGACTATGTAAGCATTAATAATTGAACAATCATAAGTATACCAAATGGTTGTCTGACAGTTAAGACTTAATAGATCTGTGATGTTGCATTTAGCTACAATGATACGCCACTGAAATGTATCAAAGTGCCTCACACACAATGAATTACCTTTGAAGTGCAGTGTCTGCTCCTATTGACTAATGGCAGCTTGAATACTTATTCTTTCATTTGCTGTTTTATAATACCTCGACATCAGCCATTTGTCTTGCGGAGCTTTACATTTTAATATATGAGTCATGCACAATAATGATATAAGTTTAATCAGACTGATTCTTTGAAACATAACTGATAGTAAATTGACATGAACGTATTACCCATCTTTCAAAAGACGGTAAGTATGGGTCGTGGCTAGAGTTTGTTTTTTTTAATTACGATTGCACTCCCTCACAGGTGAACAAATTAATTATAAACCATATCTATCCTAGTAGGCTCAGAAAGCTTGGATTTCTTACACTGGAAAAAATTACGGGTAGAAATAACTTCTGTTGCCTGCTGATCAACATGATTATGGAGTTCAGCCCAGCGCTGACTGCACTGCTGAGTGGCTGAATGGTCTGCAGGGGGCGCAAGTTTGTTTGAGGCTTGCACCAATTAAAGCTAGCCTCCATTTCTAAAAGGCAGTCTGCATCTCTGAAAGGAGAGGTGCATTCTGTCTGCAACAGCTGATTCAACTGACTGGGGAACAGAGGCAGAGCAGTAAAAAGTCAAAATGTCCCAACAAAAGAGAGAGTGTGCTCCAAGGTTCTCTGATGCAGCACTGGAGGCCGTTGTGCAGGAGGTGAAAACAAAGAGAGAGGTTCTAGGCTAGACTTTCCACTTTCAGGCTAAGGCCGAAAAAAATGGGCCTTGTTCCAGCGATGCAGGACCTATCGCCCGTGCTGATCGCTGTCTCAAGGTCCATTTTTTTTTTTGCGATTTTCCACTCGGCCTTAGCCCAGCGATGTCAAATGGGCGATGTCATTTCTCGGCGATCTCCTGATCGCCCAAAGAAAACAGAAGTGAATGAAAAAAAAAGCTTCCCTAGCAACGCATTATTGTGTATGTGCAGGTTGATTTTTTTTTTCAGGTTGATGTTTCTTCCCACGTTTTGAGAGGTCAAGGGTCTTCACACATGCTCAGAAGCTCTGGGTGGGTCTGGGAGAGAGAGAGAGAGAGAGAGAGAGAGAGGAGAAAGGAAGCAGGTCAGAAAGTCTTATCCAAATTACAGATAAATTTAAAGAATGGAGGGAGGTGCAGGAAAGAGATGGGCCAAACCCTTCAGCGAAGAGGCAAATGAGGCCCTCGTAAATGCTGTCAGCTCCAGGTGGGAGGATCTGACACAAGGTGGGCAGGGGAAACCTCCATCCCGTGCATATTGCAGGAATTGGTCCGAAATAGCCGACATCGTCACATCGGCCTCCATTGAAACGCGCACACCGGACCAGTGCCGCAAACGGTGGAACAGCTTACGGGCAGCTGCGAGAGTAGTTGAAATTTATATTTATGTATTATTTAATGATCTAAATATTAACTAGAATCTGCAATGTTAATGGATTACATTTAAACAGAACTAAATTTTACGCAACCCAGCATAAAGTTAAATGTTCATTTGTTCACTTGTTATCATTACTTAACTGTTCCCTTTCCATTCTTTCTGAAATGGTCACTTGTTGTCATCACTGAAATGGTCACTTGTTGTCATCACTGAAATGGTCACTTGTTGGCATGACTGAAATGGTCACTTGTTATCATCACTGTAATGGTCACTTGTTATCATGACTGAAATGGTCACTTGTTGTCATCACTGAAATAGTCACTTGTTGGCATGACTGAAATGGTCACTTGTTGGCATGACTGAAATGGTCAATTGTTATCATAACTGTAATGGTCACTTGTTATCATGACTGAAATGGTCACTTGTTATCATCACTGTAATGGTCACTTGTTATCATGACTGAAATGGTCACTTGTTGTCATCACTGAAATAGTCACTTGTTAGCATGACTGAAATGGTCAATTGTTATCATAACTGAAATGGTCACTTGTTAGCGTAACTGAAATGGTCACTTGTTATCATTACTTAAATGGCCACTTGTTCTGTAAAATGTTCATTTCTTCTTATAACGTTTTGGGGATTTTGAGGGAAGGGTGGGCTGGTGTGTGGGGTGGGGGGTTGGAGGGAGGGTGTTGTTCATTAGTTCTTTGTTTGTTAATTAAAAAAAAATGTTCTACAACTTTTGAACCTTCTCTCTTACTTAAGTTTTACAACGTACAGTTCTTCATGCAGATTTGTTTGTTTATTCTGTTTCCCAACGGAATATCATTAAATAACTTCACTATGTAAACGCTATTTAATAAATAATACCAATATATGCATAAATTAGGTGATAATACCTATTTATTTTCCCTGTCCCAAATTTCTGAGTACAATTTGCATCAATTTTACTCTCTAAATAACTCAGAACAATTCTCCACCCTTCCTCAGAGGATAAAAATGGCATCCTTAGTGCCCATTTCCCTCTCTAAGGCCCTGAAAAAACAACTATTTTTGAGCACTCTTTTGGGCCTTGCATCGGCTCGGCAAAGTGCATGCTAAGTGCTGAAACTTGGGATGGGCCTTGTATGGGCGATCATTTGGGCGATCATCTCAGCGATCAAAGTGGTAACTTGGGGGCCTATTTTTCCGGCGATATTTTGGGCCTAGGTTCCACTTTTTGCACAAAATGGGCGATAGAGGTCCGTTTTGGGCCATAGATGGGCCTTAAATGGGTGATGTGAAGTGGAAAGTCTAGCCCTCTGTTTCTACAGTGTACCAGGAGGCCCTCCAGGCAAATGCAGAAAAGGTAATTGGAGCAGATAGCCGCTGTGGTCAATGCCAGCAATGCAGCCTTGAGGACCTCGATGCAGTGCAGGAAGAATTTTAATGACCTCACACGAGTGGTCAAGGCCATTGAATTCAAATGCCATATCTCACTGTGCGCACCACTAGCCTCACACACTGCTCAATGTACCACACTCCCATCACTCGCCTACCGACAATCTCGACCAAACACGACTCATACCACACACTCATGCTTCACCTCACTCTCACACACTTACCATTGCTGCAAGCCTCACAACCACATCTCACAGCTTGCGCGCACTTTCAACTATTCAACCATGACCGGCATATCACCCAAACAAATTGCGCCACTCACTGACAAACTATCTTTTTCTTTGTAGGCCAAGGTGGCTCACAGACTGGGAAAGTAGCAGGACCTAACCGATGGGGGACAGGCACAGCTACATAACCTGACCCCGATGGAAGAGAAGGTACTGGCCATTATTGGGAGGGCCATCACTGAGCCCGTGGCCAGCAGCTGGGCTGAAACAATACAAGATGCCGGTATGCCCACACATAATCCTTCTTCTCACATCCCACTTCCCCCTCATCCCACAATCTCTTCTGATTTACAAGCTGCAGATGGTGTAAGCATGCACCTCATGTTTTCACACCCTGCCCTCACCACATCCCTGCCCTTGTGCCTTTCTCCTGTCAGATAGCCAAGAACTGCCCCCTGGCCAGGCAGTAGTGAGTAGCAGGAACTAGAAGAGCACCAAGACACTGAGGGTGCAGCCACCAGCTCAGATACTAACACTCGGCATGGTTTAGAGGCTAGGTTAGAGGCGGGATCTGGATGTGGTGAGACACCGGGCATGAGTGGCCTGCAGCTGGGCAGGGTAGAGCAGATGCCAGTTCCTCAGAACGAGAGGTCGCACACGAGTTCTGCTGCAGAGAACTCAGATGAGGACTTCACTGGGGCAGCCAACATCAGAATACTGATGGCCTTGCACAATGAAATACTCGGTACATTGGCAATGGCAAGGAGCATGGAGGTGTCCAGCATCAACTTCGCACATGGCTTTGCGCAGAGCTTCGAGACCATGATTTCCAGCCTGGAACCGATGGGCAACTCCAGTAGCGCACTGCTGGACCCAACCATGACGCAGTGTCTGATGGCCGCTGTCTCAGCTTCCATTGCAGCACAGGCAGAAGCGATCAAAAGTCTGAGTGCTGCAGTGGAAACTCAGATGTCGGTCCTGCAGGCTCAGACTGCTGACATCGTGGCTGTGTTTACCAGTGTTGAAAGGGGTTGCATGTTGTTCACTGCAGTCCAGCACTCTGTCCTCCAACACATTATTAGAAATGCTGAGGCACAACTCTGGGTGAGTGGCAGTGGCTCCATGGAGCATAAGCCTGCTATCCTCTCTCAGGAGGTGCGTCTTCTCACCACTGCCACTCTGCCAGTGCCCTTGAGTCGAGGAGGCAGAGTGGCAGTGTGGTGAGTCGGGGAGGCCTACAAAAGGCCCAACAGACGTCGGAGAGGCAGCGGGGAGTCGAGGAGGCAGAGCGGCAGTATGGTGAGTCAGGGAGGCCTACAAAAGGCCCAACAGATGTCGGGGAGGCAGAGGGTAGTCGAGGAGGCGGAGTGGCAGCATGGTTAGTCGGGAGGTCAACCGGTGCAGGTACAGGGAGAGAAAGCAAAAAAGATGTAGAAAGAAATCAAAGGGTGACATCACAGCCAAGGGGGTAAGTGATTGGCTGGTGATTGGTGAGTAGTTTTTCTTTTTATTTCCGTTATCAGTAAGTAACCTTTATTATTATTGTTGCCAAATTAAGTTAATCTAAGGGTTAAGTCATGGCAGGAGAGCTCGGACACATGTCATGCTCCTCTTGTGCGATGTGGGAAGTCAGGGATGCTCCCAGTGTACCTGACGACTAAATGTGCAGGAAGTGTATCCAGCTGCAGCACCTGACAGACCGCATTGCGGCACTGGAGCTGCGGGTGGATTTACTCTGGAGCATCCACGATGCTGAGGATGTCGTGAATAGCATGTTTAGTGAGTTGGCCATACCTCAGGTAAAGGGTACACTGCCAGATAGGGAATGGGTGACCAACAGGAAGAGCAGTGGAAGGAAGGTAGTGCAGGGGTCCCCTGCGGTCATCCCCCTCCAAAACAGATACACCACTTTGGGTACTGTTGAGGGGGATGACTCATCAGGGGAGAGCAGCAGCAGCCAAGTTCATGGCACTGTGGGTGGCTCTGCTGTACAGGAGGGCATGAAAAAGAGTGGGAGAGCTATAGTGTTAGGGGATTCTATTGTAAGGGGAATAGATAGGCATTTCTGCGGCTGCAATTGAGACTCCAGGATGGTATGTTGCCTCCCTGGTGCAAGAGTCAAGGATGTCTCAGAGCAGCTGCAGGACACTTTGAACGGGGAGGGTGAACAGCCAGTTGTCGTGCTGCATATAGGTACCAACGATAGAGGTAAAAAACGGGATGAGGTCCTACAAGATGAATTTAGGGAGCTAGGAGATAAATTAAAAATAGGACCTCAAAGGTAGTAATCTCAGGATTGCTACCAGTGCCATGTGCTAGTCAGAGTAGAATCGCAGGATAACTCAGATGAATACGTGGCTTGAGGAGTGATGCCGAAGGGAGGGATTCAAATTCCTGGGACATTGGAACCGGTTCTGGGGGAGGTGGGACCAGTACAAACCTAACAGTCTGCACCTAGGCAGGACCGGAACCAATGTCCTAGGGGGAGTGTTTGCTAGTGCTGTTGGGAAGGGGTTAAACTAATATTGCAGGGGATGGGAACTTATGCAGGGAGACAGAGGGAAGTAAAATGGAGGCAGAAGCAAAAGATGGAAAGGAGAATAGTAAAGGTAAAGGGCAGAGAAACCCAAGGTAAAAAGAAAAAAGGGTCACATTACAGCAAAATTATAAAGGAGCAAAGTGTGTTAAAAAGACAAGCCTGAAGGCTCTGTGCCTCAATGCGAGGAGTATTCGTAATAAAGTGGATGAATTAACTACGCAGATAGCTGTTAACGGATATGATGTAATTGGAATCACAGAGACATGGTTCCAGGGTGGCCAAGATGGGGAACTCAACATCCAAGAAGGATAGACAGAAAGAAAAAGGAGGTGGGGTGGCGTTGCTGGTTAAAGAGGAAATTAATGCAATAGTAAGGAGGGACATTAGCTTGGATGATGTGGAATCGGTATGGGTGGAGCTATGGAATACCAAAAAGCAGATAACGCTAGTGGGAGTTGTATACAGACCACCAAACAGTAGTAGTGAGTTTGGGGACAGCATCAAACAAGAAATTAGGGATGCGTGCAATAAAGGTACAGCAGTTATCATGGGCGACTTTAATCAACATATTGATTGAGCTAACCAAACTGGTAGCAATGCGGTGGAGGAGGATTTCCTGGAGTGTATTAGGGATGGTTTTCTGGACGAATATCTCGAGGAACCAACTAGAGGGCTGGCCATCCTAGACTGGGTGATGTGTAATGAGAAAGGACTAATTAGCAATCTAGTTGTGCGAGGCCCCTTGGGGAAGAGTGACCATAATATGGTAGAATTATTTATTAAAATGGAGAGTGACACAGTTAATTCAGAGACGAGGGTCCTGAACTTAAGGAATGGTAACTTCGATGGTATGAGACGTGAATTGGCTAGAATAGACTGGCGAATTATACTTAAAGGGTTGACGGTGGATAGACAATGGTAAACATTTAAAGATCACATGGATGAACTTCAACAATTGTACATCCCTGTCTGGAGTTAAAATAAAACGGGGAAGGTGGCTCAACCGTGGCTAACAAGGGAAATTAAGGATAGTGTTAAATCCAACGAAGAGGCATATAAATTGGCCGGAAAAAGCAGCAAACCTGAGGACTGGGAGAATTTTATAATTCAGCAGAGGAGGGCAAAGGGTTTAATTAGGAGGGGGAAAATAGAGTATGAGAGAAAGCTTGCACGCAACATAAAAACTGACTGCAAAAGCTTCGATAGATATGTGAAGAGAAAAAGATTAGTGAAGACAAACGTAGGTCCCTTGCTGTCAGATTCAGGTGAATTTATAATGGGGAGCAAAGAAATGGCGGACCAGTTGAATAAATACTTTGGTTCTGTCTTCAAGATGGAAGACATAAATAACCTTCCGGAAATATTAGGGAACCGAGGTTCTAGTGAGAAGGAGGAACTGAAGGAAATCCTAATAGGCGGGAAATTGTGTTCGGGAAATTGATGGGATTGAAGTCCGCTAAATCCCTGGGGCCTGATAGTCTGCACCACAGAGTACTTAAGGAAGTGGCCCTAGAAATAGTGGATGCATTGGTGATCATTTTCCAACAGTCTATCGACTCTGGATCAATTGCTATGGACTGGAGGGTAGCTAATGTAACACCGCTTTTTAAAAAAGGAGGGAGAGAGAAAACAGGGAATTATAGACCGGTTAGCCTGACATCAGTAGTGGGGAAAATGTTGGAATCAATTATTAAAGATGAAATAGCAGCGCATTTGGAAAGCAGTGACAGGATCGGTCCAAGTCAGCATGGATTTATGAAAGGGAAATCATGCTTGACAAACCTTCTAGAATTTTTTGAGGATGTAACTGGTAGAGTGGACAAGGGAGAACCAGTGGATGTAATGTATTTGGACTTTCAAAAGGCTTTTGACAAGATGCCACACAAGAGATTGGTGTGCAAAATTAAAGCACATGGTATTGGGGGTGATGTACTGAGGTGGATAGAGAACTGGTTGGCAGACAGGAAGCAGAGAGTCAGGTTAAACGGGTCCTTTTCAGAATGGCAGGCAGTGACTAGTGGGGTGCCGCAGGGCTCAGTGCTGGGACCCCAGCTATTTACAATATACATTAATGATTTGGATGAGGGAATTGAGCGTAGTATCTTCAAGTTTGCAGATGACACTTAGCTGGGTGGCGGTGTGAGCTGTGTGGAGGATGCTAAGAGGCTGCAGGGTGATTTGGACAGGTTAGATGAGTGGGCAAATGCGTAGCAGATGCAGTATAATGTGGATCAATGTGAGGTTATCCACTTTGGTGGCAAAAACACGAAGGCAGAATATTATCTGAATTGCGGCAGATTAGGAAAAGGGAGGTGCATCGAGACCTGGGTGTCATGGTACATCAGTCATTGAAAGTTGGCATGCAGGTACAGCAGGCGGTGAAGAAGGCAAATGTTATGTTGGCTTTCATAGCTAGGGGATTTGAGTATAGGAGCAGGGAGGTCATACAGCAGTTGTACAGGGTCTTGGTGAGGCCTCACCTGGAATATTGTGTTCAGTTTTGGTCTCCTAATCTGAGGAAGGATGTTCTTGCTATTGAGGGAGTGCAGCGAAGGTTCACCAGACTGATTCCTGGGATGGCAGGACTGACATATGAAGAGAGACTGGATCGACTGGGCCTGTATTCACTGAAGTTTAGAAGGGTGAGAGGGGATCTCATAGAAACATATAAAATTCTGATGGGACTGGACAGGTTAGATGCAGGAAGAATGTTCCCGATGTTGGGGAAGTCCAGAACCAGGGGACAAAGTCTAAGGATAAGGGGTAAGCTATTTTGGACTGAGATGAGGAGAAACATCTTCACTCAGAGAGTTGTTAACCTGTAGAATTCCCTACTGCAAAGAGTTGTTGATGCCAGTTCATTGGATATATTCAAGAGGGAGTTAGATATGGCCTTTACGTCTCAAGGAATCAAAGGGTATGGAGAGAAAGCAGGAAAGGGGTACTGAGGGAATGATCAGCCATGATCTTATTGAATGGTGGTGCAGGCTCGAAGGGCCGAATGGCCTACTCCTGCACCTATTTTCTACGTTTCTATGGCAGCCAGCCAGCTTGTAAAAAAGAGGCTCATAAAAAAGGAACGGCAATAATCATCAGCAATTTTAACCTTCATATTGATTGGACAAAGCAAATTGGCCAGGGTAGCCTGGACGAAGAGTTCATAGAGTGTATCCGGGTTTCCTTGAACAGTAGGTTGCAGGGACAAGCCATCTTAGATCCAGTACTGTATAATGAGACAGGATTAATAAATGATCTACGAGTAAAGGATCCTCCAAGCATGAGTGACCATAACATGGTTGAATTTCAAATTCAGTTGGAGGGTGAGAAAGTTGGATCTCAAACCAGGGTCCTAAGCTTAAACAAAGGAGACGACAAAGGTATGAAGGCAGAGTTGGCTAAAGTGGACTGGGAAAATAGATTAAAGTGTGGGACAGTTGATGAGCAGACATTTAAGGAGATATTCCTCAACAAAAATATATTCCAATGAGAAGGAAAGATTGCAAGAGAAGGGATAAGCATCCGTGGCGAACTAAGGAAATAAGGAATGGTATCAAATTGAAACAAAGGCATACTAAGTGGCCAAGATTAGTGGGAGGCCAGAGGATTAGAAAATATTTTAAAGCCAGCAAAGAACGACTAAAAAAATAATAAAGTGAGGCTAGGTAGATTATGAAAGCAAGCTAGCATGAAATATAAAAACAGATAGGAAGAGTTTCAACAGGTATATAAAAAGGAAAAGTGGCTAAAGTAAATGTTGGTCCCTTAGAGGATCAGACTGGGGAACTAATAATGGGGAACAGGGAAATGGCAGAGATGTTGAACAAATATTTTGTAACGGTCGCCACGGTAAAAGACACTAAAACATCCCAATAGTGGAAAATCAAAGGGCTATAGGGAGGGAGGAACTTAATACAATCACTATCACTAAAGAAGTTGAACTCGGTAAAAGAATGGGACTAAAGGTGGACAAGTCCCCTGGACCTGATGGCCTGTGTAGTGTCCTTACACACTACTATAAATTCACAAGAGACACATTCTGCAGACAAGGTCACCTTTATTCACAGGACCAAGAAGTGCTGACCCTGCGTGGCACCTCCCTTTATATACCTGGATGACCAGGTGAGGAGTGTCTCCCACAAGATGCTTGCGGCATATCTGTCCATTGTTAAGTCTGACCACTATGATCCTATTCCCCTCTTTGCCAATGACAGTACCCTCAAGCCACTTGGACCCCAAAGCGTGATTAAGAACAAATACAGGGTCATTGATTTCTATACATCTCCCCTTTGAGTTACGGTCATGACACTCATTTTGGGATTGGCGCTTGCCCTCAACAATGTCTGACAGGACAGGATGAATGAGGGACAGCCGAGTTTTAAGTGTACGTTTCATGAGTAGTTCCGTGGGCGTGACTCCCGTGAGCGAATGCAGTTGGGACCAAAAGTCAGCAGGAGGCGCGATAGGCAGCATTGAAGGGAGGGACCCTGAATCCGGAGCATGCCCTGTTTTATGATTTGGACCGCACGTTCCACCTGGCCATTGGAAGCCAGCTTGAACGGTGCCATCCTGACATGTTTGATGCCATTACCCGACATGAACTCCCGGAATTCATAGCTAGTGAAACATGGGTCGTTGTCGCTAACCAGAATGTCCGGCAAGCCGTGGGTCGCAAAGACCGCACGCAGACTCTCCACAGTGGTGGATTTCGTGCACAAATTCAATATGATGCACTCGATCCATTTCGAGTACGCATCAACAACAATGAGGAACATTTTTCCCATGAATGGGCCCACGTAGTCTACGTGAATACGTGACCATGGCCTGGTGGGCCAGGGCCACGGGCTGAGTGGGGCCTCGCTGGGGGCATTGCCCAGCTGGGCACACGTTGTGCACCTGCGAACACAGTGTTCCAGGTCTGCATCAATTCCTGGCCACCATACATGTGACTGGGCAATGGCCTTCATTGGCACAATGCCTGGGTGCTTGCTATGGAGTTCCCTGATGAATGCTTCCCTTCCCTTCTGGGGCATGACTACCCGGCTGCCCCATAGTAGGTAGTCGGCTTGGATGGAGAGCTCATCCATCCGTCTGTGAAAAGGTCTGACCTCCTCAGGGCATGCTCCGTGTGCGGGTGCCCAATCCCCAGTCAGGATACATTTCTTAATCAAGGATAGGAGGGGATCTCTGTTGGTCCAGATTTTGATCTGGCAGGCTATGATGGGGGAGCCTGCGCTGTCAAAGGCTTCAATAGCCATGACCATCTCAGCGTTTTGCACCGCTGCCCCCTCAGTGGTGGCCAGTGGAAGCCTGCTGAGCGCGTCAGCGCAATTTTCGGTGCCTGGCCGGTGCCGTATGGTGTAGTCATACGCAGCCAGCGTGAGAGCCCATCGCTGTATGCGAGCTGACGCATTGGCATTGACAGCCTTGCTGTCTGACAACAGGGATGTTAACGGTTTGTGGTCCGTTTCTAACTCGAACCTTGTGCCAAAAAGGTACTGGTGCATCTTTCTCACCCCGTAGGCACATGCGAGTGCTTCCTTTTCAACCATCTCATATCCCCGTTCTGCTTGGGAGAGCGACCTGGGGGCATAAGCCACAGATTGGAGTTGGCCCTCATCATTACTCTGCTGCAACATGCACCCAACCCCATAGGCTGATGCATCACACGTCAAAACCAATTTCTTACAGGGGTTGTACAGAGTCAGCAACTTATTGGAACAAAGCAGATTCCGCGCCTGATTGAAAGCCCATTCCTGACAGTCCCCCCAAAACCAATCACAACCCTTATGCAGGAGCACGTGTAGCAGCTCCAACAATGTGCTTAAGTTCGGCAGAAAGTTTCCGAAATAGTTCAAGAGTCCCAGAAATGAACGCAACTCCAATGTGTTGCCGGGCCTGGGCGCACGGCGAATCGCCTCCGTTTTGGATTCGGTAGGCCGGATCCCGTCTGCGGCAACCCTCCTGTCCAAAAACTCGACCTCTGGGACCAAAACCACACACTTGGGCTTCTTTAGTCACAGGCCTACCCGGTCCCGTCGGCGTAGCACCTCCTCCAGGTTGTGGAGGTGTTCCTCGGTGTCTTGACCCGTGATAAGGATGTCGTCCTGAAATACGATTGTTCCAGGGATGGATTTGAGCAGGCTTTCCATGTTCCTTTGAAAGATAGCGGCCGCTGAACGAATGCCAAACGGACACCTGTTGTAGACAAACAGCCCCTTGTGCGTGGTGATGGTGGTCAGTAGCTTGGATTCTTCGGCCAGTTCCTGGGTCATGCAGGCTGAAGTGAGATCCAACTTGGTGAACAGCTTGCCGCCTGCCAGCGTGGCAAAAAGATCCTCAGCTCTCGGAAGCGGGTATTGGTCTTGTAGTGACACTCGGTTGATAGTGGCCTTGTAGTCGCCACAGATCCTGACCGAGCCATCCGTTTTTAGGATAGGGACGATGGGGCTTGCCCAGTCGCTAAATTCAATGGCCGAAATCATGCCCTCTCTTAGCAACCTGTCCAACTCACTCTCAATTTTCTCCCGCATCACATACGGCACAGCTCTGGCTTTGTGGTGCACTGGTCTGGCGTCCGGGGTGATGCGTATCACTACTTTGGTATCCTTGAAAGTCCCGACACCAGGTTGAAACAGTGACTCAAATTTTTGTAGGATCTGTAAGGATGAACTTAGCTCCACAGATGAAATGGTGTGCACATCCCCCCATTTCCAGTTCATCTCAGCTAGCCAGCTCCTCCCCAAAAGCGCAGGACCATTTCCCGGGACAATCCAGAGTGGCAGCCGGTTCTCTGATCCATTATGTGTGACCACCAACATTGCACTGCCTAGCACTGGGATGATCTCTTTGGTGTATGTCCGTAGTTGTGTGTCAGTGCGTTCTAGTTTGAGTCTGCTAGCTCTGAGTGGCCATAGTTTCTCGAATTGTTGGACACTCATAAGTGACTGGCTGACCCCTGTGTCCAGCTCCATGCGTACCGGGATGCCGTTTAATAGGACTTTCATCATTATAGGTGGCGTTTTGGTATATGAGCTGTGGATGTTTGCCACATGCATCCGCTGAACTTCAGCATCCATTGCTTTGTCCCAAGCATCAACCTGCCTTGCAGATCCCTCTTCTGGTTCATCTTCCTCGTAAATTAGCCTCGCTGTGGGCTTCCTGCACATTCTGGCTAAATGTCCACTGAAGTTACAATTTCTACAGATAAATTGTTGAAACCTACAGGTTTTTGCAGCATGTCTGCCCCCGCACCTCCAGCATGAGCTGAGATTGTTGTGAACAAAAGAGCAGTTACCAGGCATTCCTCTCTGATTGTCTCTTTGATTACTCTTGAGCACTCTGTTAATGAGTGTCAATGGCCCCATCCCAGGATGCATTGTCACCGTGATGGAATAAATGTCCGTTCAACCTGCCATTGTCTCTGTTGAGGACCCACTCTGGAGTCTGTTGCTGCCTGTGTTGTGTCGAATTTCCCTTGCCTGCCTGCGGGGTTCTGAGTCGCATTTACAATGTTAACTCCCTGATCCATCGCCACGTTGGAAGCAGAGTTGCGCGCGTATATTATCTTGGTTTTCTCCTCCCCCGCCATGAAGGTCTGAGCCTTTAATGCCGCCGCTTCCAAGGTCAAGTCCTTGGTCTCAATTCCGGGAAATCCCAGCATGACCAATGCCCTCAATAAAGAAATTCCTTAACATCTCTCCCCTGCAGGCGTCTGTGAACTACAAGCGCCGAAGGTCCGCAACGAAGTCCGGTATGCTCTGTCCTTCCCGACGTCGGTGTGTATAGAATCGGTGTCGGGCCATGTGTATACTGCTCGCCGGTTTGAGGTGCTCACCAATCAGTTTGCTGAGCTCCTCAAAGGTTTTGTCCACCGGCTTCTCGGGTGCGAGCAGGTCTTTCATCAGCGCGTACGTCTTAGGTCCACAGCTGGTCAGTAGATGCATCCTTCGCTTGTCAGCCGCTGCATCTCCCAGACAATGCTTCATGACAAAGCTCTGCTGGAGCCTCTCAACGAAATTGTCCCAGTCCTCACCAACACAGTACCGTTCCTCTGTGCTACCGGTGGCCATTCTCGTGAGTTGTTGATTCCCATTTCTCGTCACCAAATGTAGTGTCCTTACACACTACTATAAATTCACACGAGGCACATTCTGCAGACAAGGTCACTCTGTGACCTGAACCTTTATTCACAGGACCAAGAAGTGATGACCCTGCATGGGACCTCCCTTTATATACCTGGATGACTAGGTTAGGAGTGTCTCCCACAAGTTCACCCCCTGTGGTCAAGGTGTGCATTTCTTATGTGTATACAGTATGCAGTGTTGTTTTGAAGGTTACAGTTACATGAAGGTTACATACATGACAGTCTGCATCCTAGGGTCTTAAAAAAGTGGCTGCAGAGATAGTGGATGCATTGGTTGTAATCTACCAAAATTCCCTTGATTCTGAGGAGGTTCCAGCAGATTGGAAAGCAGCAAAATCTGACGCCGCTATTTAAAAAAGGAGGCAGACAAAAATCATAGACCAGAAACTATAGACCAGTTAGCCTAACATCTGACATTGGGAAAATGCTGGAGTCCATTATTAAAGAAGCAGTAGCAGAACATTTGGAAAAACATGATTCAATCAAGCAGAGTCAACATGGTTTTATGAAAGAGAAATCATGTTTGACAAATTTGCTGGAGTTCTTTGAGGATGTAACGAGCAGGGTGGATAAGGGGAAACTAGTGTAAAGTCCTGTCCCCTCAGTACAGATTCACACGAGGCATGTCGTGAAGTCAAGGTCACTCTGGACCTGCACCTTTATTTCACAGCTCTGGAATGCTGCACTTGCCAAAGACCTGTCCTTATATACCTGTCTCTTGCAAGTGCACCCCTGGTGGTAAGGTATGCTGGTGGTTACAGGTCATATCTTATTACAGTTATGTATAGCATGTTAGGATACAGTTATATATAATAATGTAAGATACATGACATAGTGGATGTGGTGAATTTGGATTTCCAAAAGGCATTCGATAAGGTGCCACACAAAATCACACAAGATAAAAGTTCACGGGGTTGGGGGTAATACATTAGCATGGATTGAGGAATGGCTAACTAACAGAAAACAGAGAGTCGGGATAAATGGTTCATTTTCCGGTTTGCAAAAGTGACTAGTGGGGTGCCGCAGTGATTGGTGCTGGGGCCTCAACTATTTACAATCTATATTAATGACTTGGATGAAGGGACCGAGTGTCATGTAGCCAAGTTTGCTGATGATGGGTGGGAAAACAAATTGTGAGGAGTACACAAAAAATCTGCAAAGGGATATATTCAGGCTAAGTGAATGGGCACATTTGGCAGATGGAGTGTAATGTGGGAAAGTGTGAGGTTATCCACTTTGGCAGAATAAATAGAAAAGCAAATTATAATTTAAATGGAGAAAAATTGCAAAGTGCTGCAGTGCGGAGAGACCTGGGGGTCCTTGTGCAGGAAACACAGAAAGTTAGTATGCAGGTACAGCAAGTAATCAGGAAGGCAAATGGAATGTTGGCCTTTGTTGCAAGAGGGATAGAGTACAAAAGCATAGAAGTCCTGCTACAACTGTACAAGGTATTGCTGAGGCCACATCTAGAGTACTGCGTGCAGTTTTGGTCTCCGAATTTAAGGAAGGATATACTTGCATTGGAGGCTGTTCAGAGAAGGTTCACTAGGTTGATTCCTGAGATGAGACGGTTGACTTATGAAGATAGATTGGGTAGGTTGGATCTATACTCATTGGGGTTCAGAAGAATGAGAGGTGATCTTATTGAAACATAAGATAATGAGGACTCGACAGGGTGGATGCAGAAAGGATATTTCCACTCATAGGGGAAACTAAAATTAGGGGACATAGTCTCAGAAAAGGGGCTGCCCATTTCAAACTGAAGCAAGGAGGAATTTCTTCTCTCAGACGGTTGTAAATCTGTGGAATTCACTGCCCCAAAAAGCTGTGGAGGCTGAGTCATTGAATATATTTAAGGCGGGGATAGACAGATTTTTGAGCGATAAGGAAATAAAGGGTTATGGGGAGCGGGTGGGGAAGTGGAGCTGAATCCATGATCAGATCAGCCATAATTTTATTAAATGGAGCAGGCTCGAGGGGCCGTATGGCCTACTCCTGCTCCTATTTCTTATGTTCTTATGTGCAGCCCAGACTGCTGCCGCCCATGCTCAGGGGGTGCAGTCTAAAACCGGGCCTTCTAGGTGTCGAGCTGCTCGAGGTCATCCTGCAAGGCGATCTTCAGTCTCCCCCACTGAGAGTCAGCAGCCTTCCACTAGCCATGCTGCAGCCACTGGGGGAGCATTTAACTGGAGCACTCGCACAGGCAAAGGCACACTGCAACCAGGCATGTAATATTGGATGGAGTGGTGTATAAACTTGATTTGCAATGTTTCTTTTGTGGTGGCTTTTATTTCAGCACGGTGGCCAAGAGGATGCTGTGATGGTTCGGGACAGAGGGATAGTAAGGTGCGGGACTGTTGCGCGTTCAAATGTGCGAGGTTCAGACGGGGCATTAGCTCCAGCATTGAGGACGTAAATGGCAGCGCTGGTGCCAAATCAGCATTACACGCTGATTGATGTCACATTCTTCATACTTCTGGCACAGGCTCCGAACACCCGCCCTATTGCCTTCACCAAAATGGCATCTGTCACGGCCCGCACCACAAGTGTGCATGCATGGCACGGGTGCCATTTTAAAAACAAATCAACACACGTAGCATTGAAAAATTGGGCGCTGCTGAATAAAATTTCTAGCCTTAGATGTCAGGGAGACTTAATTGAAAGATTTAAAATGATGAAGGGCTAGATTGTGAACATGTGAACGGATTATTTGCATTGGTAAGGTTAGGCAGAATAAGGGGACAAACGTACAATCATGCATACGTAAGCACAGAGCTAGGTTAGATGTCAGCAGGTTTTACTTTTGCAAGAGTGTCTCGTCAGCGGAACTTTGGACTAGATTGCCACTTTGTGCACTTGAGTGCACATTCATTGCCAGTGTCTAAAAGGGAGATGGACAATTTCCTGGAGGAAGTTTGGTAACATGTGGTCACGGTTATCTCCTGGAACTCATTTTTTTATCACCGCGGAGGGGAACTTAGATGTGGCCCTTACGGCTCAATGGATCAAGGGGTATGGAGAGAAAGCAGGAATGGGGTACTGAAGTTGCATGATCAGCCATGATCATATTAAATGAATCGTCAGAGAAGAATTTCCGGAGTTCCTTTTTCCTCAAATTAGCTAAAGGTGTTTTTTCCATCTGTTTTTATTGCCCATCTAAGAGAGCATACATGGCTAGTGGTGGGTGTGGAGTAGTGTTGTGTTAATCGTTCATGGAAAGTGGGCGTTGCTGGTAGGGCCAGCATTTATTGCTCATCCCAAATTTCCCTTGAGACGATCGTGGTGAGTCACTTTCTTGAACTGTGCAGTCCGTGTGGTGATGGTGCTCCCACAGTGCTGTTAGGGAAGGAGTTCCAGGATGAAGAAGGAATGGCGATATATTTCCAAGTCAGGATGGTATGTGACTCGGAGGGGAATGTGGAGGTGATGGTGTTCCCATGTGCCTGCTGCCCTTGTCCTTTTAGGCGGTAGAGGTCGTGGGTTTGGGAGGTGCTGCCGAGGAAGCCGTGGTGAGTTGCTGCAGTGCATCTTGTAGATGGTACACACTGCAGCCACGGTACACCGGTGGTGGAGGGAGTGAATGTTTAAGGTGGTGGATGGGTGCCAGTCAAGCCGGCTGTTTTGTCCTGGATGGTGTCGAGCTACTTGAGTATTGTTGGAGCTGCACTCATCCAGGCAAGTGGAGAGTATTCCATCACACTCCTGATTTGTGCCTTGTAGATGTTGGGAAGTCTTTGGAGAGTCAGAAGGTGAGACACTCATCACAGAATACCCAGCCTCTGACCTGCTCTTGTAGCCACAGTATTTATGTGGTTGGTCCAGTTAAGTTTCTGGTCAATGGTGACCCCAGGATGTTGATGGTGGGGGATTCGGCGATGGTAATGCCATTGAATGTCATGGGGCGGTGGTTAGACACTCTCTTGTTGAAGATAGTCATTGCCTAGCACGTATGTGGTGCAAATGTTACCTGCCACTTATCAGCCCAAGCCTGAATGTTATACAAGTCTTGCTGCATGCTGATACAGACTGCTTCATTATCTGAGGAATTGCAAATGAAACTGAACACTGTGCACTCATCAGCGAACATCCCCACTTCTGACCTTATGCTTGAGGAAAGGTCATTGATGAAGCAGCTGAAGATGGCTGTCCCAAGGATTCTGCCCTGAGGAACTCCTGCAGCGATGTCCTGAGGCTGAGATGATTAACCTCCAATAACCACAACCATCTTCCTTTGTGCTAGGTATGGTACCAGCCAGTAGTGTTTTTCCCCTGATTCGCAATTACTTCAATTTTGCTAGGGCTCCTTGATGCCAGACACAGTCAAATGCTGCCTTGATGTCAAGGGCAGTCAATCTCACCTCACCTGTAATGAGGTACAAAGCTGAGTGGTTCTGGCGGTACCCAGACTGTGCATCAGTGAGCAGGTTATTGGTAAGTAAGTGCTGCTAGATAGCACTGTCAATGACATCTTCCATCACTTTGCTGGATTAGATTTGCCCTGCTTTTTATGAACAGGACACACCTCGGCAATTTTCCACTTTGCTGGGTAGATGCCAGTGCTGTAGCTGTATTGGAACAGCTTGGCTAGAGGCACGGCTAGTTCTGGAGCACAAGTCTTCAGCACACAGCCGGGATGTTGTCGGGGCCCATAGCCTTTGCTGCATCCTGTGCACTCAGGTGTTTCTTGATATCACATAGAGTGAATCGAATTGGCTGAAGACTGTCTTCTGTGATGGTGGGGACCTCAGGAGGAGGCTGATATGGATCATCCACTCAGCATTTCTACAAACGTTTCAGCTTTGTCTTTTGCACTCACATGCTTGGCTCCGCCATCATTGAAGATGGGGATATTCATGATGCATCCTCCTCCCGTTAGTTGTTTAACAGTCCACCACCATTCACGACTGGATGTGGCAGGACTGCAGAGCTTTGATCTGATTCATTGATTGTGGTATCACGTAGCTCAGTCTATAGCATGCTGCTTCTGCTGTTTAGCATGCATGTATTGTAGCATCGCCAATTTGGCACCTCATTTTTAGGTACACGGTGCTGCTCCTGGCATGCTCTTCTACACTCCTCATTGAACCAGAGTTGGTCCCCTGGCTTGATGGTAAAGGTAGAGTGAGGGATAGACTGGGCCATGAGGTTACAGATTGTGGTGGAATACAATTCTGCTGCTGCTGATGGCCCACAGTGCCTCATGGATGACCAGTTTTGACTAAGATAGATTTATTTTGAATCTCCCATTCAGCACAGTGGTAGTGCCACACAACATGATGAGGGGTGTGTTCTCAGTGTGAAAACAGAACTTTTATCTCCACAAGGACTATGCGGTGGTCACTCCTACTAAAACTGTCATGGACAGATGCATCTGTGACAGGTACGTTGTGAAGATGAGGTCAAGTAGATTTTTCCCTCGTGTTGGTTCTCTCACCACCTGTCGCAGGCCCAGCCGATGGGACATGGATGGTGATGAAGGAATCTGGGATATTTGCTGAAGGGTATGATTCTGTGATTATGACTATATTAGGCTTGACTAGTCTGTGGGACAGCTCTCCCAATTTTGACACAAGTCCCCTGATGTAAGTGAGGAGGACTTGCAGGGTGGATTGGGTGTGTCTTTGCCATGTCCAGTGCCTAGGTCGATGGCGGGTGGTCCATCCAGTTTTATTCTTAGTCTACTTGTGTAGTGATTTGGTACAGCTGCGTGGCTCACTAGGCCATTTCAAAAGGCAGTTCAGAATCCGCCAAATTGCTGTGGGTCTGGAGTCGCATAAAGGTGAGGATGGGACAGACTCGATGGATCAACTGGTCTCTTTCTATCCATGTTATTCATATGTTCATATGTTAAGTGAATGAACTATATAATTATGTTAACAATGGTTTACTTTTGTTTCTGTCTTGCTTTCTATAGTTATATCAGCTTATTGCTGACACTGATTATAACAACACAGGCTGGTTTCATCCTAACTGTTCCAAGTGGTCTGCACAGAGTGGTCTTAAACGGAGTGCTTCTAAACGGAATGTTAAAGTTGGGAATTTGGAGAGAGTGGGAATGAGGTGCTACTTTTTGCCTTCAATACTTGTAGTGCTTTGAATTACAGGTAAATAATTAATTTAATCTACCTGTAACTTAAACTAGATCAAGTTATATACATAGGCCCGATTTTCATGAGCCACCCAAGTACCACCCAAAGGACCGCCGATGGCCACCGAGAGGAAGATTCCTCTAAAAGAGGTGGCAGTACTGCCCGGTGGCAAAATAACGGCTTATGCCGTCAATCTGGGTGGCAGTGGATGGGAGCTCTTGATCTCGGCGGCAAAGATGCTTGCCGCCCAAGTGCCACTGAGGATGGAGTCGGGCCCAGGGAGGGCGGAAGACCTGAAAAGTTAAAGCATCACACAAAATAAATCTCCAGATCATCCTCAGGGGGACCCCATCCAGGTAAGTCGCTGTTAAAAAAAAAAAAAATTACAAGATTTTTCACTGACCTTCTTTTGCATGTCTTCATACCTACCGTCGGGGTAAGAACAGCCTCCATGCATCGGTGTTTCCCCCTGCTGGCGCCAACTCCCGTCGACTCCCACCCACACCAATCTGGCATCTCCGCAGGCGGGAGGGCACTTACGCATCTTGGCCGCCAGAGGATGTCAGCGGGCGGTTCCCGGCGGTGCTCCCCTCCCACCTGCTCCAGCCAAAGTGGAAATTGGGAGGGAGAGGAAAACAACAAGAAAACTCGGCAGCAGTCAGCAGCATTGGGCGGTAACTCCACCAATAAAGTCTAATTAAATAAATAAATAAGTAAAACAATGCTATATAGCGATGGCAGTGCAGGTGGTGTGCCGCAATGGCAGCATGTGGGAGTTTGTGGAGAGCATTGTGATCTCGGTCAACCACATCTGCAGTAAGTGTCTGCATCTCAATGAATTATAGCCCAGAGTTGCTGAGCTGGAGTCTGAGGTGCAGACATTAAGGGCCATCAGGGAGGGGGGAGAGTTACCTGGACACATTGATGCAGGAGGCAGTCACACCTCTTAGTTTCGGTAGCAGTACAGGTCTGGTTAGTGGTCAGGGGCAGGAAGTTGTGACTGCAACTTAGGCAGGTAAGGGGACCCCCAAGTGCAGTGCTAGAGGAGCCTCGGCCTTTACCCTTGTCCAACAGGTATGATCTTCATGCTGCCTGTGTGGAAGAGGTCTGCAGGGTGGCTGAGCAAACTAACCACAGCACCATAGTGCAGCAGACCATTCAAGTGCGGGGAATGAAAAAGAATGTTGTAGTGGTAGTGGTGGTATAGTCAGAGGGATAGATACTGTACTCTGCAGCCACAACTGGGAGTTCCACAGGTTGTGCTGTCTGCCCGGTGCCAGAGTTAAGGATATCTCTTTGTGACTGGAGAAGAATTTGGCTGGGGGAGGATCCAGTTGTTGTAGTCCACATAGGATCCAACGACATAGGTGGAACTAGGAATGAGATTCTGCAGAGGGAGTTTGAGGAGCTAGAGCCCAAATTAAAATGCAGAACCTCAAAGGTAATAATCTCTGGATTGTTACCTGAGCCACAAGCAAATTGTCATAGGGGCAAGCAGATCAGAGATTTAAATGCGTGGCTCAAAGAGTGGTGTGGGAGGAAGGGTTTTGATTCATGCAGCACTGGTACCAGTACTGGGGAAAGAGGGAGCTGTTAGGTTGGGACGGGCTCCATTTAAACTGGGCTGGGTCTAGTGTGCTGGCAAGTCAAATAACTGGGCTGTAGATAGGGCTTTAAACTAAAGAGAAGAGGGAAGGGGTCAGGTGAGGTAAAATTTAGAAATCTAAAGAGAAAAGTCAAGGCAATGGAGCAGTGTAGCGATTTGGGTAAAGATAAGCAGCGTGCGACAGGAAGGGACTGAGAGATTAAGGGTAACAGTGCATCAGCGAATAAGACGAAAGCAGGGAATAATTTAAAAATGTTAAAATTAAAGGCTTTTTATCTGAATACACAAAGCATTCATAACAAGATAGAAGAATTAGTGGCACACATACAGATAAATGCATTTGATCTAATAACCATTACAGAGACGTGGTTGCAAGGTGACCAAGGTTGGGAACTAAATATTCCAGGGTACTTGATGTTTTGAAAGACAGGCAAATGGAAAAGGAGGAGGGGTAACCTTCATAATTAAAGATGACATAAGGACAGTAGTGAGAAAGGATCTTGGCTCGTCAGATCAGGAAAATTCTGAGAAGGATTGACAAGGTTAATGCCCAGAGATTGTTTCCCCTGGCTGGGGAGTCCAGAACTAGGGAGCATAATCTCAGGATAAGGTCACCCATTTAATACTAAGATGAGAATTAACTTCTTCACTCAGAAAGTTATGAATCTTTGGAATTCTCTGCCCCAAAGGGCTGTGAATGGTGAATCATTGAGTATATTCAAGGCTGAGATAGATAGGTTTTTGAACAATAGGGAAATCAAGGGATATAAGGAGTTGAAGTCGAAAATCAGCCATGATCTTATTGAATGGGCAAAGCAGGCTCGAGGGGCCATATGGTCTACTCCCGTTCCTAATGAAGATGGCAGAAACTCTGGCCAAATATTTTATATCAGTCTTTACGGTAGAGGACACGAACAATATTCAGACGGTGGATAGTCTAGGGGCTATAGGGGGGGAGGAACTTAACACAATCACAATCACTAAGGAGGTGGTACTCAGTAAGATAATGGGACTAAAGTCAGATAAATCCCCTGGACCTAATGGCTTGCATCCTAGGGTCTTATGAGAAGTAGCGGCAGGGATTGTGGATGCATTGGTTGTAATTTACCAAAATCCCTGGATTCTGGGGAGGTCCCAACAGATTGGAAAACTGCAAATGTAACGCCTCTATTTAAAAAAGGAGGCAGACAAAAAGCAGGAAACAAAAGACCAGTTAGCCTAACATCTGTGGTTGGGAAAATGTTGGAGTCCATTATTAAAGAAGCAGTAGCAGGACATTTGGAAAAGCAAAATTCAGTCAGGCAGAGTCAGCATGGATTTATGAAGGGGAAGTCATGTTTGACAAATTTGCTAGAGTTCTTTGAGGCTGTAACGAACAGGGTGGATAAAGGGGAACCAGTAGATGTGGTATATTTGGACTTCCAAAAGGCATTTGACAAGGTGCCACATAAAAGGTTACTGCACAAGATAAAAGTTCACAGGGTTGGGGGTAATATATTAGCATGGATAGAGAATTGGCTAACTAACAGAGAACAAAGAGTCAGGATAAATGGTTCATTCTCTGGTTGGAAACCAGTAACTAGTTGGGTGTCGCAAGGATTAGTGCTGGGACACCAACTATTTACAATCCACATTAACGACTTGGAAGAAGGGACTGAGTGTAACATAGACACGTTTGCTGATGATACAAAGATGGGAGGAAAAGCAATGTGTGAGGAGAACACAAAAAATCTGTAAAAGGACAAAGACAAAAAAATCAAAGAGCAAGTTATTATTTAAACAGAGAAAGATTGCAAAGTGCCGCAGTACAGCAGGACCTGGGGGTACTTGTGCATGAAACACAAAAGGTTAGTATGCAGGTATAATAAGTGATCAGGAAGGCCAATGGTATCTTGGCCTTTATTGCAAAGGGGATGGAGTATAAAAGTAGGGAAGTCTTACTACAGCTATATAAGGTATTGGTGAGGCCACACCTGGAATACTGCTTGCAGTTTTGGTTTCCATATTTACGAAAGGATATGCTTGCTTTGGAGGCAGTTCAGAGAAGGTTCACTAGGTTGATTCCGGAGATGAGGGGGTTGATTTATGAGGAAAGGTTAAGTAGGTTGGGCCTCTACTCATTGGAATTCAGAAGAATGGGAGGTGATATTACTGAAACATATAAGATTATGAGGGGGCTTGACAAGGTGGATGCAGAGAGGATGTTTCCACTGATGGGGGAGACTAGAACTAGAGGGCACAATCTTAGAATAAGGGGCCGCCCATTTAAAACAGAGATGAAGAGAAATTTATTTATTTAAACGGTTGTAAATCTGTGGAATTCGCTGTCTCACAGAGCTGTGGAAGCTGGGTCATTGAATAAGTTTAAGACAGAAATAGACAGTTTCTTAAATGATAAGGAAATAAGGGGTTATGAAGAGCGGGCAGCGAAGTGGAGCTGAGTCCATGATCAGATCAGCCATGATCTTATTGAATGGCAGAGCAGGCTCGAGGGGCCGTATGGCCTACTCCTGCTCCTATTTCTTATGTTCTTATGTTCCTTAGATATTTGACATTTTAAGATCAAAGAAAATGTTTGTAAGACAATGAGCAGTACTGATGTTGTTAAGGTCACCACTCTCTGACGTGTTACTTGAGTCTGCTTATGATTATAAAGCAAAACATGACACTTGTGTTCAACTATCTATACAGTTTGTCACTAAATGAAATATATTCAAAATCTAACTCAAACTCAGTCTACGAAGAACAAGTCATCTCTTGCAGTTCAAGTCAAGCTCTAATTATTTTCTTTACTTTCCTTTCAATCCACATCAAATAGACGAAGGCTTTAAAATCTAAGAAGTCTGTTTTTTTCATGGTGAAGCCAAACCACTTCGAGCAAAAAGACATCAGTTCCTTACAATCTAACTGCAGAAACACATCTCAAAAGATGCTCAGTCTTTCATGTAATCTTGCATTGTCCCTGTCATTTAGACTCAGTGCAATATAATAAGTTAAAAGGCCCCAAGTTTCCACATGATTTGCTCCTGATTTTTAGGGAGCAACTGGTGGAGAACGGAGTATCTTAGAAATCGGAATTCTCCACATTTAAGTTTTCTGCAGTTCTAGTCAGGTAGAACAGTTTCACTTTTGAACAGAATTTTTTTTTCAAAAGGGGGCGTGTCCGGCCACTGACGCCTGATTTGAAAGTTTCCACAGTGAAAACGTACTCCAAACTAACTTAGAATGGAGCAAGTGAAGATTTTTGTACGCTTGAAAAAACCTTGTCTACACATTAAAAAATCAGGCGCAGGTTACAAATTAGGCGTCGGGAACGAGGTGGGGGGGGAAGGGAAGTCATTCAATTCTACAATCAATCCTTAGTTATACTTATACAAATATTATACAAATAAATCCAACCTGAATAAAAATTTATAAGCAAAGAAAAGATTAAATAAACCATGTTCCTACCTGTGTGAAAGTGCTTCAGGCAGGCCTTTCAGGTAGTGGTGTGGCGTTGGTCCCGACGGCAGGGGCAAGAAGCAGCAAGCAGCCTCAGTGCTGATCATGGAAGGGCAATGTGGTTTTATTAAAAAATGTTAAAAATTGAACAGCTACAAAGAATTTGAATAGTCTCAAACAAGTGCATGTGTCCCGTTTATCACAGTCTATCTTTAATTACAGAATGAGTGGTGGAGATTGAAACAGTAACGAGTTGTAAAGGCTGAATTAACATAGAAACATAGAAACATAGAAAATAGGTGCAGGAGTAGGCCATTCGGCCCTTCTAGCCTGCACCGCCATTCAATGAGTTCATGGCTGAACATTCAACTTCAGTACCCCATTCCTGCTTTCTCGCCATACCCCTTGATCCCCCTAGCAGTAAGGACCTCATCTAACTCCTTTTTGAATATATTTAGTGAATTGGCCTCAACAACTTTCTGTGGTAGAGAATTCCACAGGTTCACCACTCTCTGGGTGAAGAAGTTCCTCCGCATCTCGGTCCTAAATGGCTTACCCCTTATCCTTAGACTGTGACCCCTGGTTCTGGACTTCCCCAACATTGGGAACATTCTTCCTGCATCTAACCTGTCTAACCCCGTACAGTTGCTGCAGTAATACTGGTTAAAGACCCAATATTAATTCAGCAGGTGATTTATTCAGCAGTGCTGCTAAAAGCACTCCCTCACACACAGAAATATCAAGAAAATTAAAATGCAAGCCTTTGCAAGGGTTCAATAAACAAATTTTCACTTTTTCTGCAGCACTTTTAAAAATGGCCGAGTGCCAATGTTTACTTCAAACTGCGCATGCGTGAACACTCCAACGCGCATGCGCAGGGTTGCCGGCACCAAAAAAACTCATTTAAATTGTACCCGCCCCCTCCTACTTACAAAATCGGCGCGAGTGGCAGGCTCCGCCCCCTGTGCGCCGCGCCAAGCAGACATCGAACTGCAAGGAGCTCGAGAATACCGCGGTTTTTTTCAGGCGCCGTTTTCGGCGCGAAAAACAGGTGCCCAGCTCTGAGGGGCGCCTTTTTCGCCGCGTGTGGAAACTTGGGGCCATTTAGTTCTAAAGAAAGAAAGTGTAAAGTCCTGTCCCCTCAGTACAGATTCACACGAGGCATGTAGTGAAGTCAAGGTCACTCTGGACCTGCACCTTTATTTCACAGCTCTGGAATGCTGCACTTGCCTGAGACCTGTCCTTATATACCTGTCTCTTGCAAGTGCACCCCTAGTGGTAAGGTATGCTGGTGGTTACAGGTCATATCTTATTACAGTCATGTATAGCATGTTAGGATGCAGTTATATAAAATAATGTAAGATACATGACATCACCCTCCCCCAAGGTCTTATTGCCGTTATAGGTTCAGTCTCTCAGGTGATCTATGCTCTCGCATGGAGCATCTGAGTTGTAGTTCAGTTGTTTGTCTTGGTGTCTGTTTTTCTTTGGGTGTGGTTGTTGGTATCTCGCCTGGGCTGTCTGTTTTAATTGGTGTGATTGTTGTTGACTCGCCTGGGCTGTCTGTTGGGATTGCCCTTTCCTCAGGTTGTTCCCTCTGTCTGTCCACCAGGTGTGGTGCGAGTTCCACATTGTAGTCTGCCTCTGGTTCCACAGTGTTGTTGGTAAATCTGCTTTTGACTTGGTCTACATGCCTCCAGCAGGTTTTGCCATTGTCTATTTGTACTACCAGTAGCCTGTTTCCTTCCTTGCCCGTTACTGTCCCCGCAAGCCATTTGGGACCCCTGCCATAGTTTAGTACAAACACTGTGTCCCCTATCTCATTCCATCTCCCCCTCAAATTTCTGTCATGGTACTCATTCAGCTTACGGCGCTCTGCCTCAATGATTTCGTGCATGTCTGGGAGGATTAATGAGAGCCTTATTTTTAAAGTCCTTTTCATCAACAGTTACACGGAGGGGATCCCAGTCTGTGAGTGTGGACGAGATCTCTATGCCAGCAGCACTCGCGACAGGCAACCCTGCAGCGTGAGACCTTGGATTTTAAGCATGCCTTGTTTAATGATTTGCACTGCTCTCTCTGCCTGGCCATTGGAGGCCGGCTTGAACGGTGCTGTCTTGATGTGATTTATGCCGTGGTCAGTTATAAAGTCTTGGAATTCTGCGCTGGTGAAGCACGGACCATTGTCACTGACCAATATGTCAGGGATTCCGTGCATTGGAAACATGGTTGCGAGGCTTTCCAAAGTGGTGGAGGTTGTGCTCGAGTTTAAAATAGTGCATTCGATCCACTTTGAAAATGCATCTACAACTATGAGGAACATTTTGCCCATGAATGGGCCCGCATAGTCTACGTGCACTCGCGACCACGGTTTGGTAGGCCAGGGACAGGGGCTCAGTGGAGCCTCCCTGGGGGCATTGCTGAGTTGGGCACAAATGGTGCACTTTCGGACGCAGAGCGCCAAGTCCGCGTCAATACCAGGCCACCAGACGTGGGATCTGGCTATGGCTTTTATGAGAACGATCCCCGGGTGCTCGCGGTGGAGCTCCCGGACAAATGCCTCTCTGCCTTGCAGAGGCATGACTACTCGGCTGCCCCACATCAGGCAGTCTGCTTGTAGTGATAGCTCATGCATGCGCCTGTGAAAGGGTTTTAATTCCTCGGGGCAGGCATTGCGAATCTCTGCCCAGTCACCGGTTAGGACACATCTTTTTACTAGGGATAACGTGGGGTCGCTGGCCATCCAGGCTCTGATTTGGCGAGCCGTCATGGGCGAACCTGTTGACTCAAAGGCATTGATTGCCATGACTATCTCACAGTCCTGTTCGTCAGACCCTTCCGTAGTCGCCAGGGGTAGCCTGCTGAGCGCAGTTGTCTGTGCCTGGTCTGTGCCTTACGGTATAGTCGTAGGACGCCAGCATGAGTGCCCACCGTTGAATTGCATTTAATGCCTTGCTCTCGGATAGGAGGGACGTGAGGGGCTTGTGGTCGGTTTCTAACGCGAACTTGGCCCCGAAAAAGTATTGGTGCATCTTTTTGACACTGTACACGCTCGCGAGCGCCTCCTTCTCTCCATTCCGTACCCGCGCTCCGCCCGCGAAAGTGACCTGGAGGCATAAGCTACGGGTTGTAATTTGCCCGCACTATTGACATGTTGCAAAACGCAACCGACCCCATACTAACGCATTGCATGTGAGAACTAGCTTTTTACCTGGGTCAAAAAAAGTCAAAACACTGTTGGAACACAGAAGGTTGCGTGCCTTATTGAAGGCGCGTTCCTGGACGTCCCCCCAAAACCAATCGCACCCCTTCCTGAGTAGCACGTGGAGAGGCTCCAGCAGTGTGCTTAGGTTCTGCATAAAATTCCCAAAGTAATTGAGTCGCCCGAGAAAGGCGCACAGTTCTGAGACATTCCGGGGCCTGGGTGCCAGATGAATTGCTTCTGCTTTGGACTCTGTTGGGCGGATTCCATCAGCGGCAATCCTTCTGCCAAAAATTCAACCTCGGGTGTGAGAAACAGGCACTTGGATTTCTTGACTCGTAGGCCTACCCGATCCAACCGCTTTCGTACTTCCTCCAAATTACGGAGATGGGAGTCGGTGTCCCTGCCCGTGATAAGTTTGTCATCTTGAAATACAACCATCCCCGGGATGGACTTGAGCAGACTCTCCATGTTGCGCTGGAATATGGCAGCTGCCGACCTGATGCCGAATGGGCATCTATTGTACATGAAAAGGCCTCGATGTGTGTTGATGGTGGTGAGTAGCTTTGATTCCTCGGCCAATTCTTGCGTCATATACGCAGATATGAGGTCTAATTTTGAGAAAGGTTTACCTCCAGCCAATGTAGCAAATAAGTCCTCCGCTCTGGGCAGCGGGTACTGGTCCTGTAGGGAGACTCTGTTTATGGTAGATTTGTAGTCCCCACAGATTCGTACGGATCCATCAGGCTTCATGACTGGGACGATGGGACTTGCCCAGTCGCTAAATTCCACAGGTGATATAATGCCTTCCCGCAGAAGCCTGTCTAGTTCGTGTTCAATCTTTTCCCTCATCACATAGGGTACAGCTCTGGCCTTGTGATGGACCGGTCTAGCATCATGTGTGATGTAGATTTTGACTTTGGCCCCTTTGAAAGTGCCCACACCTGGCTGAAAGAGATGTTCAAATCACTTTATAACTGTTGAGCAGGAGGTCCGTTCCTCTAATGACTTGGCATGGACATCATCCCATTTCCAGTTTAGTTTTGCCAGCCAGCTTCTCCCCGGCAGTGCTGGGGGGTCTCCGGGGACAATCCACAGGGGAAGTCGGTTCACTGTCCCTTTGTGTGTGACAGAGAGCATGGTGCTGCCGAGGACTGGTACGATTTCTTTGTTATAGGTCCTTAGTGTGGTGTCGACCCTTGTGAGTTTTGGTCTGTCTCTTTTATGCGGCCACAGTTGTTCAAATTGTTAAGCGCCCATGAGAGATTGACTCGCTCCCGTATCCAGCTCCATGTTGACAGATATCCCGTTGACTAGGACCCTCATCATTATAGGAGGCGTCCTGTTGTAGGAGCAGCGGCCATTGATCGTGTTGACCCACTGTACACTGGTGTCCCGGGTACTGTCCCCATCATCTTCTGGTCCGCTTTCCGACCCATCTGATTCGTATACCAGCCGAGCTGCCATTTTTTTGCACATGCGGGCCAAAAGCCCTGTATATTCACAATTTCTGCAAACAGCCTGCTGGAATCGACATCCCCTTGACGAGTGCCCACCCCACACCTCCAGCACAGACCTGTTCCATTGTTCAAAGAGTTTCCAAAGAATGAGCTGCGTCTGGCTGATCTCTCTTGAGCTTCTCTCAGTTTGTAGTTGATTGCTCGCATTGTGGGTTGATGAGGTGTGAACGTCCGTTCCTGTGGCCCTTGATGGCTTCTGCCTGCTGTCGAGAGCCTATTCTCCCAGTTTTGTCTGTGTGTGGGGGTAGTAGCTTGATGGCTTCTGCCTGCTGTCGAGAGCCTGTTCTCCCGGTTTTGTCTGTGTGTGGGGGTAGCAGCTTGTTTAGTGCTGTGAACTTCTTGTTCCGATATTTCGTTAGTTGTCATACCTGCATTGTAAATCAACCTTGTTTCTTCTTCCCCTACCAAGAATGTCTGTGCAACCAGTGCTGCTGCCTCTAAGGTCAGGTTCTTGGTCTCTATGAGCTTTCGGAATATGCCTGCGTGATCTATTCCTTCAATGAAAAAGTCTCTCAGCATTTCTCTCCTCAGTTCATCGGAGAACTCACATAAACTAGCCAACCTCCGAAGTTCCGCCACGAAGTCGGGTATGCTCTGGCCCACACAGTGTCTGTAGTTGTAGAACCTGTGTCTGGCCATGTGTAGGCTGCTCGCTGGCTTCAGGTGGTCTCTTACCAGTGTGCTCAATTCTTCAAACAACTTGCTTGCTGGTTTCTCGGGTGCCAACAGATCCTTCATTAAAGCGTATGTTTTCAAGCCACAGCTGGTCAAGAGATGGGCTCTTCTCTTGTCTGCCTTATCGTCGCCTAACCAGTCTTTGGTCACAAAGCTTTGCTGGAGCCTTTCTATAAAGTCCTCCCAATTGTCTCCCGCATTGTACTTTTCATCTGATCCATTGTTCGCCATTCTGTGGATTCTATAATCCCGTAACCCGTCGCCATTGTAACGTCCTGTCCCCTCAGTACAGATTCACACGAGGCATGTAGTGAAGTCAAGGTCACTCTGGACCTGCACCTTTATTTCACAGCTCTGGAATGCTGCACTTGCCTGAGACCTGTCCTTATATACCTGTCTCTTGCAAGTGCACCCCTGGTGGTAAGGTATGCTGGTGGTTACAGGTCATATCTTATTACAGTCATGTATAGCATGTTAGGATACAGTTATATATAATAATGTAAGGTACACGACAGAAAGAATTCATATTTATATAATACTTTTCACAACCTCATTATATCCCAAAGCACTTTGCAGCAGTCAATTTGCGCACAACTAGGTCCAACAAACAGCAACGAAATCAATGCTCAACAACTCTGTTTTTGCTGGTGTTGGTTGAAGGATAAATGTTGGCCAAGATACGAGAAGATCTCCACTGCCCTTCTTCAAATAGTGCCATGGGATCTTTTAGCTAGTCTCAGCAGGCGGGGGACTTCAGTTTACAATCTGATCCAAAACACAACAACTTTGACAGTGCAGCACTCTGTCAAGACTACACTAAAGTATCAGCCTAGATTATGTGCTCATATCTCTGGAGTGAAGCTTAAACCCACAACCTTCTGACTCACAGGCGAGTGTGCTACTGACTGAGCCAAGAATGACACGTGGGACTTTGCACTGAGGCTAAATGTATAGCTATAATATATGAAGGGGGAGACTTTCACCTTCATTTTTGGCGGTTTTCTCAACTGTTTTTGTGAGAGAAACCGTCCGGCAAATTTTACCCCCTTACTTTTTAAATTGAACCGCTCATATCTCGAAAGGATCGCCGGGAGCAAACCGCCAACGTGCACCGCCGAGAAAATCACCAGGCCGTAAGTTTGGCCTCAACGGAAGCCGGTCCAGATCGTCGAGGGAACCGCCCTGTGAAAGCTGCTTAAACAGGGTGGTAGGTGTGTACTCTGCAAAGAAAGGTAAGTTAAAGGTTCTTTAATTTTTTTCTTTAAATTGTAAAACGGTGATTAGGTGTAAAATTATCTTGGGAATTTTTTTAACTTTTTATTTTTTTTTAGTGAACCTTTTAAAAAAAAATGTCCCCCCGCCCTAGGCCCAACCACAGCCTCAGAGTAAATTTTTAAAAATCTTTTAAGAACTGCCCGTTTCACCTAGTTTCGCCTTTAACCGCCAAGAAACCGCCGGGAATACTGGTGCAAGATCCATTTTCTCGCCGGGCGGAATTTTTTTTACCTTTATTGTGGAAATTTTCGCCAGCATTAGTTGCAGAACGTTAGTGGTGTTTCTGGGTGGCAATCGGGCGGTGAGGGGCTTTAGGGAAAGACTAGCCTGAAAAGTCTTACCTCTGCATGCACTTCCTGTCTACAACACTGACCTGTTTCTTGTCACCATTTATGACATTCTATGTGATTATTTATAATGGGCCAAAAATTGCAGTCGGAGGCGTAGCTACGGAGTACACCGCTGACCTACGAAAAGGATATGTGCTTACTTTGGCCTTGAACGGAGACTTTTTCTTCGACACGCAGCGTATTACATCTCAGCGTACAGCCTATGCGTGAGACACGCTCACAAAACCTGTCCAAACTCAGCCATGCCCACGGAAACTTCTCTCAGTCTCTTCCATGGAAATTACATTTTAAAACCTTCTAAAAACTTTTCAAAAGCTTATAAAACCTACTAAAAAATTTTAATTAATCCGGTACTTGGACTGATTTCACATGTCAGCATTTTGTTTTTTTTCATCCAAACTCATTATTTATTAGTCCCTATGTATATAACTTCCTAATTAGATAGTCAGTAAAGGTCTAACTCTCCTACAAGTAATGTTCAGAAAGAGATTCCAAGCCATATATTCAATGTTAATTTTCAAGATTAAAACATATTATACAGACCTCGTTTAGACTGATAATAGATAAAGCTATTTTCCTTGTTATAGAAGCATTATATAGTTTGTTATGTTGTTCATTTTTGAGTTGAAAGGACAGAATTGGTCACTGAAATCTGATAGATGTTCATAGAAAGCTTTATTCTTCACACAGAAACCTCACAGGATGAGTGAGATTATTTTCCTCTGTACATCCATAAAATCAATTTAAACAGCCCTGCAGTCAGTTCCTGTGAAGTGAGTCAGTCACCTGTTTTCTCTTCCTTATGTATTAACAGTGTGTTTTAACGTGACAATTCTGCAGGTGTAATACAGAAATATTGTAATGAAGCTAAAATTCCGTACGGAATCGGACCAGCGAGGCCCTGCAAAAGCCGGATATGCCGTAAACCGGCTTTTCCGATCTGCCAAGTTTTAGCTTGACAGATCGTCTGCATCCCTGCAGCCAGGACACTCGCGCAGGCGAGATTGCGCTATTTGCCCAACTCTTGCCCAGCGAATGTCCCTAAAACCCTTGTGCCTGCTAAAAGCAGACACATAGCTTACTTTTACCAGCATAAGAGTTTTAAAACATATAAAAATAAAATTTAAAAACACATTTTTACGTTAAAAACCCTGTCCACTACGGTAAGTTTATTTTAAACCCTAATTAAAACACTTTAAAAAAAAAAATCCCCCCCAAATTTTTTTTTTCTAAAACATTTCACTAACTTTAATTTCAATTAATGTTAAATATGTGAGGTGTTTTTTTAATTTGTTATGTTGTGTTTGGAGGGGGTTTCTCATTGATAATAATGGGAGCTTGTACTTACGTAGTTTCCATTATTATCAATGAGAATATTGTACCTTCATTGGCTGTCCAGTACCACATGACTCCAGCTTCTCCCTCCGTATCTCTCAGACGCGGGACGAGAAGGCCTCGGACCGGAATCGCTGGAGGGCGAGCGCCCGCGGGAAGCCCAGCACCAGGATTTCAGGCCCTTTGTGTTCATCAATATGTTTGATTATACATTGTCGTTAGCGATCATTTGATTTCCACAAGTTCAGTAAAGATAGTTTTGGTACATATTTTATAACAGAGATCTTCAGAATTGTTATATAATTTATTCCGGATAAACCCTACCATACTGCAGCAAAACACAAGGGCCACGAATATTGCTAGTTTTGTTATCAGCTTTCTCTTTACAAAGATATATTTGCCAATATTTCTTGGGCAAATATAAGTAAATGGCCAAAATATATCTATACTCCTTAAATTACTTTGTAGCATTGTTAAGAAAACATTGTAAGAGCCGACTATTCATTTTGCAATGCATTTCCAATCAAAATTGATTAATAAAATTGTAAACAGTGCTTTCCTGTGTTTGACTTGGTATTGGGGAAATGCAAAGCAGTGATTTTTCAACTGCAAAACTTATTTTACGTTGTGAAACAGGTTCCTACGTTTCCTTTCAGCAAGTGTAAGAGTTTCGCCTGTAATTGCTGGGCAGTTGGCAGGCAAATAGCCCAACTCTGGGGGTACCAGCAATTGTGAGTTGATGATCTGTCAAGGCATGCCGAAATCCCAAACTTGCGGTGTATTTCAAAGGCAGTATGACGGCATACACTGAGAGTATGCCATCATGCCCACTGCAAAATCTGGGCCAATGAGTATCACTTATGTAAATATATCATAAACTAAAATCCTAATTCCGCCCACACTTAACTGCTTTCGCCATTATAAATGCTCACGTTTTGATCACAGGTTCCCATAACAAATAACAAATTAGATACACAAATGGAAAGTAAAAGATTATAGGCTAGAAATTCCACATTGAAAAATAGCTCCGTTCTTTGGCGCTACTTCCGATTATCGGACGATTTTTTAATGCCGAAATAGCGACAAAAATATAGGCCTAAACTTCTGCAAAAGTTTTTAAAATTTTGTCATAATGCTAAAATACCTCCGTTTTTAAGGATGGAGCTAAATGTTTTTGCCTTATGCATGTGCAAAAAAAGGAAAAAAATAAAATGCCTGTTTTCCATGTGATGGTTATGCCCGCGCATGCGCAGTACACTTTCTGGTCTGGATCAGCCATTTTAAAGAGCATTGTAATTTTCAGGAGATTTGTTACTACTTCCAAATAGGAGCTGCAAAGTGACAAATGGAGCGTGAATTGGAAAGGAAAAGGGCCAGGAGGTTCACCCAAGATGCCAATGAGGCCCTGGTAGCCGCTGTGGAAAGTGGATGGCAACAGATTGTCAAGAAGGGTGCTGGTAATCTGAAACCTGCAGCAATGGCTCAAGCTTGGGAGCATGTTTCAGAGCAGGTTTCGGCAGTGAGATCCATCCAGAGGGATGGCAAGCAGTGCTGGAAGAAGTGGCAGCACCTTGGCCAAGTAATTTGAATAAGTAACATTTTTATTTATGCATTACAATTACTTGAATTGTAAATCTGATGATCTGTGTGTGCCACGACAGCAGAAGGCCCCTTCTCTTAAAAATTTCTATTGCCATCTTTGCAGAAGAAGGTGTTACCGACAACCACCGAGAGCGGGCGTGAACTGGTGGAGGTCCCTGGAAATGAGGGTCGCAGGTATTATTGGTGGCTCCAAAAGATCGACCACCCATGCAGAAGCTGGGCCCAGGTTACAGAGAGAGGGTAAGTCCTGCAAAATCCACAGTCTGGGTTGGCTCAATGTTAAGTACTGTGTGGGCTATGCTTCGGTTTATGCGATGTAATATCACGTCGGCTACGCTTAGATTTATGTGACGTACTATCATTCGTCGTGGTCCTTCAAATGAGCCTGCGCTATGTGTACCTACTCACGTCACTCTGCCCCCTCCCCTGCTGCTAACCATTCGTCTGTTCTGTAATATTTTGCAGATGTTTCAGACATCCAATAATGAAGCAGAAGGCCCTGCCTCCATGCCACAACCAGAAGTGGATGAGCCTGCCGACCTCGGCCATACTGAAGAAGTTATAGATGCCGATCAGGACGAGGAACTTGAGGAGAATGCAGAGTAGCAGGAAGACACCAATATTTATCTTCAGGGGGTGAGGGTGGGGGGGAGGAGGAGGAGGATCATATGGCGACATTGCAGTTTGAGGTGGTGCAGGCCACACATGTACCAAATGCTTTCAGCAGCTCTACGCACAAGGAGACATTTCATGGTTGTACACCCTCTGAGGCTGCAGCGGGGTCCCAGTGGGTTGCAGCAAATCACACCCAGGGCAGCAGCAGCAGGCCCGTCTATACGGGTGAGGAGGGGGAGGATATCTGAACAGTGCTCTCCTGCAATGCAGGCTACACGGGAGGTGTTAGAGCTCATGGGAATGAGTGGGGAGAGCGTTGAGCTTACCAGATCACTCTTGGGGGCCATAGGTGGTATCAAGGGAGAAATAACAGCATTGTTGGGAGGAATGGTAGCACTATCTGCTGACATTAGGGAGGGCAAGTCGGAGGGATAGCAGTAATATCTGCAGAGATTAGGGAGGACATGTCGGAGAAAGCTGCTGCAATGTGGGAACGCACCCAGGCTGTCATTGCCCAGAGGCAACTGACAGTATCAGGTGATGCCACTTCCACTGCAGTCCCCAGACCAAGCTTGACAGTCAGTGTGCAGATTAATCCACAAGCTGAAGAGTCCCGTGCTGGGCCTTCCACAGCCAGAGGTTTTCAATGGCTTCCATCGCCGTCTCCTGGGTCTGTCCCCCAACAAGGGGAGCGCCTTACCCAAGACACAAACAAAAGACTTGGGCTCACCGGGAGTAGGGCTAAGCCTGCGGTAACGGGCATGGTAATGGTAAGGGCAGGGGCAAAAAGGTTGGACGGCATGGCGGTGTTTAAATAACGGTGGGGGGGGTGTTGTTGCTGTTGTTGTTATTTTGCTGTTCTTTTGTTCTTTTATTGTTACTTAAGTGATGTTAATTGAAAAGTTTAATTTAATATAAACATTTTTATTAAAGTTAAATACAAGTGTACAAATGTTTAATAAACTGCAAATTATTTTTTTCAACTAAACCAAACTTATGTAGTGTCTCATTCGCAGAAGAACAGGTGGAAATAGTCAACATGGTGGATACAATGATCAAACGGCCGTTCAGCCTTCATGCAAAGCGGTGAAGTCTCATATGTTGGCGCAAGGCTCTTGCAATGGTGTAACGTCCATGAGGCCTCCGCCCCCACCCCGTCGACCTGCGGGTTGTAGTGGTGCCATGGGTTCCTCATTCTCCTCCTCCTCCTCCTCTTCCTCCTCGTCAGTCTCCTCCCCTCCTTCCCTGCCCCCGCCTCGCCTGAGCTGGTTCTGCAATGTCCTCCAATGGGAATATCTGTTCCCTCATGATGGCCAAGTTGTCTAGCATGCAGCACACCACAGTGAACTCACCGACCTGCTGAGGGGAGTATTGCAGGGAGCCTCCAGAGTGGTTCAGATATCGGAAATGCTGCTTTAGCAATCCAATTGTCTTCTCGACGATGTTGCGTGTGGCTATGTGGCACATATTGTAGCGATGCTCGCCTTCCGTCTACGGTTTGCGGAGGGGGCCAGGCGGTGAGCCCATAATCTTTGTCCCCCAGCATCCAGCTCTGCCCTTCTGGCTGCTCCTCAAACATCTGTGACACACTGCTCTCACACAAGATGAAAGCATCATGGATACTCCCTGGATATTTTGCATCAACTGTCATGATATGCTGCATATGGTCGCAGACGATCTGTATGTTCAGCGAGTGGTGCTCGCAGGGCGATGTGTGTACAGTCAATGGCAGCCTGTACCTTGGGGAAGCCAGCAATTCATGCAAAGCCTACAGCCCTCACATTTTCTGCTTCCCGGGTCATTGGGAAGTTGATGAAGTCGTCCCTGAATGTGTACAGTGTCCTTGTCACCTGACGAATGCAGCTATGTGTAAGTTCTACGTGATGCAGAATATGTCCCCAGTTGATGCCTGAAAGGAGCCGGAGGCATAGAAGGCAAGTGCTGCAGTCATCTTCATCTCGACGGGCAGTGCAGTCCTCCTCCCGCTTCCAAGCTGTATGTCTGCCTTTATGAGCTGGCATATCTCTGCGACCACCTCTTTCTGAAAGCCCAGACTTCTCACGCACTGTGCCTCAGTCAGGTGCAGGTATGAGCACCTCTCCCTGTAAAGTTGTTCGGGGTAAGGCCTCCTCCCCATAAGTCTGCGACCTCTTTGATATCGCTGATAATGCTGCCGAATAAGCCTTCTTCAATGAAAAGACAGGACAACATCAGCACGCACCACACATGGCAAAGATAGAATAGCCCCCATTTTTTAAATGTCCTTAAAAGCAAATTATAAACTCACAAAAAGCTCAATCTGTAAACACAGCCTTCCCTCCAAAAGTTTTAACTCAGCTTTGTTTTTGAAGATGGCGCCATTGACGTTTTACAACTTTGAAACACTTTTCACACAAAACCAGTATCGACACCCAACCTGCAAAAGTTGCCGATCTATACCGACTTTCTGAAGTCACAGTTGTACCAGTTCTTTTTAGAACAGCTCAGTGTTTGAAAAGAGGAACATTGCTGCTTCGAAATTGCAGAGAACTAAAAATAGTTTCCCATAAAATAAAGTTAATATTTTCTTCAATTAAAAAAATACCAGCTAATTTGGAGTGTGAGCACGCGAGTTAGCTTTAGCAGGCCCACTGTAAATACACCAGTGATTGGATTTATGTGAAAAGACCCAAGATTTCCATCCGACTCCACCAGGGAAGGCAAGCTTTTTAAAAATGGTATTTCGCATTGTTCTTAAAAATATCCTTGTTGGCGAAACTTGCAAAAAATGGCGTTATTGTTGGGTTTGACCCCGAGTGACGTCACAAAATCGGTACTCAAAAAAATCAGCCCATATTTATAATGACAACTTACACCACTGGTGAAACAAGCAAAATGGCCCTAAATGTATTGAGCTCCAAAAAAAACTTTTAGCTTCAAAAACTGGGGCTAACTTGTGGCGAATTTCGGGCCCATTCGAGGTTATTTTCCATGCTGATAACAAATACACATTTAATATATTTGTATGACGTTCTTATGTCTACTATTTTAATGGAGGCAATAACCCATTTATTTTAATTGCAGTAACACTTTTGTTAAAATGGCAGACAGAAGAATGACCCAGAAAAAATTGCCCCTTTCCTTAAGGTCTGTTACCACCGCAAATCCGCGGCCATGCTGCGAAGTGGCGTGACCGCTGACTTTTGGTGGAATGGCCACGGATAGCCCAATTGCCCACCCTAATGTTAAGCACGTCATCACTGCGCGCACCGCCGATTTAACCCCCCGATGGCGACATTCCCCTCGGAAAATCTTCGGCCCATTGCGCGATGCCAAAATAACCTTTTCCCTGGTGGTCCATGTAAAGTCCAGTCCCTGCAGTGCAGATTCACACGAGGCACATACTGAAGTCAAGGCTACTCAGAACCTGCACCTTTATTACACAGCTCTCGAATGCCACAGTTGCCTGAGACCTGTCCTTATATACCTGTCTGGGACAGGTATCCAGTGTCTCCTGCAAGTGCACCCCTGGTGGTAAGGTAAGCTTGTGGTTACAGGTCATCTCTAGTTACAGTCATGTATAGCATGGTAAGATACAGTTGTGTACAGTAGTGTGAGATACATGACATCACCCTCCCCCAAGGTCTTATTGTCTTTATAGGTTCAGTCTCTCAGGTGGTCTACGCTCTCGCGTGGAGCGTCTTAGTTGTGGTTCAATTGTTTGCCTTGGTGCCTGTTGTTCTTTCGGGGTGATTGCTGGTATCTCGCCTGGGCTGTCTGTTTCATTCAGTATGATTGTTGGTGTCTTGCCTGGGCTGTCTGTTGGGATTGCCCTTTCCACAGGTTGTTCCCTCTGTCTGTCCACCGGGTGTGGTGTGAGTTCCATATTGTAGTCTGCCTCTGGTTCAGCAGTGTTGTTGGTAAATCTACTTTTGATTTGGTCTACATGCCTCCGGCAGGTTTGGCCATTGTCCATTTGTACCACCAGTAGCCTGTTTCCTTCCTTGCCTGTTACTGTCCCTGCAAGCCATTGGGGACCCCTGCCATAGTTTAGCACAAACACTTTGTCCCCTATCTCATTCCATCTCCCCTTTGAATTTCGGTCATGGTACTCGGTTAGCTTACGGCGCTTTGCCTCAACGATTTCATGCATGGCTGTGGCCAGAGGGGCCTCTTCCCGGCCTCATACGTGCAGATCCTGTGGGCCAGGAGCGGGGGCGATGCTGCACCCGGTGCCACCGAGCCCCCGCCTCCCGCTATGCCAACGTGCCGACCGGTGGCTACGACATCCCAGCACCGCCTCAGCCCCCCAGCGGCTTCCCCCTGCCAGCCTGCCCTGCCCTGCCACCAGCACCTTCTGTCCCCCCCCCCCCCGCCTCTCGCCCAAACGGGTGGCGGTGGCCTCGAAGGGGCTGGTCCTTGTGGGGCTGCAGCGCCAGGCGTTGGGCAGTGGCGCCGATGACAACTGGGATGACGACTGGGACGATGACTCGACGGTGGCAGACGAGCCGCTGTCCGGGGGCGGCGGGAGCGGGGGAGGCGGCGGGTTCTCGGATTTTGACGGGACGGGCCATTATCGAGTGAGCACGGGAGCGGCTCCCTGACATCTTGCTGCCTGACATCCCCGAGAAGCAAGCCACCGGCCGCTTCGAGGAGGACTTCATCTCCAAGCAGTAAAAAGGGCTGACCCTGTGGATGAACCACATGCGGAGCCACCTGGTGCTGGCCCGCTGCGACGCCTTCCAGCACTTCCTCACCTGCAACGAATGGAGCAGGGCAAGAGGAAAGCCGGGAAGGACGACATGGTGGGGGGCAACTTCTTCCTGACGCTCAGCACTCCGCAGAGTCCCCTCAACCTACAGGAGGTGGAGAGCAGGCTCGACGGGTTCAAAACTTTCATCAAGAGGATGGACGAGAGCATTTTCCAGCTGAGCCACACCGTCAATAATTTCGTGAGGCAGCAGGTAGTGGGCCCCCCCCTTCAGGCGAGGGCCCCAAGGCGTAGTTACGCCACTGCCTGGAGCCAAAGTCTCCAGATTGAGCGAGGCTGTGTACAACACTCGACTTTGGCTAGTAATAAGCCATCCACTATGGTTCATGGGCTTAACTTCCACTGCTTTAACTATGGGGACAAATCACACTCAGCAAAGAGTCCTAACTGCCCTACACGTGGGAAGAAATGCTCTGCATGTGGTCTGATTTCCGCTTTGGACGAACGCCTTGCACATGGGCTGTAGCTGAAGTCTGCTGCACAGGGGGAGCAGGGGATCTGATCGCTTTTAATCAGAAAGTGCTGATTCGATTTGGATGGCCAAATTAATTGCTTTGTCCAATGACAATGTTTCATCCTCCATTAGCAAGCGTTCCCGAATGCGCGGGATCATTGCTTTCTCAATAATTTGATCCCTGATCATTTCCTCTATAAGTGCTCCAAAGTTACATGTAGCGGCCAGTTCCATTAATGTTATGATATACTGTTTGGTTCACTGTTCCCTTGTCCCCTTTTACAAAATTGGTATCTCTCCATCATGATATTTATCTTTGGCCCAAAATTCTTCTCTAGGGTGCTTACCATTTTTCGTAGGACTCCGTGTCTTTGATTTTGCCAAAGGTGCTTTGGCCTTTGGTGCCGAGGCAGTAGATAAGTACTGCACGGCAGCGAGCTGGTGTTAGGTTGTCGCCGTCTAACCCACATACAATGTATGTAGAAAAACTTTTTATCCATCTCGGCCATGGAATTGGAGGGTCCTTAGGTGTGGAGAGGAAAGGCGGGGGTTGGGGTGGGGTTAGGGAGGTTAATTTGAATTATCCTCATCGCCAAATTATGTTGAGTACGCGTAAATAACTGGCAAACTGAGCCAGGAGAAATGTAACTTAACTTAAATGTGCTTTTATACAACCCAAAATGGAATCTCAAACTGGCATTAACCAGAATGAGTACAGCAACTGTGAATAGTTCCTACAGGGTCCTAATGCCTGTCTAGTGAGCTTTAATAAATAAAGAGTATGAACATAACAAACCTTAGCTGGCTTCGTACTTCCATGTCTGCAGTCGCAGGATTGCGGCACTTGCTGACAAAACCTTGTCAAGTTCTCAATAATCTAATTCACACTTCGATCAAAAGGCTACCTGGCTGTTGTGGCCGACAAACCCTTTCAGAAGCCATTTTAGAATGAAGAAAGCAAGCTCTGGTTAACTGCAGCATCTAAACATATAAACAAGCCTGACCGGACAAAATCCCTACGTTTGTCACATGGGCTCATTTGGTGGTAAATTGACAATCACATTCTGAGAGGCCAGAGAATAACTGATTTAGAAAATGCCACATTGGCGCAGTTCGGGTATAGCTAATGTGCAATGATAGGACAGAGTTAAAGGAGCTTCACTTTGCCTTTAGCCTGCTGTGCCTAACCTGGGGGTTCTTAATGCTGAGACTCTGACCAAAATGGGGTGTTGCATTTCCACGTACCTTAATGAGTACTAAATTCATTTTAAAAATGTATTAAAAAAGAACATGAATTGACTTGTACTTTCTGAAAACTATACCGTAATTCTTTTGAACCGGAGGGTTAGTTGAACAGCATATTAGAATATTGCAGTTCCTATGCTGGAACCTGGGTTGAATCTAGCTTAGACAGAAGGGGTAAAGATAGAGGAATGGGGAAATTTTGAGTTATCCCCGGTGTCCTGGCCAATACTTACCTCTCAATCAACATAACAAAAACAGATTATCTGGTCATTACCACATTGCTGTTTGTGGGAGCTTGCTGTGCACAAATTGGCTCCTGTGTTTCCCACATTACAACAGTAACTACACTTGAAAAGTAATTCATTGACTGTAAAGTGCTTTGAGATGTTCGGTGGTCATGAAAGACGCTGTATAAATGCAAGTTTTTTTTCTTTCCTCTATATAATTTTTTAATATTTGACCTTGGAATTAAACAACCTTCATTGGGGCTGTCCTAAAGACATTGACTCTGGTAATTTCCACAGAGGTTCTCCCCATCCCCTGCTGTAACTTGGGTGGGAGATCAGTAGATACCCTGGAGAAACGACATGAAGAGGATCAACCACCTTTGCATGTACAGCACTAACCAGGAATCTCAAAATATCTGTTGTTAAAATAGTTATATAGCTGTTCGGAAGTTTTATCCTTGACTGTTCAATTCGAACTGAACGTGATGCAGTTAGGCTTGTGTAGTAATATAAATAAGTGTCATGTATGTACATGCTGTTTGTCGCCATCAGATGGTGTCATTGTTGGAGGCCACTGAGCAGCACACACATGGTGCTGCTCTGGTATAAAAGGCCAGCCATTTTGAGAGTCAAGCACTTTGGGCCGTAATAAAGCAGAACAAGGTTGTACCTTGTTCAGTTAAACAGTACTCAGTTTGTACCTTTATTGCATACATAACATTTGGCGACAAGATACAAGAACCTTTGTTTGCAAAATGAGCAGGATTGGACTTTTAGAGCAATTCGTGGAGGGAGAAGATTGGGAAGACTTTGTGAGCCATTTGAGCCAGTACTTCAGGGCCAACAAAATGAAGGTGGTCGACGATGCAGATTGGCGCCAGGCCATGTTCCTCAGATCTAGGGTCTGATAAAGAATCTACTCAAGTCGAGTGATCCAACAGAGAAAACGTATGAGGAGTTGTGTACATTGGTACGGGAGCACCTCAAGCCAGACGACGGCACCATCATCTCAAGATACAGATTTTATACACACATTCGATCGGAGGGCCAAAGCGCGGCGGAATTCATTGCCAATCTGAGACATCTAGCGGAACCATGCAAGTTTGGGACGGTGTTGGCAGACATGCTGCGGGACTTCTTTGTTATCGGTGTCAACCACAAGGTGATCCTGCGCAAACTTCTGGTGGTGGAGGAGTTGGATTTAAAAAGGGTCATCCAGATCGCTCAATCATGTATGACGACGGACAGGAGTTTAAAACAAATATCGGTGAAGAACCGAACCTCGGCAAGTACTGTAAATACGATTGATTCGGCATTCAGCAGAGCGGCACATGGCAGGGCCTATCCGATTGCGTTCGTGAAACCTGTGGCTGCCTAAAGTCCGCCAGCGGGAATGTATCCGACTTCTCCATGTTAGAGTTGTGGGGGAAATCACCGGCACCAGCGGTGCTGATTTAAGCAATATAGTTGCAAAGGCTGTTTGAGAGTGGGGCATCTCCAGCGCAAGTGTCCGCAGATGAGCAAGCGAGCTGCGATACACCACGTGGAGGATGAGAGTCAGACTAGCGCGGATCTGGATACGTAATCCGAGATGCCAGAGGAGGAAGTGTATGGACTGTACTCTTTCATAACCAAGAGTAAATCAATTTTGATTCATGTGAAGTTTAACGGGATACCGGCATCGATGGAACTGGACACAGGGGCGAGTCAATTGATCATGAACGAGAGGGCATTTAATAAGTTGTGGGATACTAAAACTGTGAGGCCCAGGCTGAGCCCTGTTAACGCCAAGCTATGCACATACACCAAAGAACTGATAAAGGTGATTGGCAGTGCACAAATTAATGTGTCGTGTAACAGTGCGGTTCACGAGTTACCGCTGTGGTTTGTTCCAAGCAATGGTCCAATGCTGCTGGTTGGAGAAAATCACATGCGACTGGAACGACGTAAAGGCTTTGTCGTCGTCGGATGATACATGTGCCCAAGTATTGAGCAAGGTCCCCTTGATGTTCGAACCGGTTATCGGCAACTTCACAGGAGCCAAGGGTGCAGATCTACGTCGACTCAGATACAAGACTCGTCCATCATAAAGCTCAGGCAGTGCCTTATATGATGAGGGAGAAGGTCGAAATTGAATTGGACAGACTCCAGCATGAAGGGATCATATCACCGGTCGAATTTAATGAATGGGCCAGACCCATTGTTCCTGTGCTGAAAAGTGATGGCACAGTCAGAATCTGTGGAGACTACAAGACTACGATCAACAGGGTTTCGAAACAAGATCAGTCCCGTTACCGAAGGCTGATGACTTGTTTGCGACACTAGCCGAAGGGAAGTCATTCACAAAACTAGACTTTACGTCGGCCTATATGTCACAGGAGTTGGTCGAGATGTCAAAGAGACTTACGTGCAGTAACATGCACAAAGGACTGTTTATTTACCACAGGTGCCCATTTTGGAATTCGCTCGGCTGCAGCAATATTCCAGAGGATTATGGAAAGTCTACTGAAGTCCGTTCCCAGAGCCGTTGTGTTCCAAGATGACATCCTGATCACCGGTTGTGACTCCAAGGAACATCTGAACAACCTGGAAGAGGTTCATCTACTTTTCGATAGAGTGAGACTTAGACTTAAACGCTCGAAGTGTGTCTTCATGGCACTGGAGGTCGAAATCGCCGCTGATGGCATCAGACATACTGACGTGAAAACCAAAGCCATCAAGAATGCACCCAAGCTGCAGAATGTGACGGAGCTGCGTTCGTTCCCGGGTCTACTCGACTACTTTGGTAACTTCCTACCTAAATTGAGCACCTTACTTGAGCGGAAGTCCGGGGATCGGCGGCAGCATTGAGGAGGCGGAGCGGGAGTTCATGAGGCCTATAAAGGCCCAGCGGGAGTCCGGGGATAGGCAGCAGCATCGAGGAGGCGGAGCGGGAGTTTGCGAGACCTATAAAGGCCCAGCGGGAGTCCGGGGATCGGCGGCGGCGCAGAGGAGGTGGAGCGGGAGTTCGTGAGGCCTATAAAGTCCCAGCGGGGATCTGGGGATCGGCGGCGGTGCGGAGGAGGTGGAGCGGGAGTTCGTGAGGCCTATAAAGTCCCAACGGGAGTCTGGGGATCGGTGGCAGCGTCGAGGAGGCGGAGCGGGAGTGTATGAGGCCTATAAAGGCCAGGTGGTGCTGGTGCAGAAGGTAAACAAAGAAATAGAAAGAAATCGAAAGATGACATCACAGCCAAGGAGGTAAGTGATTGGCTGGTGATTGGTGAGTAGTTTTTCTTTTTCTTTTCTCTATCAGTAGGTATCCTTTATCATTGCTGTTGCCAAATTAAGTTAATCTAGGGGTTAAGTCATGGCAGGAGAGCTCAGACACGTATTATGCTCCTCCTGTGCTATGGCGTCCCTGACGACTATATATGCGGGAAGTGTATCCACCTGCAGCACCTAACAGACCGCATTGCAGCACAGGAGCTGTGGGTGGATTTACTCTGGAGCATCCGCAATGCTGAGGATGTCGTGAATAGCACATTTAGTGAGTTGGCCACACCGAAGGTAATGGGTACACAGCTAGATAGGGGATGGGTGACCAACAGGAAGAGCAGTGCAAGGAAGGTAGTGCAGGGGTCCTCTGCGGTCATCCCAATCCAAAACAGATACACCACTTTGGGTACTGTTGAGGGAGATGACTCATCAGGGGAGAGCAGCTGCAGCCAAGTTCATGGCACCGTGGGTGGCTCTGCTGCACAAGAGGGCAGGAAAAAGAGTGGGAGAGCTATAGTGGTAGGGAACTCTGTTGTAAGGGGAATAGATCGACGTTTCTGCGGCCGCAATCGAGACTCCAGGATGGTATGTTGCCTCCCTGGTGCAAAGGTCAAGGATGTCTCAGAGCGGGTGCAGGACATTTTGAAAGGGGAGGGTGAACAGCCAGTTGTCATGGTGCATATAGGTACCAACGATATAGGTAAAAAAACGGGATGAGGTTCCACAAGCTGAATTTAGGGAGCGAGGAGTTAAATTAAAAAGTAGGAACTCAAAAGTAATAATCTCAGGATTGCTACCAGTGCCATGTGCTAGTCAGAGTAGGAATCGCAGGATAGCTCAGATGAATACGTGGCTTGAGGAGTGGTGCAGAAGGGAGGGAGTCAAATTCCTGGGACATTGGAACCGGTTCTGAGGGAGGTGGGACCAGTATAAACCGGACGGTCTGCACCGAGGCAGGACCGGAACCAATGTCCTAGGGGGAGTGTTTGCTAGTGCTGTTGAGGAGGGGTTAAACTAATATGGCAGGGGGATGGGAACCTATGCAGGGAGACAGAGGGAAGTAAAATAGGGGCAGAAGGAAAAGATAGAAAGAAGAAAAGTAAAAGTGGAGGGCAGAGAAACCCAAGGCAAAAATCAAAAAGGGCCACGTTACAGCAAAATTCTAAAAGGGAAAAGTGTGTTAAAAAGACAAGCCTGAAGGCTCTGTGCCTCAATGCGAGGAATATTCAGAATAAGGTGGACAAATTAACTGCACAGGCAGCAATTAATGAATTTGATATAATTGGCATCACGGAGACATGGCTCGAGGATAGCCAAGGCTGGGAACGCAACATCCAGAGGTGTTCAACATTCAGGAAGGATAGACAGAAAGGAAAAGGAGGTGAGATAGCGTTGCTGGTTAAAGAGGAAATTAATGCAATAGTAAGGAGGGACATTAGCTTAGATGGGTGGAGCTGCGGAATACCAAAGAGCAGAAAACGGTAGTGGGAGTTGTGTACAGACCACCAAATAGAAGTAGTGAGGTTGGGGACAGCATCAAACAAGAAATTAGGGATGCGTGCAATAAAGGAACAGCAGTTATCGTGGGAAATATAATCTAAATATAGATTGAGCTAACCAAACTGGTAGCAATACGATGGAGGAGGATTTCCTGGAGTGTATTAGAGATGGTTTTCTGGACCAATATGTCGAGGAACCAACTAGAGGGCTGGCCATCCTAGACTGGGTGATGGGTAATGAGAAAGGACTAATTAGCAATCTTGTTGTGCAAGGCCCCTTGGGGAAGCATGACCATAATATGGTAGAATTCCTTATTAAGATGGAGAGTGACACAGTTTATTCAGAGACTAAGGTCCTGAACTGAAGGAAAGGTAACTTCGATGGTATGAGACGTGAATTGGCTAGGATACACTGGCAAATGATACTTAGAGAGTAGACGGTGGATAGGCAATGGCAAACATTTAAAGATCACATAGATGAACTTCAACAAATGTACATCCCTGTCTGGAGTAAAAATAAAACGGGGAAGGTGGCTCAATCGTGGCTAACAAGGGAAATTAAGGATAGTGTTAAATCCAAGGAAGAGGCATATAAATTGGACAGAAAAAGCAGCAAACCTGAGTACTGGGAGCAATTTAGAATTCAGCAGAGAAGGACAAAGGGTTTAATTTGGAGGGGGGAAATAGAGTATGAGAGGAAGCTTGCCAGGAAACTGACTGCAAAAGCTTCTATAGATATGTGAAGAGAAAAAGATTAGTGAAGACAAACATAGGTCCCTTGCAGTCAGATTCAGGTGACTTTATAATGGGGAACAAAAAAATGGAAGAGCAGTTGAACAAATACTTTGGTTCTATCTTCACGAAGAAAGACACAAATAACCTTCCGGAAGTACTAGGGGACCGAGGGTCTAGTGAGAAGGAGGAACTGAAGGATATCTTTATTAGGTGGGAAATTGTGTTCGGGAAATTGATGGGACTGAAGACCGATAAATCCCCGGGGCCTGATAGTCTGCATCCCAGAGTACTTACGGAAGTGGCCATAGAAATAGTGGATGCATTGGTGATCATTTTCCAACAGTCTATCGACTCTGGATCAGTTCCTATGGACTGCAGGGTAGCTAATGTAACATCACTTTTTTAAAAAGGAGGGAGAGAGAAAACGAGTAACTATAGACCGGTTAGCCTGACTATAGTAGTGGGGAAAATGTTGGAATCAATTATTAAAGATGAAATAACAGCACATTTGGAAAGCAGTGACAGGATCGGTCCAAGTCAAGATCGATTTATGAAAGGGAAATCCTGCTTGACAAATTTTCTAGAATTTTTTGAGGATGTAACTAGTAGAGTGGACAAGGGAGAACCAGTGGATGTGGTGTATTTGGCCTTTCAAAAGGCTTTTGACAAGGTCCCATACAAGAGATTGGTGTGCAAAATTAAAGCACATGGCATTGGGGGTAATGTACTGACGTGGATAGAGAACTATTTGGCAGACAGGAAGCAAAGAGTCGAGATAAACGGGTCCTTTTCAGAATGGCAGGCAGTGACTAGTGGGGTGCCGCAGGGCTCAGTGCTGGGACCCCAGCTATTTACAATATACATTAATGATTTAGATGAAGGAATTGTGTGTAATATCTCCAAGTTTACAGATGACACTAAACTGGGTGGCGGTGTGAGCTGTGAGGAGGACGTTAAGAGACTGCAGGATGACTTGGACAGGTTAGGTGAGTGGGCAAATGCATGGCAGATGCAGTATAATGTGAATAAATGTGAGGTTATCCACTTTGGGGGCAAAAACACAAAGGCAGAATATTATCTGAATGGCGGCAGATTAGGAAATGGGGAGGTGCAATGAGAACTGGGTGTCATGGTACATTAGTCATTGCAAGTTGGCATGCAGGTAAAGCAGATGGTGACGAAGGCAAATGGTATGTTGGCCTTCATAGCTAGGAGATTTGAGTATAGGAGCAGGGAGGTCTTACTGCAATTGTACAGGGCCTTGGTGAGGCCTCACCTGGAATATTGTGTTCAGATTTGGTCTCCTAATCTGAGGAAGGATGTTCTTGTTTTTGAGGGAGTGCAGCGAAGGTTCACCAGACTGATTCCCGGGATGGCTGCATTGACATATGCGGAGAGACTGGATCGACTGGGCCTTTATTCACTGGAGTTTAGAAGGATGAGAGGGGATCTCATAGAAACATATAAAATTCTGATGGGACGGGACAGGTTAGATGCAGGAAGAATGTTCCCGATGTTGGGGAAGTCCAGAACCAGGGGTCACAATCTAAGGATAAGGGGTAAGCCATTTAGGACTAAGATGAGGAGAAACTTCTTCACTCAGAGAGTTGTTAACCTGTGGAATTCCCTACCACAGAGAGTTGTTGATGCCAGTTCGTTGGATATATTCAAGAGGGAGTTAGATGTGGCCCTTACGTCTAAAGGGATCAAAGGGTATGGAGAGAAAATAGGAAAGGGGTACTGCGGTGAAAGATCAGCCATGATCATATTGAATGGTGGTGCAGGCTCGAAGGGCCGAAGGGCCTACTCCTGCACCTATTTTCTATGTTTCTAAGTTTCTAATACCGTGCGTTGCAAACATGGTTCTAAGGCTCTCCACAGTGGTGGAGGTGGTGCTCGAGTTTAAAATGGTGCAGTCTATCCATTGTGAAAATCATCAACGACTACGAGGAACATTTTGCCCATGAATGAGCCCGCATAGTCTACATGCACCCGCGACCACGGTTTGGTGGGCCAGGGCCAGGGGCTTAGGGGTGCCTCCCTGGGGTCATTACTGAGTTGGGCACAAATGGTGCACCGATGGACGCAGAGCTCCAAGTCCGCGTCAATGCCAGGCCACCAGACATGAGATCTGGCTATGGCCTTCATAAGGACGATCCCCGGGTGCTCGCGATGGAGCTCCCGGACCAACGCCTCCCTGCCTCGTAAGGGCATAGCTACTCGGCTGCCCCACATCAGAGTTCATGCAGCGCCTGCGGAAGGGTTTGACGTCCTCAGGGCAGGTATCGCGAGCCTCTGCCCAGTCATCGGTTAAAACGCATCTTTTAACTAGAGATAACGTGGGGTCGCTGGTCGTCCAGGCTCTGATTTGGCGAGCCGTCATGTGCGAACCTGTGGATTCAAAGGCATTGATTGCCATGACCATCTCACAGTCCTGTTCGTCGGACCCTTCTGTGATCGCCAGGAGTAGCCTGCTAAGCGCGTCGGCACAGTTGTCTGTGTCTGGTCTGTGCCTTATCGTGTAGTCGTAAGCCGCCAGCATGAGTGCCCAGCACTGAATGCGCGCCGAGGCGTTGGCATTGATTGCCTTGCACTCGGATAGTAGGGACGTGAGGGGTTTGTGGTCGGTTTCTAACACAAACTTGGCCCCGAAAAGATATTGGTCAATTTTTTTAAACCGTACACGCACGCGAGCGCCTCCTTCTCAACCATACCGTACCCGCGCTCCGCCCGCGAAAGTGACCTGGAGGCATAAGCAACGGACTGCAATTTACCCGCATCATTGACGTGCTGTAAAACGCACCCAACCCCGTACGCTGACACATCACACGTAAGGGCTAACTTTTTATCTGGGTCAAAAAAGGCTAAAACACTCTTGGAACATAGAAGGTTGCGTGTCTTATTGAAGGCGCGCTCTTGGGCGTCCCCCCAAAACCAATCGCACCCCTTTCTGAGTAGCACGTGGAGAGGCTCCAGCAGCATGCTCAAGTTCTGCATAAAGTTCCCAAAGTAATTGAGTAGCCCGAGAAAGGCGCGCAGTTCCGAGACATTCCGGGGCCTGGGTGCCAGGCGAATCGCTTCGGTTTTGGATTCGGTTGGGCGGATTCCATCAGCGGCAATCCTTCTGCCCAAAAATTCAACCTCAGGCACGAGAAACAGACACTTGGATTTCTTAACTCTTAGGCCTAGCCAATCCAATCGACTTAGTACTTCCTCAAGATTGCGGAGATGAGAGTCGGTGTCCGTGTCCGTCATGATTATGTCATCTTGAAACACAACCGTCCCCGGGATGGACTTGAGCAGACTTTCCATGTTGCGCTGGAATATAGCAGCTGCCGACCTGATGCCGAATTGGCATCGATTGTACACAAAAAGGCCTCGATGTGTGTTGATGGTGGTGAGTAGCTTAGACTCTTCGGTCAGTTCTTGCGTCATATACGCAGATGTGAGGTCGAGTTTCGAGAAAAGTTTTCCTCCAGCCAACGTGGCAAATAGGTCTTCCGCTCTGGGCAGCGGGCATTGGTCCTGTAGGGAGACTCTGTTTATGGTAGACTTGTAATCCCCACAGATTCGCACGATCCATCAGGCTTCATGACGGGGATGATGTGGCTTGCCCGGTCGCTGAATTTCACGGGAGAAATTATGCCTTCCCGCAGAAGCCGGTCCAGTTCGTTTTCAATCTTTTCCCTCATCACATAAGGCACAGCTCTAGCCTTGTGATTGACCGGTCTGGTATTCTGTGTGATGTAGATTCTAACTTTAGCCCCTTTGAAGGTGCCCACACCTGGCTGAAAGAGATGTTCAAAACGGCTTAGAACTGTTGAGCAGGAGGTCCATTCCTCTGACGACAAGGCGTGAACATCATCCCATTTCCAATTAAGTTCTGCTAGCCAGCTTCTCCCCAACAGGGCTGGGAGATTCCCAGGGACAATCCACAGGGAAAGTCGGTGCACCATCCCTTTGTGTGTGACTGAGAGCATGGCGCTGCCAAGGACTGGGACGATTTCTTTAGTATAGGTCCTTAGTTTGATGTCGATCTTTGTGAGTTTTGGTCTGTTGCTTTTGTGCGGCCACAGCTGTTCAAATTGTTGAACTCTCATGAGGGATTGACTGGCCCCCGTGTCCAGTTCCATGTTGACGGGTATCCCATTGAGTAGAACCCTCATCATAATTGGAGGCGTCTTGGTGTAAGAACAGTAGACATTGATCGTGTTAGCCCCCTGTACCTCGGCGTCCCGTGCACTGTTCCAACCGTCTTCTGGTCTACTTTCCGACCCATCCGGTTCGTATACCAGCCGAGCTGCTGTTTTTCTGCACATGCAAGCCAGATACTCTGTGTAGTTGCAGTTTCTGCAAATGGCCTGCTGAAATCGACACACCCTGGTTGAGTGCCTTCCCCCACATCTCCAACACAGACCGTTTCCATTGTTTCCGAAGGATGAGCTGCGTCTGGCTGATCTCCCTTGAGCTTCTCTCAATCTGTTGTTGATTGCTCACATTGTGGGTTGATGAGGTGTGATCGGCCGTTCATGTGGCCCTTGATTTTGATGGCTTCGGGCGCCACTGTCTGCTGTTGAAGGCCTGCTCTCCTGCCTTTGTCTGTGAGTGGGGGTAGTGGTTTGTTTCACAATGTGAACCCCTTGTTCCGATGTCTCGTTGGTTGTCGTACCCGAAGTATAGATCAGCCTCGTTTCTTCTTCGCCTGCCAAGAACGTCTGTGCGACCAATGCTGCTGCTTCTAGAGTCAAGTTCTTAGTCTCTATAAGCTTTCGGAATATGCCTGCATGGCCTATTCTTTCAATATAAAAGTCTCTCAGTACTTCTCTCCTTAGTTCATCGGGGAACTCACATGAACTAGCCAGCCTCCGAAGTTCCACCACGAAGTCGGGTATGCTTTGGCCCACACAGCGTCTGTAGTTTTAGAACCTGTATCTGGCCATGTGTAGGCTGCTCGCTGGCTTCAGGTGGTCTCTCACCAATGTGCTCAACTCCTCAAACGACTTGCTTGCTGGTTTCTCGGGTGCCAGCAGGTCTTTCATTAAAGCGTATGTTTTCGAGCCACAGCTGGTCAAGAGATGGGCTCTTCTCTTGTCTGCCTTATCGTCGCCCAGCCAGTCTTTGGTCACAAAGCTTTGCTGGAGTATTTCTATAAAGTCATCCCAATTGTCTCCAGCATTGTATTTCTCATCTGAGCTGTTGGTAGCCATTCTGTGGATTCAGTGATCCCGTAACTCGTTGCCACTGTTAAGTCCTGACTCTAATGTACTGACTTACACGAGACACATGCTGAAGTCAAGGTCACTCAGGACCTGCACCTTTAATTCCAACTCTCCAGTGCTGCACTTGCCTGAGACCTCCCTTTATATACCTCAGTGGGACAGGTATGGACTGTCTCCTGCAAGTGCACCCCTGGTGGTAAGGTATGCTTATTGTTACAGGCCATATCCAGTTACAGTCATGTATAGCATGGTATGATACAGTTATATACAGTAATGTGACAGTTTTATTAATTGTTTTGGCTCCATTAAACCTGCTGAGTGCTGCTCAGAGGTTTGCACATATCCCTGTACTTTTGTACAACTTTCAGGTCTGACTCTTCAGTGGAGTCCTGTGGGCTGCAGAGTTCTGCTTGGCAGGTTTCACCCTGAGGATGGGAGGAGTGTTGGGAGGGCGACACCTGGTACACCTGGTCAGAAGCAGGGCAGCATGCAGGAGAAGGCGTCACCGTCAGCACTATGCAGAGAGGCAGCGGGCAAGGGAGGCAGCAACCATGATTCGTTCATTCTGCACCACACTAGTGTGCCCGCTGTCTTCACCAGCCCGAATCAGGACTGCGGTTGGCTGCTTGGGGACAAGGGATATCTCCTGTCCACTTGGCTGCTCACTCCTCTGTCGAACCCCAGGAATGTGGCACAGAATGCCTACAATGACGCTCATTGTGCCACCAGGTGCATCACCGAACAGTGCATCCTTAAGCAGAGATTACAGTGCCTGGACTGCTCTGGTGGCACCTTGCTGTACTCTCCTCAATAGGTCTCTGTAATCGTTGTGGTCTGCATCATCGCCCCAACCTCTTTTCAATCTTCTTCGCTACCATGCTACACCTCACAGTCAACTAGCTCCCCGCTGGAGTGGAATTAAATTACAGAACTAGTGGGAAGCTGTTCAACCTTCGCTGCCTCCAGGCCAGGTCCAAGACCACCCCAACCTCTGTCATCGAACTAAAGTGTGCAGATGACACCTGCTTCTGCGCACATTCAGAGGCTGAACTCCAGGACATAGTCGACGAACTTACTGAGGCATACAAAGGCATGAGCCTTACGCTAAACGTCCGTAAGACAAAGTTCCTCCACCAGCCTGTCCTCGCAGCACAGCACTGTCCCACAGACATCAAGATCCACGCATGACCCTGGACAACGTGGACCATTTCCCATACCTCGGGAGCCTTTTATAAACAAAGGCAGACATTGATGCGGAGATTCAGCACCGCCTCCAGTGCACCAGTGCAGCCTTCGGCCGCCTGAGGAAAAGAGTGTTCGAATACCAGACCATCAAATCTACCACCAAGCTCATGGTCTACAGGGCTGTAGTAATACCCACCCTCCTGTATGGCTTGGAGACATGGACCATGTACAATAGACACCTCAAGTTGCTGGAGAATTACCTCCGCAAGATCCTACAAATCCCCTGGGAGGATGGATGCACCAACATCAGCGTCCTTGACCATGCCAACATCCCCAGCATTGAAGCACTGACCACACTCGATCAGCTCCGCTGGGCAGGCCACATTGTCCGCATGCCAGACACGAGACTCCCAAAGCAAGCGCTCTACTCGGAACTCCTTCATGGCAAACAAGCCAAAGGTGGACAAAGGAAAAGTTACAAGGACACCCTCAAAGCCTCCCTGATAAAGTGCAACATCTCCACCGACACCTGGGAGTCCCTGGCCAAAGACCGCCCTAAGTGGAAGAAGTGCATCCAGGAGGGCGCTGAGCATCTCAAGTCTCATTGCCGATTGCATGCAGAAGACAAGCGCAGGCAGCGGAAAAAAGGTGCGGCAAACCTGTCTCATCCTCCCTTACCCTCAACGACTATCTATCCTATCTGTGGCAGGGGCTGTGGCTCTCGTATTGGATTGTTCAGGCACCGAAGGACTCATTCTAAGAGTGGAAGCAAGTCTTCCTCGATTCTGAGGGACTGCCTATGTTGATGATGATGAGATCTGCTGCATGCTGCATAACCTGGTCATTATTAGGGGACGAGCCAGCAGTACCACCTGAGGAGGAGGAGGAGGATCCCCGTCGCCCCAGAGCTAGGAGGCGTCGACCCATCGCCACCCTGGAAGGGCCGAATGCAGACTGGCCAACACCCTCCTGGGATGGTGCGTCCCCACATATATGGAGGTGCCTGACACCTCCCCTGCAATCTCCCTCCATGCATCATGTACTGGCGGTCTGCCAGGTCTCCCCATGTCAGGAAATAGTATTCTTCTTCTGTCCTCTACACCGTCCGTCCATCAGTGTCTCCAGCTCCCTATCAGTGAAGCTGTTGGCTCTCCTTGCACCTCTTACACCAGCCATCTTTCCAACCTCCTTCCCGCCTCAGGACCTTGCTGCAAACCTTGGCCTTTTTTGCTGGTTCATTAGAAACCCTTAGCTGCATGCTGAATTTCTCAGTGGTGACAACGCTCAAATTAAGACAGCCACACCGCTAAAAAATCCACTTTGGAAGGGTTCATTAGCGCTGGAAACCATGTGTTCACTTTTGGAGCTGAATATGGGGTGGCCCAGCCACTCAAGAATTTTGGCGCTAATGACCACAAAAAGGTGGGGGGGGAGCACCAGCTTTTCAGCGGTACTGAATTTCAGGCCCTGGTGACAATGAAGCTACTGCATTGTTGTAAAAACCCCACTGTTTACTGATGTTCTTCAGGAAAGGAAACCTGCCATCTTTACCTGGTGCGGCCTATATGTAATTCCAGTATCACACCAATACGGTTGATTCATAACAGCCCTCTGAAGTGGCCTAGCGAATCGTCCATTGTTTCAAATCAATACCATCACCATCTTCTCAGAGCAACTAGTATTGGGCAATAAATGCTGGCCTTGCCAGCAATGCCCACATCCCAAGAATGATTTTTTTTTTAAAAGGAACTATTTATTTGGGATGCTTTTCATGTGGAGCCACAAGTAAACTGATGTGTCCCATTCAAATCCACTGGCTTCATTCTACCAGTAAAGTGGTTGACAATGGACTACTTTTCATCTTACTGTACAGATCTCGTTTCACAGAAACATAGAAACATAGAACATAGAAACAGAGAAAATAGGTGCAGGAGTAGGCCATTTGGCCCTTCGAGCCTGCACCGCCATTCAATGAGTTCATGGCTGAACATGCAACTTCAGTACCCCATTCCTGCTTTCTCGCCATACCCCTTGATCCCCCTAGTAGTAAAGACTACATCTAACTCCTTTTTGAATATATTTAGTGAATTGGCCTCAACAACTTTCTGTGGCAGAGAATTCCACAGGTTCACCACTCTCTGGGTGAAGAAGTTTCTCCTCATCTCGGTCCTAAATGGCTTACCCCTTATCCTTAGACTGTGACCCCTGGTTCTGGACTTCCCCAACATTGGGAACATTCTTCCTGCATCTAACCTGTCTAAACCTGTCAGAATTTTAAACGTTTCTATGAGATCCCCTCTCATTCTTCTGAACTCCAGTGAATACAAGCCCAGTTGATCCAGTCTTTCTTGATATGTCAGTCCCGCTATCCTGGGAATCAGTCTGGTGAACCTTCGCTGCACTCCCTCAATAGCAAGAGTGTCCTTCCTCAAGTTAGGAGATCAAAACTGTACACAATACTCCAGGTGTGACCTCACCAAGGCCCTGTACAACTGTAGCAACACCTCCATGCCCCTGTACTCAAATCCCCTCGCTATGAAGGCCAACATGCCATTTGCTTTCTTAACCGCCTGCTGTACCTGCATGCCAACCTTCAATGACTGATGTACCATGACACCCAGGTCTCGTTGCATCTCCCCTTTTCCTAATCTGTCACCATTCAGATAATAGTCTGTCTCTCTGTTTTTACAACCAAAGTTGATAACCTCACATTTATCCACATTATACTTCATCTGCCATGCATTTGCCCACTCACCTAACCTATCCAAGTCACTCTGCAGCCACATAGCATCCTCCTCGCAGCTCACACTGCCACCCAATTTAGTGTCATCCACAAATTTGGAGATACGACATTTAATCCCCTCATCTAAATCATTAATGTACAGTGTAAACAGCTGGGGCCCCAGCACAGAACCTTGTGGTACACCACTAGTCACTGCCTGCCATTCTGAAAAGTACCCATTTACTCCTACTCTTTGCTTCCTGTCTGACAACCAGTTCTCAATCCACGTCAGCACACTACCCCCAATCCCATGTGCTTTAACTTTGCACATTAATCTCTTGTGTGGGACCTTGTCTGAAAGTCCAAATACACCACAACAACTGGTTCTCCCTTGTCCACTCTACTGGAACCATCCTCAAAAAATTCCAGAAGATTTGTCAAGCATGATTTACCTTTCACAAATCCATGCTGACTTGGACCTATCATGTCACCTCTTTCCAAATGCGCTGCTATGACATCCTTAATAATTGATTCCATCATTTTACCCACTACCGATGTCAGGCTGACCGGTCTATAATTCCCTGTTTTCTCTCTCCCTCCTTTTTTAAAAAGTGGGGTTACATTGGCTACCCTCCACACCATAGGAACTGATCCAGAGTCTATGGAATGTTGGAAAATGACTGTCAATGCATCCGCTATTTCCAAGGCCACCTCCTTAAGTACTCTGGGATGCAGCCTATCAGGCCCTGGGGATTTATCGGCCTTTAATCCCATCAATTTCCCCAACACAATTTCCCGACTAATAAGGATTTCCCTCAGTTCCTCCTTCTTACTAGACCCTCTGACCCATTTTCGATCCGGAAGGTTGTTTGTGTCCTCCTTAGTGAATACCGAACCAAAGTACTTGTTCAATTGGTCTGCCATTTCTTTGTTCCCCGTTATGACTTCCCCTGATTCTGACTGCAGGGGACCTACGTTTGTCTTTACTAACCTTTTTCTCTTTATATATCTATAGAAGCTTTTGCAATCCGTCTTAATGTTCCCTGCAAGCTTCCTCTTGTACTCTATTTTCCCTGCCCTAATCAAACCCTTTGTCCTCCTCTGCTGAGTTCTAAATTTCTCCCAGTCCCCGGGTTCGCTGTTATTTCTGGCCAATTTGTATGCCACTTCCTTGGCTTTAATACTATCCCTGATTTCCCTTGATAGCCACGGTTGAGCCACCTTCCCTTTTTTATTTTTACGCCAGACAGGGATGTACAATTGTTGTAGTTCATCTATGCGGTCTCTAAATGTCTGCCATTGCCCATCCACTGTCAACCCCTTAAGTATCATTCGCCAATCTATCCTAGCCAATTCACGCCTCATACCTTCAAAGTTACCCTTCTTTAAGTTCTGGACCATGGTCTCTGAATTAACTGTTTCATTCTCCATCCTAATGTAGAATTCCACCATATTATGGTCACTCTTCCCCAAGGGGCCTCGCACAACGAGATTGCTAATTAATCCTCTCTCTTTACACAACACCCAGTCTAAGATGGCCTCCCCCCTGAGTTGGTTCCTCGACATATTGGTCTAGAAAACCATCCCTTATGCACTCCAGGAAATCCTCCTCCACCGCATTGCTCCCAGTTTGGTTAGCCCAATCTATATTCATATTAAAGTCACCCATGATAACTGATGCACCTTTATTGCATGCACCCCTAATTTCCTGTTTGATGCCCTCTCCAACATCACTACTACTGTTTGGAGGTCTGTACACAACTCCCACTAACGTTTTTTGCCCTTTGGTGTTCTGCAGCTCTACCCATATAGATTCCACATCATCCAAACTAATGCCCTTCCTAACTATTGCATTAATCTCCTCTTTAACCAGCAATGCTACCTCACCTCCTTTTCCTTTTATTCTATCCTTCCTGAATGTTGAATACCCTTGGATGTTGAGTTCCCAGCCCTGATCATCCTGGAGCCACGTCTCTGTAATCCCAATCACATCATATTTGTTAACATCTATTTGCACAGTTAATTCATCCACCTTATTGCGGATACTCCTTGCATTAAGACACAAAGCCTTCAGGCTTGTTTTGTTAACACCCTTTGTCCTTTTAGAATTATGATGTAGTGTGGCCCTTTTTGTTTCTTGCCTTTGTTTACTCGGCCTTCCACTATTGCTTTTTACCTTTCTACCATCTGTTTCTGACTCCATATTACTGTCTCGCGGCATAGGTTCCCATCCCCCTGCCATATTAGTTGAAACACTCCCGAACTGCATTAGCAAATGTTACCCAAGGATATCAGTTCCAGTCCTGCCCAAGTGCAGACCGTCCCCTTTGTACAGGTCCCACTTCCCCCAGAACTGGTTCCAATGTCCCAGAAATTTGAATCCCTCCCTCTTGCATCACTGCTCACGCCACGTATTTATTCTAACTATCCTGCTCCCTCTATTAGCACGTGGCACTGGTAGCAATCCAGAGATTACTATCTTTGAGGTCCTACTTTGTAATTTAACTCCTAGCTCCCTAAATTCAGCTTGTAGGACCTCTTCCCGCTTCCTACCTATATCGTTGGTACCTACATGTACCACGACAACTGACTGTTCACCCTCCCTCTCCAGAATGCTCTGCAGCCGCTGCGAGACATCCTTGACTCTTGCACCAGGGAGGCAACATACCATCCTGGAGTCTCGGTTGCAGCCGCAGAAACTCCTATCTATTCCCCTTGCAATAGAGTACCCTATCACTATAGCTCTCCCACTCTTTTTCCTGCCCTTCTGTGCAGCAGAGCCACCCATGGTGTCATGAACCTGGCTGCTGGTGCCTTCCCCTGGTAAGTCATCTCCCCCAACAATATCCAAAAAGGTATGTCTGTTTTGGAGGGAGATTACTGCAGGGGACTCCTGCATTCCCTTCCTGCTCTCGCCTTGTCACTTGGTCACCCATTCACTATCTGTCCTAACCTTTACCTGCGGTGTGACCAACTCACTAAATGTGCTATCCACAACATTCTCAGCATCACGCATGCTCCAGAGTGAGTCCATCCGCAGCTCCAGTGCCGTCATGCAGTCTGTCAGGAGTTGCAGCTGGACACACTTTCCGCACACATAGTAGTCAGGGATACTTCACATAGCAAGGAGGAGCATGACACGGGTCCGAGCTCTCCTGCCATGACTTAACCCTTAAATTAATTTACTTACTAAAATTTACTTAAACACCAAACAGCTACTTAGTAGTTCGCTGCCAATTAAACCAATCTAAAAGTCAGTCTAAAAGCGAGTTACACTTACCAGTCAAACAGCCAACCACTTACCAGCTTGGCTGTGACGTCACCTCTCGATTTCGCACCCCTCTATCTTTGTCTGCAGCTGGTTGGGCTGGTCTCTGGGCCTCTGTCTCCTACTCTCGCACTCCTTATCAGCTGCTCTAGTGTCAGCACTGGTAGGAAAAACAAGACAAAACAGCACCTGCCACCCCCACTTGCCCTTAAAACTCACCCACTTACCAAATCCACGAATGCCACTCTATGCTGCTGCACTCCGTGCTCTGCATGAGCTGCCTCTTTTTAAACTGTATCTAGGTCAGATGACTCACTACTGGTCAGTCGTTTACAGAACTGGTTTTAACTAATTGCTAATTGCCTCCTACTGGAGAGTTACCTTGTTTTTCTCTGCCCAAACCTGAAAGATTACCAACTATTTAACTTTTCCCTTTTAAATTAAACTGCTACTTACTTAGAAGTACACTGTCATGGGCTCGTGAGGCTGTGGTATGCATTACCAGATTTAGTGCTTGAAGCAGAGACCATGTCAACATTTAAGAATTGATAGATGCATGAGGGAAAGTGGAATAAAAGGACATGAGAATAAAGCATGTACTTGGGATTAGGCATATTGCTCATGTATAAGTATAAACATCAAGACGCCTGTTGTTATTGTGGTAATGGCCGCCCCGACCTGTGTGAGAACACCACTGCAGGTCGGGGCTATAAATAGAGCTGGAGCACCGGGCCCTGGAACATAGTGGCGGAGGTGCGGCAAATGAGGGTATGGGGCCCAGAAGAGCCGAGGGCCCAGGGACTGCACGGACCAGTCCACACTGCAACATGTGTGCGCACTAGGTCCGTGCAGCAGAGCAGGTCTCCAGTCGTCCTGGTTAATCCTTGCCACAGGATAAAGGCCTAGCTCTGTCAAGCCCGTGTGGTGGCTGATGTGCAACGGTCACCACACGTTAAAAAAATCCACGCACAGGCATCTTCCACCCCCTCAACTGGAGTTCAGGACTAGAACAATGGATCCTTCATTGAAACATCTGAGAACTCTCATGGAAGCAAGTCATCCTCGTTCGAGGGACCGCCTTTGATGATGAATGTTTAAGATTTGTGTTAAGATTAAGGTTCGGCCAAATGGCGTGTTCCCATGTCATAATTTCTATGCAATTCAGAATTGTGGAAGGCACACTTACATCATTCTTCCATCAAACCTTCAGACACAGCTCTGAGAATATGTCATTCATAATTTGAAATCCATTTATAAGATGATTTATGTTTCAAAGTAGTTTCATGTTACTTTTATTTGGGTAATTTAGAAATAATTTCCAAAATTTTAATTGCAAAATATCTGAACCATAATTGCAATCCTCCTCCTCCCATCTAATCCTTTCAGTTAGGAGAGGAACATGTCCTCCCTCAGGGCACGCTCACATTTGTCATTGTTGACAATAATGGTTTCATCAGCAGCCAGGTGGCAAGCTTAAGTAAAAGAAGTAGCTCCAGCCCTTGTGAATCTTCTTTCCCTTCCCAGAGATAGCTCCGGTGATGAAATAGCTTCCAAAGACAGTAAATATTAACCAAGACAGGTTCATTTTCTGGTCTCTTGGTTGGAAATCTAACTCGATCATATCAAGAGAGAGATGTTTCTGTTGAGTAACACAAATCTTAAAGATTACCACAATAACAACAGGTAGTAGCCTGTAAAATTGCTCTGGCAAATCTTGCAATGTTGAATCATAAGGCTACAGCTATCTCCCTTAAACAAACGTGTAACTATACAAAAATCTGTAACCATGTCAATCAAACACGTCTAATATTGACTGGAACTTGGGAAAATACTGATGTTACTGAATTATGCAACTGATGTAAAGATGCAACATAATGAGCAGAGCTAAGTGGGACAGCTTCAGAACAGATCCAGCAGCTCAAAACTGGGCATCCATGAGATGCTGTGGGCCATCAGTAGCAGCAGAATTGTATTCCACCACAATCTGTAACTTCATGGCCCAGCATATCCCTCACGCTACCATTACCATCAAGCCAGGGGACCAATCCTAATTCAATGAGGAATGCAGAAGAACATGCCAGGAGCAGCATCAGGCGTACCTAAAAATGAGGTGCCAGCCTGGGGAAGCTGCAACACAGAACTACATGAATGCTAAACAGCAGAAGCAGCATGCTATAGACAGAGCTAAGCGATCTTACAATCAACGAATCAGATCAAAGCTCTGCAGTCCTGCCACGTCCAGTCGTGAATGGTGGCAGACAATTAAACAACTTACGGGAGGAGGAGGCTCCATGAATATCCTCATCCTCGATGATGGTGAATCCCAGGATGCAAGTGGAAAAGGCAAGGCTGAAGCATTGGGAACCATCCTCAGCCAGAAGTGCTGAGTGGATGATCCATATCAGCCTCCTCCTGAGGTCCCCACCATCACAGAAGCCAGTCCTCAACCAATTCGATTCACTCCACTTGATATCAAGAAGCGGCTGAGCGCACTGGATACAGCAAAGGCTATGGGCCCCAACAACATCCTGGCTGTCATGCTGAAGACTTGTGCCCCACAACTAGCCGCGCCTCTAGCCAAGCTGTTCCAGTACAACTACAACACTGGCATCTAGCCGACAATGTGGAAAACTGCCCAGGAATGTCCTGTCCACAAAAAGCAGGAAAATTCCAATCTGGCCAATTACCACCCCATCAGTCTACTCTCAATCATCAGCAAAGTGATGGCGGTTTTGTCAACAGTGCTATCAAGTAGCACTTACTCACCGATGGCCAGTTTGGGTTCCGCCAGGACCACTTGGATCCAGATCTCATTATAGCCTTGGCCCAAACATGGACAAAAGAGCTCAATTCCAGAGGTGAGATGAGAGTGACTGCCTTTGACATCAAGGCAGCATTTGACTGAGTGTGGAATGAAGGAGCCCTTGTAAAAGTGAAGTCAAGGGGGGCAAACTCACCACTGACTGGAGTCATACCTAGCACAAAGGAAGATGGCTGTGGTTGGTTGGCACCCCATCCACCAAATTAGTCATTCACTCCCTCAACCATCAGCACAAAATGTATGGAAGCAACTCACCAAGGCTTCTTCGGCAGCATCTCACAAACCCATGACCTCTACCACCTAGAAGGACAAGGGCAGCAGGTGTCTGGGAACACCACCACCTGCAAGTTCCCCTCCAAGTTACACACTTTCCTGACTTGGAAATATATCGCCGTTCCTTCATCGTTGCTGGGTCAGAATCCTGCAGCTCCATCCCTAACAGCACTGTGGGAGCACCTTCACCACACGGACTGCAGCGATTCAAGAAGGCGGCTCCCCACCACCTTCTCAAGGGCAATTAGGGATGGGCAATCAATGCTGGCCTTGCTAGTTACATCCACATCCCAGATACGAATAAAAGAAACGGAGAGAGTTTAGCCTTTCTTGCCAAGCTGCGCATTCTGTTGCAAACTGATTAACTATGGATTAGCAAGACTAAACAGGGATTACAAAAGATGAAAAGGATTTAAGAATATAAAAATTCAATGATTAATGTGGTAAATCTAGAATTAAACTGTGTTTAATTCTCAATTTTGTTCTTTATTTTGAATACATTTTTGATGTACAAGTTGTACAAATTATATAATGCTCCCTTAATGATGCAGACTGTTAAGTTAATGGGCTGAAAATGGTGGCCTCGCTGGGACTGTACGGAGTGCACACGGACACGGACCCGGCGAGGCCTCGCAAAAGCCGGTTCTCGGGAAGCGATGAGCATATGCCGAGAACTGGCTTTTCCGATCTGTCAAGATTGCTTCTGACAGATTCTACGCATCCCCAGGAGAAGGGCGTCTGTGCGGGAGAGATTAGGCTATTTGCCCAACTCATGCCCAGCAAATGTCCTTCAAACTTTTACGCCTGGTAAAAGCAGGCCCATAGTCTATTTTTACCAGTGAAACACTTTTAAAACATATAAAAATTAAATTTAAACATTTATTTTTTAAATCCTATTTGTAAGATGTTTATTTCTAACCCTATTAAAACACATTAAAAAAAATTCCAAAAAATATATTTTATAAAACATTTAATTACATTTAATTTCAATTAATTTTAAATATGTGAAGTGTTTTATTTATTTATTATGCTGTGTTTCGGTGCTTTAGGGGGTTTCTCATTGATAGCAATGGGAACTCACACAAACAGAGCTCCCATTTTTATCAACGTGAATACTGCACAGTGATTGGTGGTCCAGGCCCACGTGTACATAGGTACGTGAAAGACATATTGCCATGCGCTGTGCAGTGAATCTAGACCTCCGAACGGAATCCTACGTTCCTCCAGGACCACCAGGTACTTTCGTAACATTTTTTCAAGTCGGAGGCATTCGTACGAAGGAAGCCTCCGACCGCAATTTCCCCCCCCAATGAGTAGTTTGCATCTTAGTGACCAGGAAAGGCTCAGATGCGATTCACAATCTGAGTTAGCTGAGCTCAGTGGTTCCATTGGTATGGTGCCTATAATTGGCTTCAGGACCCTTGAGTTAGAAAGAGGACAAATGAGTCAGGGTTCCCCTTCCTGATCATTATCCAGTGCATGTGTGTGCAGATGTCAGACGAGGCCATCGCTGGAGTCCCAAGCAGCAATGTACACATGATGCCCTGTGTCCAGTGCAGAGAAGGTTGGTGTGGATGTTGGTGCTGCTGATGTGCCCAATGATGCTGGTGTTGGGGCTGATCATGTTGGGAATCTGAGGACCAAGGTGAGATTTTTTCAAAGGCACCGAAGCTAACAGAATAGATGGCAGGTGAGGTTGAGATGACAGAAGCGATCTGTCAATGGTGAGAGAGGTTGTTCCAATGAGGTGACACTGGATAAAGAGTTTGCTCCAAACACTTTCTAGCTGCATAAAGGTCAATCTGTCTTCTAAATGCAGTAAGCAACTGCTCCTAACCTTGGAAAGTGAAGACCTACAAAATGGGAGCTTTCATAGATCATTTTCAGCTGTTAGGTTAGTGAATCATTCGATGCTGACACAACACCCGACCTACTTACCTGACATGATAACCACATTCCGGGAAACTAATTAAAAACTTGGAAAAATGGTAAGTACATGGTAAAATCCTGCTTAACTACCTTTTAACAAGCTTTTAACGATCTAAATTGGCTGACCCGCTGCTTGGTGTTGGGTCATTCAGGAATGACAGACCCCACACTTGGGAAACTGATAAGGAGGCGGGTTTACAGCGGGATTGAAAAATTTCCAGCCAAGGAGAGGGAAAGAAAGATTGAATTAAGAGAAAAAGGAAAAAGAGAGACAAATGAAAAGTTAAAAATATTGGGGGAGAAATTCGGTCGCGCCTTTGTTGTGGCGCTAATCGAGGCGGAGCGGTACTGTTAGCGCCTGGAAACAGTTTGGGCCTGCTGCCCAGAAATTCATCAGAATCGGTCGAAGAGCTGACAGGGGCAGCCATTGCACAGCAGAGCTGGGAGGACGCTAACGAAAATGACGGCGCTAAATTTAATGAAGCCATTGCGCATGCGTCGAACTTAGATACAGATCCCAGGAAAAGCCGGTTCTTAAAGGTGTGGCATAGTAACGCACTCATTAAAGTTTTCAAAAGCGCTATTTCTCAAGCTGAACTCTTATGTCTGTCTGCTGCTGCAAACTCAGAGACTCGCGCACCGTGCTGTGTGTAAACGTTGCACTGACTGTGATCTCCGAGGGAAGCGCTTCCTCATCCCTAAAAGTAGTCACCAGTTAATGACTCTGCAAGCCTGTACTGACTGTTTTTCTGGATGTTATTATTGGCGGGCGCTCAATGAGGCGCACGCACTGAATTTACCGACCGGGGACCAAGCGTACGCAATGCACCAGGATGACATCAGGATCGGAGCGATCGTCAGCAGCCAGGCCTTAGCAGTTGGCACCCTGGTAAACCTCTACTGAATTTTCAGTCGGGGTGCTAAAAGGTGGGCGCCTGGTCGCTAAGCTCTAACGCTTGCCTTAATGCACCCTCTAACCGTTAACTGAGGCTATAAGACAACCGAAAATCTAGCCCAAAGTGTAAAAATTTTAAATTTTACCTTTTCTAAAATCTCCAACAATTCACTACCTCAAGGTAATTGTTGGAGCGGATTTTTGGACATATACTTGACTAGTATACGGGACCAAACATTTGTTTTTATTTTCCCCTTTAATGAATTTTGTAAGGGACAATACTGATGCATTATGCTTTATATAAAAAAACACAGTTAGACTTCAGGTATGCTGGCCTTGAGTTATGGAGATAGGAAAGTGAGATAATGAACGACTGGAGAGATAAGTGCTGGGTATGTTTGTTTATACCGGTGCCAAAAAGCCTGCACTTGTTTATAATGCCCTGTCACAATGCAGGCTGGTTTATATCAAGAGCTCAGCCTTGGATATGAAAAGCTTTGTAGACCTTGTAATGCGATGATTAGACTTAAGGACTAGTGCTAAAGCATGTGATGTAAAGTGACGTAATTTATAAGATAAAAGAACCTCACTGGAGATACCAAATTGAGAAGTGGTTCAGAGACAGGGGTCTCTAACACTTCTCCCAAAGCTTTGTCTCCGATTTAATAAACCGCTCTTTATATATTATACAGTCTCGGAAATATTTTTCCACAACAAAATGGCTTCACGAACAAGATGCTGTCCGATCAGACGTAATCACTTAAGACAGTATCTGGAATCTGGTGTTAGAGACTGAAAAGAGAGGTGTACGGGCACGACGGGATAGTGTATAAGATACGAGTAAAGAGATAGCGGGAAGAGGCTGACTAACCAGTTTGAGTTGTCCCTTTAGTAAATAAGGTCGGTGCGGAAGGGAACTGATCACTCCAACCTAGAGCCGAAAACTCCAGTGGTAAGGAAACACGCTAGCTTTGTTGCGAAGACAAAGGGTCTCCACAGAGTAGTCGTGGCCTTGAGTATTACAGAAATAAAGGGAAACGTCTGAAACTGGCGAACATGGAAGGTAAGGAAGGGAATGTAAAACGCGGGCTGCCAGGTCATTAATTAATTCCTATCATTAATTGTAACTTGCGTAATTACGTAATGCCATAAAAAAAGCTGATAGTGACTATCTTAAGTGACATATGGATCCAGACATAAGCTTTGTTGAATGAAGAGAGACTTTTGTGAGTGTCTATTTTGAATGAAGAGAGTACTTGAGTGGTTTTGACTGTGGAATGAATGAAAGCCTGTTTGGGAAGGTGTGGAGTTGCCTGCCTGTTTTAGCTCCACCCACTCTTTCCAAACAGAGTGAAAACATTTTTTACCCTTCGTAGTGTTGTCCTGTATGTGGGAAGTTTAAGAAACTGTGAACCTTATGGTATTACATTTTAAGTTAGAAACGAAGGTGTGGATATATTCGGATGATAAGTTACGGAGCTAGGAAATGCACAAAGGATAGGTTTGTTGATTAAAAGATTAAAAAAATACATGGTCCCGGTAGTAAAAAAAAAGAATTTATTTGACACGCTCATTTACTTGTCGAAAGAAAACATGCAATTGGGTTGAAAGACATAAATTTAGTCGAGGTATGCGATAAAGAATGCCTTTTAAAACGCTCCCATTTTCCTTTGTGTAAAACCTTGACACGAAAGCTTCTGGCTCAGTAAAAAAAAAGAGTTTTAAATTTAGAAATACCTTCAGGGATCAGGTCAAACTCCTGGGCGAGTGGTGAGCTATCTGTGAAGGTGTAAAAGGGACTTTTGAAAAAGGCGAAAGCAGTAAGCTTTAGCAGTTTAGAAAAGAAAAAGATAAAGCAGGAAAAGATCTCTGCCACGGGAACAGGAGGAGGGCAGAAAAGGGGGACTTGCCATAATTGTGGAAAACCGGGCCATTTTGCCAGAGAATGCAAAGGGAAAGGCAGTGAAAAGCAATGTACGTATTGTGGTACGAAAGGGCACCTGGAAGCGACATGCTATGGTAAAAATCGCTATCCTAATAAGGCAAGGACCCTGTCAGAACAGGAATACCAGAAGTGGCAGGCGTACTAAGCCACCCGGTGATGTCCGGCGGGCCCTGTACAAAGTAAAAAGGAGGGAAGGATATATGTGTCTGCACTAGTAGGGGGCCGACAGTGTGAGATGCTAGTGGACACGGGAGCCTCAATATCCATTACCAATATGCCCCTTCCCGTCACCGACAAGAAGGCTCTGATAAACGGAATAAAGGGGACGGCCCACACTGGCCTACCTGAGCACCACCCAATTGGTGGAAATTGATAACTTATAATTACCCATGAGATTTTACGTATGCAAGAATCGTGAGGGAACAATATTGGGGAATGATGTAATGAGGGAATTTAAGGCCCTGATTGATTGCGACAAGGGGAAACTGACATGGCCAAAGGCGGATGGCAGTAAGGGAGATTTAGGACAGATAGCCCACCATGTGGAAAGTATAGGTGTAGCTACAGTCACAAAAACTGACTGGCTTATCGGGACTGGAGGGTAAGGAGGCATATATGCCTCTGTGCCCGGAGTCTGGGCACAGACAAAATTGGATACTGGAAAGGCGAAGCTGGATCCTATTAAAGTCCCTGGACCACCTCATAAACCACATCGACAGTACCCTATAAGACCTGAAGCTAGAACAGCGGTTGTAGAAATAGTAAAAGGGCTAGTGGAAAAGGGTATCTTAAAAGAAACAGTTAGCACCATTAACTCCCCAACATGGCCGGCAGGGAAACCAGATGGGAGTTATAGACTCACTATCGACTACACTGCCCTTAACAAGGTCACCCCCAAATTACACCCGATAGTGGCCAGCCCCTCCACAATCCTTAATGGATTATCCCCTGAACATAAGATCTTTACAGTCCTGGACATAGCCAATGGTTTTTGGGCCCGTCCCCTCGACCCAGAATCACAAGAAAAATTTGTCTTCACGATGGAGGATAAACAATATACTTGGACCCGATTACCACAAGGATTCCATAATAGTCCTGCCATATTCCATCGAGTCATGAGTGATATACTAAAACAAATAGAGGTACCGGCAGGAAATAGTATTTTACAATATGTCGACGACATATTAATAGCCTCAGAAACCAAAGAAGGACATCAGGCAAACCTATACTTAGTATTAAGGGCTCTGGAAACGGCGGGCCTTAAGGTTAACCCCAAAAAGGCCCAGGTAGGGAAATCCCAGGTCCTGTACCTAGGGTACTGCCTCTCAAAAAGGCTGAAAGAAATGCCCTCGGATAGAAAAAAGGCTGTCAAGGACATGCCTAGACCAGTAACGGTAAGGGGGGTGAGTAAGGTACTGGGCTTCTTTAATTACAGCCGGAACTTTATCCCTGATTTTGCAAAAATTGCTGAGCCAATACAAAGATTAGTGAAAGGGGGGAAACCGGCCCTAGACCTCAAAGAGTGGGGCCCTGAACAAGAACAGGCATATAGTAAACTCAAGTCAGAACTAGTCTCCGCACCTGGATTGGGACTACCTGACATGGGTAAGGATTTCCACATCCACTGTAACAATGAAGGTGGGTTCTATATGGCCGTGGTCACCCAAGATCACGGGGATAAAAGGAGACCTATAGCCTATTACTCTACCACCGAAAGCCCGGTGGTGACTGGGTTATCCAGATGTATAGCCGCGCTAGATTGTGCAGCTTGGGCGGTAAAAATAAGCGAGCCTGTGGTGATGACTGGAAACATCATTCTCCACACTAAACACACATTGGTAGAAATGTTAAACACAGGAAAACTGAGAACCGTATCTAATATGAGACGGGCAAAGTGGGAAGCAGTCCTCTTAACACCCAACAAAGCGGTAACCATAATTAGGGATGTAGGAAGCAACCCCGCAGAAGGTATGATGGGTGAAGGAGAACCCCACTTTTGCGAAGAGGTATGTGAGGATATGGAAGAGGATAGAATAAAAGATGCCCCCCCCTTCAAACCGCAGAACAAACCTTGTTTGTGGACGGCTCACGAAAATACGTAGAGGGACTACCTCGTACCGGATGGGCTGTAGTTAACCAGGATCTAGAGACAGTTGAATCAGGGCGAATTAATGGGGGGTCATCAGCTCAAGTGGCAGAACTGGTAGCCCTCACCCGGGCACTGGAATTATCGGAAAATAATATTGTTAATATCTATACGGACAGTAGATATGCATTCGGGGTAGTACACGATTATATGACAGCATGGGGGAGAAGGGGTTTTATCACAACTAGCAGACATCCCATAAAGCATCAGCTGAGAATAGAAGCTCTTTTAGCAGCCAGTAATAAACCAAAACAGGTAGCGGTTATTAAAATTAAAGCCCACAGGAGAGAGCCGGACCGAACCAGTCCAGATTGGCTGAGTCACCAGGGAAATAAAGCTGCAGCCATAGCTGCACAGAAGGCATTAGAACAGGAAGAGTGTGAGGAAGCCTCAGTCAGTGCCGCTGGGGCCCGAGACCAACAGATAAGTATTGAGAAACTACACCAGGACACTTCTGAGGAGGAAATAGGTATGTGGACAAAGCAGGGCGCAACGCAAGGGAAGGATAACGTTTGGAGACGAAACGACAAGGTAATGGCGCCTGAATGCATACAGAATACCTTATTGGAGTTGCATCATGGCCTGTCTCATTCAGGACGAGAGGCCATGACCGGGAGTCTTGGAAGAGATTGGTAGTGGAAAGGGATGGCGTGAGATATCGCCAAATATTGCCATGATGCATTACGTGCGCACAATATAATCCAGGCAGGCCCATTAAAATTAAAATGGGACACCAGCCCCGTCCATGGGGGCCATGGGAACACGTACAAATTGATTTCACAGGTCCTTTGCCCCCATCCCACGGAAAAAGATATTGCCTAGTGATTATAGATCAATTTACCCGATGGGTAGAAGCTTTCCCCACATGTGATTGCACTGCCTCAACTGTGGCAAGGATATTGACCGAGCAGGTGATTCCCCGATGGGGAGTGCCTCTTCAAATAGATTCCGACCAAGGCACCCACTTCACCGGGAAAATTGTAAAAACAATATGCCAGCTGATGGGCATAAAACAAAAATTCCACATCCCCTACCACCCGCAGAGTTCTGGAATGGTAGAGCGCATGAACCGTACCCTTAAGAACGCCCTGGCAAAGGCCATGCAAACGTCAGGAAAAACGTGGACAGAAGTATTACCCATTATATTGATGAAGTTAAGAGCCACGACAAACTGGACAACCGGATTAACTCCTTATGAACTAATGACAGGAAGGGCGATGCAATTACCAGAGAACATCATAACAGGGGGGGCCGATGTAGGCCCATTAAAAGACAAAATAAAATGGTATGTTTTGGAACTAAGTACTCAATTAAAAGGGATGCGGAAATTAGTTAGGGACAATCAGGAAGAAAGAGACGCGGAAGCAGAGCTTACAAAGCTCCCTGAAGTCCCGTTGGTGGGAAGTCGCATTATGGTAAGGGTCCTCCCGGGAAAACCGGGGTTTGCCCAAAAAATGGATAGGCCCGTATGAGGTTATAATCAGCAAGGACATTTGTGCCTGCATCGATGTTAAAGGGAGCGGACAATGGAAGCATTGGACCCAGCTTAAGGTTTTTGAACCAGCCGTTTAGCACACGTATTAGTTGTTGTTGTTTGTCTATTTACAGATTGACAGTGAGAGATTCTTCAAGCAAGCCATACGGCCATTTTGCCTTTGACTATTTGTTAAATATAGAGTAATAAGATGAAACTATATATTGCGATCGGTGCGATTATCATAGTTCGTGTTAGGTCCGGCCTGCTAGCTAGACCGAAACGAGAGTTACATGTAAATACCTTTTTGTACATGTCTTATGTTTTTGCGCAAAATGAGAACTTTTCCAGTTGCTGGGTATGTTCGCACATCCCCATACATAGCAAAGGAGGCATCCCTTTGAGGTCAATCTCCCTTAACAATTCGGAATTAGCGGAGTGGGTAATGCGACAAAACAGTACAGGGAAAGTAAATGATATTTGGAACCAGAGTGGGGATAAAGAAACGTGGAGATCGGGGGGGTTACCTTTTGGATCCATTGACGTATGGTACCAGCCGGAATACAATAGGTCGGTACGACCCCCGTTCCTGGTTTGGACCAACACCTCAGGAGTTGGAAGGCCCACCGCTGACATTTGTTTCATTAGAAACCTGACCGGTGAGGAAACAGGTTTTGTAGCAGGATACTTTAACCTCGCCAGGTGGAACATAATAGCCAGCGAAACAACAAACCAGGGGTTCTTTGAAATAGAGGGTTTGAAGAATCAGACAAGTAGTCAGGACTGGGACCCTCAGATTAGGTGGCGATGGGGGGCTGAGAGAGAGATTGGGATCGAATCTAACAGCATACAATGGCACTTATTTTGTGTGTGGGCATAAGGCCTACCCCTGGTTGCCTCAGAACTGGAAGGGGTCCTGTTATTTGGGATATGTGGTCCCCTTTTGTCAGACGGGTACATACTTTAGCAGAAGTACAGACACCAGGTCGACTAAGACGATATCTTACCCCGGTAGAGAGGCTATTTGGGGTCATGATGCTCCCATTCGGGATAGGACGTACCATGGATGAATTACATAATCTAAAGAGGGTACTGGAACAGATAGTTAACGACACTGCTGAAGCAATGGAGGGCATAACGGCTGAAATGGTAGCCATACGCACAGTGTGCCTTAATTGGTGCTGAATGTTGCACTTACATTCCCGATAATTCAGAAAACATAACCAACCTCGCTGATCACATAAGAAGGGAGGTAAAGAAGTTATCCACGATAGCAGGAGGATCTGGCTGATTTGACTGGCTGTTAGGGGAATCCTGGGGGTCCTATCTTATGCATGGAGTAATTATTCTGGTTGTAATAATAATTACTTGCTGTCTGATTATCGGGTGTTTTAATAACTGCTGTAAAGTTATGATGGCTCGACTGATGCCAGTAGCCAGTGTAATCGCCGAAGAAGAAGCACACCTGATGGAAATACCTGAAGACACCAAGGATGAAGAAACAGACGACGATGACACCGACCACTATCTTTGAAGGGTAGCCTAGAGCTACAGGCAAGGTGGACATACGGAACATCAGGGAAGTAACATACCCCAAAGGACGAATATATGATACCATGCTACTATCATTGTGGTCATCTGGATTTCGTGAACATCCTCCAGGACCAAAAGGGGGAATATTGTTGGAGCGGATTTTTGGACATATACTTGACTAGTATACGGGACCAAACATTTGTTTTTATTTTCCCCTTTAATGAATTTTGTAAGGGACAATACTAATGCATTATGCTTTATATAAAAAAAACACAGTTAGACTTCAAGGTATGCTGGCCTTGAGTTATGGAGATAGGAAAGTGAGATAATGAACGACTGGAGAGATAAGTGCTGGGTATGTTGGTCTGTACCGGTGCCAAAAAGCCTGCACTTGTTTATAATGCCCTGTCACAATGCAGGCTGGTTTATATCAAGAGCTCAGCCTTGGATATGAAAAGCTTTGTAAACCTTGTAATGCGATGATTAGACTTAAGGACTAGTGCTAAAGCATGTGATGTAAAGTGACGTAATTTGTAAGATAAAAGAACCTCACTGGAGATACCAAATTGAGAAGTGGTTCAGAGACAGGGGTCTCTAACACTTCTCCCAAAGCTTTGTCTCCGATTTAATAAACCTCTCTTTATATATTATACAGTCTCGGAAATATTTTTCCACAACAGTAATTGTTCACATTCTGGGCCCCGAGGTGTTGATTGGCAGTCATTAACAATTCTCCCATTGTTAAAGGATGCTTGCACTTTTAATTACTTAACTTTCTGTGGTGAGTTTAATGGGCAATTAATGTGCTAATGCAGCAAATTCATGAAACTCGCAGGGAGTTTAAGTGCGAGATGTTGCTTATGCTAAGCCAACACCGGAGCAGCGCAAATCATCCAGCAACTTATGGCGATTCGCAATTCTGGGTGTATCTCTCCCTCGCCTCAAGCTGCTGGCTATCTTCACATATTAATAATGCTGTGCATTGTTTACACGCTGTTATTTGTTCAGCAAATTCCAGCCACAAGCTTTTTTCACCTCATGAGCCAGTTAGATTGGCAGATGGGATGAACCTTTTTCACATATCCTCAAGACAGCTAGGAGCTTAATCAAGACGAGTAAGGAGTCATGGTTCCAATTAGACCAGCCCAATTTTGGGAAGGGGTCCTTCATTAGGCTTTAGGTCCCTTATGAACATATTCAAGGAGCCCATCTGTTTCAGGCATCCCCCCCTGGAATGCTTAACAATGTGCCCCACGAGTTTAGTAGTGGAGCCAATGCCTGCCCAGATTGGGCGCAGGTCATCCCAATACTGAACTGGGATGTTTTGCACCAGTTTTATATCCAAAAAACAAGCGCAACTCTTATGAATGAGGAGATCAGTGTGTTAGTGAGAAACTATATTGGTTCAGAAGATCAAGATGTAGATTCAGTTTGGATGGAGATAAGGAATAATAAGGGGAAAAAGTCACTGGTGGGCGTGGTCTATAGGGCCCCTAACAGTAGCTACACTGTTGGACGGAGTATAAATCAAGAAATAATCGAGGCTTGTAAGAAAGGAACGGCGATAATCATTGGCGATTTTAACCTTCATATTGATTGGACAAAGCAAATTGGCCAGGGTAGCTTTGAGGAAGAGTTTAGAGAATGTATCCGGGATAGTTTCTTTGAACAGTACCTTGCGGAACCAGCCAGGGAACAGGTACTATGTAATGAGATAGGATTTATAAACGGTCTCCTAGTAAAGGATCCTCTAGGAATGAGTGACCATAACGTGATTGAATTTTAAATTCAGTTGGAGGGTGAGAAAGTTTAATCTCAAACCAGTGTCCTAAGCTTAAATAAAGGAGAGTACAAAGGTATGAGGGCAGAGTTGGCTAAAGTGGACTGGGAAAATAGATTAAAGTGTAAGACGGTTGATGAGCAGTGGCAGACATTTAAGGAGATATTTCATAACTCTCCAGAAAAATATATCCAAATGAGAAGGAAAGGCTGTAAGAGAAGGGATAACCATCCGTGGCTAATGAAGGAAATAAGGGATGGTATCAAATTGAAAACAAGGGCATACAATGTGGCCAAGCTAGTGGGAGGCCAGAGGATTGGGAAACTTTTAAAAGCCAGCAAAGAACGATGAAAAAAATGATAAAGAGAGGGAAGATAGATTATGAAGGTAAACTAGCACGAAATACAAAAACAGATAGTAAGAGTTTCTACAGGTACATAAAAAGGAAAAGAGTGGCTAAAGTAAATATAGGTCCCCTAGAGGATGAGACTGGGGAATTTATAATGGGGAACAGGGAAATGACAGAGACTTTGAACAAATATTTTTTATCAGTCTTCTCAGTAGAAGACACCAAAAGTCATCATTGTAGGCAATCCCTCAGAATCGAGACTTGCTTCCACTCTTAACTTGAGTTCTTAGGTGGCTGAACAGTCAACGAGAACCACAGTCCCTGTCACAGGTGGGACAGATAGTCGTTGAGAGAAATGGTGGGTGGGACTGGTTTGCCGCACGCTCTTTCCGCAGCCTGCGCTTGATTTCTGCATGCTCTCGGCAACGAGATTCGAGGTGCTCAGCGCCCTCCCGGATGCACTTCCTCCACTTAGGGTGGTCTTTGGCCAGGGATTCCCAGGTGTCAGTGGGGATGTTGCACTTTATCAGGGAGGCTTTGAGGGTGTCCTTGTAACGTTTCTGCTGCCCATCTTTGGCTCATTTGCCGTGAAGGAGTTCTGAGTAGAGCGTTGCTTTGGGAGTCTCGTGTCTAGCAGGCAAACTATGTGGCCTGCCCAGCAGAGCTGATCAAGTATGGTCAGTGCTTCAATGCTGGGGAGGTTGGCCTGGTCGAGGACGCTAATGTTGGTGCGTCTGTCCTCCCAGGGGATTTGTAGAACCTTGCGGAGACAACGTTGGTGGTATTTCTCCAGCGACTTGAGGTGTCTACTGTACATGGTCCATGTTTCTGAGCCATACAAGAGGACAGGTATTACTACAGCTCTGTAGACCATGAGCTTGGTGAAAGTTTTGAGGGCCTGGTCTTCAAACACTCTTTTCCTCAGGGGGTCGAATGCTAAAAACATCCCACTAAAAACATCCCAATAGGAGATAATCAAGGTGTTATAGGGAGGGAGGAACTTAATACAATCACTATCACTAAAGAAGTAGTACTCGATAAAATAATGGGATTAAAGGTGGACAATCCCCTGGATCTGATGACTTGCATCCTCGGGTCTTAAAGAAGTGACCGCAGAGATAGTGGATGCATTGGTTGTAATCTACCAAAATTCCCTGGATTCTGGGGAGGTCCCAGCAGATTGGAAAACGGCAAATGTAATGCCCCTATTTAAAAAAGGAGGCAGAAAGAAAGCAGGAAACAATAGACCAGTTAGCTTAACATCTGTGGTTGGGAAAATGCTGGAGTCTATTATTAAGGAAGCAGTAGCAGGACATTTGGAAAAGCATAAGGCATGGTTTTAGGAAAGGTAAATCATGTTTGACAAAATTGCTGGAGTTCTTTGAGGATGTAACGAGCAGGGTGGATGAGGGGGAACCAGTGGATGTGGTGCATTTGGATTTCCAGAAGGTATTCGATAAGGTGCCACATAAAAGGTTACTGCATAAGATAAAAGTTCATGGGGATGGGGGTAATATATTAGCATGGATAGAGGATTGGTTAACTAACAGAAAACAGAGAATCAGGATAAACGGGTCATTTTCCGGTTGACAAACTGTAACTAGTGGGGTGCCGCAGGGATCGGTGCTGGGGCCTCAACTATTTACAATCTATATTAATGACATGGATGAAGGGACTGACTGTAATGTAACCAAGTTTGCTGATGATACAAAGATGGTTGGGAAAGCAAATTGTGAGGAGGACACAAAATTCTGCAAAGGGATATAGGTAGGCTAAGTGAAGGGCAAAAATTTGGCAGATGGAGAATAATGTCGGAAAATGTGAAGTTATCCACTTTGGCAGAAATAAATAGAAAAGCAAATGGAATGTTGGCCTTTATTGCAAGGGGGACAGAGTATAAAAGCAGAGAAGTCCTTCTACAACTGTACAATGTATTAGTGAGGCCACACCTGGAGTACTGTGTGCAGTTTTGGTCTCCATATTTACGGAAGGATATACTTGCATTGGAGGCTGTTGAGAGAAGGTTCACTAGGTTGATTCTGGAGATGAGGGGGTTGAGTTATGAAGATAGGTTGAGTAGGTTGGGCCTATACTCATTGGAGTTCAGAAGAATGAGAGGTGATCTTATCGAAACATATAAGATAATGAGAAGGCTCGACAAGATGGATGCAGAGAGGATATTTCCACTCATAGGGGAGACTAAAACTAGGGAGCATAGTCTCAGAATAAGGGGCTGCCCATTTAAAACTGAGATGAGGAGGAATTGCTTCTCTCAGAGGGTTGTAAATCTGTGGAATTCTCTGCCCCAGAGAGCTGTGGAGGCTGGGTCATTGAATATATTTATGGTGGAGATAGACAGATTTTTGAGTGATAATGGAATAAAGGATTATGGGGAGCGGGCAGGGAAGTGGAGCTGAGTCCATGATCAGATCAGTCATGATCTTGTTAAATCACGGAGCAGGCTCGAGGGGCCTAATGGCCTACTCCTGCTCCTATTTCTTTTGTTCTTTTGTTCTTGTGAATTTCTAGTCCAACAAGCTAATAGAATTGTAGAAATTACAGCCCAAAAGGACCCACTGCACCTGTGTCATTGCTAGCTCTGCAGCCTGAGCAACCTACTCTGATTCAATGTTCCTTCCCTGTCCACCTACCCTTTTATATTTGTCCTTTTGAAGTACTTTCCAATTCCCATTTGAATGATGTTACAATAGAATCACTGAATATATGTGCTTCATATATGTGCATTGGTCATCATAGTAAACAGGGCTTATTTGTGAAAAAGTAGTTCCAAGGGCTTCCAACATAATCATTGTAAAGCAGACAAATGATCTTTGAGCCTGTAACGAGATAATGTATAGCGCCCTCTAGCTAGGAGTTACTGATATAGTATAGCGCCCTCTACCTAGGAGGAATAGAGGGCTGGATTGAGAGAGATTGAGCTTCACATGGCTGACTGAGATCTCCCAAATAAATAGAGTTAAGTTGAACTAAGAGTGTTCAAGAGTCTGTAGAATATATGGTGTCAGAAGCGGAGACTTCTGATCTTTCGTTGAACATATCTACGACTGAAATATTAGAACTGTAAGACTTTTTCGAGCCTATCGAAATCGACGTTAAGCAGTGCAGTGCAGAGCGTGTTTCCTACACATCGCGCGTGGATCCGTGAAGGGCGATAAATAGTCATAAACTTGTAAAATCATCCAGAGACATTGGTAAAGTAAACTTAAAATTACATAAATTATTGTAGAGCTCGATTGAAAAAGTATTTCTACAATTACACGGCCACGATATTTTACTGTTAGACTTGCTCTAGTCCTCTGGGTATTTGAATTGTATACATGTATGTGACAAACTCAAAGTCCTAAACTGTAGCAAGCGATCATGACCACCGCGGTGCCAACTCCCACACACATTCCTCTCCCACCTCCATTGCAGGTGACTGGCGATTTAAAAGCTAACTGGGAAAAATTCAAACAGCTGTGGGACAGCTATGAAATTATCGCGAATATTGTGGAAAAACCAGATAGAGTTAGGGTTGCAACATATATCATTGCCATTGGTAGCGATGCCCTAGGTATCCACAATAATCTTCCCAACAAACCAGAGGAAGACAAGCAGGAAATTGAGATTATTTTGAAGCTCTGGGAAGAGTACTGTAAAGGTAACCAACATCATCTATGAACGGAACAGTTTAACAACTGTGTACAAGGGGACGAGCGGCTTGACAGATATCTCGTGAAAGTGAGAGAGCTAGCATTGTCATGTGATTTCAGCAATTTGAGGGATGATTTCATCAGAGACCGCATAATCTGCGGAATATCTGATAACACTGCATAAGAGATTGTTGCAAGAATCAAGCCTAACACTCGATAAATCTGTAAAGCTACAGAGGCCACAGTTGCGCAAATGAAATCCATGAAGCTCACTAAAACAGACTCTGGAGATGTCAAAGCTGTCAGACAGAAAACCCAACACACAAAGAAAGAATTAACAGACAAAGAGTTCACGAACAATTGCAGACATTGTGGCAAAAGACATGAGCTGTCAAAAGCTAAATGTCCAGCATATGGGAAGACCTGCACAAGTTTCGGCAAACTAAATCACTTTTCTCAAAATTGCAGACAAAGTGGATTGAGGCAGAAGTCTACATATAACCCAAAATATAAGGGCAAGTCAAAAGTTCATGCACTCTTTGAAGAGAGTTATGATTTTGATTTTGAAGTCATAACTGTAAAGATGCTTGGTAAAGTTGATCGCACAATCAAGGATAAAGCTGACAGAAGAGATCCTAACAAGATTATGGCTACCTCCTCCATTAATGGTAAAAATGCAAATAGATTGTGGGGTCACATGCAATGTGCTACCTCTTAGATACTTACCTAAAGACAAAGATAAAAGAATCTAAGACAATACTGTCACTATATGACAACCATGCATTCCAGTCGTAGGGACTTGTAATGTGCCACTGGAAAATACAAAGAACAAGCAAAAATATGTTGTGCCCTATGTGATCATTGAGGGCCAAAGTGCATCACTGATTGACTCACGCATTGCTCAACAGCTACAACTGCTAAAAGTGCAGCATCAGAATATCGCAGTGATAAATGAACCACGCGAATCGCAAGCTACGAACAAGGCAAACATCTCGCTAGCGCCAAAAACTGATGTCAATGATGCATATCGGAACTTGTTTAGGGACTTGGACACATGCCAGGGACAGTTCACCCTGAACTTAATGAATCAGCGACACCAGCTGTTATGCCACTCAGACGGGTGCCAATAGTGATCAAACAAACGCTAAAAGAGGAACTCGATCGTTTGGAAAATCGACAAATCATCACAAAAGTTGTTGAACCGACAGACTGGGCATCCAATCTAGTGACTGTACAAAAACCAAATGGAAAGATATGAGTATGCATCAACCCTCAATATCTGAACAATGCTCTTAAACATGGACACGATCCACTTTCTGTGATCGATGACATCTTGCCACAGATGTCAAATGTAAAGGTCTTCACTAAGGCATACTGCAAGGAGGGTTTCTTGCAATTTGAACTAGACACAGAGTCCTCCTACCTCACGACCTTCCAGACTCCATGGGGATGAAATTGATATAATAGAATGCCATTTGGCATCAATCCTGCTCCGGAAATCTTCCAGTAGAAACTAGACCAGAACCTCGAGGGTCTAGATGGAGTCTACAAGATTGCAGATGATACCTTGATCACTTAAAGAGGCCAATCACGATCATGACGCAAACTTATGCAAATTCATGCAGAGATGCAGAGAGCGAAACATCAAACTAAACTTTGATAAGTTCGAATACAAGAGCTCCCAAGTGAAATACATGGAACACATACTGTCGAGTGATAGACTCAAAGCCGATCCAAGCAAAGTGGTCGCAATCAACAAAATGCAGAAACCGCAGGATGTCGCAGGTGTACAACGATTTGTCGGCATGACAAAGTACCTCTCAAAGTTCTTGCCAGATCTTTCAGACCTCTGCGAGCCTCTGCGACGGCTTACTCATAAAGGCACGGTCTCGAAGTGGACTGAAGAACAAGACAAAGTGTTTGAAGCTATCAAACAATGCATGATAGATTCTCCGGTGCTCGGGTATTTTAGAGACATAGAAACATAGAAAATAGGTGCAGGAGTAGGCCATTCGGCCCTTCGAGCCTGCACCGCCATTCAATATGATCATGGCTGATCATTTCCTGCTTTCTCTCCATACCCCTTCATCCCTTTAGCTGTAAGGGCCATATCTAACTCCCTCTTGAATATATCCAATGAACTGGCATCAACAACTCTCTGCGGTAGGGAATTCCACAGGTTATCAACCCTCTGTGTGAAGAAGTTTCTCCTCATCTCAGTCCTAAATGGCCTACCCCTTATCTTAAGACGGTATCTCCTGGTTCTGGACTTACCGAACATCGGGAACAATCTACCCGCATCTAACCTGTCCCGTCCCGTCAGAATCTTGTATGTTTCTATGAGATCCCGTCTCAAACTTCTAAATTACAATGTATCAAGGCCCAGTTGATCCAGTCTCTCCTCATATGTCAGTCCGGCCATTCCGAGGATCAGTCTGGTGAACCTTCGCTGCACTCCTTCAATAGCAAGAATGTCCTTCCTCAGATTAGGAGACCAAAACTGAACACAATATTCCAGGTGAGGCCTCACCAAGGCCCTGTACAACTGCTCCTATGCTCAAATCCCCTAGCTATGAAGGCCAACATACCATTTGCCTTCTTTACCGCCTGCTGTACCTGTATGGCAACTTTCAATGACTGATGAAACATGACACCCAGGTCTCATTGCACCTCCGCTTTTCCTAATCTGCCACCATTCAGATAATATTCTGTTTTCGTGTTTTGCCCCAAAATGGAAACCTCACATTTATCCACATTATAGTGCATCTGCCATGCATTTGCCCACTCACGTAATCTGTCTAAGTCACCCTGCAGCCTCTTAGCGTCCCCCTCACAGCTCACAGCTTAGTGTCATCTGCAAACTTGGAGATATTACACTCAATTCCTTCATCCAAATCATTGATGTATATTGTAAAGAGCTGGGGTCCCAGCACTGAACCCTGTGGCACTCCACTGGTCATTGCCTGCCAATCTGAAAAGGACCCGTTTATCCCGACTTTCAGCTTCCTGTCTGCTTACTAGTTCTCTATCCACGTCATTATATTACCCCCAATACCATGTACTTTAATTTTGTACACCAATCTCTTGTGTGGGACCTTGTCAAAAGCCTTTTGAAAGTCCAAATACACCACATCCACTGGTTCTCCCTTGTCCACTGTACTAGTTACATCCTCAAAAAATTCCAGAAGATTTGCCAAGCATGATTTTTCCTTCATAAATCCATGCTGACTTGGACCGATCCTGTCACTGCTTTCCAAATGCGCTGCTATTTCATCCTTAATAATTGATTCCAACATTTTCCCCACCACTGATGTCAGGCTAACCGGTCTATAATTACCTGTTTTCTCTCTCCCTCCCTTTTTAAAAAGTGGTGTTACATTAGCTACCCTCCAGTCCATAGGAACTGATCCCAAGTCGATACACTGTTGGAAAATGATCACCAATGCATCCACTATTTCTAGGGCCACTTCCTTAAGTACTCTGGGATGCAGACTGTCAGGCCCTGAGGATTTATCAGCCTTCAATCCCATCAATTTCCCGAACACAATTTCCTGCCTAATAAGGATATTCTTCAGTTCCTCCTTCTCACTAGACCCTCGGTCCCCTAGTACTTTCGGAAGGTTATTTGTGTCTTTCTTCTTGAAGACAGAACCAAAGTATTTGTTCAATTGGTCTGTCATTTCTTTGTTCCCCATTATAAATTCACCTGAATCCGACTGCAAGGGGCCTATGTTTGTCTTCACTAATCTATTTCTCTTCACATATCTATAGAAGCTTTTGCAGTCAGTTTTTATGTTCCCGGCAAGCTTCTTCTCATACTCTATTTTCCCCCTTCTAATTAAACCCTTTGTCCTCCTCTGCTGAATTCTAAATTTCTCCCAGTCCTCAGCTTTGCTGCTTTTTCTGGCCAATTTATATGCCTCTTCCTTGGATTTAACACTATCCTTAATTTCCCTGTTAGCCAGAGTTGAGCCACCTTCCCGTTTTATTTTTACTCCACAAACTGGCAACCGAAGGTCAAGGAGATGCTTCGAGCAAGGGTCTTGGGTTCGTCCTTCTGCAACAGAGACAACCAAACGCATACGCGAGCCGAGCGCTCACTCCAGTAGAAACGTGATACTCTCAAATTGAAAATGAGCTGCTTGCTCAGGTCTTCGGAATGGAACGAAACCATCAATATGTATATATTCGTAAGATCATGCTATGGACAGACCATAAGCCTTTGGTTGCCATGCGATGCAAGCCATTATCTGCAGCATCCAAGTGACTACAATGTCTGCTCATTCAGTTCAACCAATATGACGTTGAAATAAAGTATCAACCAGGAAAATAAATGTACCTAGCAGACACCCTGTCTCGCGCATACCTCGAAAATGTGGAGAGATTACCAACAGAAATTGCAGTGGAATGCAGCCACATGGTGGACTTTCTCCCACTTTCCAAACAAGGACTGACTACCATACAACGCGCAACTACAAGCGACTCCACACTACAACTGGTCATACAACAAATCACAATGGGATGGCCAGAAATGACACATGAATGCCCGCCTGACAAACTCACAACACATGATGGTAGTCTTCAAAGGCTATTGCTGTGTCATACCAAAATCCCTGAGATCCGACAGTCATCAGTGACTTCATGCTGCTTACACTCTTCGACGTGCCAGAGAATCCGTTTACTGGCTAGGACTGAACAGTGACAGGAACGACTATGGGCTAGAATTTCCTATCAGCCCGCCAGCGCCCGATCGTCGCCCAAAAGACCGCTAAGCCTGGGAAGATTAACGCCAGCGAAAACTTCCCCCTGAGAAAAATATTTTTAAATCCACCAAGTGAAAAACATGGGCCTTGCACCCCCAAAAAAGTGCAATTTAGAGTCGATTTGGCGGTTCATAAATAAAATAGGCGAAAAATAAAAAATCAATAAAAATTTTCCCCGAGGCTGTGGGTTGGGCCTAACACCAGGAAAACAATCAAAATAAGTTTTAAAAAAACATCAACTAAAAAAAATCGAAAAAACATTCCCAAGATACTTTAAAATTAAATCACTACAACACATTTTTAAAATAATTAGTAATAAACCAATTACTAACCTTTTTCTTGAAGAGCTACCGCCCAGCTCTGCACCTCGTGGGTGTCTTTTTAAAACTTAGCTACGGGTCACTGCTGAGCCAAATATTGCGCCAGGGCGATCTCACGACGGTGCATGCCAGCGGTCCGCTCCCCCGCGGTAACTCAGGTAAGGACATTTTCGCTCACTTGACTACTGCCCACAATGGCCAATACTGCCTAGAAACCGGGCGGTAAACCATACGAAATTCTAGCCGTAGCTTCAAAGTGTGAAACATGTAACACCTATCAATCGAGCCAACCAAAAGAGCCATTGAAAAGTCACAACCTCTATCAGAGACCGTGGAAAAAGATTGGTTGTGACATATTCACACGCGATGGCAAAGGCTACTTCTGCACAGTGGACTACTACTCGGACTATTTCGATATAGACAATCTGCATGGAAAGAAAGATGCCATTGTCATCAAACACCTCAAGAAACACTTCTCTAACCACGGTATTCCAGACAAGGTTCAATCTGACAACGGACCTCCCTTCAACTCACAACAGTTCACAAACTTTACCACAGAATATGGATTCGATCACGCTGCAAGCTCACCAGAATATCCACAAAGCAACGGAAAGGTTGAGAATGCAGTTAAGCTCGCAAAGCCGTTAATCAAGAAGACAAAGAAAGACTTCTACATGAACCGTCTCATCTGGCGAAACACACCAACTGAAGGCCTTGATAGTTCGCCAGCACAACACTTACTCGGTCACCGCACAAAGACAAACATCCCAATCACAAATGAACTACTCAAACCAAGAATCATACATGACGTCATCGCCAACAAAGAAAGGAACCATGCCAAACAAGCACATTACTACAACAGAGGTGCTACAGCACTTCCTACACTGCAGGAAGGAGAAACAGTGAGACTGAAGCAAATGCGAGAAAGCAATGAGTGGCAAAAAGCTCAGGTTCAGAAACAAGTCGGCATTCGATCATATCAGGTCATTACAGAAGATGGCCGTGAGTATTGCAGAAATAGGAAAGATCTGAGAAAGAGCGCTGAGACATTCATCGAAACTCCAGAGATCTCAGTGACACCCACAGACAATCCGCTGCCAACACAGCCAACTAACACGCAAAACAGCACTTCAATGACAACAGGTGAGAACAGGGATAGGTTGCCTGATATTTCCCCTCAGAGCACTGATGAAGGGACTAAAGCGGTAAGTGCACAGAACACCACTGAAACAACCAGTTTGAGGCGAAGCAACAGAATCTGTACAACACCAAAATATCTGGAGCACTATGTACAGAAATAAGTAATCATGGACACTGGACATTTGGATAAAGAATTAATAAGACAAGAGTTTTGTTGCTGTTGTTTGTTAAACTTGTAGTTGTTTAATACATGTATTCATAAAAAGTTAACTACCCATTTATATTGAAGCTAACTTTAATTCATTTTGTTTCTCATGAAAGGAAAGGTGTAATGAGATAATGTATAGTGCTCTCTAGCTAGGAAGTATAGGCGGCTGGATTGACAGAGAGAGTTTGTGAAGGAACACCATCTTAAAGCTCCACATGGCTGACTGAAATCTCCCAATAAATAGACTGAAATAAACAGAGTTAAGTTGAACTAAGCATGTTCAAGAGTCTATAAAATACAGAGCCAATCAACATTCAACAAAGATATCCTGTGCAGCTAAAAGCCTTTCCTCTTTTCATCCTGAGTCGTTATGTGTTCATTTCTCTGCTCTAGGGAGAATAGATTCAAGTAAGTCATGGCAATGTTATTCAGCAAGTTTGACACTTTCACATTAGTGACACATGAAGTATTTATGGACATTAACTATTTATGTGATGTTTGGGACTGTAGTAGAATGATGCTGGCAGGCAGCTTTATTTGTTCTTCAGAAAGAAAATCCTCACTCTTTCCAAATCACCCTGGGATTTTAAATCATGACCAACATGGATTAACACTGGGGGACAATTCATTTTAAAAAGTACTAGCAGGCTCCCATTGTGATTTCTATTTATTCTGAATTTATGTACACAACAACCATCACCAGATTCAACTGAAAGATGGCAATGTCACCAAAGTAATTATAACAGAAAAAAACACAGGTCAAGGACTATTCAAAATCTTGACACATTCATATCATCATCATAGGCAGTCCCTCGAAGCGAGGATGACTTGCTTCCACGCCAAAAAGGGATGAGTTCACAGGTGTTTCAATGAAGGACCTAATATTCCAGATCCCAAACAACATCCTGAAGGGTGGAAGATGCCTGTGCATGGATTTTTTTAACGTGTGGTGGCCATTGCACACCAGCCACCACACGGGCTTGACAGAGCTAGGTCTTGGTCCAGTGGCAAGGATTACCCAAGACTAACTGGAGATCAGCTCTGCTGCACAGACCGAGCGCACACATATATCGCAGTGTGGGTTGGACTGTGCTGCTCCTGGGCCCTCGCCTCTTCTGGGCCCCAGATTCACGCCTCTCCTGGGCCCCGGTCACTTCCCTCTATGGACTCTTGCCGCTCCTTCACCCCTCCTGCTGTGCCTGCCCGCACTGCAATCAGCGACCTGGCTTCGCAGCCGCCGCCCTCCTGCAGCAGTACGCGCTGCTCCCTGCAGTGGTATGTCGCCGCACGTTGCTCCCTCTAATGGCCCCGGCCTGCTGATGGTCTTGCAATTTGGGACCACACCAATTTCCGGGCCGGGCCACTGCACGCTGCCCCCTCCAAAAGCACCGGCCGGGACGGCACCGATTTCTGATTTCCGATTTCCGATTTCATATCATATAATCATATCATATCAGTCCAGCAGTTCACAAGGCAAAGCACTTAAATTATTGGAGGATCCAACTGCAGAAGTAAAATGATATTTTCAAGTAAACACATTGTGATGTGAATCATTACCCGCTGAGAGTGCAGGTACAGGCACAAGCTGGGCATGTTATGTCACCTCTTGCGACACCTTGGTAAACATACCGTAACCTGTAAATTACTGAGAAATGTTATCATGAAATCTCTTTAATACACATGCATCAAATCCATCTCTCTGTTATTACTGGAGCTTTCAAACTATATATTTTGATATGGCTATAACAGAGACAGAGTTTTTTCCTACAGTACGTAGTTACTCATTTCAAACTCCAGATGTTTTTTTTTCAAAATTTGGGCTCTTACTCTCTCATCAATAATCAATTTAAGAACATAACAACATAATAAATAGGAACAGGAGTAGGCCATTTGGCCCCTTGAGCCTGCTCCTCCATTCAATAAGATCATGGCTAATCTGATCATGGATTCAGCTCCACTTCCCTGCCCGCTCCCCATAACTCTTGACTCCCTTATCTCTCAAAAATCTGTCCATCTCCAACTTAAATATATTCAATGACCTAGCCTCCACAGCTTTCTGGGGCAGAGAATTCCATAGATTTACAACCATCTGAGAGAAAAACATGCGCCTCATCTCAGTTTTAAATGGGCAGCCCCTTATTCTGAGTCCCCTAGTTTTAGTTTCCCCTATGACTGGAAATATCTTCTCTGTTTGGCATTGGCCACGAGGTGATCCTGCAAAAGCTGCTGGCTGCTGAATCTCTAGACCTGAGCAGGGCCATCACGATCGCCCAGGCATGCATGCCCATGGACGAAAACTCGAAACAGATATCTTCCCAGCATCAAAACTCACCGGCAAGTACTGTGCATAAAATAATATCGTCGACAGTGAAGGGTGCAAAATTTGTGAAGCCCCCCCAGTGTTTGGACTCGTTGGAAAGGAAATTTAATTTGGAACTATCTACCAGAAAGTTTGAAATCCTAAAGTACACATGGAAGAAACTATGAACTTTAATCGGATTTGGGATTTTACGAGACACATTTAGTCTGTGTAGGCAGGGCTAGAGAACAAAAGGGTGACTACCCTACAAAGAAAACAGTTTGAGTATTGAAGCTTTCTGGGGTAGTGAAACTAAAGTAAATTGTCTGGTGAATTATGGATGCTCGAAAATCCTTCTCCACGAGAAATATTAACATAGCAACAATTAACCCAGAGATAGCTAACCATCATCCAGCATATGTATAATAACAAGGGCCCATCCAGCCCGCGTGAAAAAACCAAAGCACAGACAGACCTTGCAAATACCAAGCTAATATTTTCATCAAGAAACAGATTTAAAAGATCGACACACCTGAGACATTTTAATGAGCCCATCAAACTATGACAAAGAAATATCAATCCCAAAAATTAAACAAAGGGTCCGGGCTGATTTGGCACGAAGATCAGAACAGCTCAAAATGTATAACTGGGCACTGCTTTAACAAAGGCCATGCCTTATGCATGCTAATGCCTCAGGAGACACTGCTATGGACGCTTAGTTGAAGGTATGCACACAGCAGCCTAGCATCATAGAGCATCAAGAAGGAAGAGAGACCACCGCAGCAGTTGTAACTAACTTCTCCAGCCCCGACATCCTGAAATCGAAAAGGAAGGAAGAGCATCACCATTGCGGCAGCAACCAACCACAGCCAACGTGGTACCCCCAAAACCACCGCGATCGACCAACCTCGAAACGAAACTCCACAAGGGACAAACCGAAGAATCGAAAGTTTCCACTCTAAAATCTAAGTCCTGACTACCAACAGGTGAAAACATTATCTAAAAGGACTTTGAAACCTATTTCTAATGAAAGAAAATGGCTACTTACCCCATAAGTCCAAAACGCGCTCTACCCTATCAGCGGACACCACCCAACTGAAGATTGCGCAGTAAGAAGTCTTCTCCGACGTTTGGGGTACGACAAGAAGAATCTACAGAATCCAGCGAATCCCGAAATCGCGAACTACCGCCAACTGACCATAAAGGATTGATAAACATAGTCCCTGTCTGCCCCAGGAGTCTAATCTAGTCAGTGTTAGGCATTGGGAGGTGGGAGGCGCATTATTCACTGCAACCCCTTTGAATGTGTGATGTACTGTTCTTTATTAGAGTAATTAAAAGTTTGACATTGTTTTTCTTTTTGTCTTTAATAAAATCAAAGTTCTTTTGCAACAAACCAGTTGTCTCTTGCACTTTATCACATCCCCCAAATAAATCCAGAGTCTAGAACCCAGGGAGTGGGAGCGATTCGAACTGCTCAGAAAGTCAGAGGTGAACCTGACCCCCGAGACCATCCATTACAACAGGCAGAGCTGCATATGGCAGGGTCTACTCGTCCGCGATCGTACGATCTGTAACTGCTCAAAGTCCGCCATCGAGGGTGAATCAAATCTCGCCTTGTTGGTGTTGCAGGGGCTATCATCGGGCCTATTAATGCCGATTCAAGCAATATGTATGCAAAGGCTGTGCAACAATGGAGCACCTTCAGCAATTGTGTCCGCAACCGAGCAAGCGTGCTGCGACACACCACATGGCTGAGGATGATCGATCCAGCGTGGATAAAGCGGCACACACAACCCAACCCGAGGTACAGGATGAAGAGGTGTATGGGGTACATAGAAACATAGAAACATAGAAAATAGTTGCAGGAATAGGCCATTTGGCCCTTCGAGCCTGCACCACCATTCGATAAGATCATGGCTGATCATTCACCTCAGTATCCCTTTCATGATTTCTCTCTATACTCCTTGATCCCTTTAGCCATAAGGGCCATATCTAATTCCCCCTTGACTATATCCAATGAACTGGCATCAACAACTCTCTGCGGTAGGGAATTCCACAGGTTAACAACTCTCTGAGTGAAGAAGTTTCTCCTTATCTCAGTCCTAAATGGCCTATCCCTTATCCTTAGACTGTGTCCCCTGGTTCTGGACTTCCCCAACATCGGGAACATTCTTCCTGCATCTAACCTGTCCAGTCCCGTCAGAATTTTATATGTTTCTAAGAGATCCCCCCTTCTAAACTCCAGTGAATACAGGCCCAGTCGATCCAGTCTCTTCTCATATGTCAGTCCTGCCATCCCAGGAATCAGTCTGGTGAACCTTCGCTGCACTCCCTCAATAGCAAGAACATCCTTCCTCATATTAGGAGACCAAAACTGAACACAATATTACAGGTGAGGCCTCACCAAGGCCCTGTACAACTGCAGTGAGACCTCCCTGCTCCTATACTCAAATCCCTTATGAAGGCCAATATACCATTTGCCTTCTTCACTACCTGCTGCACCTGCATGCCACCTTTCAATGACTGATATACCCTGACACCCAGGTCTCATTGCACCTCCCCTTTTCCTAATCTGCCGCCATTCAGATAATATTCTGCCTTCCTGTTTTTGCCACTAAAGTGGATAACCTCACATTTATCCACATTATACTGCATCTGCCATGCATTTGCCCACTCACCTAACCTGTCCAAGTCATCCTGCAGCCTCTTAGCGTCCTCCTCACAGCTCACACCGCCACCCAGTTTAGTGTCATCTGCAAACTGTGCAGTTAATTTGTCCACCTTATTCCGAATATTCCTCGCAGTGAGGCACAGAGCCTTCAGGCTTGTCTTTTTAACACACTTTGCCCCTTTAGAATTTTGCTGTAATGTGGCCCTTCTTGATTTTTGCCTTGGGTTTCTCTGCCCTCCACTTTTACTTTTCTTCTTTCTATCTTTTGCTTCTGCCCCCATTCTACTTCCCTCTGTCTCCCTGCGTAGGTTCCCATCCCCCTACCATATTAGTTTAACTCCTCCCCACAGCACTAGCAAACACTCCCCATAGGACATTGGTTCCGGTCCTGCCCAGGTGCAGACCGTCCGGTTTGTACTGGTCCCACCTCCCCCAGAACCGGTTCCAATGACCCAGGAATTTGAATCCCTCCCTTCTGCACCACTCCTCAAGCCACGTATTCATCTGAGCTATCCTGCGATTCCTGCTCTGACTAGCACGTGGCACTGGTAGCAATCTTAAGATTACTACCTTTGAGGTCCTATTTTTTAATTTAACTCCTAGCTCCCTAAATTCAGCTTGTAGGACCTCATCCCATTTTTTATATTCTTTTATCAAAAGTCCTCCGATAATGCTGGAAGTTAAATTCAATGGGGTTCCAGTATCCATGGAATTGGACACGGGTGCGAGTCAGTCAATAATGAGCCAGAGGGCTTTCGAAAAGCTGTGGGACACTAAGACAAAAAGACCCAAAGTGAGCCCAATCAATGCGAAGCTGCGTACCTACACCAAAGAGGTCATACCAATCTTTGGCAGTGCGGCAGTAAAGGTATCGTACGATCGAGCTGTGCATGATTTATCATTGTGGATCATTCCAGGCAATGGCCCAAAGCTGTCCAGCAGGAGTTGGCTTGAGAAAATTAAATGGAACTGGAACGATATTAAAGCCTTATTATCAGTGGATCACACTTCGTGTGCTCAAGTGCTGAGCAAGTTTCCTTCGTTGTTCGAACCAGGCATCAGCAACTTCACGGGAGCCAAGGTGCAGATCCACCTTGGCCTGAATGCAAGACCCGTCCATCATAAAACTCGGGCGTTCCATACATGATGAGGGAGAAAGTCAAGATTGAACTGGACAGACTTCAACGTGAAGGAATCATATCACCAGTGAGTTCAGCAAATGGGCCTGTCCACTTATCCCAGTGTTGAAAAGTGATGGCACGGTCAGGATCTGCGGCGACTACAAAGTACCTATTACCCAAGGCTGACGACCTGTTTGCAATGCTAGCCGGGGGAGCAATCGTTTAACAAATTGGACCTGACCTCCACTTACATGACACAGGAGCTGGTCGAATCATCGAAAAAACTGACGTGCATCAACACGCACAAAGGACTGTTTATATACCACAGATGACCTTTCGGAATCACCAGTGACGATGCCACCGAACACCTGCGTAACTTGGAAGAAGTTCTACGTCGTCTGGACAGAGTGGGACTCAGGCTAAAATGCTCCAAGTGCGTTTTCATGGCACTAGAAGTCGAATTCCTGGGGAGAAATGTTGCAGCAGATGGCATCAGACCTACGGACTCGAAGACAGAGGCCATCAAGAATGTAGCCAGACCCCAGAGTGTGACGAAGCTGTGTTCATTCCTGGGTCTTCTCAACTGTTTCGGTAATATTCTACCTAGTTTGAGCACATTGCTAGAGCCCTTGCACATGTTGCTGAGAAAGGGTAATGACTGGGTTTGGGGCAAATCTCAAGACAGAGCCTTTGAGAAGGCCAGGAACCTGCTATGTTCAAATAAATTACTGGTACACTATGATCCATGTAAGCGGTTAGTGCTGGCCTGCGAAGCCTCATCATATGGGATCGTTTGTGTGCTCCAGCAAGCCAATGTATCAGGCAAACTCCAACCAGTTGCATACGCATCCAGAAGTCTGTCGAAGGCTGAAAGAGCCTATAGTATGGGAGAGAAAGAGGCTTTAGCATGCGTGTATGGGGTTAGGAAAATGCACCAATACCTGTTTGGGCTTCGGTTTGAGCTTGAAACAGACCACAAGCAGCTCATTTCATTGTTTTCTGAGAGAAAAGGTATAAACACCAATGCCTCATACTGCATTCAAAGATGGGCACTGACATTATCTGCTTATGATTATGTCATCCGCCACAGACGATGCACTGAAAACTGTGTTGATGCGCTTAGCCAGCTACCATTGCCCACAACCGGGGTGGAAATACTGCAGCCCGCAGACTTGCTGCTGATCATGGACGCCTTCGAGAGCGAGCGGTCACCCATCACGGCTCGCTAAATTAGGAACTGAACCAGCCAGGATCCTGTACTGTCAAGCATAAAAAGGTGTGGCCTAAATGGAAATTGGTCTGCTATTCCCAGGGAAATAGCCGCCTCAAAGATGAATTGTCTATTCAGGCTGATTGTCTGTTATGGGGTAATCGTGTTGTTATGCCAACCCACCCAGGCATTGTCATGATGAAGTCCATTGCCAGGTCTCACGTTTGGTGGCCCGGCATTGACTCGGACTTGGAGTCAAGCGTGCAGCAGTGCAACACTTGTATTCAACTGAGTAACGCACCTGTGGAGATTCCGCTGAGTCTGTGGTCATGGCCATTCAAACCATGGTCAAGGATCTACATAGACTTTGCCAGCCCCTTTCTTGTCAAAATGTTTTTAGTGGTAGTGGACGCTTACTCCAAATGGATTAAATGCGTAATCATGTCATCCAGCATGTCCACAGCCACTATTGAAAACCTCCTGTCCATGTTCGCCACCCATGGCCTGCCCAACATCCTTGTCAGCGACAATGAACCATGTTTCACCAGTTCGGAGTTCCACGAGTTTATGACCCGTAATGGCATCAAGCATGTCAGGTCTGCCCCTTTCAAACCTACATCTAACGGTTAAGCAGAGCGGGCCGTCCAAACCATTAAGCAGAGCCTAAAACGCATGACTCACCTCTCCCTACAGACCCGCTTGTCCTGCATTCTGCTCAGTTACCGGACGAGACCCCACTCGCTCACCGGGGTCCCTCCTGCCGAGCTGTTAATGAAGAAAGGCCTCAAAACTTGGCTCCCCCTTGTACACCCAGCTCTCAATGATCACGTCGAAACCAGAAGACAATGGCAGCAATGGTACCACGATCGCACAGCCGTATCACGTGACATTGCTGTTCATGACCCTCTGTTTGGCCTGAATTATGGTCATGGTCCAAAGTGGGTTGCTGGCACGGTTTTGGCCAAGGAGGGGAAAAGGGTGTTTGTAGTCAAACTGTTAAATGGTCAAACGTGCAAGAGGCACATTGACCAAACCAAACTGCGATTCACAGACAACCCAGAACAAATTGAAGATGACATCATCATCGACCAACCAGCACACATCCACCAATCAGTTGACCCTTGTGTCATTCACGAAGATGAACCTACCATCCCCGACAGTCCTGTCAGACCAACTGCTCCGCAATGCAGCAATGGTCCCACTAACTCACCCAAGCTTGGGTTCGAACTGATAAGATCACCCAGGGAGCGGAAGGCCCCGGACCGTCTCAACTTCTAAATACAACCTGTACCAAGGACTTTGGGGGGGAATGATGTTATGTATGTTAACTGGGTTTTACCTGCCATTGGAGGGCATGACTGTCGGTGATCTAATGATCACTGGCAGATACGTGCAAGCCGTGTATATAATGTTGGCAGCCATGTTGAATCCTCACTTTGAGAATAAATAAACTGGAGTAAGGTCATGGCTGAACTAACTCACTGTACTTAGCCCCGTGGAGTTATTCGATACTTAACAATTTCCCTTTCAGAAAACCATGCTGACTCTGCTTGATTGAATTATGCTTTTCAAAATGTCCCGCTACTGATTCCTTAATAATGGAGCCAGCATTTTCCCAAAGAGCAGAATTTACAGATTTACTGGTATATACGTTCTTTCTCTGCTCCTTCTGACGCTATTTCAATCCCTGATTTTTCCCTAAAACTATTTGGGGTAGAAATTGCACCCCATTTCGATGTTTTTTTACCGCAGCTGCGGTTCAGGTCGACTCTTTCGGGATTTGTGTGGTTTTTTTGTTTTGTTCCGGAAGTCGGTCATAATGGGGACGGTGACTACACCTGAGGGGTGGAAGTTGGGGGCGGTGCGTATTCACCGCTGCGATTACGTCGTCGCAGCACTGCGTCACCACGGCTCTCCCTTCACTTAAAGGGGAGAGCCTTCGCGCTTTTTAAACTTTGGTCCACTGTGCCACCAGGGAGGGTTTCGGCTGGGCCAGTGGCCTGGCACCCAAGAAGGGTGCCTGTTGGTGGCCCGGCCGAACCTGGGGGCATAATTATCGGGCCGACCTGGCAGTCGGCTGACAAAATAAAACAAGGGAAGCCGCACTGCCGCAGCAGAAGGTCACAGTCTCACTGGACCACCGGGTTAAAGGTTGCTTTGGCACCGCCGGGCGAGCCGAAGATTTTCCAAGGGGAATGTCGCTGTCAGGGGGTTAGACTGGCAGTGCACACGGTGATGACGCTTATACCGTGGATCGGCAGCAGTGGAGCGGTAAGGGGGGGATCGGGGCACCGCCGGGAAAACTCGAGAGGGCAATTGGTCTATCAGCGGCCATTCCACCAAAAGTAAGTGGCCATTCCACTCCGCAGCGTGGCCGCCGATTTGCCTTAAGGAAAGGGGCAATTTCGGCCCTTTTGCCTCTTCTTTCTGCTTTCCTCTGAATCACAGACACAACCAGATTCTCACGCTTGTCATCGCTTTCCCCATCTCTTTGCAACTTGCAAAATTCCTATGTGCTGTCCCAACAAGTCTTCATACAATAGCTCCCTCTCTAATAAGGCTGTTTTGCTAATCATTACTTCATTTCCAAGCCTTTATTCCCCCTCATGCCAGTAAAATTACTCATATAATTGGTAAACTTATCAGGGCTGAAATTGCGGTTGGAGGCTTTCCATGGGCAGATGCCTCTGACCTGAAACCTTTTTACAAAAGTAGCTGGTGGTCTGGGAGGAGCGTGGGATTCCAATGGGGAGGCCTTCTCTTCCCGTGTTGCGAAGCGTGCTCCCGTCCTCCAGGTTCCCATGCAGAAGATGCAGTCACGTGTGACTGCTCAGCCAATCAGGTACAGTATTGCACAGCTTTCTCATTAATAGCAGTGAGAACTCCGTATCTACCAGAAAAAAAAAACATACGAAACACATATAATAAAACATAAAAAACACACCTTACATAATTAAAATTAAAGTTAATAAATATCTTAGAGAAAAAAATAAGTTCCGAGTTTTTAAAAAGTTTTTTTAATTACGGTTAAAAATAAATGTAACGTAGTGAGCAGGGTTTTTAAAAATAATGTGTTTTTCTAATTTAATTTTATTATATATTTGTATGTTTTTAAATTCTTACACCTGTAAAAGTAGGCTATGTGCCTGCTTTTATCAGGCGCATTAGTTTTCAGGACATCTGCTGGGCAAGATTTGGGTAAATATCACAATCTTGCCCATGCAAATGCCCTCGCTCCCGAGATAAGGAAGATCAGTCCAGCTCTAGCTTGACAGATCGGGAAAGCCGGTTTTCAGCACATGTGCGGCTTTTGTGATGCCTTCCCCGGTCCATACACACTCAGTACAGACCCGGGGAGGCCAGGATTTCTGGACCAAAAGAAGAGATTATATTGACATTTTGGCTCGGCTAACTTTCTGATATTTATTAAACCTCCCTCCCACTCCAAAATGATGATGATTTAATCCAATTGTTGGTTGCCATGGTTTGTGCGATATCTGATGATTCAGCACTTGGGACTGAGCAAGCTAAACCAGGCCAAGTACCAAATGAATCATGTCATCAGTCTCATTCTCATCTATCAGAAATGTGAATATGATCAGTGATCTGAGGCTCCCCTTTTCCCTTCTCAACATTCTCAATTCTATAATAGGAAGTGACTGATGTCCATAACCAAGCAGTGCAGCTGTAATAGTTCGACAGACACACAACTGAATCAACTTAATAGTTACAGACCCACAACTGAATCAGCTGGAAATAGGCACTCAGGGGCGGATTTTCGGGTCATTTGCGACCGGGTTTTCGCCGTGTTTTGTCCCTCCGCAGCGAAAAATGGGGCGCTCTGCTGTTTCCCGCCGGGTCGTGATCCTCGGCTCAGTATTTGCGGCGGCGATTAGAAGCACTGCCGGGGATAGCTGCGGCGGGTGTGCGACGCCGCTGCGAGTTTCGAGTCTCACCCGACCCGTACACGGCGAAACGCGGCCCGCAATGACCGCCAGGAAAAACACAGCGGTCCAGCCTTGCCGACGGCGGTGAGTTGGATAAACTGCAAAAAAGGTAAGTTCCAGTGTTTATTTTTTGATAATTTTGCAGCGATTTGTTGGCAATGTTTTTGAATGTTTTTTTGAATGTGTTTTTCCCCCTCCCAAGACCTCTCTCGGAGCACGAACGGCGAGGATCCCATTTTTGCACCCCCTCCCTTTGTGCTGCGCCTCCCTTTGTGCTGCGCCTCTGCGCAGACCCCAAATGCCGAAAGTTAAGCAATTAATCGCAAACGTTAATTAGCCGGTAATTTTCCCGCCCCGCCACCGTTTTCGTCGCGAAATCGGCAAAGCCAAAAATCCAGCCCATGGTCCTGCAGCTCTATACCTTCCCCTGACAATTTTTACCATCTCAACACAAATTATGTGGCGGGGCCAATTTTTGCAGACACCAAGCAGTTCTGTCACTCTCATCTCGTATCTTCTAAGTACTTACTTTCTCGCCCACCTCCTCCGCCTCTCCAGTAGAGGGTGGAGTCAGCTCACCTCCCTCTCTCTCCTATCCTTTTTGCTTGTCTCCACTATTTGACTTTTCACCCACTTATCATGCAAACCTGGTTGGTTTGCCTCGCCCCTGTGTTTGAGCAGAAGATGTCTTTACCTAGCTTCTCCCTGGATTACCCAAAGCACTTTTCTAAGAGGGATTTCCATTCGTAGTGAAAGCCTTCTCGCTCACACCTCTCCGTTTGCAATTCCGCCTCCCCAGGCTTGGATTGTAATACCACTGCACCCCATTTTTTTCATATGACTGTATGTATTTAGAGTCCCTATGCTTTCCAAAGGTATCAGCTCCTTCCTCCTTTGGTCAGCACCACCTGCTCTGTGTTCAGACTTCCATAGAAGTTTGAACACCATGAAGCAGCCTATTTTTTATCTTCTTTCCAGCACCTATGACCTGATTAGTCAGAGGTCGATACAATGATCATTCAAATCCCATGGGCTAGAAATTCATCAAAAACCGCTACCAGCGGTTTTTCGGTGGTATTTGGTCAGTATTTGCGGATCGAGTTTTTTTTTACCGCCGAAATACTGCTATGACTGAAGGCCGCTAGTTTGGTCAAACGTTGACCAGTGGTAGTGGTAAAGGTTTTTTCAGTCTTGCACGATTCGTTTTTTTGGCGCTGAAAAGAAATGGACCTTCTGCGCACACGCAATTTTCTTTTTCCCCCACGATTCTGGTCGGGGTGAGGGTGCGCCCACACATGCGCAGTGCACCTAGCTCTCAGTCATCCATTTTTGAGAGAAGTTTGAAGTGAGCAAGCTGAGCTTCGATGCCCAAGAGGCACTTGTGGCAGCTGTAGAGAGCAGATGGGGAAAAATTACTAGGGGTGGTCGAGCGAAAACCCCACCCCCAGTCGTTGCAAACTGGATATGGACTGCTATTGCTGAGGAAGTGTCCGCAGCAGACGACATCCACCGGGGCCCCCAGCAATGCAGGAAGAGGTGGATTGACCTTTGTGTGTTCGCGAGAGTAAGTCATATTTTTACTCATGCACTCCTTGATTGCTTAAATTGTAAATCTGACAAATGTTGCTGGAGGTAGGCTTAGTGTTGCACCTTATTTGCCATGAATGATCTTTACACATTATTAAGATGGCTTTCTGAGATATTAAAAGATGTTTCTGCACTTTCTCATGAATCACATGCAGCTTAATGGGCCATTAAACAAAGGACTGTATTAAATGCACACAGTATGCTAGAAGTGCTTTGATGGCTACCTGTGTGTGCCACAAGAGCAGAAGAGCAATTCGGTTAACCATTGCTATTGTCATTTTTTCAGAAAAAACTGGCTCACAATTGGAGCAAGCAGCGACGGACAGGCGGTGGTCCACGCACCACGTTTCGCTGACAGGTGTAGAGGAACATGTGGCAGCCCTGGTTGGTGCCCACAAGAGAGCAACTACCCGTGCGGGTGCTGATCCCATTACTGCATCTGAGGGTAAGTCCTGCAAAATCCCCGGGCTTGGGTTGGGGTCATATATTGTCAGGTAGTGTCTGTGGACTCGGGTTCAGGTAATCTCATGTCGTGTCTCGCGACAACATATAATGCAGTAGTGGTGGTCCTTCAAATAAGCCTGTGCTATGTGACAGTACTCATGTCACCCTCCCCTGCTGCTAACCACTCGTCTGTTGTTTTCTATTTCCAGACGAGGAGTCACATGCACCTCATCCTCAAATGAGGAGCCCCCACCTCCACCTCATACCATCATACTTGGATTGAAGAGGAAGATGAGGGGTGCCGAGAGGACCCATTGGAAGAAACGGTTGTTGTGGGGGGGGGGGGGTCGGTTGTTGTCAGTGGGGGTGGGAGGGGTGGAGGAGGAGTTAGGGTAGAGGGGATGGAGGAGTTGTGGATGAGTCAGCTACTATTTTAGCTACGGCCACAACTCCCTCGGAGGAATCCACATTTTGTGGGTCCCCCCCCCCACCCACCCCCACCTACGAGGCAGCGGAACCAAGTGGTGTGCAGCAATGCACCCTCAGGGTAGAACCCCGTATGTTACCTCTATGGCCCTGGGTGGCATTTCCAGCAACATCGCCGCACGATCTGCCAGACAAGCTGTGGACATGTCGCAGATGGTTGCTGCGATCCGGAAAAACTCCGAGGCTGTCAATGCCCTGCGGCAATTGATGGTCTCGGCTTTTGGCACTGCAGCCCCCAGTGTCATACCACCCAGACCAACAGCACCTGTGGCTGGGGAGGTAGAACAAAAGCCTTCCGACTCAGAAGCCGGGTCTTCCATACCCCGAGCTTTTCCAGTACATTCACACATGGCGTCTCCATCGGATATCCCCCGACAAAAGCAGCGCTCTGAACGCCTTGCTGCACATCTTCCTGGTCCCAACGTGGGTAGGGATAGCGGGAGGAAGCAAGGGGCGGTTAAGATTGGGGCGGGGCGGGGGGGAGAGTCGGTGGGAGAGGTGGCCGCAGTTAAAAAGATGTGTGGTGCGGGGGTGGCGGGGGACGGGGGGGGTGCGTTGGGGGTTGTTGTTGTTGTTTTTTTTGTTTATTATATCATTATGGTTATTTCATAAAAATGTTAAAAATTATTTGAAGAGAAAAAAATTATTTATTTAGCTATCAAAATTAAAGTTTTCAATGTTCAAATGTTTCAAAAATTTAACAATGTTTTATCAATCCTTTTGTTCAACTTTAACATTCTTGTGCAATGTCTCATTTTTAGAATATGAGGGGTAATAGTCAACATGGCGGGATAGAGTGGGCAGGCAACGGTGAAACATAAATTTCACTGTTCAAGCAAAGTGTTCATTTATGAGCTGCTGACATAAGAGTTTTGCAGTGGCGAAAGCTCCACGAGGCCTCCTGTGTCGTGGTAGTGGGAGTGGTGGCATGGGTTCCTCCTCCTCCTCATCCTCCCCTCTCTCCTCAGGTGGTCCTGCAGTCCCCTGTGGCAATTCCTGTCCCCTCGTGATGGCTAAGTTGTGTAGCATGCAGCACACCACAATGAACTCAGCGATCTGCTTAGGGGAGTATTGCAGGCTGCTTCCAGGGTGGTCCAGGCATCGGAAGCGCTGCTTGAGTACTCCAATTGTCTTTTCGACGATATTGCGTGTGGCTGTATGGTTGTTATAATCGCGATGCTCGGCTTCTGTCTGAGGGTTCCGGAAGAGGGTCCTGAGCCAGGTGACGAGGCCATAAACTTTGTCCCCGAGCATCCAGCTCTGGCCTTATGGTTGATGCTCAAACAGGTCAGAGACAGTGGTCTCATGCAAGATGAAAGCATCATGGATGTTCCCTGGATATTGGGCATTTACTGCCATGATGCGCTGCGTAAGGTCGCAGACGATCTGTACATTCAGGGAGTGGAATCCCTTTCGGTTTCAGTAAACCTCTGGCTCCTGTAATGGTGCTCGCAGGGCAATGTGCAGACATTCAATGGCACCCTGAGCCTTGGGGAAGCCAGCAATTCGTGTAAAATCCACAACCCTCTCATTCTGTGCCTCCTTGGCCATTGGGAACTTTATAAAGTTCATCCTGCGTGCATACATTCCAGTAGTCACCTGGCGAATGCAGCGATGTGTAGCGTGCTGCAAGATGCAGCATATGTCCCCTGCTGATGCCTGAAAGGAGCTGGAGGCATAGAAGGCAAGTGCCGCAGTCACCTTCACCTTGACGGGCAGTGCAGTCCTGTTGGTGGTGATGGGCTGTAGGTCTGGCTAATCTCTGTGACCACCTCTTTTCGGAAGTGCAGCCTTCTAATGCACTATGCCTCAGATAAGTGCAGGTATGAGCGCTGTTTCCTGTAAGCTTGTTAAGGGTAAGACCTCCTCCCCATAACTCTACAAGCTCTATCAATACGCTCATAATGCTCTTGAATAGACCTTCTTCCAGCTCTATTCTTCATAGAAAAAGTAGCCAACATTATTGGCAGAGATAGTGTCGGCCCTATTCTTTTAAATGTCCTCAAATGTCCTCAGTTATCCTCAAACGTCCTCCAATGTGCTTAAATAGCCTCAAGTAGCCACAAATCACCTTTAAAACTAATTGTGAACTCACATGAAGCTCACTGTGGAAAACTTGGCCTTCTCTCAAAATCCTGAACTTCTGCTCCGATTTTCAAAATGGTGTCGTTACCGCTGGGTGCGTTGTGGGTCCGAGCAGGTAAGACTTCAGTTTTCACGGCAGTTTTTTAAGGGCGGCGGTAAAAATGGAGGTGTCGACGAAATTACCGTTGGCGGTAATGATTGGGTGTTGCACACCGACTGACATCATAAATACGATGAAAAAATAGGTCCTGCTGTAATTTTTACCACCGGTGGATAACCACTGACGAATTTATCGCTGGCAGTATTTCAGTGGTAAATTATTACATCCGTCGAAAAACGGCGGTATTTCGGTGGTAAATTATTTTACGGCGGTAAAGTGGTGGTAAATAGGCAGAAATCTGATGAATTTCCAGCCCCAAGTGTCAGCCTATTTGAAGGTTACTCATTATTTCTGGTAGACTGTCAAATACTAAACTTATTATACTAACTTTATTGTAGCATCTGCTGCAGTACCTTACTTCATTCATATTCAGAAGCACTCCGTCAAGTAGTTTTGCTTTCAACCTATTAATTTACTCTGGCATGTTGAAATCCCCAATGACTGTTACATTATGTTATAAATCATCCAAATTTATTTTCATTGCCTAAACAACTCACTATTTGTTTAGCTTGAAGTTATAATTCATAGCATTTGAAAAATATTACTCTGCTGCTCTTAGCCATACAAATTCATACCGAGGCTTGATTAATCACCTCAGAATGTGCATTCCTCTTTTTTTGTGAATGTACATTAGAGTTCTGCACTTCCGACAAAAGCTTCATTCATAATGTAGATTTTCAAAAAATGTAATGTTTTCTGAAAATTATATTAATGTGCATAATGCATCTTGTCAATAGTTCTCTGCCCCTGTCACAATATAACCATTGGCAAGAATGTCATTTTCATTAAAAAGGTAATGAATCCTGAGTTATATTAACACCACATCACTGTGACTTTCTCAGAGTTTAATAAGGATACTTTTCCATAAATACTATTTCATCTTCTTTATGTGATGGAGGATGGAGGTCAGGTGCGTTCTACTATGGGTGAGCAATCTGCTCCACCAGTTTACCATCCAGGTGGTGAAGGTGAAAATGACCCCCAACATGGCTATACATGAAACTATATCTGCCACCTGTCAAGTATATTACTGTCATTGTAACCCATGTAGAAACTGACCTAAGTTGTACACCGTGAGAACATTGACCACTAGGTGGCGAACATGTGGGAGACACTCCTAACCTGGACTTTCAGGTATTAAAGGGAAAGCTTCACACACCTTCATCACTTCCGTGCTGGCTAATAAAGGTTACTGGTCACAGAGTGACCTTCTCTCAATTATGGGCCTCATTTGCATTTATACTGTATAGTAAGGACATATTATTGGCGATGAGAAACTGGGATTTAAACCACGTGAGCATGGCCACTAGCAGCACAGACGAGAAGTACTGTGTTGGTGATGATTGGGACGATTTTATTGAGAGACTACAGCAAAGTTTCATCACTAAGGAATGGCTGGGACAGGATTCGGCCGACAAACGCAGGGCTCATCTCCTGACGGTTTGTGGGTCCAGGACATACTCCCTGATGAAGAACCTTCTAGCGCCAGAGAAGCCGGTGGACAAGACTTTTGAAGAGCTCAGTAAGTTGATCGGGGAACACTTTAAACCGGCGAGCAGCATGCACATGGCGAGACACCGGTTTTACACGCACCGGCGGCGAGAAGGGCAAAGTGTTCCAGGCTTCGTGGCAGACCTCCGGCGACTGGCGAGCCGATGTAAGTTCCCAGATGCATGCAGAGCGGAGATACTGCAAGACTTTTTTTATTGAGGGCATTGGGCACGCTGGGGTTTTCAGGGAACTGATTGAGACCAAAGACTTGACCCTGGATACGCGGCTTTGATGGCCCAGACATTTATCTCAGGGAAGGAAGAGACCAGAATGATGTTTGACAAAAATCTTGGTTTATATGCAGCAAATGGACAGGGAGTCAACATTGTTAACGCAGCACATAGTTCTCCAGGCAGACAGAGGCAATCGGACATGCCCGAGCATGTAGTCGAACCCAAAGGGGGAATTCAACAGAGACAATGGCTAGCTGAACGGCGATTCATGCCATCGCAAGGGACAATGCGGCCAGTAATGGGGCCATCAACACCTGTTAATGGTGCGCTTAAGGACAGTTACAGAGACAGTCAGAGACGATCGAATGGTAATGGACCTTTTGTTTCCAACAACGGCTCATGTTGGAGGTGTGGAGGAAAACACACAGCCAGAGCTTGCAGGTATCAGCAATATACCTGCAGAAACTGAAATGTCAGCGGTCACTTGGCTCGTATGTGCAGGAAGCCTGTAGCTAGGTTGATGTACGAGGAGGACGGGGATGATGTAAGCCCTACGAGGCCAAATGGACACTGGGGGAAATCGCTGGAAGCTGAAGTTCAGCGAGTTCATGTGGAGCACATATACAGTTCATACACCAGGACGCCACCGATAATGATGAAAGTGCTCCTCAATGGCATCCCAGTATCAATGGAGCTAGACACAGGGGCCAGCCAGTCCCTGATGAGTATCAAACAGTTCAAAAAGTTGTGGGCATCCAAGGCTAGGAGGCCAAAATTATTGCCAATTGACGCACAGCTACGGACATCTACAAAGGAGATCATTCCGGTGCTAGGCAGTGCCACGGTAGTCGTGACCCACAAAGATTCGGAGAACAGGTTGCCACTCTGGATTGTCCTGGGGGATGGTCCTGCACTGCTGGGGAGGAGTTGGCTGGGTGTCATGAACTGGAAATGGGCGATGTCAATGCAATTTCTTCTGTGGAGCGAATATCATGCTCACAGGTCCTGGAAAAATTTGACTATTTCAACCCGGCATTGGCACTTTCATGGGGACCAAGGTAGTGATTCACTTCAACCCGGACGCCAGGCCAGTAAACCACAAGGCCAGAGCGGTGCCGTACGTGAGGCAGGAAAAGATAGAAGGCGAATTGGACCGCCTGCTGAGGGAAGGGCCAGTCGAATTCAGTGACTGGGCGAGCCCTATTGTGCCGGTGCTCAAGGCGGATGGGTCAGTCAGGATATGTGGTGATTACAAGACCACCATAAATCGGGTGTCACTCCAACACCAGAACCCGCTACCGAGAGCGGAGCACCTCTTTGCGACGCTATCCGGTGGCAAACTTTTTTCAAAATTGGACCTGACCTCAGCTTACATGACCCAGGAGCTGGCGAGTGAGTCGAAGAAACTGACCACCATCACGACACACAAGGGGTTGTTTGAGTACAACAGATGTCCATTTGGGATTCGCTCGGCCGCCGCAATCTTTCAACAAAATACGGAAAGCCTCCTCCAGTCGATTCCAAGAACAGTGGTTTTTCAAGACGACATCCGCAACCTGGAGGAGGTGCTACGCAGACTGGACCGGGTAGGTCTGCGACTGAAAAAGGCGAAGTGCTTCTTCCTAGCTCCAGAGGTAGAATTCCTGGGGATGAGGGTAGCAGCAGACGGGATCAAACCTACTGCGTCCAAAACAGAAGCGATCCAGAGAGCACCCAGACCCCGTAACACGACGGAGCTGTGTTCGTTCCTGGGGCTCCTGAACTATTTTGGTAACTTTCTTCCCAAATTGAGCACGCTGTTAGAGCCGCTACATGTGCTCCAACGCAAAGGTCGCGAATAGGTCTGGGGGGACAGCCAGGAAAGGGCTTTTGATAGAGCACGAAATTTGTTATGCTCCAACAATCTTTTAACGCTGTATGACCCATGTAAGAAACTTGTTTTAACGTGTGACGCATCGTCCTATGGGGTCGGGTGTGTGTTGCAGCATGTTAATGCCAAGGGTCAGTTACAGCCGGTAGTTTTTGCCTCCAGAAGTCTGTCCCAGGCAGAACGGGACTACGGGATGGTAGAAAAGGAAGCGCTTGCATTTGTATATGCTGTAAAAAAAATGCACCAGTATCTGTTTGGCAGGAAATTCGAGCTGGAGACAGATCACAAACCCCTAACGTCCCTTTTGGCTGACAACAAGGCCATAAATGCAAATGCATCGGCCCGCATACAGAAGTGGGCACTCACGTTAGCCACCTATGAATATACCATTCGGCACAGACCGGACACTGAAAACTACGCCAATGCACTCAGCATGCTCCCACTAGCCACCACCGAGAGGGCAACCAAGCATGCTGCTGAGATGGTCATGGCTGTTGAAGATTTCGAAAGCAAAGGCTCACCAATGACAGCCCGTCAGATTAAAGTCTGGACAAATAGAGACCCGCAACTGTCTTTCGTCAAGAAATGTGTCCTGAATGGGGACTGGTCAGCCACGTACGGGGCATGCCCTGAGGAATTCAAACCATTTCACAGGCGCAAGGATGAACTCTCGATTCCGGCTGATTGCCTACTATGGGGAAACCGAGTAGTCATGCCCCAGATGGGCAGAAAGATGTTCATCAGAGAACTCCACAATGAGCACCCGGGCATTGTCATGATGAAGGCAATTGCCAGGTCACAAGTTTGGTGACCGGGGATAGATGCAGGCCTGGAACTTTGTGTAAACCAGGTGCAACACGTGTGCCCAGCTGGGCAATGCACCCAGGGAAGCCCCCCTTAGCACCTGGTCCTGACCCGCCAAGCCATGGTCACGCATCCATGTGGACTACGCAGGTCCTTTCATGGGGAAAATGTTTTTGGTTGTAGTAGTCGCCTTCTCCAAATGGATCGAGTGTGACATTCTCAACTCAAGCACATCCTCTGCCACAGTAGAAAGTCTACGGGCAATGTTCGCCACCCATGGTCTACCGGACGTCTTGGTCAGCGACAATGGCCCGTGATTTACAAGCATTGAATTCCAGGACTTCATGGCAGGAAATGGTATCAACCATGTCAGAACGGCACCGCTCAAGCCGGCCTCAAACGGCCAGGTGGAATGAGCAGTGCAGATAATCAAACAGGAGATGCTCAGAATCCAAGGGGGTTCCCTACAAAGCCGCTTATCACGTCTCCTGTTGACCAATAGATCCCGACCTCACTCGCTCACAGGGGTCCCACCCGCAGAGCTGCTAATGAAAAGGACGCTCAAAACCAGGTTATCCCTTATACACCCCACCATGAAAGAAATTGTTGAGAGCAGGCACCAGTCACAATGTGACTACCATGACGGGAATGCAAGGGCGTGATGTATTTGTCCTCAACTGCGCTGCAGGGCCGAAATGGCTTGCAGGCACTGTGATTGCCAAAGAGGGGAATAGGATTCTGGTAGTTAAATTTATCAATGAACAAATCTGCCGCAAACACGTGGATCAAACAAAAAGGAGGTTCAGCAACCCCATAGAAGAAGCAGAGGAAGAACGCGATGTCGAGTTCACTCCACCACAGGTGACCGAACACCGGAACCAAGCGGAGGAGAACCCAGTCACTGTGGACAGTCTGGACAGGCCTGAGGCACTGCAAACAGCAGACACTCAGGCCAGCGCCCAACAACCGGAGCCCCAACGCAGGCGCTCTACAAGGGAGCGTAAACCACCAGAGAGACTTCACCTGTGATCCCAATAAAACTTTGTGGGGGAGGTGATGTCATGTATTTAACTATCATTGTAACCCATGTATAAACTGACCTAAGTTGTTCACTGTGAGAACATTGACCACTAGGTGGTGAACTTGTGGGAGACACTCCTAACCTGGACTTTCAGGTATAAAAGGGGAAGCTCCATCTACCTTCATCACTTCAGTGCTGGCTAATAAAGGTTACTGGTCACAGAGTGACCTTCTCTCAAGTATGGGCCTCGTGTGCATTTATACTGTATAGTAAGGACATATTACCACCTACCTGCCCACTCAGTGAACCTAACTCTGTCCTCCAACCATCTCTTGCATTCTTCCTCACATTTGGCTATGCATCAGCAACATCAACATCATTCCATTTGTGCCTATCCAAATCACTGATATAAATGGAAAACAAAAGCAGTCCCAGCAACAGACCCCTTGGGCACACCACTACCCACTTCCTATGAATCATGAAACCATCCTACTAGCGCTTCATATTACTATCTTTTGGTGCCTTTGGCAGGTTAAAAGTATGTCCATAATAACAAAGTATGTCTGTAAAAGACCCTACTCTTTGTTCCTGGGAAGAATGATCATGAACCTCTTTAAAGCAAGGTACAGCATACATCTTCAGACTGGCAGGTTTCAATATACCCATAACAAATCTGGCATCAAACTTATGGTCTAGAGGGTTGTAGTGATATCCACCCTCCTGTATGGCTCAGCGACGTGGACCATATCGAGTAGACATCTTAAATCGCTGGAGAAATACCACCAACAATGTTTCTGCAAGATTCTGCAAATCCCCTGGGAGGATAGATGCACCAACATCAGTGTTCTCGATCAGGCCAACATCCCCAGCATCGAATCACTGACCACACTCGACCAGCTCTGTTGGGCGAGCCACATTGTCTGCATGCCTGACACAAGACTCCCAAAGCAAGGACTCCACTCGGAACTCCTACACGGCAAGTGAGCTCCAGGTGGGCAGAGGAAATGTTTCAAGGAGACCCTCAAAGCCTCCCTGATAAAGTGCAACATCCCCACTGACACCTGGAAGTCTCTGGCCAAAGACCGCGCTAAGTGGAGGAACAGCATCCGGGAGGGCGCTGAGCATCTCGAGTCTCGTCGCCGAGAGCATGCAGAAATCAAGCGCAGGCAGCGGAAGGAGCGTACGGCAAACCAGACTCCCCACCCACCCTTTCCTTCAACCACTGTCTGCCCCACCTGCGACAGAGACTGTAATTCCCGCAGAGGACTATACAGCCACCTAAGAACTCACTTTTAGAGGGGAAGCAAGTCTTCCTCGATTTCGAGGGACTGCCTATAATGATGAAAAACATAAGGTCCATTGTGGAAGTGCTACAAAAGGTATACTAATCAACACCAGGCACTTGTTCCATTGCTCCAATATGTAGCAGGATATTGAACTTTCATTATACTCTTTTGTATGTGTTTTCAATTGTAAATGTACAGCAGAGATAGAGACAGAGCAAAATAACAATGAAACTATGTACAGGACAAGGTGAATGATGATTTACAGGCTCTGTGTGACTGACTGGTGATAATATTTAGAGGGTAGGATTAGAGATAAAGCTTATCAACAAATTTATTACTGGGAAATTATACAATAAAAGAAAAAGAAAGAATTGCATTTTTATAGCACCTTTCAGGACCTCAGGACAGCCCAAAGCACTTTACAGCCAATGAAGTGCTTTTGAATTACTTTTACACTGTTATAATGTAGGAAATGCAGCAACCAATTGGCACACAGCAGGTCCCACAAACAACAACATGATAATGACCAGCTAATCTGTTGCTAGGTGTTGATTGAGGGATAAATATTGTCCAGGACATCCGGGAGAACTCACCTTCAAAATAATGCCATGAGATCTTTTACGGCCACCTGAGTGGGTAGACAGGCCCTCAGTTTAACGTCTCATCAGAATGACAGTATCTCTGAGTACAGGGGGCATAAATTCACCAGAAAGCTGGCGTGCTTGGTTCTTCTTTGTAATATTTTGGCGGGCTCGTTAAAAGTTGATATGTCTTGGGTGGGTTGATGTTCGAAAACTGTTTCCTGATGGAAATATAAGTTTGGTAATTGCAATGTACTTTTGTGCTTAGTTTTTCGCATACAGGCTGGATTGGGCCTCTTTGTGATGTATATGCTGAAATTGTTTTCCAGACCTATGTTGATGGGTAGCTATCTCTGGGTGATTTTGTGATGTTAATATCTCTTGTGGAGAAGGATTCTCGAATACTCATTTCTCCAGACAGGTTAACTTAGTCCTCACACCCAGGTTGTCTCTCTTAATCAGGTTGTCTCCTGCTAGTTCTTTAGGTCTGCCCACAGCCTTGAATTTGTCTTTTAAAATCCAAAATTTGATTATAGTTCGTAGTTTCTTCCATAAGCACTTTAGAGTTCCAAACTTTTCGGTAGGTAATCCCAAATTAAATTTCCTTTCGAATGAGCCCAAACACTGGGGGGGGGGGGTTCTTGTGAATTTTGCACCCCGCTTTCAACTTGTAGATATGGAGTTCTCATTGCTATTAATGGGAAAGCTGTGGAATACTGTACCTGATTGGCTGGTCAGTCACATGTGACTGCACCTTCTGCGTAGGAACCTGGAGGACGGGAGCGCGCTTCACAGCGCGGGAAGTGAAGGCCTCCCCAAAGGAATTGTAGGCTCCTCTGGGACTACCAGGTACTTTCGTAGAAATGTTTCAGGTCAGAGGCATCCGCCTGCGGGAAGCCTCCGACCGTAATTTCAGGGCCTTTATTTGCTCTAGGTGTCAAAATGCAAAAAGCTGTATTTTGCAGAGATCTTTTAGAATAAATATAATTGGATCTGCCAAGAGACAGAGTAATGGCTGAATGCGTTTTGACATAAACACATTTCTTCACAACAAAGCTTTTCTTCCTTAAAGAAATGAAAGTTCACTGAGTTCTGAGAATCAAAATGATTTTCTATCCTTTTCACAAATGTTATAGAAATTGCAAAAAAAAATAATTATCATGTCACACAATATAGAAAATCATTTTCTCTTGTCGTACAATCTTAGACAGGATTTAGAATACATACCGAAATGGTTCGAGCTATGAAACATTTATTAACTAGTAAAGAGACAAAGTAATAACAGCTTTTACATATTTGCATTGGTACTTCAGGGCTGAGGGGCAACATACTCAAAATGGATGTAAAGTAGCAGAGTCTCTGACTAATACCAAACATAGAAGTTGCAAACATATGAATTTATGTAAATGACAGACAGGAAAAGACTTACTGGTCCTTCTAGCCTGTCCTATATAGCTGTGAGGCCTTGTGCATCACAATATAAATTGGCCAGAAAAAACAGCAAAGCTGAGGACTGGGAGAAATTTAGAATTCAGCAGAGGAGGACAAAGGGTGTAATTAGGAGGAGGAAAATCGAGAATGAGAGGAAGCTTGCAGGGAACATAAAAACTGACTACAAAAGCTTCTATAGATATATGAAGAGAAAAAGATTAGTGAAGACAAACGTAGGTCCCTTGCAGTCAGAATCAGGTGAATTTATAATGGGGAACAAAAAAATGGCAGACCAACTGAACAAATACTTTGGTTCTGTCTTCACGAAGGAAGACACAAATAACCTTCTGGAAATACTAGGGGACCAAGGGTATAGCGAGAAGGAGGAACTGAAGGAAATCCTTATTAGTGAGAAAATTATATTCGGGAAATTGATGGGATTGAAGGCCGATAATTCCCCAGGGCCTGAAAGTTTGCATCCCTGAGTATTTAAGGAAGTGGCCCTAGAAATAGTGGATGTATTGGTGGTCATTTTCCAACATTCTATAGACTCTGAATCAATTCCTAGGGATTGGAAGGTAGCTAATGTAACACCACTTTTTAAAACAGGAGCGAGAGAGAAAACAGGGAATTATAGACTGGTTAGCCTGACATCATTAGTGGGGAAAATGTTGGAATCAATTATAAAAGATGTAATAGCAGCGCATTTGGAAAGCAGTGACAGTACGGTCAAGTCAGCTTGGATTTATAAAAGGGAAATCATGCTTGACAAATCTTCCAGAATTTTTTGAGGATGTAACTAGTAGAGTGGAGAAGGGAGAACCAGTGGATGTGGTGTATTTGGACTTTCAAAAGAGTTTTGACAAGGTCCCACACAAGAGATGAGTGTGCAAAATTAAAGCACATGTTATTGGGGGTAATGTATTGACATGGATAGAGAACTGGTTGGCAGACCAGAATGGCAGGCAGTGACTAGTTCGGTACTGCAAGGTTCAGTGCTGGGACCCCAGCTATTTACAATATGCATTAATGATTTAAGATGAAGGAATTGAATGTAATATCTCCAAGTTTGCAGATGACACTAAGCTGGGTGGCAGTGTGAGCTGTGAGGAGGATGCTAAGAGGCTGCAAGTTAATTTGGACAGGTTAGGTGTGAGGGCAAATGCATGGCAGATGCAGTATAATGTGGATAAATGTGAGGTTATCCAATTTGGTGGCAAAAACAGGAAGGCAGAATATTAACTGAATGGCGACAGATTAGGAAAAGGTGAGGTGCAACAAGACCTGGGTGTCATGGTACATCAGTCATTGAAGGTTGACATTCAGGTACAGCAGGCGGTGAAGAAGGCAAATGGCATGTTGGCCTTCATAGCGAGAGGATTTGAGTATAGGAACAGGGAGGTCTTCCTGCAGTTGTACAGGGTCTTGGTGAGGTCACACCTTGAATATTGTGTACAATTTTGGTCTCCTAATCTGAGGAAGGACATTCTTGCTATTGAGGGAGTGCAGCGAAGGTTCACCAGACTGATTCCCAGGATGGCAGGACTGACATATGAAGAAAGACTGGATCGACTAGGCTTATATTCACTGGAATTTAGAAGAATGAGGGGGGATCTCTTAGAAACATATAACATTCTGACGGGATTGGACAGGTTAGATGCAGGTAGAATGTTCCCGATGTTGGGGAAGTCCAGAACCAGGGGTCACAGTCAAAGGATAAGGGGTAAGCCATTTAGGACCGAGATGAGGAGAAACTTCTTCACTCAGAGAATTGTGAACCTATGGAATTCTCTACCACAGAAAGTTGTTGAGGCCAGTTCGTTAGATATATCCAAAAGGGAGTTAGATGTGGCCCTTACGGCTAAAGGGATCAAGGGGTATGGTGAGAAAGCAGGAATGGGGTACTGAAGTTGCATGATCAGCCATGATCATATTGAATGGTGGTGCAGGCTCGACGGGCCGAATGGCCTACTCCTGCAACTATTTTCTATGTTTCTATGATATAAACTCTCCCAGAGCCATGTCATCTCCTGGGAGAGGTGCAAAAACCATATATAACCCCAGGCCAATTACGAAGAGGAAATCTGGAAAATCCCTCTCTGATCCCCTTCAGGTGATCAACCTAGCCCAGGAGATCACATTGACACTAACTTATAATTTATACTTACCTCGTGTACAACATGATCTCTGCAAGTTGAGCAGATGCCAGACACAACTCAAGAAGACTTGACTTAAATGTTAAAAAAATTTGTGTTGAAATAATTGTGGGAGTTTATTGAAGAATAGATTCTAAGTTTATTTGATTGAATTGATCAGAGTTTTGCCGAAGGTGTATGTAAATCCAACAAATACGATTAATAGTATCTACCTGGAGGATTTGAGAGATTGCTACACACAATCACAGTCAGTAGGATAAAATACTTTTCATAATCATCTTGGTGCCAAGAACCATTTTTCCACTCAGTCTAACTCAGTTAGCATACTAGAAATGTGACATGAATAAGTATAAATCCTGCTGAATGTTGTAGACGCCCCACCAATAAACATGTCAAAGTTAACACATTGCACACTGGAAACTGTTGGGAATTTTAAATGACTGATGAACACTGTCAAAATGACAATTCCTTAAGTTACAATCAAACCTGCTTTAAATCATGCAACTGTCTCCAACTGAAGTTTAAAAATGAAAAAAGCCCATTTAGTGTGCTGTGTATTAGTAACTTCACCAAGGACCCCTCAAAGGAGAAGATGTGTAACCAATACAAATATATTTTATATTTTTATACATTATGAGAATATAATTGTCTGACTGTCTACAAATTGATTTTTTTTTAAACCTAGAACACACATAAGAACATAAGAATTAGCAACAGGAGTAGGCCATCTAGCCCCTCGAGCCTGCTCCGCCATTCAACAAGATCATGACTGATCTGACCGTGGACTCAGCTCCACTTACCCGCCCGCTCCCCATAACCCTTAATTCCCTTATTGGTTAAAAATCTATCTGTGATTTGAATACATTCAATGAGCTAGCCTCAACTACTTCCTTGGGCAGAGAATTCCACAGATTGACAACACTCTGGGAGAAGAAATTCCCTCTCAACTCGGTTTTAAATTGGCTCCCCCGTATTTTGAGGCTGTGCCCCCTAGTTCTAGTCTCCCCAACGAGTGGAAACAACCTCTCTGCCTCTATCTTGTCTATCCCTTTCATTATTTTAAATGTTTCTATAAGATCACCCCTCATCCTTCTGAACTCCAACGAGTAAAGACCCAGTCTACTCAATCTATTATCATAAGGTAACCCCCTCATCTCCGGAATCAGCCTTGTGAATCGTCTCTGTACCCCCTCCAAAGCTAGTATATCCTTTCTTAAGTAAGATGACCAAAACTGCATGCAGTACTCCAGGTGCGGCCTCACCAACACCCTATACGGTTGCAGAAGGACCTCCCTGCTTTTGTACTCCATCCCTCTCGCAATGAAGGCCAACATTCCATTCGCCTTCCTGATTACCTGCTGCACCTGCAAACTAACTTTTTGGGATTCATGCACAAGGACCCCCAGGTCTCTCTGCACCGCAGCATGTTGTAATTTCTCCCCATTCAAATAATATTCCCTTTTACTGTTTTTTTCCAAGGTGGATGACCTCACATTTTCCGACATTGTATTCCATCTGCCAAACCTTAGCCCATTCGCTTAACCTATCTAAATCTCTTTGCAGCCTCTCTGTGTCCTCTACACAACCTGCTTTCCCACTAATCTTTGTGTCATCTGCAAATTTTGTTACACTACACTCTGTCCCCTCTTCCAGGTCATCTATGTATATTGTAAACGGTTGTGGTCCCAGCACCGATCCCTGTGGCACACCACTAACCACCGATTTCCAACCGGAAAAGGACCCATTTATCCCGACTCTCTGCTTTCTGTTAGCCAGCCAATTCTCGATCCATGCTAATATATTTCCTCTGACTCCGCGTACCTTTATCTTCTGCAGTAACCTTTTGTGTGGCAACTTATCGAATGCCTTTTGGAAATCTAAATACACCACATCCATCGGTACACTTCTATCCACCATGCGCGTTATATCCTCAAAGAATTCCAGTAAATTAGTTAGACATGATTTCTCCTTCATGAATCCATTTTGCGTCTGCTTGATTGCACTATTCCTATCTAGATGTCCCGCTATTTCTTCCTTAATGATAGCTTCAAGCATTTTCCCCACTACAGATGTTAAACTAACTGGCCTATAGTTACCTGCCTTTTGTCTATCCCCCTTTTTTAAACAGAGGCGTTACATTAGCTGCTTTCCAATCCGCTGGTACCTCCCCAGAGTCCAGAGAATTTTGGTAGATTATAACGAATGCATCTGCTATAACTTCCGCCTTCTCTTTTAATACCGTGGGATGCATTTCATCAGGACCAGGGGACTTGTCTACCTTGAGTCCCATTAGCCTGTCCAGCATTACCCCCCTAGTGATAATGATTGTCTCGAGGTCCTCCCTTCCCACATTCCTGCGACCAGCAATTTTTGGCATGGTTTTTGTGTCTTCCACTGTGAAGACCGAAGCAAAATAATTGTTTAAGGTCTCAGCCATTTCCACATTTCCCATTATTAAATCCCCCTTCTCATCTTCTAAGGGACCAACATTTACTTTAGTCACTCTTTTCCGTTTTATATATCGGTAAAAGCTTTTACTATCTGTTTTTATGTTTTGCGCAAGTTTACTTTCGTAATCTAGCTTTCCTTTCTTTATTGCTTTCTTAGTCATTCTTTGCTGTTGTTTAAAATTTTCCCAATCTTCTAGTTTCCCATTACCCTTGGCCACCTTATACGCATGGTTTTTAATTTGATACTCTCCTTTATTTCCTTGGTTATCCACGGCTGGTTATCCCTTCTCTTACCGCCCTTCATTTTAACTGGAATATATTTTTGTTGAGCACTATGAAAGAGCTCCTTAAAAGTCCTCCACTGTTCCTCAATTGTGTCACCGTTTAGTCTGTGTTCCCGGTCTACTTTAGCCAACTCTGCCCTCATCCCACTGTAGTCCCCTTTGTTTAAGCATAGTACGCTCGTTTGAGACACTACTTCCTCACCCTCAACCTGTATTACAAATTCAACTATACTGTGATCACTCATTCCGAGAGGATCTTTTACTAGGAGATCGTTTATTATTCTTGTCTCATTACACAGGACCAGATCTCAGACCGCTTGCTTCCTTCTAGGTTCTGTAACATACTGTTCTAAGAAACAATCCCGTATGCATTCTATGAATTCCTCCTCAAGGCTACCCCGTGCGATTTGAGTTGACCAATCGATATGTAGGTTAAAATCCCCCATGATTACTGCCGTTCCTTTTTCACATGCCTCCATTATTCCCTTGATTATTGCCCGCCCCACTGTGAAGTTATTATTTGGGGGCCTATAAACTATGCCCACCAGTGACTTTTTCCCCTTACTATCACTAATCTCCACCTACAATGATTCAACATTTTGTTCATTAGAGCCAATAGCATCTCTCACAACTGCCCTGATATCTTCCTTTATTAACAGAGCTACCCCACCTCCTTTCCCTTCTTGTCTATCTTTCCGAATTGTCAGATACCTCTGTATGTTTAATTCCCAGTCTTAGCCACCCTGCAACCACGTTTCTGTAATGGCCACCAAATCATAACCATTTGTAATGATTTGTGCCGTCAACTCATTTACTTTATTTCGAATGCTGCGTGCGTTTAGGTAGAGTGTTTTAATATTAGTTTTTAAACCATGTTTTAGTTTTGACCCCTCCTGCAGCCCTTTTATATTCATACATATTGTCCCTTCCTATCATCTTGTGGTTTACATTTACCCCAGTGCTACTCTGCTCTGTTGCCTCCTGCCTTTTGCATTCTTTCTTGGGGTCCTGTTCATCTGAGCTCTCACCCACTCTAACTAGCTCAGAGCCCTCTCCTGTGTTCCGAATACTCCTTGCATTGAGGCACCGAGCTTTCATGCTTGCCTTTTTATTACACTTTGACCCTTTAGAATTTTGCTGTACAGTGGCCCTTTTTGTTTTTTGCCTTGGGTTTCTCTGCCCTCCACTTTTACTCATCTCCTTTCTATCTTTTGCTTTTGTCTCCTTTTTGTTTCCCTCTGTCTCCCTGCATTGGTTCCCATCCCCCTGCCATATTAGTTTAACTCCTCCCCAACAGCACTAGCAAACACTCCCACATTGGTTCCGGTCCTGCCTAGGTGCAGACCATCCGATTTGTATTGGTTCCACCTCCCCCAGAACCGGTTCCAATGCCCCAGGAATTTGAATCCCTCCCTCATGCACCATTGCTCAAGCCATGTATTCAGCTGAGCTATCCTGCGATTCCTACTCTGACTAGCACGAGGCACTGGTAGCAATCCCAAGATTACTACTTTTGAGGTCCTACGTTTTAATTTAGCTCCTAGCTCCTTAAATTCATCTCGTAGGACCTCATCCCTTTTTTTACCGATATCGTTGGTACCAATGTGCACCACGACAACTGGCTGTTCACCCTCCCTTTTCAGAATGTCCTGCACCCGCTCCGAGACATCCTTGACCCTTGCACCAGGGAGGCAACATACCATCCTGGAGTCTCGGTTGCGGCCGCAGAAACGCCTATCTATTCCCCTTACAATCGAATCCCCTATCACTATCGCTCTCCCACTCTTTTTCCTGCCCTCCTGTGCAGCAGAGCCAGCCACAGTGCCATGAACTTGGCTGCTGCTGCCCTCCCCTGATGAGTCATCCCCCTCAACAGTACTCAAAATGGTGTATCTGTTTTGCAGGGGAATGACCGCAGGGGACCCCTGCACTACCTTCCTTGCACTGCTCTTTCTGCTGGTCTTCCATTCCCTAGCTGGCTGTGGTCCCTTCACCTGCGGTAAGACCAACTCGCTACACATGCTACTCACGTCATTCTCAGCATCGTGGATGCTCCAGAGTAAATCCACCCTCAGCTCCAATTCCGCAACGCGGACCGACAGGAGCTGGAGGCTCCTATGCTTGTATTTCTTGTAGCGCGTTACAGTGAGACACTTATCTGTCTTACAGAGAGACACTTATCTGTCTTACAGAGAGACACTTACCTGTCTTACAGAGAGACACTTACCTGTCTTACAGAGAGAGACCTATCTATCCATCAGACCCACAGTAAATGGGCTGGAATTTTCACGGAGCTGTCCCAATTTCCCGCTACCTCTGCAGCTGAAGATCAAGAAGATCACCGTTAATGGGCATTGCTGCCAGTTCCGCCAATCTCGCATTGAAGTTGTAACAGGAAATTGGGAGAACCCATGCGGAAATTGTAGGGGTCAATTATCAGAGGAAATTGCAGGGGTCAATTACCAGAGATGTCAAGGGTCTGCTTCAAAATAGCATTTTCCCCTTAAATTAACTTTGAAATAATGAAATACATACATAAATGCTGGAAGCACAAAGCAGATTAGTCAGCATCTGTAGAGAGAAAAGGATAGGTTAATGCGTTTGAACAGTATCCTTCTTCAGACGTGCTAACCAGCCTTTTTCTCTTTATAGATGCTGGCTGTCCTGTGCACGCATCCAGCATGTTTTTTTAGTTTCACATTTCCAACACTTTTGGGGAGGGTTGCCATTTTATTTGAAACAAGAAACTCCACAAGTGGCAACCATTAATAAAAATCCACAAGATGAAATGACACTGTCATTATAGAAAAAAAGTTTGGTATTTTTAGTAAATAATTTTTTTTTAAGTGCACAATTTAAACTGCTCTTGAAGTTTGGTAAAATATCTAGACCTTCAGCCTTTACATATATTAGCGAAGGTGCTTTATACAATTGTACTGCTTTATACAATTCAGAAGCAAGTCAGGAGTGACTGTAACCTCATCCGTACTGGACAAAGCATGGATGCAGTTGCCAACACCTCTAAATTTATAATTTATAATTGAGAGTGTAATACTGAATATTATACACAATACACAATACATACTAATTCTTTGAATTGAAATGTGGATTTTTTAACACAGCATTGGCAACAATTTTTAATACCGTTACCATGACAATGCCAAATGAAGAAGTAAAGAAATAACTTACATTTTGATAATGCCTTTCATGTCCTGAGGATGTCCTAGTCTTCATAGCCAATGAAATATATTTTGAAGCATAGCTGCTGTTGGTAAAGGAGCCTATTTGTACACAGCAAGATCCCACAAACAGCGGCAAAATAAATAACCAACTAATCTGTTTTGGTGGTGCTAATTGAGGGATGCATGTTGGCCATGACTGTTCTTCTTCAAGTAATGCCATAGAATATTTTGCATTCACCTGAACAGACAGGGCTTCAGTTTAACATCACGTCTGAAGGTCAGCACTGCACTGAGGTATCATCCTAGATTATGAGCTTAAGTCCTGGAGTGAGGCTTGAACCCACAACCTTTTGACTCAGAGGCAAGAGAGAGTTGCCCACTGAGCCAAGGCTGGCACTTAAAGTAAAGAATGATGGATTCAAACACAGATGTCCCCACACTTCCTGTACAAATTAAAAACATTTAGTCAATTTAATGTTCTTCTTAATTCAATGATTGATACAAGAAAGAAAAAGCATAAAATAGTTAAAAGAGGCAAGAACGCTGGACAGCTCCCATGGAGGACACAGTTTTTTTACAAGGGACAGTAAAGGATCGTGGCTGGTCCAGGTCCTGATCTGGCAGGCCGAAACGGGTGACTTTTCATTTTCAAATGCATCCATCACCAAGAGTAAGTCTGCAGGCTGTGCCATTTCCACCCCGGTGGTGGGCAATGGTAGCCGACTGAGGGCATCAGCGCAGTTCTCTGTGCCTGGCCTGTGGTGAATTACATAGTTATATGCAGACAGTGTGAGCGCCCATCTTTGGATGCAAGCAGAGGCATTGGTATTAATACCTTTACTCTCTGAGAATAGCGATATGAGCGGCTTATGGTCAGTTTCGAACTCGAACTTAAGCCCAAACAGATGCTGGTGCATTTTTTTCACCCCATAAACGCATGCCAGAGCTTCTTTTTCAATCATGCTGTAAGCACTTTCGACTTTGGACAAACTCCTGGATGCATAAGCGACCAGTTGCAATGTTCCCGATTCGTTTGCTTGTTGTAACACACACCCGACCCCGTACGAAGACGCATCACAAGCTGGCACATGCGTTTACATTCATCATACAGAACAAGCAGTTTGTTGGCACATAACAGATTTCTGGCTTTCTCAAAAACAGTCTCTTTTGATTTTCCCCATACGCAGTCGTCTCCCTTGCGTAGCAACACATGTAGAGGTTCTCGCAAGGTGCTTAACCCGGGTAGGAAATTACCAAAATAATTGAGGAGTCCCAGGAACGACCACAGTTCCGTCAGGTTCTGTGGTCTCGGCGCTTTCTTGATGGCCTCCGTCTTGGTGTCGGTGGGTCTGATGCCGTCTGCCGCGATTCTTCTCCCTAAGAACTCGACCTTTGGCACCAGGAAAACATACTTCGAGCATTTCAACCTGAGTCCCATGCGATCTAGCTGACTTAGAACCTCTTCCAGGTTCTGCAAGTGTTCCATGGTGTCCTGACCTGTGATCAATATGTCGTCCTGGAAAACCACAGTACACGGAACGGACTTTAGCAGACTCTCCACGTTCCTTTGAAAAATAGCTGTGGCCGATCGAATCCCAAACAGGCATCTATTGTAGATGAACAGACCTTTGTGTGTGTTGATGCAGGTGAGGCCTTTTGAAGATTCTGTCAGCTCCTGCGTCATGTAGGCCGAGGTCAGGTCCAACTTGGTGAACGTCTTCCCTCCTGCCAGCGTCGCAAATAGGTCGTCTGCCTTGGGTAGCTGGTATTGGTCCTGCAGCGAAAAACGGTTAATCGTTACTTTATAGTCCCCATAAATTCTGACCGTGCCATCGCCCTTCAGAACCGGAACAATTGGACTTGTCCACTCGTTGAACTCAACTGATGCGATGATGCCCTCCCATTGCAGCTTGTCCAGCTCAATCTCCACTTTCTCTCGCATCATGTATGGCACCGCACGTGCCTTGTGGTGGATGGGTCGTGCACCGGGAACCAAGTGGATCTTCGCTGCAGAGAAATTTCCGATGCCTGGCTCAAACAACGGGAACTTGCTCAAAACCTGGGCACATGAGGCGTCGTCGAAGGACGAAAGTGCTCGGATGTCGTCCCAGTTCCAGCAGATTTTTCCCAGCCAGCTTCTGCCGAACAGTGTGGAGCCATCTCCAATCCATAGTGGTAGTTTGTGCACCACTCCATCATAGGAGACTTTTACTGCTGCACTGCCAATTACAGCGATCAGCTCTTTAGTGTAAGTTCTCAGCTTGGTATGAATAGGGCTCAGCTTGGGTCTTTGTTGCACCACAGCCTCTCGAAGGCCTTTTTGCTCATGATATACTGACTCGCACTCGTGTCCAATTCCATGGATACTGGAATTCTGTTCAGTTCAACTTTTAACATGATCGGTGGACATTTCATGGTGAAGGTATGTACCCCGTATACTTCTGCCTCCTCGGTTCGAGTCTCTAGTTCAGTTTGATCCGCCATGGATCGGTCTTCCTCTGCAAAGTGGTGGTTTGCAGAGTTTGCAGCTCATCTGCACATTCGCTGGAGGTGTCCCATTGTTCCACAGCCTTTACACGCATAATGTTTGAAGCGACATTGATGGGCTCGATGATCACCTCCGCAGCGCCAACAAGGTGTTAATTGCCTCGCATTCACGCTTGATGGTGGAGTCTGAGTCATCTGAGGTTGTGCAACTGCAGGCGTGTACATTCTGCCATATGCATTCCAGCCTGAAAACAACGTTACTTTGCATACAGTACTTGCCGAAACATCTTTATGCTGCAAAATTTGTTTGGTGTTATCGCTGGTGGACATAAATGCCTGGGGTACTGTTATGGCTTTGCTCAGGTTCAGTGTTTCAACAGTCAATAGTTTGCGAAGGATAACTTCATGGCCAATGCCAAGCACAAAAAAGTCTCTTAGCATTTGCTCCAGGAATCCACCGAATTCGCAATGTCCTGCAAGGTGCCTTAGTTCGGCGATGTGGCTCGCCACTTCCTGGCCTTCAGACCGTTGACATGTATAAAATTGATTCCTTGCCATCAGAACACTCTCCTTCAGATTTAGGTGCTCCCGGACCAGCGTACACTGTTCTTCATACAATTTGGTTGTTGGTTTCACCGGAGCAAGAAGATTCTTCATGAGGCCATAGGTTGTTGCCCCGCAGATGGTGAGGAGGATCGCCTTTCGTTTGGCAGCGTTCTCATTCCCTTCCAGCTCATTGGCCATGAAGTATTGGTCAAGTCGCTCCATGATGGCTTCCCAATCATCACCTTCTGAGAATTTCTCTAGGATACGAACTGTTCTCTGCAATTTCGCGTGATGGTTCATTATCTATTACTTGTCGCCAGTTGTTACGTCTCAAATACAGCAATGTGACTGAGTACTGTAGATTTGAGTAAGTGTGACCTTAGTCTCTTTATTGTGACTCCAGAGTGTTGGCACAGCATGGGAGACCTGCTTATATGCATTGCTCTCAAGGGATGCTGGGATCCCTTGGGACTCCAACAGATGCGCCCTCTGATGGCGGTAGAATGCTGGTTACAAGGTGTTGCATACATAACAGATTAGATAGCATCAGCTGACGAACCTCAGAGCATGTAGGATAATGGGCAGGAGGCCTTACCCACGTCGGGTATTTATACCTGCACCTGAGTGAGTCAGACTGTGTGAGAAGGCTACGTTTCTGCAAAGAAATTGTAACTGAGATCTGTGAATTAATAAAAGCAGACCTGCAACCTAGAAGCATCAAGAGGACTGCTTTGTCAGTTGAAGGAAAGGTTACAGCTACACTTTCATTTTATGCATCTGGAACATTCCAGGCCACAACTGGGCTTGTGTGCATCTTTTCTCAACATGCAACACATATCCGCATTCGGGAGGTAACTGCTGCACTATATGCCCGGAGGAATGCTAACATGACCGCCCAGGCAATGTGTGACAGGGCTGTGGGCTTCTCCAGGATTGCTGGCTTCCCAAAGGTACAGGGCTACATTGAATGTACCCACATCACCTTGCAACACCTTTGGAGGATTCCGAGATGTACAGGAACAGAAAAGGCTTCCACTCCGTGAATCTGCAGCTTGTGTGTGATGACATGCATCGCATCATGGCAGTTGATGCGAAATAACCTGGGAGCACCCATGATGCGCTCATCCTATGCGACAGCGTTAAATCTGCCATGTTTCAGCAGCAGCCAGAAGGGCAGAGCTGGCTACTGGGGGACAAAGGGTACAGCCTCGCCACCTGGCTCATGACGCCCCTACGCGTAACCCAGACGGAAGCTGACCGGGAATACAACATGTCACACATTGCGAAGCGCAGCATAATAGAGAGGATCATTGGCATCTTGAAACAGCCTTTCCGATGCCTGGACTATTTCGGAGGCTATTTGAAATACTCCCGAGATTGTCGGTCAGTTCACTGTTGTGTGCTGCATGCTGCACAACTTAGCCATCATGAGGCAGCAGCAACTGGTAGTAGAAGACCCACCTGAGGTGAGAGTGGCTAATGATGAGGAGGAGAAGGATGTGGAAGCCATGCAACTACTGGAACCCGGAGCACGACAGCAGTCGTCGACTCATGGAGGTCATGGCTGATCTTCTATCTCAACCCCACCGTCCCGCATTATTTCCACAAATCCCTTGCTTCCCTCAATACCAATCCATGTCTTACATAGAATTCACTGCACGGCACAGAAACAGGCCATTTGGCCAACTGGCCTATGCTGTGTTTATGCTTGACATCTAACCCTATCAGCATATAAATTTTGGATTACTCTCCATGAACAAGTTCTTTCTGACATCTACCATAAACTTTCTTTTTACCAATTTTAATCTATGCCTCATTGTTCTAGTATTCTGGTACACCTTTGCGGAGTGCTCAGGATTAACTTAATCTAGCCCATTTAATATCTTTAAAAAATTTACAGGGTCCTCTCCTTTCAAATATACAGACCCAAATGTTTCATTCTTTCAGTATAACTCATATTTCAATGCTCAGTTTTCTAACCTTCTCTGCACTGACTCAATGCTTTGAATATTTTTCATGTATCTTGATGACCATACTACAACAGGGTTTACAAATATGATTACAAGTGCAGCAATAATGTAATTAAATCTTTAAACTACAATTAGTAATAGAATCAATTGATTTATGTCCTTTACATGTTAGTCAGTAGGGCGAATCTGAAATGGACATTTCTCAGAATTTTTAAACACTGGCCCTGCTTGCAGAAAAATGTATCAGGGCACATGTCCAGGAGGGTGAGACTCCTCTGCATTTTCCCACAGCAGGTCACCAAGTTATTTTTAATTTGTTCATGGAATGTGGGCATCACTGGCAAGGCCAGCATTTATTGCCCATGCCTAATTTCCCTTGAGAAGGTGGTGGTGAGCCGTCTTCTTGAACTGCTGCAGTCCGTGTGGTGAAGGTGCTCCCACAGTGCTGTTAAGGTGGGAGTTCCAGGATGTTGACCCAGTAGCAAAGAAGGAATGCTGATATATTTCCAAGTCAGGGTAACTTGGTGGTGTTCCCATGGTTATTGGTGAGTAAGTGCCACTTGATAGCACTGTGTCATGTATGTACTTTTGGGATCACTGGCCACGGGATGACATCATTGTTGGAGCCCATTGGGCTGCATGCATGCAAGTATAAAAGGCCAGCCATTTTGTATATTAGTCACTTTAGGCCTTAATAAAACAGAGTCAAGGTCTTGGAGTTAAACAGTACTCACTCTAACAGTTATTGCATTTGGTGACGAGGCAACAAGAACCTTTGCATGCAAAACTGAGCACAATTGGATTGTTGGGGCAATTCTTGGAAGAAGAACATTAGGCAGACTTTGTGAGCCGTTTAAGCCAGTTCTTCATGGTTAACAAAATGGAGGAGGTCGGTAATACAGATCGGCGCCGGGCGGTGTTCCTCACGGTTTGTGGTCCAAAAATTTATGGTCTGATAAAGCATCTACTCCTGCCTGTGAGTCCAACAGAGAAGACATATGAAGAATTGTGTACACTGGTACAGGACCACCTTAAGCCAGACGAAGGCATCATCATCTCGAGATACAGATTTTACACGCACATTCGCTCAGAAGGCCAGAATGCGGCGGAAATCGTTGCCGACCTGAGATGTCTAGCGGAACTGTGTAAGTTCGGGGCTGTGTTGGCAGACATGCTGTGGGACTTCTTTCAGCATCAACCACGAGGTGATCCTGCGTAAACAACTGGCGGTGGAAACGTTGTACTTCAACAGGGCCATCACAACGGATAGAAGTCTAAAGCAGATATCAGTGAAAAATCGAAACTCGGCAAGTACTGTCAATATGATTGATTTGGCATTCGGCAGAGTGGCAGATGGCAGGGCCTACCCGACTGCGTACGCGAAACCTGTGGCTGCCCAAAGTCTGCCAGCGGGAATGCCTCCGATTTCTCCGTGTTGGCGTTGTGGGGGAAATCAACGGCACCAGCAGTGCTGATTTAAACAATATAGTTGCAAAGGCTGTCTGAGAGTGGGGCAGCCCAGCGCAAGTGTCCGCAGATGAGCAAGCGTGCTGCGACACACCACATGGAGGATGATGGTCAGACTAGCGCAGATCCGGATACACAATCCGAGATACCAGAGGAGGAAGTGTATAGACTGTACCTGATTCTACCTAAGAGCAAACCGATAATGATCAACGTGAAATTTAATGGGGTGCCGGTATTGATGGAACTGGACACGGGGGCGAGGCTGAGTCCAGTCAATGCCGAGTTGTGCACGTACGCCAAAGAACTCATAACGGTGATTGGCAGTGCCACAATTAAAGTGTCGCATGATGGTACGGTTCACGAGTTACCGCTATGGATTGTCCCAGGCAATGGCCTAACGCAGTTTGGCAGGAACTGGCTTGAAAAAAATCAAAAGCGATTGGAACGACATGAAGGCATTATCGTTGGAGAAAGATACATGTGCCCAAGTGCTGAGCAAGTTCCCCTCACTATTCGAAACAGGCATCAACTTCACGGGAGCCAAGATGCAGATCCACATGGACTCGGATGCAAGATCCGTCCATCATCAAGTTCGGGCAGTTCCTTATATGATGAGGGAAAAGGTCGAAATCGAACTGGACAGACTCCAGCGTGAAGAGATCATATCACCGGTTTAATTTAATGAATGGGCCAGCCCCATTGTTCCTGTGCTGAAAAGTGATGGCATAGTCAGAATCTGTGGAGACTACAAGGTTATGATCAACAGGGTTTCGAAACAGGATCAGTACCCGTTACCGAAGGCTGATGACTTGTTTGCAACACTAGCCGGTAGGAAGTCGTTCACCAAACTGGGTTTGATGCCGACCTACAGGGCACAATGGACATGATCATTGCAGCGCGACAGCTGCAGGAAAAATGCAGGGAGCAGCACCAGCCCTTATACATGGCCTTCTTCAACCTTACAAAGGCCTTTGACACTGTCAACCGCAAGAGTCTATGGAGCGTCCTCCTCCATTTCGGATGCCCCCAAAAGTTTGTCAACATCCTCCACCTGCTCCAAGATGACATGCAGGCCGTGATTCTTACCAATGGATCCATTACAGACCCAATCCACGTCGGGACTGGGGTCAAACAGGGCTGCGTCATCGCTCCAACCCTCTTTTCAATCTTCCTCGCTGCCATGCTCCACCTCGCAGTCGACAAACTCCCTGCTGGAGTGAAACTCAACTACAGAACTAATGGGAAGCTGTTTAACCTTCGCCACCTCCAGGCCAGGTCCAAGACCACCCCAACCTCTGTCGTTGAGCTACAGTACGCGGACGACGCCTGCGTCTGCGCACATTCTGAGGCTGAACTCCAGGATATAATCGATGTATTTACTGAGGCATATGAAAGCATGGGCCTTACGCTAAAAATCCGTAAGACAAAGGTCCTCCACCAGCCTATCCTCGCCACACAGCACTGCCTCCTAGTCATCAAGATCCACAGCACAGCTCTCGACAACATGGACCATTTCCCATACCTCGGGAGCCTCTTATCAACAAAATAAAACATTGATGCGGAGATTCAACATCGCCTCCAGTGCACCAATGCAGCCTTCGGGCGCCTGTGGAAAAGAGTGATTGAAGACCAGGCCCTCAAATCTACCACCAAGCTCATGATCTCAAGGGCTGTAGTAATACCCGCCCTCCTGTATAGCTCAGAGGCTTGGACGATGTACAGAAGACACCTCAGATCGCTGGAGATATATCACCAACGATGTCTCCGCAAGATCCTGCAAATCCCCTGGGAGGAGAGGTGCACCAACATCAGTGTTCTCGACCAGGCTTACATCTCCAGCGTTGAAGCACTGACCACACTCGATCAGCTTCGCTGGGCAGGCCACATAGTTTGCATGCCAGACACGAGACTCCCAAAGCAAGTGCTTTATACAGAGCTCCTTCATGGCAAACAAACCAAAGTTGGGCAGCAGAAACATTACAAGGACACCCTCAAAGCCTCCTTGATAAATTGCGACATCACCACTGACGCCTGGAAATCCCTGGCCAAAGACCGCCCTAAGTGGAGAAAGTGCATCCGAGAGGGTGTTGAGCACTTCGAGTCTCATCGCCGAGAACATGGAGAAATCAAGCGCAGGCAGCGGAAGGAGCGTGCAGCAAACCAGTCCCACCCACCCAGTCCCTCGGCAACTGTCTGCCCCACCTGTGGCAGAGTCTGTGGCTCTCGTATTGGACTGTTCAGCCACCAAAGAACTCACTTCAGGAGTGGAAGCAAGTCTTCCTCGATTCCGAGGGACTGCCTATGATGATGATGACCATTCACGACTGGATGTGGCAGGACTGCAGAGCTTTGATCTGATCCGTTGATCATGGGATCACTTAACTCTGTCCATAGCATACTGCTTCTTACTGCTTCTGCTGTATAGCATGCATGTAGTCCTGTGTTGCAGCTTCCCCAGATTGGCACCTCTTTTTTAAGTACACCTGGTGCTGCTCCTAGCATTCTCTTCTGCACTCCTCATTAAAGCATGGCTTTTCTTCTGGCTTGATGGTAATGATAGAATGGGGGATATGCTGGGCTATGAGGTTACAGATTGTGGGGGAAAACAATTCTGCTGCTGCTGATGGCCCACAGTGCCAGTTCTGAACTGCTAGGTCTGTTCTGAATCTATCCCATGGTAGTGCCACACAACACGATGGAAGGTGTCCTCAGTGTGAACGCAGAACTTCACTTCCACAAGGACAGTGCGGCGCTCACTGCTACCAACACTATAATGGACAGTTGCATCTGCAACAGGTAGATTGGTGAGGACGAGGTCAAGTAAAATTTTCCCTCAAGTTGATTCTCTCACCATCTGCCTCAGGCCCAGTATGGCAGCTGTGTCCTTCAGGACTCAGCCACCCCGGTCAGTAGTGGTGCTACCGAGCCACTCTTGATGATGGACATTGAAGCCCCCCACCCAGAGCACATTCTGTGCCCTTGCTACTCTCAGTGCTTCTTCCAAGTGGTGTTTAACATGGAGGAGAACTGATTCATCAGCTGAGGGAGGGCGGTAGGTGATAATCAGCAGGAAGTTTCCTTGCCCCTTGCTTGACCTGAAGCCATGAGACTTCATGGGGTCCGGAGTCAATGTTGAGTACTCCCAGGTCCACTCCCTTCCGACCCTACACCACTGTACCGTCTCCTCTGATGGGTTTTTCCTGCCGGTGGGATAGGACATGCCCAGGGATGGTGATGGAGGAGTCTGGGACATTGGCTGAAAGGTATGATTCTGTGAGTATGACTATGTCAGGATGTTGTTTGACTAGTCTGTGGGACAGCTCTCCCAATTTTGGCACCAGTCCCCAGATGTTAGTAAGGAGGACTTTGGAGGGCCGACTGGGCTGGGTGTGCTGTTGTCATGTCTGAAACCGGTGCTGAGATCGATGCCGGGTGTTCCGTTCAGTTTTATTCTTATTGTTGTTTTTCGTAGCGGTTTGTACAACGTAGTGGCTTGATCGGCCAATTCAGATAACAGTTAATAGTCAATCACATTGCTATGGGTCTGGAGTCACATGTCGGCCAGACCAGATAAGGATGGTAGATTAACTTCCCTAAAGGACATTAGTGAACCAGATGGGTTTTTACGACAATTCAGTAGTTTCATGGTCACCATTACTGATACCAGCTTTTTATTCCAGATTGATTTAATTAACTGAATTTAGATTCCCCAGCTGCCGTGGTGAGATTTGAACTCACGTCTCTGGATCACCAGTCTAGCCCATTCCTGTGGGAACATCATACAGCTGCCTTTGGAAAATCCAGACTTAAAGGAGAGAATGTTTCTGTGAGGAATGATTATGAAAGGCGTTTGAAGCTGAGGCATCCACTAAAGGATGGCACTTGGCATGATGAAGTGGAATTCGACAGGGTATAATTTTTGTGAAACCTACGCTCATCTCGAGCCTCAACCAATTTGGATAACATTAAGAACCCAGTTATAATACGGAATTATTTTTAAGAGAGACTCTTCGTTTTCAAGTAAAGCCACACCACTTAGTGTGATGGTGTTTTATCGATGGGAAGGCTAAAACAGTAATTAGAGCACACGTTACCAGCAACCTGACTGATTGAAACCCTGCTGCTACCCCGCCTCAGTAATAGTCCAGCAGTTTCATGCTCACTTAAGTAGTAAAGTATTACTACTCCAATCATGGGAGAAGGTTCAGTGGAAAAAATGCAGCAATCTTCAGATTTTTCAATAATTTTTATATTAAAAATCCTGTCCATTTAGGTAAGTTTATTTTCACCCTTATTAAAACATAGTAAAAAAAAATTCAAATATTAATTTTTTTGTCTAAAGCATTTAATTTCAATTAATTTTAAATATGTGAGGTGTTTTTTTTAATTTGTTGTGCTGTGTTTCTGTGCTTTAGGGAGATATTCTCATTGATAGTAATGGGAGCTCGTACAAATGGAGTTCCCATTATTATCAATGAGAATACTCCATGTTCGTTGGTGGTCCAGGCCCACGTGATCCTAGGTTGCGTTTATGTTCCTGGGATGCGTGGGCCTCTGTGCTGGGCTCCGCATCCAAGCCTCGGACCGCAATTGTTTGTTCCTCCGGGACCACCAGGTACTTTCGTAAAAAAAAATTGGTTCTGCCCGCAGGAATTTTCGACCGCAATTTCTGGGCCATTGTGTGCTATTATTACATTTTAAAATGTTAGGAAAGTGAAGTTCTTTGATCACTTTTGAGCCTCCAACGTGTTAGAAACCTATTGAAAATGATTGTGCAAAATCCCACAATTCGATGTGGCAAATGGGAGTCTGATGATTAGTTCATTATGCTCCTCTGTACTACTATAAATGAGGTACAGAATTATTATCTTGGTGTAGGCAATGCGGTTTCCCTTAGGATAGAATGTGATGGGGAACTTTCAGGCAGACTGCTTTCTCTTGGTCACAGTTAATGCTTCCTAGCTGGTCTGAAAGTACCAATTCTAGTAGGGACAGAAGTTTTATTCTGCGCAGAGACTGGGATAAATAATACTGCACCATTTAAACTGACAGCTTTAGCCCATTATAACTTTTGAAGCTTATCTGCATTTATGCTTGAGGTCTAATTCTGGTAAAGCTCTTTCTAATCTATCAGTGTTTGTAAAAGTATTTTAAGACACCAGTAGCGATAATTCCTCTATTAAGTGCCTATCTTATTAACACTTTCAATTACTGAAATAGGAAGTGTATACTTAGCAAAATTAGGAAAAGAATTAAAAGCAACTCATAGTGGTTACACCATTATTACTCAGGGGCGCTCAATATTTATATTCCCTTAAGTAACCCTTTGACTCTCAACCCTCGTGAGGCGATAAAATAACTCAAAACTTCATTGTGTTAAATAATTAAGAATGCTTTCAGAAGAATTTGGACAAAAAAAAGAGTAAATTTACTGTTATGGCCAAACGGCTCCTCGAGCCTGCTCCGCCATTCAATATGATCATGGCTGATCTGATCATGGATTCAGCTCCACTTCCCTGCCCATACCCCATAACCCCTTATCCCCTTATCGTTTAAGAAACTGTTTATTTCTGTCTTAAATTTATTCAATGTCCCAGCTTCCACAGCTCTCTTATGCAGCGAATTCCACAGATTTACAACCCTCTGAGAGAAGAAATTTCTCCTCATCTCAGTTTTAAATGGGCGGGCCCCTATTCTAAGATCATGACCTCTAGTTCTAGTCTCCCCCACCAGTGGAAACATACTCTCTGCATCCACCTTGTCAAGGCCCCTCATAATCGTATATGTTTCGATAAGATCACCTCTCAATCTTCTGAATTTCAATGAGTAGAGGGCCAACCTTCTCAATCTTTCGTCATAAGTCAACCCCCTCATCTCCGGAATCAACCTTGTGAACCTTCTCTGAACTGCCTCCAAAGCAAGTATATCCTTTTGTAAATATGGAAACCAAAACTGCATGCAGTATTCCAGGTGTGGCCTCACCAATACCCTGTATAACTGTAGCAAGACTTCCCTGCTTTTATACTTCATCCCATTTGCAGTAAAGGCCAAGATTCCATTGGTCTTCCTGATCACTTGCTGTACCTGCATACTAACCTTTTGTGTTTCATGCACAAGTACCCCCAGGTCCCGCTGTACTGCAGCACTTTGCAATCTTTCTCCATTTAAATAATAACTTGCTCTTTGATTTTTTTTCTGCCAAAGTGCATGACCTCACACTTTCCAACATTATACTCCAAGTATTAGCCCTTCGCTTCCTAAAATCCCTTTTCCTTCAAATTAGGTTAAGTCAAGAATCAAACAATGCAGTTCGGAAATACATTTAAAATTGCAGAAATAAACAGTAATTTATACGTTCTACATATTGAAGAGCATGAAAAGAAATAGAAATTGCATTATATGCTTGATGGTGAAGCAGTTCCAGACAGAAACCAGAATCAGCAAACGTACTAAGTGATAAATTTGTAAAAGTAGTTGGTTCTTTACTAGGGACCTTGCAGTGCTATAGACAGACAACCCAGAGGTTAGTATAACAAAAATTAAGCATTTATGTCTATGTTGCCTGCTCCTTTAATTCTATTTTTGTATATATCGGGTTAATTGGCAGAAGAATGCTGCAGCTCATTTTGATACAATTTTGTCAAATCAGTGCTTGTTATCAGCTAGGTTATGCAATTCAGAAACCTGGAGCCAAATAATGCAATTCAATACCTGTACAGATATTTTGGCCCCAATATTAATCTGAAGGTGCCGTGTGGGTGGTGGGTGGAATTCTGTGGGCAAAACCGAGCAGGTTGCCATCTGCAATCACCACTAAATTGTACCTGCGTGATGCGATCCCAACTCCATTTAAAGGGACAATACACAAATGCAATTGGAGGTGTTCAGGATGGATGATGGACATAGGTCAAGGGCAACACCCAGGTTTAATGATGCCTCACTGGAATTACTGCTGAATGTAGTCAGGAGGGGCAGGAGGGGCAGACTTTTTCCCAGCAATGGGAGAAAGAAAGCTGCGTCTCTCACCAGAAAGGCATGGTTAGAGGTGGTTGAGGGGGTAGTTAGGGGTGGCTGAGGGGGCAGTTAGAGGTGGCTGAGGGGGTAGTTAGAGGTGGCTGAGGGAGTGGCTAGAGGTGGCTGAGGGGGTGGTTAGAAGGTTAGAAGTGGCTGAGGGGGTGAGCAGTAGGAGCGTTGTGCCCAGGTATTGCATGCAATGCAGGAAGTGAATTAATAAACTAACCAGGTCAGGAAAGGTGAGTGCATGTGCTGATTCACCTACATCATGTGCTCTTAGTCACCGCCTCCCACCCCTCCCCAGCTTTCACTCTGTCTTGCCAAGTGTTCTCCATCGAATCACTCCTCACACCCACTTTCAGCAGTAACCAGACATCACCACCTAAGCACTTCATCACCTCCCCATTTATCCATCCACCGTTGCCACTCACTGCAATCCTTTCGCAATGTGCTGCATTTGTCTCATAGTCACTGAATGCACTGTATCCATTGGGCGAACACCTCACCTACACTCACTCACTGATCTGCTTTTTGGTCCCTTGTTGGAGAAGAGGGCGCAGAACAAAAGGGTGAGGGACAGGATCGGAAATGGGCCACCACAAATAGTCGAGCTCACAGATGCAGAGGAGGACATCCTGGTGATCAGTGGTGCATCTGCATCCCTCCCAGTTGGAGATGGAGAGACTGGGAGCTCGCAGATAGCTGGTGACAGAATTACAAATATCTCTGACAGACGTATGCTGACTTTATTTCATCAATGACTGAACGGTGAGGAGACTGAGTATGATGATTGTCAAAGTTGTGACTTTGCCACGACTAAATCATATCCTTTTTCTCCTCCAGGGCCATCAAGCATACAGCAAGTGTCACTGGGCATGCATGAGGACGATTCCTCAGAGGACCTCATTCCTTCTGATGGTGCTCGGTCACAGGAATACAGCCATGCACCAGTGTAAACACTCGGGCTTTTGTGGGTTCACTTTGACAATTAGTTTGGTTTTCACCTTTTCATTCACACCTCACAGGTGAGCATGAGCAGACACTGGAGACAGGGACAGCTATGAGAGTCAACGTTAGGGGGCGCAATCCTCTCCAAGCTCTGCTCAGCTGGACACAGATACTGAACCCGGGGGCTATCATTGAGAAGGAGAATGCTAGAGGTTCATCAGTAACTTAGCCAGTTAGTGACAGACATGTCACACACACTCTCTACAATAACAGAGAGGATCGAGGCATCCAACTCGATCACTAGTGGATTGGTGGCACAGGGAACTACGAGAATGTCTGTCTTAGAGCGAGTGGTCGCCTCCATGGAGCTTCAAGCAAGGCTCTCAAATGAGTCCATGCAGGCCATGACCTGGCCTGGCCTATATGTGACTCCAGACACATGACAATGTGATTGACTCTTAATTGCCTTCCAAAATGATCTAGCAAGCCACTCAGTTGTACCAAACTGCTACACAAACAATAAAAGGATTAAAACCAGACGGAATACCCAGCATCGACCTCGGCACCGGCTACGGACATGACAACGGCACACCCAGCCCAGTCGACCCTGCAAAGTCCTCCTCGCCATCATCTGGGGACTTGTGCCAAAATTGTGAGCTGAACCACAGACTAGTCAAGCAGCAATCTGACATTCATACTCACAGAATCATAACTTTCAACCTACATCCCAGACTCCTCCACCACCATCCCTGTAGCACCGGCAGGACAGACCCACCAGGGGTGGCGACACAGTGGTATACAGTTGGAAGGGAGTGGCCCTGGGAGCCCTCAACATTGACTCTGGACCACATGAAGTCTCATGGCTTCAGGTCAAGCAAGGGGCAAGGAAACTTCCTGTTGATTACCACCTACCGCCCTCCCTCAGCTGATGAATCAGTTCTCCTCCATGTTGAACACCACTTGGAAGAAGCACTGAGGGTAGCAAGGCTACAGAATGCACTCTGGGTGGGGGAATTCAATGTCCATCACTAAGAGTGGCTCGTCAGCACCACTACTGACCGAGCTGGCCACTACCTCATGACCTCTGGTGGGTCTTTCATGCCGGTGGGACGGGACATACCCAGGGATGGTGATAGTGGAGTCTGGGGCATTGGCTGAAAGGTATGATTCTGTGAGTATGACAATCAGATGCTGCTTGACTAATCTGTGGGGCAGCTCTCCTAATTTTGGCACAAGTCCCCAGATGTTACTGAAGGACATACCTGCCAGACTGGGCCTACAACAGGTAGGTAAAAACCTACTTGACCTCGTCCTCACCAATCTACCTGTTGCAGATGCATCTGTCCATAACAGCATTGGTAGCATATTCTTTGTGGAGACGACGTCCCATCTTCACACTGAGGACACCCTCCATCGTGTTGTGTGGCACTACCACCGTGCTAGATTCAGAACAGATCTAGCAGCTCAAAACTGGGCATCCATGAGGTGCTGTGGGCCATCAGCAGTAGCAGGATTGTATTCCACCACAATCTCTAATCTCAGAGCCCGGCATATCTCTCACTCTACCGTTACCATCAAGCCAGGGGACCAACCTTGGTTCAATGAGGAGTATAGAAGAGCATGCCAGGAACAGCACCAGGCATATCTAAAAATTAAGTGCCAACCTGGGGAAGCTGCAACACAGGACTACATACATGCTAAACGGCAGAAGCTGCATGCTATAGACAGGACTAAGTGATCCCATAACCAACTGATCAGATGAAAGCTCTGTAGTCCTGCCACATCCAGTCATAAATGATGATCGACAATTAAGCAACTAACGTTAGGCGAAGGTTCCATTAACATCACCATCCTCAATGATGGCAGAGCCCAGCATGCGAGTGTAAAAGACATTTGCAATCACCTTCAGCCAGAAGTGGATGATCCATATCGACCGCCTCCTGAAGTCCCAACCATCACAGAAGCCAGTCTTCAACCAATTCGATTAATTCCATGTGATAGCAAGAAATGGCTAAGTGCACTGGATACAGCAAAGTCTGCAGGCTCTGATAACATCCCGGCTGTGCTGCAGAACTAGTCCGCACCTCTTGCCAAGCTGTTCCAGTACAGCTACAACACTGGCATCTAACCGACAATGTGGAAAACTGCCCAGATATGTCCTGTCCACAAAAAGCAGGACAATTCCAATCCGGTCAATTACCACCCCATCAGTCTACTCTCAATCATCAGCAAAGTGATGGAAGATGTCGTCAAAAGTATTATTAAGCGGCACTTACTCATCATCATCATCATAGGCAGTCCCTCGGGGTCAAGGATGACTTGCTTCCATACTAAATATGAGTGCACAGGTGACTGATGAACTCATTTTATACAGTGGAAGATGCCTGTGCATGAATTATTTTAACATAGGGTGACCGTTGCACACTAGCCCCCACACGGGCTTGACGGAGCAAGGTCCAGTGGCAAGGGAATCCAAGACAACTGGAGACCAGGCTCCGCTGCATGTGCCAATACATACACTCAAACTCAAACATACTCCTACTGTCCTTACTCACCAATAACCTGCTCACTGATGCTCAATTTGGGTTCCACCAGGACCACTCGGCACCAGAACTGATTACAACCTTGGTCCAAACATGGACAAAAGAGCTGAATTCCAGAGGTGACGTGAGAGTGACTGCCCTTGATATTAAGGCAACATTTTACTGAGTGTGGAGTCAAGAAGTTCTAGCAATATTGAAGTCAATGGGAAACAGGGAGGAAACTCTCCACTGGCTGGAGTCATACCTAGCACAAAGGTTGTGGTTGTTGGAGGCCAATCATCACAGCCTCAGGACATCACTGCCGGAGTTCCTCAGGGCAGTGTCCTAGGCCCAACTATCTTCAGCTGCTTCATCAATGACCTTCCCTTCATCATAAGATCACTGTTCACTGATGATTGCACAGTGTTCGGTTCCATTCGCAACTCCTCAGATAATGGAGCAGTCCATGCCCGCATGCAGCAAGACCTGGACAACATTCAGGCTTGGGCTGATAAGTGGCATTTGCCAGAAGTGCCAGGCAATGACTATCTCCAACAAGAGAGAGTCTAACCACCACTCCTTGACATTCAATGGCATTACCATTGCCGAATCCCCCACCATCAACATCCTGGGGGGGGTTACCATTGACCAGAAACTTAACTGGACCAGTCACGTAAATACTGTGGTGTGCTTTCAAACACATCCAACACACCTCCCATCCTGATCGTGTTACTTTGAAAACCTCCATGGTTGAAATAGCTGTATCCATACAAGGACTCACTGCCAAACACCAGCTGCAATAAGTGAGTTTTTATTTAGATGGGACAATGTCAAGCTATATATGCACCTGAACTACTGCTCAAACTTGCTCAAACCTGCCTCCGTTAAACCTGGAAGTGGAGCTGGATTATGCTCCCGATTGAAAATCAAACATTTTAACCACCCCCCACTCAGTCCCAACCCACACGTTCTTGGGGATTAAAGTTCACCCCCTTGTGTGATTTGTTTCAAATACATTTTTGATTGGTAGCATTTTATGAATTGGACAGTTAATTAAAATCATATGGGTATCTGCACTTTCTTTGAAGGCACTTATCAGCATGGCTTTTCAAATCAGTGAGTAGGTCTTTAGCCTTTGAGGAAAGATGGTCTGGTCGGAAGGTTTCTATAGAAGGTGAAAAAAGGAAAAGAACAGCTGGGTAAGAATATTAATTATATCATCATTTTTGACTGTGCTAAACTATCATAAGTAATATTCTTACACAGTAGTTCTTTTCCAATTCAATTTTTTCAGCTATTAGTTCATGATAGGAAATCCTGTCATTTTGGACAGAACCAGACTATGGTACGGTACTGACTAAAGGGCACTGCTGCCACTTATATGTTCTTGTACTCCAGAACAGTCTATTTCATGTGTGAATAGTGTAACACACTGGACTAATTAATGTTCAATATAATGTTTAATTACTATGACCCACAGAGACAGCTCTTACAGTTTGGAAACATTACTAATTTAATACAATGTGCAACCACACACATTATTCATGATATGTGTGCACACTAGATCTGTGCAGCAGAGCTGGTCTCCAGTCGTCTTGGTTAATCCTTGCCACTGGACCAAGACCTAGCTCTGTCGAGCCAGTGTGGTGGCTGGTTTGTAACGGTCACCACACGTTAAAAAAATCCACGCACAGGCATCTTCCACCATTTCAACATGTAGTTCGGGATCCGGAATATTAGGTCCTTCATTGAAACACCTGTGAACTCATTCTTTTTTTGGCGTGGAAGCAAGTCATCCTCATTTTGAGGGACTGCCTATGATGATGAGTATTGGGTATCTATGAATGCATGGCCTCGAATTGTTGCAAGGGGGATATTGATGCCGAACACCATAAATTGAACCGGTGAGCTCCACGATCATCCACTGGCAGATTTACACCAGAGTTTGCTGGAAAAATACTAACGCTACAGCGTGCAAACCAGTAGATTAAGAGCTGCCCGGCCAACAGCCAAAGGAAATACCCATCGCAAAGTGCTAGCGGCCCCAAAGGTGTTTAAAATAGATGTTTCACGGTTGAACTGCGGGCTGAGGCTGGAAAGTGAAACATACAAATTCAAATTACAGAGGGCTGATTCTGTCTGGTTAGTTCATTGGATAGAACACTGAACCCCCTCCCCTTTCCCATTGAAGTTGTACAAACAACATGGATACCAAGAGGCTTTTAGTCTTCAATTGCTCAAGACAGTGCTATTTCTGATTTACTCGTTGGATTGTAGTAAGGTGTAACTGAGCACATTGTGGGCATGAACAACTGCATTCACAACATATATGGGCTCAATTTTCCCCAGAGCTTTTTGTTGGCGTACTTGAAGAGTTACGCCTGTTTTTGGGGGGGCCCAAGTACTTCAAAAAAAAATGTTCCAAGTTTCCCCATTTGATTTCTTCATTTTGACACAGCCTAATCTGTCCTTTAGTTTTGGGGGTGGAGCCTTGATCTGCGCCAAAGAGATCGGGTTGCCAAGGTAACCCGGGACACAATGCAGGCTGAGGCTGGAAAGTGAAACATACAGCCAGCTCACACCCTGCACAAGCACATTAAAATACATTGCAGCAACTTACCTCCATTAAATTATTAAACCCCCCCCCCCCACCACTCCTGATGCTGGTGCCGATCCCCACTCCTATTCCAGGCCGAAGAGCCCCCCTCCCGCTCCCCCACTGGCTGAGTGGCCTCCTCCCTCCCGGTCCCGCACCTAGCCCTGGCTGTGTGGCCTCCTCCCTCCTGGTCCCACACCTAGCCTGTGCCGAAGGGCCCCCTTCCCACTCCCCCACTCCTAGCCCTGGCTGAGTGGCCTCCTCCCTCCCGGTCCTGCACCTAGCCCGGGCCGAGTGACCTGCCAGTCCGCTCCCCCGCACCTATCCCTGGCCAAATGGCCTTCCGGTCTGTTCCCCCACACCAAGCCCTGGCCGAGTGGCCTCCTCCCTCCCGGTCCCCGCACCTAACTATATCCAAAAGGCTTCCACCGCTTCTCCCCGTTCTCTTACCTCTCCTGCTGCTGCTGTCCAGGCATCTGCTGCACTTACCTGCACCAATTTCCTTACCTCACCAGAAGGTTTTTATGCAGAGGCCACAAACACTGGCCTAAGAAGAATTGGAGTAACTCTCAGCTGGACAAACTTCCCTAAATGGCCAGAAATGGCGCGGGTGGCAGGTTACGTCCCCTTTAGCTGAAAAAAAACGCACCTAAAAAAATGGTAACTAACTGAGTTACGCTGGTGTAAATTGATCGGGGAAACTGTGGTTTTATAACTTAGGCCAAAAAAAGTAGCCTGCTCCATAAAAATGGCGCAAATCATTGGGTAAATTGAGCCCATGTGGTTAAGGGTTCCAAATTACAAAAATAAAGTCACATTTGGATGATAATTTATGGGAATCGGATGATAATCGGAGTGGGCTTGGGGAGGGGGGGGGTGCTTGGAGAGCTAGGTCAGGGGTCAGACAGTCCACGGGGGAAGGGGTCCGATTGTGTTGGGGGTGGTCCGATCACAGGGCTACGTTCACAGGTATGAGGGTCAGATTACAGGGGGTTACAATCACAGTGGGGAGGGGTCCGAAAGCGGTATGATCACACACTGGGCAAGTTGCCACCTCAACTCGTCCAATCTTATACAAGATTATCATGGTAAAAATCCGGTTATGAGCCATTTTGAAATCCAGTTCAATCCACTCTGGACATTTAAAATTTGCCCACACTCCCTTCCAAATCCTATCCCTCAGTACCGCTTCCGGCAACCAACCTGGAATTACCTCATATAATATATCTTTCACATATGTAATACCAGCTTTTATAAAAGCTTGATTAAATAATACCTCTCCTTCAATGTTAACACACCTGTTCAAGACACCTGCTGGTCAGGAGTTTTGGTAGAATATGTACCCAGCTGGACTTCAATAGGACGTCCCAAAGTGCTTTGCAGTCAATGATGTATTTTTGGAGTGTAGTCACTGTTGTAATGTGGAAAACGCAGCAGCCAACTTGTGCACGACAAACTCCCACAAACAGCAATGTGATAATGAACAGATAATCTGTTTTTGTTATGTTGATTGAGGGATAAATATTGGCCAGGTCACGGGGGATAACTCCCCTGCTCTTCGTCAAAATACTGCCATGGGATCTTTTACACCCATCTGAGAGGGCAGATGGGGCTTCGGTTTAACGTCTCATCCGAAATACTTCAAATCCACCAGTGCAACATTCCCTCAGCACTGCATTGGAGTGTCAGCCAAAATATAGGTGCTCAAGTTCCTGGAGTAGGACTTGATCCCACAACCTTCTGACTCACAGGCAAATGTGCTATCCTCTGAGCCACAGCTGACATTAATAGTTTAAGAAGCTGTGATGATCACAATGGCGTTAATTCAGCAAACTCAATCTCATTATTGATTTTAGCCTCTGCCTTGGCTCAATGTTAGTACTCTTGCCTTTGAGACAGAGGTTGTAGGTTCAAGTCCCATTCCTGAACAGAGCACTTCATCCAGGTTGACACTCCAGTGCTGTATTGAGGGAGTGCTACACTGTCAGGGGTGCTGTCTTTTGGTGAGACCCCATGAGACCGAGGCCCCGTCTGCCTTCTCAAGTAGACGTAAACAATCCCATGGCACTATTGCAAAGAAGAGGCGGGGTGTTCCATCTTGGCCTTGGCTAATATTTCTCCTGTAACTAATATCACAACAACAAATTATCTGATTATTATCTAATTGCTGTTTCCGGGACCTTGCTGTGCACAAATTGGCCACCATGGTTCCTGTTATGTATGTAAACCTGTAATTACCATGTCTAACCACCAGAGGGCTTATCCCCTGGAGTCCCAAGGGATTCCACAATCCCTTGGGAGCACCTGTATATAAGGAGGGGTCACAAGCTGAAGAGGCACTCTGAGATCTGTAATAAAGGACTACGGTCACACCTTAACTTTGAGCTTGCAGCATCTAGTCTAACTCTTTATTCAAGACATAACAGTTCACTACATTACAACGGTGACTACACTTCAAAAATATTTATTTAACTATCCGCGCTTTGGGATGGCCTGAGGTTATGAAAGACGCTATATAAATATATCGTGGTGGAGGTGCGGTGAATGTTTGTGACGGAGGAGCAGTGAGAAATCGTGGTGGAGGTGCAGTGAATGAGGATACAGGGCCCAGAAGAGCCGAGGGCCCAGGGGCAGCACAGGCCAGCTCACACTATGATATGTGTGTGTGCTAGGTCCGTGTTAGATCTCTTAATTTTCAATGAGATGCGAACTCCAGTGATAGATTTAAAGTAACTTTATTCTGGCAGCTACAACAAACTGCTGGCTTTATGCAAGGTCCTTTGTCCTTCTGAAACACATGGCAAAAAATGGCTGTATTTATCCCCGGATCAATTTACAATTGTGAGCTCGCCTCCTTTGACCTCTTTTGGCTCAATTTATATGTTGTTAGCCCATAATTGGCTCTCTGCCAAAAGTCCTGAAATGTCAAGTTGATTGATGCTTAAGGCATCGTGCTATCTCTCACGTAGGCAGGCATCTGTGTTTTCTCAACTTTGCAGCCTGCTTGAATTCTCTATCAGTCCATGTAACAGAGCAGGTCTCCAGTTGTCCTGGTTAACCCTTGCTACTGGATAAAGACCTAGCTCTGTCAAGCCTGTGTGGTGGCTGATGTGCAACGGTCACCACACGTTAAAAACATCCATGCACAGGCATCTTCCACCCCCTCAATTGGAGTTCAGGACTGGAATATCGAGTCCTTCATTGAAACATCTGCGAACACATGTGGAAACAAGTCATCCTCGTTCGAGGGACTGTCTATGATGATGATAAATATCTTTCTTTCTTTAATGGGCAAAGCTATGATAACTAGCTGTTCAACTTTTTCAGCAAGGGTTTCTGTGGAGCAACGCAAAAGTCTCGCACACAATCATTTCCTGGAATTTCTGTCCCATCATAAAGTTGTACATCGTGCACTATGGTGCAAGTTTTCAGCAAATTCATGCCCTATGTTTCACCAGATACGATGCTTTACTACCAAGTGGGTGCTAAGATGCATATATATTCAACTGGATAAAAGAGATTTCATGAGGCTTAGCTGGTGGTACAGACCCTCACTGGAGATAAGGGAAGGTCAAGGAATCAGGTGCACAAGCTCGGCCCCATATTAGCACCGCATTGCCTGGTGAAGGAAATCCCCTGACCAGCTTGAGCCTCATTAAATACTCCAAGAATATATTAATTGGTCCCACTAAAGTATTCAGTGATTAGTTTTAGGCCAAAAGGTGCTGTTTTCCCACATTAAACTGACACAGCAGTGTGCAGATGGCTTGGCCAGCACAAATTGGCTTCTTCACACTGCGTATTACTTTTTAATTGATGGTAGAAATGTTAGGTCTGTTTTCTTTATCATATGGCTTCTTCCTGCATTTCTGTTGCTGCATTAATTTTTAATTGCACTTCAAGACTGTTTTTTCCCAAAGTTTATTTCTTACAACCAACTTAGTTCGCTTGCTACAACCAAAGTTTGCAGGATGAGAGTTCCCTTCAACGTATCAATGTTGCTTCTGGATTTGTTCGAAGAAGAGCGGTTTTTATCAGGAGATGAGAGGCAACGGGATCTATACGTCACAGGTTGCATCATAGAAACATAGAAACATAGAAATTAGGTACAGGAGCAGGCCATTCGGCCCTTCGAGCCTGCACCGCCATTCAATAAGATTATGGCTGATCATTCAACCTCAGTTCCCCTTTCCTGCTTTCTCTCCATACCCCTTGATCCCTTTGGCCGTAAGGGCCATATCTAACTCCCTTTTGAATGTATCTAACGAACTGACCTCAACAACTTTCTGCGGTAAAGAAATTCCACAGGTTAACCACTCTCTGAGTGAAGAAGTTTCTCCTCATCTCGGTCCTAAATGGCTTACCCCTTATTCTTAGGCTGTGACCTCTGGTTCTGGAACTCCCCAGCAACGGGAACATTCTTCCTGCCTCTAACCTGTCAGAATTTTATATGTTTCTATGAGATCCCCTCTCATTCTTCTAAACTCCACTGGATACAAGCCCAGTTGATCCAGTCTCTCCTCATATGTCAGTCCTGCCATCCCGAGAATCAATCTGGTGAACCTTCGCTGTACTCCCTCAATAGCAAGAACGTCCTTCCTCAAATTAGGGGACCAAAACTGAACACAATATTCCAGGTTTGGCCTCACCAAGGCTCTGTACAACTGCAGTAAGACCTCCCTGCTTCTATACTCAAATCCTCCAGCTATAAAGGCCAACATGCCATTTGACTTCTTCACCGCCTGCTGTACCTACATGCCAAACTTCAATGACTGATGTACCATGACACCCAGGTCTCGTTGCACCTCCCCTTTTCCTAATCTGTCACCATTCAGATAATATTTTGTCTTCCTGTTTTTGCCACCAAAGTGGATAACCTCACATTTATCCACATTATACTGCATCTGCCATGCATTTGCCCACTCACCTAACCTGTCCAAGTCACCCTGCAGTCTCTTAGCATCCTCCTCACAGCTCACACCACCACCCAGCTTAGTGTCATCTGCAAACTTGGAGATATTACATTCAATTCCTTCATCTAAATCATTGATGTATATTGTAAATAGCTGGGGTCCCAGCACTGAACCCACTGGTCACTTCCTGCCATTCTGAAAAGGACCCATTTATCCTGACTCTCTGCTTCCTGTCTGCCAACCAGTTCTCTATCCACGTCAATACATTACCCCCAATACCATGTGCATTAATTTTGCACACTAATCTCTTGTGTCAGTAACAGTGACAATAATTCAGAAGTCATCCATTGGTTGTAAAGTGCCTCGCGTCTTCCTAAGGTGCTATGTAAAATGCACACTCTCTCTTTCTATGTGCACGCCAATCCTTACCCCAGGGCCAGTATTTATTGGCCACACAGTAATTTCTTGGGCAATTCAAGGATACCTGTTCTTGATGCTTATACTTCACAAAGGAGGCTACCATGTAGCTATGCTATTTCCTGGATGCCAACCTGCACACAACGTGTACTACAGAGATGGCTCTTCTAATGGACACACAGGTCACGGTTGCATTAAGCTTTTATGTTATTTGATCCTTTTAAGACATCACCAATGACATGTGCCAAATCAGGTTGCCCATAGATGCATCAAGCAAGTGAATGAGGTCTAATTTTAAGAAGTAACACATGCAGTTTCCCAGTGGAAAGGAATCATTGGTTCAATAATGCACAAAACCTTTCATTGGTGCCAGGGTTCCCAGAGTAAATGACACCCATGTGCTATAGTTTTAGGTCCTTTTGCTCTGGTTACTTCAGATACATTTTTGGTCTTTGTTTCTCAGACCACTTTTGTAGGTGAGCCTCCATTCCCCACATCTTTGAAGGTATTTACACTTGTCTTGATATCTGGGTAATACCACATACAAAATTAACAGGCAGGAAAGGAGCAGTTGGACCATCAAGCCTGCCCCACACCAAGAAGGCCAGATCATCATGGCCGAACATTTCTTCCCATCACCCCCACTAACCACCACCACCACTGTAAAGTCCTGTCCCCACAGAACAGATTCACACGAGGCACATATTGAAGTCAAGATCACTCAGGACCTGCACCTTTATTGCACAGCTCTCAAAAGCCACACTTGCCTGAGACCTGTCCTTATATACTTGTCTGGGACAGGTATCCAGTGTCTCGTGCAAGTGCACCCCTGGTGGTAAGGTAAGCTTGTGGTTACAGGTCATCTCTGGTTACAGTCATGTATAGCATGGTAAGATACAGCTATGTACAGTAATGTGAGATACATGACATCACCCTTCCCCAAGGTCTTATTGTCTTTATAGGTTCAGTCTCTCAGGTGGTCTATGCTCTTGCGTGGAGCATTTTAGTTGTGGTTCAGATGTTTGCCTTGTTGCCTGTTGTTCTTTCGGGGTGGTTGCTGGTATCTCGCCTGGGCTGTCTGTTTCGTTCAGTGTGATTGTTGATGTCTCGCCTGGGCTGTCTGTTGGGATTGCCCTTTCCTCAGGTTGTTCCCTCTGTCTGTCCACCAGGTGTGGTGTGAGTTCCACATTGTAGTCTGCCTCTGGTTCAGCAGTGTTGTTGGTAAATCTACTTTTGACTTGGTCTACATGCCTCTGTCAGGTTTGGCCATTGTCCATTTGTACCACCAGTAGCCTGTTTCCTTCCTTGCCTGTTACTGTCCCTGCAAGCCATTTGGGACCCCTGCCATAGTTTAGCACAAACACTGTATCCCCTATCTCATTCCACCTCCCCCTCGAATTTTGGTTATGATACTCGGTTAGCTTACGGCGCTTTGCCTCAACGATTTCATGCATATCTGGGAGGATTAATGAGAGCCTTGTCTTTAAGGTCCATTTCATTAATAGTTGCGCCGGGGGAACTCCAGTCAATGAATGCGGACGAGATCTGTATGGCAGCAACAGTCGCGACAGGCGGCCCTGCAGCGTGGGACCTTGGATTTTGAGCATGCCTTGTTTAATGATCTGCACTGCTCGCTCCGCCTGGTCATTGGAGACTGGCTTGAACAGTGCCGTCTTAACGTGATTTATGCTGTGGGCACTTATAAAATCTTGGAATTCTGCGCTGGTGAAGCACGGACCATTATCACTGACCAATATGTCAGGAATGCCGTGCGTTGCAAACATGGTTTCAAGGCTTTCCACAGTGGTGGAGGTGGTGCTCGAGTTTAAAATGGTGCATTCGATCCACTTAAAAAATGCATCTACAACTACGAGGAACATTTTGCCCATGAATGGGCCCGCATAGTCAACGTGCACCCGCGACCACGGTTTGGTGGGCCAGGGCCAGGGACTCAGGGGGTCCTCCCTGGGGGCATTACTGAGTTGGGCACAAATGGTGCACTGTCGGACGCAGAGCTCCAAGTCCGCGTCAATGCCAGGCCACCAGATGTGGGATCTGGTTATGGCCTTCATGAGAACGATCCCCGGGTGCTCGCGGTGGAGCTCCCGGACAAATGCCTCTCTGCCTCGCAGAGGCATAACTACTCGGCTGCCCCACATCAGGCAGTCTGCTTGAAGTGACAGCTCATGCATGCGCCTATGGAAAGGTTTGATCTTCTCGGGGCAGGCATCGCGAACCTCTGCCCAGTCACTAGTTAGGACACATCTTTTTACTAAGGATAACGTGAGGTCGCTGGTCGTCCAGGCTCTGATTTGGCGAGCCGTCATGGGCGAACCTGCGGACTCAAAGGCATTGATTGCCATGACTATTTCACAGTCCTGTTCGTCAGACCCTTCCGTGGTCACCAGGGGTAGCCTGCTGAGCGCGTCAGCACAGTTGTCTGTGCCTGGTCTGTGCCTTATGGTATAGTCGTAGGACGCCAGCATGAGTGCCCACGTTGAATTCGCGCCGAGGCGTTGGCGTTTATTGTCTTGCTCTCGGATAGGAGGGACGTGAGGAGCTTGTGGTCAGTTTCTATCGTGAACTTGGCCCCGAAAAGATATTGGTGCATCTTTTTGACACGCACGCGAGCGCCTCCTTCTCTGCCATTCCGTACCCGCGCTACGCCCGCGAAAGTGACCTAGAGGCATAAGCTATGGGTTGTAATTTGCCCGCACTATTGAAATGTTGCAAAACGCACCCGACCCCATACGCTGACGCATCGCATGTGAGAACTAGCTTTTTACTTGGGTCAAAGAAAGTCAAAATACTGTTGGAACACAGAAGGTTGCGTGCCTTATTGAAGGCGTGTTGCTGGGCGGCCCCCCAAAACCAATCGCACCCTTTTCTGAGTAGCACGTGGAGAGGCTCTAGCAGCGTGCTTAAGTTCTGCATAAAGTTCCCAAAGTAATTGAGAAAGGAGCACACTTCGGAGACATTCCGGGGCCTGGGTGCCAGGTGAATTGCTTCTGTTTTGGACTCTGTTGGGCGGATTCCATCAGCGGCAATCCTTCTGCCCAAAAATTCAACCTTGGGTGCGAGAAACAGGCACTTGGATTTCTTAACTCGTAGGCCTACCCGATCCAACCGCTTTAGTACTTCCTCCAAATTGCGGAGATGGGACTCGGTGTCCCTGCCCGTGATAAGTATGTCATCTTGAAATACAACCGTCCCCGGGATGGACTTGAGCAGACTCTCCATGTTGCGCTGGAATATGGCAGCTGCCGACCTGATGCCGAATGGGCATCGATTGTACATGAAAAGGCCTCGATGAGTGTTGATGGTGGTGAGTAGCTTGGATTCCTCGGTCAATTCTTGCGTCATATACGCAGATGTGAGGTCTAATTTTGAGAAAAGTTTACCTCCAGCCAATGTGGCAAATAAGTCCACCGCTCTTGGCAGCGGGTACTGGTCCTGTAGGGAGACTCTAATTATGGTAGATTTGTAGTCCCCACAGATTCATACGGATCCATCAGGCTTCATGACTGGGATGATGGGACTTGCCCAGTCGCTAAATTTGGCGGATGAGATAATGCCTTCCCGCAGAAGCCTGTCTACTTCATAAGAACATAAGAACATAAGAATTAGGAACAGGAGTAGGCCATCTAGCCCCTCGAGCCTGCTCCGCCATTCAATAAGATCATGGCTGATCTGGTCATGGACTCAGCTCCACTTACCCGCCCTCTACCCGTAAACCTTAATTCCCTTATTGGTTAAAAATTTATCTATCTTTGACTTGAAAACATTCAATGAGCTAGCCTCAACTGCTTCCTTGGGCAGAGAATTCCACAGATTCACAACCCTCTGGGAGAAGAAATTCTTTCTCAACTCGTTTTTAATTTGGTATTTTGAGGCTGTGCCCCCTAGTTCTAGTCTCCCCTACCAATGGAAACAACCTCTCTGCCTCTATCCTGTCTATCCCTTTCATGATTTTAAATGTTTCTATAAGTTCACCCCTCATCCTTCTGAACTCCAAGGAGTAAAGACCCAGTCTACTCAATCTATCATCATAAGGTAACCCCCTCATTTCTGGAATCAGCCTAGTGAATCGTCTCTGTACCCCTTCCAAAGCTAGTATATCCTTCCTTAAGTAAGGTGACCAAAACTGCACGCAGTACTCCAGGTGCGGCCTTACCAATACCTTATACAGTTGCAGCAAGACCTCCCTGCTTTTGTACTCCATCCCTCTCGCAATGAAGGCCAACATTCCATTTGCCTTCCTGATTACCTGCTGCACCTGCAAACTAACCTTTTGGGATTCATGCACAAGGACCCCCAGGTCCCTCTGCACCACAGCATGTTGTAATTTCTCCCCATTCAAATAATATTCCCTTTTACTGTTTTTTTTCCCAAGGTGGATGACCTCACACTTTCCGACATTGTATTCCATCTGCCAAACCTTAGCCCATTCGCTTAACCTATCCAAATCTCCTTGCAGCTTCTGAGTCTTCTACATAACCCGCTTTCCCACTAATCTTAGTGTCATCTGCAAATTTTGTTGTACTACACTCTGTCCCCTCTTCGAGGTCATCTATGTATATTGTAAACAGTTGTGGTCCCAGCACTGATCCCTGTGGCACACCACTAACCACTGATTTCCAACCCGAAAAGGACCCATTTATCCCGACTCTCTGCTTTCTGTTTGCCAGCCAATTCTCTATCCATGCTAATACATTTCCTCTGACTCCGCGTACCTTTATCTTCTGCAGTAACCTTTTGTGTGGCACCTTATCGAATTCCTTTTGGAAATCTAAATAAACCACATCCATCGGTACACCTCTATCCACCATGCTCGTTATATCCTCAAAGAATTCCAGTAAGTTAGTTAAACATGATTTCCCTTTCATGAATTCAAAAAGTTCGTGTTCAATCTTTTCCCTCATCACATAGGGTACAATTCTGGCCTTGTGATGGACCGGTCTAGCATCCTGTGTGATGTAGATTTTGACTTTGGCCCCTTTGAAAGTGCCCACACCTGGCTGAAAGAGCTGTTCTAATCGCTTTATAACTGTTGAGCAGGAGGTCCGTTCCTCTAATGACATGGCATGGACATCATCCCATTTCCAGTTTAGTTTTGCCAGCCAGCTTCTCCCCAGCAGTGCTGGGGGGTCTCCGGGGACAATCTACAGGGGAAGTCGGTTCACTGTCCCTTTGTGTATGACAGAGAGCATGGCGCTGCCGAGGACTGGTACGATTTCTTTGGTATAGTTCCTTTGTGTGGTGTCGACCCTTGTGAGTTTTGGTCTGTCTCTTTTATGCGGCCACAGTTGTTCAAACTGTTGAGCGCCCATGAGAGATTGACTCGCTCCCGTATCCAGCTCCATGTTGACAGATATCCCGTTGAGTAGGACCCTCATCATTATAGGAAGCGTTCTCTTGTAGGAGCAGCGGCCATTGATCGTGTTGACCCGCTGTACATCGGTGTCCCGGGTACTGTCCCCACCATCTTCTGGTCCGCTTTCCGACCCATCCGATTCGTATACCAGCCGAGCTGCCATTTCTTTGCACATGCGGGCCAAATGCCCTGTATATTCACAATTTCTGCAAACAGCCTGCTGCAATCGACATTCCCTTACCGAGTGCCCACCCCCACATCTCCAGCACAGACCTGTTCCATTGTTCAAAGAGTTTCCAAAGAATGAGCTGCATCTGGTTGATCTCTCTTGAGCTTCTCTCAGTTTGTAGTTGATTACACGCATTGTGGGTTGATGAGGTGTGATCGGCGGTTCCTGTGGCCCTTGATGGCTTCTGCCTGCTGTCGAGAACCTGTTCTCCTGGTTTTGTCTGTGTGTGGGGGTAGCAGCTTGTTTAGTGCTGTGAAATTCTTGTTCCAATATTTCGTTAGTTGTCGTACCTGCATTGTAAATCAACCTCGTTTCTTCTTCCCCTACCAAGAATGTCTGTGCAACCAGTGCTGCTGCCTCTAAGGTCAGGTTCTTGGTCTCTATGAGCTTTCGGAATATGCCTGCTTGGCTTATTCCTTCAATGAAAAAGTCTCTCAGCATTTCTCTCCTCAGTTCATCGGAGAACTTACATAAACTAGCCAACCTCCGAAGTTCCGCCACGAAGTTGGGTATGCTCTGGCCCACACAGCATCTGTAGTTGTAGAACCTGTGTTTGGCCATGTGTAGGATGCTCGCTGGCTTCAGGTGGTCTCTTACTAGTGTGCTCAATTCTTCAAACGACTTGCTTGCTGGTTTCTCGGGTGCCAACAGATCCTTCATTAAAGCGTATGTTTTCGAGCCACAGCTGGTCAAGAGATGGGCTCTTCTCTTGTCTGCCTTATAGTCGCCCAACCAGTCTTTGGCTACAAAGCTTTGCTGGAGCCTTTCTATAAAGTCCTCCCAATTATCTCCCGCATAGTACTTTTCATCTGATCCGTTGTTCGCCATTCTGTGGATTCTGTAATCCCGTAACTCGTCGACACTGTAAAGTCCTGTCCCTTCAGTACAGATTCACACGAGGCATGTAGTAAAGTCAAGGTCACTCTGGACCTGCACCTTTATTTCACAGCTCTGGAATGCTGCACTTGCCTGAGACCTGTGCCTATATACCTGTCTCTTGCAAGTGCACCCCTGGTGGTCAGGTATGCTGGTGGTTACAGGTCATATCTTATTACAGTCATGTATAGCATGTTAGGATACAGTTATATATAATAATGTAAGATACATGACAAAAACATTGCAAAAAATAATCTCCTACTTGATTGGCTTCTCCCAAGCAACACATCATTTCCTCACTGACATAGCGGACAGATGCCCTGAACCTTGGCTTGGACCTCTTCCAAGCTATTGTGGAACAAGTATTATAAGGTGAGCAAGGATGGCATATGTAATGTGTGTATGCCTGGGTTTACCTGCCACCAGGGGGAGCAACCGCCGGAGGTCATTGGGCCACAGACATACACGTGCAGCCCTATAAAGAAAGCCTCCATGTTTAATCCTCACTTTGAGAGCTAATAAAGTAGAGTCAGGTCGCACCTGATTGAGTTCACGGTACTAAGCCTATTGAGTTATTGCATGCGCAATGGTGACGAGGCACAATACGAACTTTCACACACAAAACAAAAAAATGAGCACCGTTGGAATCCTGGAGCAATTCATGGAGGGAGAAGACTGGGAGGATTTTACAGATTGCCTCGACCAGTACTTCGTGGCCAACAAGATGGATGAAGACGCTGACACAGTTAGGCGCAGGGCGATTTCCTTCACGATTTGTGGTCCAAAAATCTATGGCCTCATAAAGAATCTGCTCTCAACTGCACGTCCAATGGAAAAGACCTATGAGGAATTGTGTGCTCTGATTCGGGACCATCTCAAACCTAAAGAAGGCATCATTATCTCGAGATATTGCTTTTACAAGCATGTTCATTCTGAGGGCCAGGACTTGGCGGAATTTGTTGCCGACCTGAGACATCTCGCTGGGCTGTGTAAGTTTGGAACCGCGTTGGAAGACATGCTGCGCAACATTTTTGTAATAGGCATAAACCACGAGGTGATCCTACAGAAGCTGCAGGAGGTGGAGATGCTGGATCTGAGCAGGGCCATCACGATCACCTGAGGCTTACCTGACCACGGTCGATAGTACAAAGCAGATACCCTCGCAGAGTCAGAACTCCACGACAAGTACTGTGCACCAGATTGTGTCGTCGGTTGGCAGAGCTGTACCTGGCAGGACCTACCCGACTGTGTTTGCGAAATCTGTAGCTACTCGAAGTCTGCCATTGGGCACGAATCCGATTTCACTCTGTTGGCGTTGTCGGGGCAATCATTGGCCTCATCAGTGCCGTTTCAGACAGTATATTTGTAGAGGCTGTGCCAAAATAGGGCACCTTCAACGGATGTGTCCGCAGCTCAGCAAGCGTGCTGCGACACACCACGTGGATGATGATGACCGACCCGGAGCGGATCCGGCAATGCAACCCGAGATACCTGAGGAGGAAGTATATAGTGTACATTCGTTCCTGACAGTGAGCCAACCAATAATGATTGAAGTAAAATTGAATGGTGTGCCAGTATTTATGGAATTAGACACGGTGCGAGTCAGTCAATTATGAGCCAGAGGGCTTTCGAAAAGTTGTGGGACACCAAGGCTGTGAAACCCAAGCTGAGTCCAGTAAGTGCAAAATTGCATACCTACACCAAAGTGCTCATACCAGTGATTGGCAGTGCAGCAGTCAAGGTGTCGTACGATGGGGCGGTGCATGATCTATCGCTGTGGATCGTTCCAGGCAATGGTCCAATGCTGTTCAGCAGGAGTTGGCTCAAAAAAATAAAGTGGAACTGGAACGATATTAAACCTTTGTCATTGGTGGATGACACTTCGTGTGCTCAAGTGCTGAGCAAATTTCCCTCGCTGCTTGAACCGGGCATTGGCAACTTCACGGGAGCCAAGGTGCAGATCCACCTGGACTCGGATGCAAGACCCGTCCATCACAAAGCTCGGGCGGACCCGTACATGATGAGGGAGAGGGTCGAAATTGAACTGGGCAGACTCCAACGTAAAGGGATCATTTCACTTGTCTAAATTAACGAATGGGCTAATCCCATTGTTCCTGTGCTAAAGAGTGTTGGCACTGTCAGGATTCATGGAGACTACAAGGTTAGGATCAACCGAGTTTTGAAACAGGATCAGTACCCATTACCAAAGGCTGATGACCTTTTTGCAACGCTAGCCGGGAGAAAGTTGTTCATCAAATTTGATCTGACATCAGCCTATATGACACAGGAGCTCGTCGAATCGTTGAAGAAACTTACGTCTATCAATACGCACAAAGAGCTGTTCATTTACAACAGGTGTCCTTTCGGAATTCGCTCGGCTGCAGCCATATTTCAGAGAAACATGGAGAGTTTACTGAAGTCCGTCCCTCGAACCATGGTGTTCCAAGACAACATTCTGGTCACAGGTCGTGACACTACCGATCACCTGCACAACCTGGAAGAGGTTCTACATCATCTGGACAAAGTGGGGTTCAGGCTGAAATGTTCAAAGTGCATCTTTATGGCACTGGAAGTCGAATTCCTGGGAAGGAAGATTGTTGCAGAGGGCATCAGGCCTATGGACTCGAAAACAGAGACCATCAAAAATGCACACAATCCCAGAATGTGACGGAGCTGCTTTCATTCCTTGGTCTTCTCAACTACTTCAGTACTTTTTTACCTAAATTGAGCACATTATTAGAGCCACTGCACATGCTGCTCAGAAAAGGCGACAACTGGGTTTGGGGTGTATCTCAAGACAAGGCTTTCGACAAGGCTAGAAATCTGCTTTGTTCCAACAAATTGCTGGTACATTATGACCTGTGCAAGCTTTTAGTATTAGCCTGTGACGCTTCATCACATGGGGTTGGTTGCGTGCTCCAACAATCCAATGAGTCGGGCAAACTACAACCTGTTGGGTACGTGTCGAGAAGCATGTCTAAAGCGGAAAGAGCCTGTAGCATGGTAGAGAAAGAAGCTTTAGCCTGGGTATATGGGGTTAAAAAGATGCACCAGTATCTGTTTGGGCTTCGTTTCGAACTTGAAACCAATCACAAGTCGCTCATATCTTTGTTTTCAGAGCATAGAAGTATCAATACCAACGCGTCGTCCCGCATCCAGAGGTGGGCGCTGACATTATCTGCCTATGATTATGTCATTCGCCATAGACCTGGCACCGAGAATTGTGCCAATGCATTGAGTCGTTTACCGTTGCCCACGCCGGAGGTGGAAACGCCACAGCCCGCAGACCTACTGTTGGTCATGGATGCCTTTGCGAGTGAAGGGTCACATGTCACTGCTCAACAAGTTAGGACCTGGACCAGCCAGGATCTGATTTATCAGTTGTAAAATGTTGTGTCCTTAGTGGTGATTGGTCGGCCATTCCCAGGGAAGTGTGCGATGAGACCAAATCTTACAACCGTCGCAAAGACGAACTATCCATTCAATCTGATTGTTTGCTATGGGGTAATTGTGTTGTTGTGCCCAAGAAAGGCAGGGAGAGATTTGTACGGGATTTATACATTACCCATCCCGGTATTATGATGATGAAGGCCATTGCCAGGTCTCACGTTTTATGGCCTGACATTGACTCTGATTTGGAGTCATGTGTGCATCAGTGCAACACTTGCATGCAGTTAAGCAATGCACCAGTGGAATCTTCGCTAAGTCTGTGGTCTTGGCCATCCAAACCATGGTCGAGGATCCACATCGACTATGTGGGTCCTTTCCTGGGCAAAATGTTTTTGGTGGTGGTGGGTGCGTATTCCAAATGGATAGAATGTGTAATCATGTCATCCAGCACATCCACAGCCACCATTGAGAGCCTTCGTGCCATGGTCTGCCCGACATCGTTGTGAGCGAAAACGAATTGTGCTTCACAAGTTTGGAGTTTCAAGAGTTTATGAGACTCAATGGTATCAAGCACGTAAGGTCAGCATCATTCAAACCCACGTCCAATGGTCAAGCGGAGCGGGCCGTCCAAACCATCAAGCAGACCTGAAACGCGTAACTCGCGGTTCTTTGCAGACTCACTTGTTATGCATACTGCTTAGTTGCAGGATGAGACCCCACACACTTACCAGAGTCCCCCTGCTGAACTGTTGATGAAGAGAGGTCTCAAGACCAGGCTCTCACTTATTCATCCTGATCTTAACGATCACGTCGAAAACAGACGTCAACATCAGCAGTGGTATCATGATTGCACTGCCGTGTCAAGCGACATCTCTATTAATGATCCTGTGTATGTGCTAAATTATGGTCAAGACCCAAAGTGGGTCACTGGCACTGTTATGGCCAAGGAGGCTAACTGGGTGCTTATTGTTAGGCTCACTAATGGGCAAACATGCAGGAGGCACATTGATCAGACGAAATTGCGGCACACAGACGAACCGGAACAGCTTGAAGAAGACACCATCAATGACCAACCGATTCATATTCAGCAATCAGAAGACCCTGCTGTTGTCAATGAATCTCGACCTTCAATCCCCAACATGGACACTGCCACTCCCATTAGATCGGCTACCCAGCCTCAAGTCATGAATGACTCGGAGAGCTCAGCCAGATCTGGAATTGAATTGAGACGATCAACTAGGGAGTGGAAAGCACCGGACCATGTCAATTTGTAAATAGGACTGATACAAGATCTTGGGGGGAATGATGTAATGAACTAATATGGTAGGAAGATGGGAACCTATGCAGGGAGACAGAAGGAAGTAGAATGGGGGCAGAAGCAAAAGATAGAAAGAAGAAAAGTAAAAGTGGAAGACAGAGAAACCCAAGGCAAAAAGCAAAAAGGGCCACATTACAGCAAAATTCTAAAGGGGCAAAGGGTGTTAAAAAGACAAGCCTGAAGGCTCTGTGCCTTAATGCGAGAAGTATTTAGAATAAGTTGGACGAATTAACTGCGCAGATAGCAGTTAACGGATATGATGTAATTGGCATCACGGAGACATGGCTCCAGGGTGACCAAGGCTGAGAACTCAAAATCCAGGGGTATTCAATATTTAGGAAGGATAGACAGAAAGGAAAAGGAGGTGGGGTGGCGTTGCTGGTTAAAGAGGAAATTAATGCAATAGTAAGGAAGGACATTAGCTTGGATGATGTGGAATCAGTATGGGTGGAGCTACGGAATAACAAAGGGCAGAAAACGCGAGTGGGAGTTGTGTACAGGCCACCAAACAGTAGTAGTGAGGTTGGGGACAGCATCAAACAAGAAATTAGGGATGTGTGCATTAAAGGTGCAGCAGTTATCATGGGTGACTTTAATCTACATATTGATTGGACTAATCAAACTGGTAGCAATGCGATGGAGGAAGATTTCCTGGAGTGTATTCGGATGGTTTTCTCGACCAATATGTCGAGGAACCAACAAGAGGGCTGGCTATCCTAGACTGGTTGATGTGTAATGAGAAAGGACTAAGTAACAATCTTGTTGTGCGAAGCCTCTTGGGGAAGAGTGACCATAATATGGTAGAATTCTTTATTAAGATGGAGAGTAACACAGTTAATTCAGAAACTAGGGTCCTGAACTTAAGGAAAGGTAACTTCGATGGTATGAGACGTGAATTGGCCAGAATATACTGGCAAATGATACTTAAACGGTTGACGGTGGAGAAGCAACGGCAAACATTTAAAGGTCACCTGGATGAACGTCAACAATTGTACATCCCTGTCTGGAGTAAAAAATAAAATGGGGAAGGTGGCTCAACCGTGGCTAACAAGGGAAAATTAAGGATAGTGTTAAATCCAAGGAAGAGGCATATAAATTGGCCAGAAAAAGCGGCAAACCTGAGGACAATTATTAAGGATGTCATAGCAGTGCATTTGGAAAGAGGTGACATGATAGGTCCAAGTCAGCATGGATTTGTGAAAGGGAAATCATGCTTGACAAATCTTCTGGAATTTTTTGAGGATGTTTCCAGTAGAGTGGATAAGGGAGAACCAGTTGATGTGGTATATTTGGACTTTCAGAAGGCGTTCGACAAGGTCCCACACAAGAGATTGATGTGCAAAGTTAGAGCACATGGGATTGGGGGTAGTGTACTGACATGGATTGAGAACTGGTTGTCAGACAGGAAGCAAAGAGTAGGAGTAAATGGGTACTTTTCAGAATGGCAGGCAGTGACTAGTGGGGTACTGCAAGGTTCTGTGCTGGGGCCCCAGCTGTTTACACTGTACATTAATGATTTAGATGAGGGGATTAAATGTAGTATCTCCAAATTTGCGGATGACACTAAGTTGGGTGGCACTGTGAGCTGCGAGGAGGATGCTGTGAGGCTGCAGAGCAACTTGGATAGGTTAGGTGAGTGGGCAAATGCATGGCAGATGAAGTATAATGTGGATAAATGTGAGGTTATCCACTTTGGTGGTAAAAACAGAGAGACAGACTATTATCTGAATGGTGACAGATTAGGAAAAGGGGAGGTGCAAAGAGACCTGGGTGTCATGGTACATCAGTCATTGAAGGTTGGCATGCAGGTGCAGCAGGCGGTTAAGAAAGCAAATGGCATGTTGGCTTTCATAGCAAGGGGATTTGAGTACAGGGGCAGGGAGGTGTTGCTACAGTTGTACAGGGCATTGGTGAGGCCACACCTGGAGTATTGTGTACAGTTTTGGTCTCCTAACCTGAGGAAGGACATTCTTGCTATTGAGGGAGTGCAGCGAAGGTTCACCAGACTGATTCCCGGGATGGCGGGACTGACCTATCAAGAAAGACTGGATCAACTGGGCTTGTATTCACTGGAGTTCAGAAGAATGAGAGGGGACCTCATAGAAACATATAAAATTCTGACGGGGTTGGACAGGTTAGATGCAGGAAGAATGTTCCCAATGTTGGGGAAGTCCAGAACCAGGGGTCACAGTCTAAGGATAAGGGGTAAGCCATTTAGGACCGAGATGCGGAGGAACTTCTTCACCCAGAGAGTGGTGAACCTGTGGAATTCTCTACCACAGAAAGTTGTTGAGGCCAATTCACTAAATATATTCAAAAAGGAGTTAGATGAGGTCCTTACTGCTAGGGGGATCAAGGGGTATGGCGAGAAAGCAGGAATGGGGTACTGAAGTTGAATGTTCAGCCATGAACTCATTGAATGGCGGTGCAGGCTAGAAGGGCCGAATGGCCTACTCCTGCACCTATTTTCTATGTTTCTATGTTTCTATGACTAGGAGAATTTTGTAATACAGCAGAGGAGGACAAAGGGTTTAATTAGGAGAGGGAAAATAGAGTATGAGACGAAGCTTGCGAGGAACATAAAAACTGATCGCAAAAGCTTCTATAGATATGTGAAGAGAAAAAGATTAGTGAAAACAAATTTAGGTCCCTTGCAGTCAGATTCAGGTGAATTTAGAATGGGGAACAAAGAAATGGCTGACCAGTTAAACAAATACTTTGGTTCTGTCTTCATGAAGGAAGACACAAATAACCTTCTGGAAATACTAGGGGACCAAGAGTCTAGTGAGAAGGAGGAACTGAAGGAAATCCTTATTAGGCGGGAAATTGTGTTAGGGAAATTGATGGGATTGAAGGCCGATAAATCCCCAGGGCCTGATAGTCTGCATCACAGAGCCCTTAAGGAAGTAGCCCTAGAAATAGTGGATGCATTGGTGATCATTTTCCAACAGTCTATCGACTCTGGATTGTTTCCTATGGACTGGAGAGTAGCTAATGTAACACCACTTTTTAAGAAAGGAGGGAGAGAGAGAATAGGTAATTATAATCAGTTAGCCTGACATCAGTAGTGGGGAAAATGTTGGAATCAATTATTAAAGATGAAATAGCAGCACATTTGGAAAGCAGTGACAGGATCGGTCCAAGTCAGCATGGATTTATGAAAGGGAAATCCTGCTTGACAAATCTTTCTAGAATTTTTTGAGGATATAACTAGTAGAGTGGACAAGGGAGAACCAGTGGATGTGGTGTATTTGGACTTTCAAAAGGCTTTTGACAAGGTTCCACACAAGAGATTGGTGTGCAAAATTAAAGCACATGGTATTGGGGTTAATGTACTGACATGGATAGAGAATTGGTTGGCAGACAGGAAGCAGAGAGTCGGGATAAACGGGTCCTTTTCAGAATGGCAGGCAGTGACTAGTGGGGTGCCACAGGGCTCAGTGCTGGGACCCCAGCTATTTACAATATACATTAATGATTTGGATGAGGGAATTGAGTGTAATATCTCCAAGTTTGCAGATGACACTAAGCTGGGTGGCGGTGTGAGCTGTGAGGAGGACGCTAAAAGGCTGCAAGGTGACTTGGACAGGTTAGGTGAGTGGGCAAACGCATGACAGATGCAGTATAATGTGGTTAAATGTGAGGTTATCCACTTTGGGGGCAAAAACACAAAGGCAGAATATTATCTGAATGGTGGCAGATTAGGAAAAGGGGAGGTGCAATGAGACCTGGGTGTCATGGTACATCAGTCATTGAAAGTTGGCATGCAGGTACAGCAGACGGTGAAGAAGGCAAATGGTATGTTGGCCTTCATAGCTCGGGGATTTGAGTAGAGGAGCAGGGTGTCTTACTGCAGTTGGACAGGGCCTTAGTGAGGCCTCACCTGGAATATTGTGTTCAGTTTTGGTCTCCCAATCTGAGGAAGGACATTCTTGCTATTAAGGGAGTGCAACGAAGGTTTACCAGACTGATTCCCGGGATGGCAGGACTGACATATGAGGAGAGACTGGATCGACTGAGCCTGTATTCACTGGAGTTTAGAAAGATGAGAGGGGATCTCATAGAAACATATAAAATTCTGACGGGACTGAACAGGTTAGATGCAGGAAGAATGTTCCCGATGTTGGGGAAGTCCAGAACCAGGGGACATATTCTAAGGATAAGGGGTAAGCCATTTAGGACTGAGATGAGGAGAAACTTCTTCACTCAGAGAGTTGTTAACCTGTGGAATTCCCTGCCGCAGAGAGTTGTTGATGCCAGTTCATTGGATATATTCAAGAGGGAGTTAGATATGGCCCTTACGGCTAAAGGGATCAAGGGGTATGGAGAGAAAGCAGGAAAGGGGTACTGAGGTGAATGATCAGCCATGATCTTATTGAATGGTGGTGCAGGCTCGAAGGGCCGAATGGCCTACTCCTGCACCTATTTTCGATGTTTCTCTGTTTCTATGTATGTATGTCTGGGTTTACCTGCCACCAGGGGAAGCGACCATCGGAGGTCATTGGGACATAGACACACACGTGCAGCCCTTGTATATAAAGAAAGCCTCCATGTTTAATCCTCATTTTGAGAGCTAATAAAGTAGAGTCAGGTCGCACCTGATTGAGTTCACGGTACTAGGCCTATTGAGCTATTGCATAAGCAACTGCATACGAGGGACTGCCAAGATGGACCATGATTGTCATAATGATCCTTGGCTCACTTTTCAATCCCTTCCTTTTTCCGATGCAGCATCTCATTGCCACTACATGCCTCATCGAGCTGAGATTATATTTAAAGAATTACGATGTGCAACCCAGTGCAGGAGAAACTTTGAGGCCCAGTATTTTGTGTGGAAACAAGCATCGCTGCATCATTTGACATCACTTTTACCCAGTTAGTCTTCTGTATGTTGCTGTTGTCCCCATCAATGAAATTAAACACCATTGTTTTTTAATCTGTGATATGTCAAGGAGTATAAATCAAATTTGGCTAACTAACAGAAAGCAGAGAGTCGGGATAAATGGGTCATTTTCCGGTTGGCAAACAGTGACTAGTGGAATGCCGCAGGGATCGGTGCTGGGGCCTCAACTTTTTACAATCTATATTATTGACTTGCATGAAGGGACTGAGTGTAATGTAGCCAAGTTTGTTGATGATACAAAGATAGGTAGTAAAGCAAATTGTGAGAAGGACACAAAAAATCTGCAAAGGGATATAGACAGGCTAAGTGAGTGGGCAAAAATTTGGCAGATGGAGTATACTGTGGGAAAATGTGAGATTAACCACGTTGGCAGAAAAAATTTAAATGGAGAAAAATTGCAAAGTGCTGCAGTACAGAGGGACCTGGGGGTCCTAGTGCATGAAACACAAAAAGTTAGTATGCAGGTACAGCAAGTAATCAGGAAGGCAAATGGAATGTTGGCCTTTATTGCAAAGGGGATGGAATATAAAAGCAGAGAAGTCCTGCTACAACTGTACAGGGTATTGGTGAGGCCACACCTAGAGTACTGCATACAGTTTGGTCTCCGTATTTAAGGAAGGATATATTTGCATTGAAGGCTGTTCAGAGAAGGTTCACTAGGTTGATTCCGGAGATGAGGGGGTTTGACTTATGAAGAAAGCTTGAGTAGGTTGGGCCTCCACTCACTGGAGTTCAGAAGACTGAGAGGTGATCTTACATACAAGATAATGAGGGAGCATTACGAGGTGGATACAGAGAGGATATTTCCACTCATGGAGGACATAGTCTCAGAATAAGGGGCCGCCTGTTTTAAACTGAGATGAGGAGGAATTTCTTCTCTCAGAGGGTTGTAAATCTATGGAATTCTCTGCCCCAGTGAGCTGTGGAGACTGGTTCATTGAATATATTTAAGGCAGAGATAGACAGAATTTTGAGCGATAAAGGTCGAAAGGGTTATGGGGAGCGGGCAGGGAAGTGGAGCTGAATCCATGATCAGATCAGCCATGATCTTATTAAATGGCGGAGCAGGCTCAAGGGGCCAATGGCCTACTCCTGTTCCTATTTCTTATGTTCTTATGTTCTTAAAATATCCCGGTATATCATAGCTTACCAGGCAGGTAATTGTTCTTAAAACACGCAGTTAACTTATAATCAAACATTTGGTTTTAGTTAGTTTTACTTCACTAAGCTTCAAAAAAGTATGATGTTGACCACCCAGTGTTTGGCTTAATTACTTATCTGTAATATACATGTTTCTCTCTCAAAGCTGTATTGAAACCAATATAATTAAGCACTTAAATATATTACTTGGACAGCTAGTTTGTTTAGCACACAGACACACTTGTGTGTACCAATGTAAAAATGCTTCCCTCATTTCAAAGCCACTTCTACTTAACTATATTTATTCTGAGCACGACATGCTTTTATTCTGCTTCAACAGCTGATGATTTAACAGCTTTTCCCAAGGCTAAAAATTATAGCTTGCAGGATTTTTGAAACCATAGCAGTACCTGCACAAATAAGCCACAAAGGCGAGATTAACGGCAATGAAGAACACTATCTGGTTGTCGAATTTTCACAAATGTATCCTGAAGGATTTGCTGCAAATCTGCTACAATCAAATTCAGCCGGTGAAACAAGGAAGTCATTTGAAATCTTTCTGACATACCAAGCCTCAATGATGACAACCATTATATCACAGATAGCTTTCTCTTTGAAGCTAGTTTCGTTTGAACAAATGCCTTTATTCGATCATTTGTTTTAAAACAGCAAGGAAAATATTTCCAAATATATTTTATTAACACGGTATTGGGTGCGAGTGGAAGGCCTTTGAACAAAGTGTATTCCCCCGGCTTTCCTTGCTCATTTATACAAAGATCCTAAAATTCCACAACAGAGATTGTCAATGGGGCTGAAATTGCAGTCGGAGGCTTCCTGCGGGCGGATATCTCCGACCTGAAACATTTCTATGCAAGTACCTGGTGGTCCCAAAGGAGCATGGGATTCCGGAGGGGAGGCCTTCTCTTCTCACGCAGCAAAGCGCGTTCCCGTCCTCCAGGTTCCCACGCAGAAGGTGCAGTCACGTGTGACTGCTCAACCAATCAGGTACTGTATTCTCAATTAATAGCAATGGGAACTCCGTATCTACACGATCGCATTACTTTTAATTGAGAATAAAAAACACAATAATACCTAATAAAAAATTAAAAACACATCTCACATAATTAAAATTAATTGAAATTAAAGTTAATAAATATCTTGGAAAATTTTTTCTGGAGTTTTTAAAAAGTTTTTTTAGTTATGGTTTAAAATAAATTTAACGTAGTGGGCAGGATATTTAAAAATAAAATGTGTTTTTTTAATTTAATTTAATTATGTTTTGTGTGTTTCAAAACTCTTACGCCTGTAAAAGTAGGCTATGCGCCTGCTTTTATCAGGCACAAGAGTTTTGAGAACATTTTCTGGGCAAGATATGGGTAAATACCACAATCTTGCCTTTGCAAATGTCCTCGCTCCCGAGATATGGATGATCTGTCAAACACCAGCTTTTCTGCGCATGTGCATTGTGCGCTGAAAATCGGCTTTTGCGATGCCTTCCCGAGTCCGTAGACACTCTGTAGGGACCCGGGGAGGCAGGGATTTTCAGGCCATTATGTTTTAGCACTTTAATTCATCCAAAAGAAATGTAGGAAGATTACATGAGTTATTTAATATTGATCTGAATTCGAAAAGATTCTTTGTTTCTGTGCATCGTTTCATTTCTACCTTAATGTTCATTAGAAGCTTACTGAAAATCAATATCAAATACGTGACGTGAAAGAAAGGTTTTGGACAGTTAAATAGTTTTCCTTCCTGATAGGAAAGTTTCCTCTCTTGTGACATCGGCCTGGGTTTTAACGACCAGCGGGTTTCAGGAGGGATCAGTCAGAGGCTGGTGGCCTTTCTGGGCGGGAAGCGATGGAAAATCCAGAGACCAGGTCAGTTGGCAGACTCTCGCAATCGGGAAAGGGTTGGGATGGGGGGAGGGGGGGGGTTGAAGTCTACAGCAGTGGAGGCCAAAACTTTCATTGTGGGTCCTGAAGGAGTACTCCTCCTCTACTCCGCCTGATCCTGCAAGGGAAGTAAAGAGAAACATACCTTTTTGGGGCCTTCTCTGGCCCTGATCCTGTTCCTCACTATGTTGGCCTGGCGGGAAACTCACTCTCACTTCCCGCTCAGGCTGCCGAGTTAAAATTGCAGTTGAGTCCCAATGACATCATCAGCATATGTAAGAAAGGACCCCGCAGTCCTTGGGCAGGTGTCCTTGTCCCTTGCTGCCTATGTAGTTGAGCGGGTTAAAATTCCAAACTCTCGGTGGCTCCAGGGCGAGCAAGTAACCTGGGTGATTTTAACTGCCCACCTGCCTAGTTTTGCAGTGCGGTTAGGATTCAAATTATTCCCATAAAATTGAAGGTAGTTTAGAAACCAGATCTGCACAACTCACAAGTTGTATTTGCCCTGCCATTTTCTTAATAATTGTATAAATTGGCCAGTTGTCTTTTTAAAACACACACACACAGCATTTACATCAGAACACATTCATATAAAAAGTCCAAATATATAATTGTATGCCATGGTGTGTACTATACAAGCAGGGTGGACAGAGGTGAAGGTAGAAAAGCTGGGTGCAGCATTAAGATTGTAACTGTCATGTGATGAATGTGTGTTCAATCATTCTACCTAATTTTGTTTTAATAATAGATTTTCTTAAAAATTTAGTAATACATTCACCAGTTTGATAAAATACACAAGAATAGATTAACTCTTCAAAAAGTGTGTTATTCTGTGACATGTACGGGTGCTTAATAATCACAGACCTTTTATCTACCCTTCTACAGCTCCACCAGCCTATAATCTACGTTAACAATGAGGTTCAATTGCATCGTCTTGCGTTCCTTTCCTGAAGGATGCGTGTAATTAAACTTAATAGTAGAACTGAACTGAAAATTAAATTACTGCAACTGTCTGAATGATGAAATGTGGAGGAGGAACGCATGCACAGTTCCCCTTCTATGTTCTAATGCCTAAACATTAGAAAGTTGTCTGTGAAAAGATACTTAAAAGGGCAAGATCCATTCGAGGATAGTTAGCATCATAGGAAGTAAAAAAAGGTGTACGGCAGTTCAAGTTCATATGGAAGCTTGTTCAGGATTTAATTTTGAATCTGGAGGCCCAAGAATTAAGGTAGGTTCAGAGACCAATCTAAAATTCTAGCCCAATTACAGCCACCTTCCTTTACAATGGTTACAGAACCAAAGTGCGGGTAGATGGAGTTAAGATACAGGTCAGTCATGATCTAATTGAATGGTGGGACAGGCTCGAGAGACTTGAGAGGCTGAATGGCCTACACCTGTTTCTATTTTCCTCTGTGCAAGCTGTTTCGGATCATCACATATCACCACATCTCTCCCCTTCAGTTAAAGGGGAGGGCCGCTGCGAGCTCCGCGTTTATTTTAGTTAGGTCCACTGGGCCACCAGGGAGTGTTTCGGCCAAGTTGGCGGCCTGGTCGAACCCAGGGGCATATTTGTTAGGCCGACCTGGCAGTCAGCCGAAACAAAAAAATAAGATGGCGGCCGCGACAGTGCACCCTTGTAGGATTTCTTCCTCCGGGTTTCGAATATCAAGACTTATAAGAACACAAATTTTCAAATACAATGGACTTTTATTAAAAAGATTAAAATGACTATAAATTCCGAGTTCAGAACTACCGCATTTAAAATCAAAAACCAAAGCCACAAATCTCTAGCTTACCGATTTTAAATTCACATGCCCCAATTTTCTCAGTTGCTTACAATTTAAACAACCTTAAACTTCGCAATGTATATGCTCCTACATTAATTGGTTATGCACAACTCTCTTGCAATGTACACATCCAACTGTTTATAGTTATCCTATTTCCCCAGTTATGTACAATTAAAACCTACGTTAACTGGTCATACACCTCAGCAATAACTATGCTCAAATTGGTTCAGTGTCATTCAATGGGTGATCAGTCCATCCGAATATATATCTTCCACATGTTCCCTTCCACGTGTTCACTTCGACATGTTCCCTTCCACGTGTTCACTTCCACATGTTCCTTTCCACATGTTCACTTCCAAATGTTCCCTTCCACGTGTTCACTTCGACATGTTCCCTTCCACGTGTTCACTTCCACATGTTCACTTCCACATGTTCCCTTCCACGTGTTCACTTCGACATGTTCCCTTCCACGTGTTCACTTCCACATGTTCCTTTCCACATGTTCACTTCCACATGTTCCCTTCCACGTGTTCACTTCGACATGTTCCCTTCCACCTGTTCCCTTCCACGTGTTCCCTTCCACGTGTTTCCTTCCACATGTTCCCTTCCAAGTGTTCACTTCCACATGTTCCCTTCCACATGTTCACTTCCACATGTTCCCTTCCACGTGTTCACTTCCATGTGTTCCCTTCCACGTGTTCCCTTCCACATGTTCACTTCCACGTGTTCCCTACCACATGTTCCCTTCCACATGTTCCCTACCACATGTTCCCTGCCACATGTTCCCTACTACATGTTCCTTTCAACATGTTCCCTACCACATGTTCCCTCCCACGTGTTCCCTTCCACGTGTTCACTTCCACGTGTTCCCTTCCACATGTTCCCTACCACATGTTCCCTGCCACATGTTCCCTACTACATGTTCCTTTCAACATGTTCACTTCCACGTGTTCCCTACCACATCTTCCCTTCCACATGTTCCCTACCACATGTTCCCTGCCACATGTTCCCTACTACATGTTCCTTTCAACATGTTCCCTACCACATGTTCCCTCCCACGTGTTCCCTTCCACGTGTTCACTTCCACGTGTTCCCTTCCACATGTTCCCTACCACATGTTCCCTGCCACATGTTCCCTACTACATGTTCCTTTCAACATGTTCCCTTCCACGTGTTCCCTTCCACATGTTCCCTTCCACATGTTCTCTACCACATGTTCCCTGCCACATGTTCCTTTCAACATGTTCCCTACCACATTTTCCCTTCAACATGTTCTCTTCCATGTGTTCCCTACCACATGTTCCCTTCCAATGTTCGATGGCCACCTTCCAACACCTCCTTCCGGTGTTTCTGTTTCAAGCTCTAGAGAAAGAATTCCTTTGTCTCACGTGTTTTTTTATAATACTTCAATCAAACTGATCCCGGTTAACAGCCAAATGTCCAGTTCTGTTTGGTTAGAGATCACGTGACCATTTCCACTGATTGGTCAACTCAACGTCCCTTCCTGTTTGATGTCTCTTCCTGTTGGAATTCAAACTTCACTCCGCCTGTTTGAATTCCAACTGTTCATAGGGCCCCTCGCCCGAGGCTACTTTCAAACAAGCCTTCGCGCTCCCCTTTAATGGCGGCCGCACTGTCAATTTCAAACACAATGCAACGACAGAAACAGTTATGGAGGGAACCGGCCAGCGGCGAGAAGACTTTCTCAGCAGAATTTCACTTCCGGGGCGGGACATCGGCAGTGCGTGCTCTGATGACTCACTTAGGAGGCTTGGGCAGCAGCGGGACAAATAAGGTCATCGCCGGAAAAACGCTTGAGGGCAATTGCACGGACAGCAGGCATTCCACGAAAAAACGGCGGCTATTCCACAACGAGCACCGGCCGACGCTTTCCAACCGCCAGAGGCCTTAACGAAAGGGGCAATTTCAGCCCCGATGTCCTTTCCACCATTAGACAATCAAGGCTTGGGCATTCTTTTTCACTCGCACACCCACCAAAATATCAGGGAAAGCCCAGGCATACCAGGCCACCAATGGATCCAATAGACTTCATGTGTAGACTGAGCATCAGGGATGCACCACTTGAACGGAGCCTGAATGGCCCAAGAGGCCACCAGGAGAGCAAAAAGTGTAATCACAAATTTAGCACAGATCAGGCAGACAAACCGACCATGAACCCTATTGAGGAATCTCCAGCAACTACAGCAGGCAACTAACCGTTACCTACCATGGAGAATTGTGAAGAATCATGTGTTAGAATGTGATTGGACCACGTTGGGATATTTGCAAATTGTCACCCAGATTCTGAATTCATACTTGATTTCATCCTTACCGATAGTTTCAGAATGGAGGGAACAGTACAGTTAGAAATAAAAAAACACCTCTAGAAAAGGTTTTGTGAGTAACTAACAGTGCAAGACTTGTCTGTCAAACGCTGATCCTTTATTTTTAGTTGTTTAGTTAAATGCATAGCTTGCAAAATCATTACTCTTGCACACACTTCAGAAAAATTATGACATCTTTCATGAAGCTAATGGCCATTAATCATACAGAAAATATGAGCTTTATGTACTACATGGGCCCATTCGTTGATTGTAATTCAAAACCAGTGGATACTAGGAGATGAGTTATAAATTCAGCCTAATCCACAGGTATTCGAGCTTAGGAATCCCTTTGGGTGTCCATGAGATCAGATTTCTGTGTGCATTTCAATATTTTGTTTTGTATATTGATCTACTAGCAATTTATTTCTGTTGTTCTATACTAATAATAAAAAAAGTTTTTCTACAATTAGAGCATCAGTTTGCTTTGAGTAGCTGACACCTGAGTAATTGGGCTTTGGACACAATCAACGATTCTCCTGCAAATTTCCCCCAAATTGTGATCATTTTGAGAAGTGTTTTTTCTCGGGTTTCTGCTCAAATACCCTTTGCAAATTACTGAATGCAAAATATGCCATGAACCAGTGCAATCGGGGAGTATTTTAAAACAATTTTTTTTTAAATTTGCCCTTTAAAGAATATTCCTTGATATAGTTAAGAATGGTGACTAGATGCAATTTGAAAAGTGGTTTATTACAAAAAATAATCATTTTTAATCACAGAATCAATCCACGACCTGTGAGTAAATCAATATTAAATTACTAAAAATGTTATAAATATCAAGGGCTGAATTTTCGGCTTTGATGTTTTCGGGGCGATAATGGAGGTGGGACGGGAAAGTTAGCGGCCGGGAATAGTTTGCGCTTTAGTATTTAAGTTTGGGCATCTGGGCCCTGCATCAGGGGGCGCAGCGCTAAGGGAGGCGTTGTACACCTCTCATGGCGCTAAGATGGGAAACTCCCGAGCTAAAGAGCCGGGCTGGGAGCGCTCCCAGAGATGCCTGGGCGGGGGGGGGGGGAATCTAAAAAAAACACAAAAACATTCCCAAAACTTTGCCCACACCACCACAACACAAATCGCTGAACAAAATTAAAAGAAAAAACAATCACATTTACATTAGGAACCCATTATTCACCTCTTCGCCGACGGAATGGGTGGACCGCTCTGATTTCCCAGGCGATCAGTGTGGGGTGTCCTTCCGGGCGGTGGGTCAGACAGGAGCACAAACTCACGTCGGTGTCCCAACCAGGGGCGTTGCACACTGGCACAGCTCTTCCAAGGGGTGCTGCTCCATGTCACCGCAAAACCGGACCCGAGGATTGCTGCGCGGCGCAGGATACCTCATCGCCACCATTGCCGCTGCTCCGGGGCAAGAAAATGGAGAGCAGAAGACCATAAAATCCAGTCCCTAGAACATTTGCTGGTAATATTGGGGTATAGTAATCAGTTTCTTAGGGCTAGAATTTCCAGTGGCTCACCGCCCGGTTTCTCGGCGGTATTGGCCGTTTTGGCGATAACTGGGTCGGCGAGAAATTGCCCAGCTGATTTACACCGGCGGTTTCGAGGTACCGCTGGGGAGCGGACCGCCGGCGTGCACCGTCCACAGATCGCCCTGGCGCGATATTTGGCTCAGCGGTGACCCGTAGGTAAGTATGAAAAAAAACGCCCACGAGGATCAGTGGAGCTGGGCGGTAGGTGAGTAACTCTGAAGAAAAAAGTAAGTAATTGTTTTTTTTGCTAATTATTTTAACATGTTGTGATGATTTAAGTTAAAAGGGTCCTGAGAATGTTTTTATGATTTTTTATGTTATATTTTTTAAAAATATATTTTTAGTGTTTTTCTCCTCCTGGGCCCAATCCGCAGCCTCGGGGTAAATTTTTAGTAAATTTATTAATTATCGCCCATTTTCTTTAAGAACTGCCCAATCGACCCAAAATTCACTTTTTCGCCGAGAATTGGGATGCAACACACATTTTTTTCGCCGAGCGGATTTTTTTCTTTTTTGGGGGAAGTTTTCGGTGGCGATAATCTTGGGAATCTTAGCGGTCTTTTGGGCGGCAATCGGGCGCTGGTGGGCTGATAGGAAATTCTAGCCCATGGTAAATTAATTTAAAAAAATCATTCAAAAGCTTTTAAAATGCCCCAAAATATGTCCTTGCATCCAAAAAAAACCCTGGATTTTACAGCTTCTTTGAAGGCCTGCAAACGAGTGCAATTAGTGAATAATCCTAATGGTGGTTAATTCACCCTGGGGGGAGTGGCCAGTTTTGTGGGTGGGGCTGGCTTCCAGCGCGATGTTTTTTAAACTAGTGCAAAAGATTGCAGAAACTCAGTTTGTGCTGATTTGATTGTGACTTGCACTTAGAATTCTGTGATCTTTAGAGTGGGTTACGCCAGCTTCGAATGAATTGCACCAAAAAAACCAGAGCAGCCAAATAGAAACTCCGTCCCATTATTGTCTTTTAGAGGCTAAAATGAAATATGAAAAGAAACTTGTGAGGAATATCAAGATTAACACAAAAAGCTTTTAGAATTATATTGGAAGAAAAAGTGTAGTCGAGGGTAATGTGGGCCCTTTAAAAACAGATGTGCATAATAAGGGAATGGCAGACTTGTTGACTAATTACTTTGGGCTGGATTTTACCAACCTCCATGGTGGGTGACGTCAGTGGCAGATCCAGCCTCACTGCCGGCTCCAGTCTGCTGTCCACAATGGTTTTCCCCTGATTAGGTTTGTAATCCCGCCCAGCATGTTTGCCAGCCAATTGAAGGATGATATCATTTGATGACACGTCATCAGCCGGTTTCCTTAAAGGGACCATATCCAAATTAAATTTGACAGTTGCTCTGTTAGTGTTCTACAGCACAAAGGTGCATGGCTGCACCCAGGCTCTCCCATCACTCCCTCCATATCCTTATGGAGCAGTCACAGCATGCAGGGAGGTTCTCTTCCCTTCCAATGGGTGGACAAGACCTTCCCAGGAGACCAACGCAGCCTGGTGCACATTGCACAGGAGGACACAAGCAGGAATATTGGCTGCAGTGGCACAAACCTTTCAATGATCTCAGTAGATCATGAAACATTACTGCAAAGCCACACTCAATTTCATCCTGCTGTGCCTCTCATCACATCCCCATCACTCTACCTTCCCTACCCTACTCCTGCACAAGCTTACTCACCTTGCACCTCCATCCATCCCTCTCTATCGACATTATTACTTCCTCACCTCACTAGCCACCCCTCACAGTCACCCTCATTCTAGTCCAATCATACCAACTAACAACACATAAGGGTAGGCACTTGGGTGTTTTATGCAATGTCCATGTAAAGTTTCTCTTAATGTGGTGTCAAACATTGAAACCTTTATTTGAACACTTTGTGTTCTTTACAGATCTGTGTACACCTTTAGAAGTGGCTTAGTGAGTTGCAGTGGATGGTAGAACTAAATGGTACCCCCCGCAATGGTGATGAGTGTGAAAGGAATGGCTTGAACATTGTAGGGATGCTTTATGGTGTTGGTGTGGGGTGGTGCCAATTTGGCGTATCATGTGGCAGCCAGGGTGTACAACGTCAAGTGAAGTAAATGATGGCCATGGTGAGGCCATCCCTGGCATCCCAGTCAGCAATGTAGTTGGGTGCTGATACCCTGTGTCCTGTGCAGCATCAATTGATTACGGAGAAGGTTGGTGTTGTTGTTGGTGCTGCTGGTGTGCCTGATGATGCTGGTGTTGGGGCTGATTGTGGTGGGATTCTAAGGTCCAAGGTGAGATAGTTTCAAGGACACCGATGCTGATGTAATAGATGGCAGATGAACTTGAGATTATAGAAGCAATCTGTCAATGATGAAAGAGGTTGTTCCAATGAGGTGACATTGGATAGCGAGTTGGCTCCAAACAATTGCAACCTGTATTAAGCAGGGAGCTTTTATAGCACATTTGCAGTGGTCAAGTAATGAGATGACTCCAGCACTGTTTATCTGACGTGATCCCCGAGCAGCGTGGACCCCATGGGCTACTTGGTAAAATCTGAAGGTGAAATAGTTCTTACTACTCTGTAAACAAGGTCATAATTGTGGTGTATGTAGCACACAAATCACTGACTCCACATGGTCTGGTGTTGATCTAACTGCTGTGACCTTTATCCTTTATTGAACAGCTCCAGAGTGGCCTCCGGGTGTGGTGGGCAGCCTTTTATACTGCCTCATGCAGGTACTTTCAGGTCTCCCACCACAGCGCCCTCTGTGGTGCACCATTATACTTATCATACATTTATTGTACCAGAGCAATACACAACACCTCACTCCCCCCGCAGTTCAAAAAGCCGTTGCTTGAATCCCCTAAATCGAAAATCACATTAGCCCATGGATCCATGTCCCTTTTTCTTGAACCTCATGGTATCAACTCTTCCCATGATTCATGTCCATGATTTCAAGCACAGTGACCATTCAACATTGAAATATTAACTCTTATCATGTTTCGTAATTCATATCCATTGTTTTAAACACAGTAACCATTCAGCATTGAAATATTAATACTTATCATAAATCCATCATCCTACATTCACATGGCACATTTAGACTCACTCTTGCCTTACAAGCCTTTACTTGGGGACCGCCAATGGTGTAAGGCCCTTTTAAGACTCCCGGGAGCATTTCCCTTTTAAGACGCCAGCTTGTGGCTTCCCACGAGGCGCCACCATCTTAGGTGTTCTTCTGGCCTTTGTCTGCAGAGCTCCGTTGCCATGAGGCTCACCGCCATCTGGAGCTCGTTGGCAAAGAAAGAAGAGGGGACAAGGAAGCAGGAAAAGGGAAAAAGAGAGAGAAGGCAAAAAAAACAGCCCATCTTACAGAAGTCGGTCTGGACTCGATCAGTCACAGTCCCGGTGAGTCGCTCCGTGCCTGCTGCCGCATCTGCCGCTCTGGCTCGCGTTCCCCCAAGTCGCGCCCGCCGCCGCCGCAGCCTCCGCTTCCGCCATTGTCGCCACACTTGTCGCCTCTCCTGCGGCCGCCGTGGCCACCACCATTGCAGCTGCTGCCGCCACCCGTTTGTTCCGCTGCGTGGGCCCCCCCCCGATCCACTGGCCATCGATGGGCCTCTCGCTTCTCGCCCGCAGCGCCCCACCGGCCCGCACCCCAGCAATAGGCCCGCACCTCAGCAATACTTCTTCTTCCAGGGTGGAGGCTGACCTGCAACTTTGTTCTTCCAGGGTCTGCTCATCTATGGAGGCTGAGGCTGCAGGATTGCTTGGGGTCAGGAGTTCTGGGCTGCTGTCGCCTGTGTGTGGATTTAGGCTGCAGCTCCAGCTTGGTTGGCACTGCTCTTTGGGGACCCGGGGAGCAGCAGTCTGTGGAGGAGTAAAGTCTTCCCAGCTCCCACAGATTTTTCCCATCCATCTTCTGCCGAGGAGCGTCAGCCCATCGCCTGCAATGACCCATAAGGGTAAACCGTGCGTCTCGCCCCCGAGAGATACCTGCATATCCACTCTGCCGAGAACAGGTATCAGTTCCTTGGTGTAGGTACACAGCTTTGCCGTGACCGGGACCAGCTTGGGCCATCCGGCTGGGTTACTCCACAGTTTTTCAAAAGTTCTCTGACTCATCAGCGACGGACCCGATCCCGTATCCACTGCCATACTCACTGGGACTCCGTTAATTTTTACTTCCATAATCACTGGGGGCGAATCATCGGTACACGTATACAGTCCCAACACCTCATCTTCTTCTGCCTGCTTCTCGCTGAATAGTGGATCATCCACCATCTCCTCAGCCACGTGGTGAGTCCGATTTCTTTTACACATACGCTGAAGGTGGCCTTTAACGTGGCAGGTATTGCACGTGTACTCTGCAAACCTGCACCGGTGAGCCCCATGGCTTCCTCCGCAGCGCCAGCATGGTGTTGCTTGTTTGGCCCCCCTCAGCGGACTCTGAATTCCAGGACCCCGAGGTCTGTGCTCTCTGCCTCGGGCAGAGCCACGTTCTGCAGTTCTGTCCGTGGTGGGCGCTATTCTGTGGACAGTGCCTGCCGAGTTCGAGACTGTGTGGATCATTTGCTTGGTGCTGCAAGTCGAGGTCATATATGCCCGGCTGATGGTGATGGCCTTTGTCAGGGTGACTGTGGGTTCTGTGGCTAGCAGCTTGTGAAGGAGGCCCTCGTGGCCAATCCCCATAACGAAAACGTCCCGCAACGCCTCGTCAAGGTGTGTGCCAAAATCACACGGCGCCGCGAGTCTCCTGAGGTCCGCAGCATATTTGGTGACGTCCTGGCCCTCAGATCAGCAGTGATGGTAAAATTTGTATCTGGCCGTGAGGATGCTCTCCTTCGGTTTCAGCTGGTCATGAATGAGTGCGACCAGCTCCTCATATGACCTGTCCCTGGCGCTCCCAGGTGCCAGCAAATCCCTGACGAGACAGTGAACTTCATCGCCACAACTGGAAAGCAATATCGCCTTACGCTTATCTCTCATTGCGTCCGTGCTCCCCGTCAGGTCGTTTGCTGTGAAGTAGTACTCGAGCCTTTCCGTAAAGGCCTCCCAATCATTACCCACGGTAAAATCCTATATCGAGCCCAGAGTAGCCATGGTTGCTTGGAGTTCATCCGCTTCCTCGTTGCCAATGTGGTGTATGTAGCACACAAATCACTGACACCACACGGCCTGGTATTGATCTAACTGCTGTGACCTTAGTCCTTTATTGAACAGCTCCAGAGTGGCCTCCACGTGTGGTGGACAGCCTTTCATACTGCCTCGTGCAGGTACTTTCAGGTCTCCCACCACAGCGCCCTCTGTGGTGCACCATTGTACTTATCATACATTTATTGTACCAGAGCAATACACAACAATAATGACCTGAATTGCCTCCCCAGCTGCTGCGTGTTGGGTCTACTCAGCGCTGACAAACCCGACATTTGGGAAAGGCCCGTGGCGGCGGTTTGACATCAGGATCTCGACCCGTTGTCAAAAAATCCATTTACCTACCCGACCAGCCACCAATTATGCCCAAAATTCCCTCCTTTGTGTCAGTCTTCACAGTAGAGGAAGAGGATAATATATCTGATATTCCAGGGAAACTAATAATGAATCAAGGGTTGGAACTCGTTAAGTTGTACGTAAGCAAGAAAACAGTATTAGAAAAATAATGGCACTAAAAGACTAACAAATCACCAGGACCTGCTGATTTCCACGCCAGAGTTTTAAAGGAAGTCGGTGAGGAAATTGCAGATGCTTTAGCCATAATTTGCCAAAGCACTCATGATTCATGAATTGTGCCTTTAGATTGGAAAATTGAAAATGTAATTCCATTATTGAAGAAAGGTGAGAGAGCGGAACCAGAAAATTATAGACCTGTTACTCTATCATCTGTTGTGGGGAAATTATTGGAATCTATAATTAAGGACAGAGTGACTGAGCAGTTAGAGAGATTTTAGCTGATTAGAGAGAGCTAATATAGATTTGCAAAGGGAAGATCTTGTCTAATGAACCTCATTGAATTTTTTGAGGAAGTAACTAAAGTCATCATCATCATCATCATCATAGGCATTCCCTCGGCATCGAGGAAGACTTGCTTCCACTCCTGAAGTGAGTTGTTTGGTGGCTGAACAGTCCAATACAAGAGCCACAGACTCTGTCACAGGTGGGACAGATAGTCATTGAGGGAAGGGGTGAGTGGGACTTGTTTGCCGCATGCGCTTGATTTCTGCATGCTCTCGGTCTTGAGACTCAGCGCCCTCACAGATGCACTTCTTTCATTTAGGGCAGTCTTGGGCCAGGGACTCCCAGGTGTCAGTGGGGATGTCGCACTTTATCAGAGAGGCTTTGAGGGTGTCCTTGTGATGTTTCCGCTGCCCACCTTTGGCTCGTTTGCTGTAAAGGAGCTCCGAGTAGAGCGCTTGCTTTGGGAGTCTCGTGTCTAACTAAAGTAGTGGACAGGGGAATGTCTATGGATGTGCTTTATATCACCTTCCAGAAGGCATTTGATAAGGTCCTACATAAGAGATTGTTAGCTCAATTAAACCTCAAGGAATTGAAGGCAAATTATTGATCTGATTAGGAGATCGGTTCGGCGGTAGAAGACAGGGAGTAGGGATAATGGGTATGTACTCAAATTGGAAGGAACTGACTGTTGGCATCCTACAAGGATCTGTGCTTGGACCTGAACTATTCACTATCTTTATCAATGACTTAGATAACACAATAGAGAGCCATATATCCAAGTTTGCCGATTACGGGAATATTGGTGGCATAGTAAGTAGTGTAGATGGGAGCATAGAATTACAAAAGGACATTGACCGATTAAGTGAGTGGACAAAACTGTGGCAGATTAATTTCAATGCAGGTAAGTGTTAGGTCATCCATTTTGAAACAAAAAAGGATAAATCTGAGTATTTTCCAAATGGTGAAAAGCAAGCACAGTAGAATTCCAAAGAGATTTAGGGGTTCACATTCACATATCACTGGTCAGGTACAAAAAAATTATGAAAAAGACGAATGGAATGTTAGCCTTTATAGCTAGAGGGCTAGAATATAAAGGAAATGAAGTAATGCTACAGCTATACAAAGCCCTGCTTAGACCACATCTGGAGTACTGTGCACAGTTCTGGGGAGCCGCATCTTAGAGAGGACACATTGGCCTTGGCAGGTGTGCAGCACAGATTCCCCAGAATGTTACCAAGGCTCCAAGGTTTAGATTATGAGGAGCGATCATATAAACTAGGCTACTATTCCCTGAATTACAGAGGGGTAATGGATGATTTGATTGAGGTTTTTAAGATTTTGAAAGGAATTGATAGCAAACGTTTTCCGCTGGTGGCATAGTCTAGGAAAAGGCGTCAGAACCTGAAAATCAGAGCCAAGGCATTCAGCAGAGGTTCAGAAATGTTTGTTCATGCAAAGGGTGGTGATAGTAGTGTACACTCTCTCCCACAGAGAGCAGAAGATGCCAGCTCAATTAATAATTTAAATATGAGATCGATATATCTTTGCTAGCCAAGGGTATTCAGGGATATGAAGCCAAGGCAGGTGGGTGGAGTTAGGATACAGATGATCTCATTGAATGACAGAACTGGCTTGAGGGGCTGTTTGGCCTACTCCTGTTCCTATGTTCCCAAAACAGGGTGTGTCTGCAAGTGTGTCAGTATTTGAAGTGGATCTAAGTGAGTCAATATTTACTGGGGGGTGGAGGTGGGGGGGGTCATTGGGAATGTTTCAGTATTTGTGGGGAGCAGTGGGTATCCTGGGACATGTGTCAATATCAGCAGGGAAGCCTTTACCAGCGTTTCAGTATTTGCAGGGAGAGGGAGAGGTGATCAGGCATGTGTCAATATTTGCAGGGGAGAATTGGGGGGCAGGGGAGTGGGGGGTTGCGGCGGCGGGATGGGTGGTGTGTCCGAGGGGATTATGTCAGCATTTGCAGGGGGAATCCCTGGGAATGTGTCATCATTTGCAGTGGAGATCCCCAGGAGTGTGTCAATATTTGTGAATGGGCCCCTCGGAATGTGGGAATATTTGCTGGGATGGAGTGGCCTGAGAATATGTCAATGTTTGCAGGGAATCCCTGGCAATGTGTCAATATTCGCAGGGGGATCCAGTTTTTAATGTCCTTCTGGTATCTTACTTTACTTAATATATTCTGCACATCGAATCCATTTTATGACAGTGGTTCATCATCCTTTGGTACAGTTCCAGTGCATCAGAGAAGTGCTGAATAACATCCACAGATAGGTACTATGTTCCTCTTTGATGTGCTTACTGTAGTTTTACAAGGAAATACTTTACAGCAAATTGCAAATAAACTTCAGAAAAGTGGTGCACATCATATGATAGGAAATGTTTAATGACATTTATCTTTTCCTCCATCTCGATAGTTCTACAGAAGCTGATTTTCATTGCAATTACTTTGGATGTGATATAAGGTACTAACTTTTATTTCAGTAAATATGGTCATCAGAGACAGATTAAGGGTGCCTTGGGCCCCTGGTAGTACCCCGGCCATGGGCCCCCTGCTCCCATTCACATCCTGCAGTAAATGACAGTAATGAGCTAAGTCACAGGGCACTATACTGAGTATGCATCAGATCAAGGTCAGGTCAGGTCTACATTTCAGGTTATGTTCTCATTGATATTATGACGACATTCAATTAATATTTTTATTATGTTTCCAAACAATCAAACCGATACCTTGAAGAAACCCTGTATAAACAGAAAACAACAACACTTTAATTTAAAAAATCCTTCCATTTTGAAACTAAATCGACAATGACAACAATTTAGAACAAGACAACACAATTTTTTTGGAAGACCATCATTTGTTATTTGCATTCCATTTTCTCCACAGAGGCAACTACAAGTATAACATTACATTGCTCTTTCCTAGATTTGTGTCGGCTAAACTCCTCAATGATTTTCGAGAAGTCAAGTCCTCTCAGTACTTCGCTCTTGATGCTCATGATTGAAAGATGATTAAGTTGATCTTGTCCCAGTCAGTTCCTGACCTCATCCTTGATGCGTTTTATTTTCGAGACGGACAGCTCATCACTGCAATTTGATACCACCATTGACAGATATATCCGAAGAGCTATTTCAATGTTAGAAAAGATTTGGGTGAGGGCGTGTATATGGAGGAATTGGTACATTCTCAGCTCTGCTGACTTAGTTTATTTTACACAAATTGAGGTTTGAAGCTCTGTTGAGGATGTCACCAAGCTAGAAAACTGGATGAATTCACTTTCAATCATAGGTTCCAGATCTTTGAGATAGGAGCCGGCAGAATTTGCTGCGGCTTGCTTGATCTCATGAGTCGAGAGAGCGGCTAGCTTGGACAGGAATAGAAACTTACAGTTGATTTCCTTGTATGCTTCAAGGTGATGATTCAAGGTACTGATTAGTTGATCACTGGGCTGCATTCAGCACTGTTTTTCCCCACAAGGTTGAGTGCGCTGCGCATGGTATAAACATCACATATGAAAATATGGGTTTGGACACCAATGTATTTCCCACTCATATTTGAAGCATTATCATAAGATTGTCCGCGACAACTTTGTAGGTCGATCCTATTCTCATCCAGAAAGGCCAGTATTATTTCTGTTACTTCTTGTCCAGTATGACTGATTATCGGCAAGAACTTTAGCAACCTTTCCTCAGGACCAGTCGGTAGAACATAGCGGACGACAAATGTCAGCTGATCTGAGTGTGTGACATCTGGTGTTGAATCAACAGATATTGAATAGAACTTCCCGATTTCAATTCCTGGATAATCATCTCAAGTACTTTGCCACCCATCAGACTAATCAGTTCTTCACAAGTGGTGGAAGACATGTATGAAGTATGCTCCTTGCCTTTGTTGGAAAACCACTTGATATGTTCAGCAAGAAATGCATCATAGTTTGCAAGAACCTCCAACACACCCAAATAATTACCATTGCTTGGAGACCTAACGATTTCATCTCTGCCTCGCAATGAAAGACCTCATTCACAGAGAAATGTTATCACACAGGCAGCCCGTTCTAGCACCTTCCGCTAGTACTGCCATTCATTTTCAAACTGGAAGACAATATGACCATCCACACAACCAGTGCCTGCTTGTCTAGTGCACATTACTACCCTGGCTTCTCTATGCTGGTAGCTGTTTTCATGAGATGAAATCCTCTCATCTCCATGCTTCCAATCATTAAACTCATTAATAAAGTGGCTACTTGTTCATGTTGTGACCTTGCAAGCAAAGTAGTATACTCTACCATTTGAAGGTGAATAACAGAAGTTTCCAGAACTCCTGCTTCTGTTTAATTATTAACTCTGTAGTTGCAGTACACAATACGTCCACATCCACAGTGTGGAGCTACAAACATTACAAGCTGACAGACATTACACTTCTCCCTCCTTAATGAAGAAGTTATTATAACAATATCATACATAATTTGCTTGTTTATACATAATACAAGATATAAACTTATTTTTTCCATGTTTACAAATTTAACTTAACCACTTGTTTTCTATTTCGAAGAGGATACCTTTGCTCTCGAACAGAACCTTCCAAACATGGTGTTGAATTCACACTCATTCGAGGCTCATCCTGAGGAACGTTTTCCTCCACAGAATTTCCTTGATTTTCATTTGAACTCACTCTAACTTCAAGCTGTTTGTTTTCCTGACTCGGACTCAGACTTACATTCTGATTCTCTCCTGAATTTGTTTCCAGTACATTGGACTTAGGATTTGCTACTGGTGTATCAAAACTATCTGATGAGTCAGAAATAATTGAATCATTCCCACCTTCAACTCCTTTCATGTCTGTAGGTAAAATATGATCAATATGAACAAACCTAACCTGTCCATTATCAAATATCTTGACCAAATATGTGCGAGGACCACATATCTTCACCACTCTTCCTAGTAACCACTTTAACCATTTATGGTGATGGTTCTTCACTCTCATCTTCTGGTTTAATTTTACACTTCTCTCTTTTACTCTACCTCCATCATGATACTCGTTCTGTCTTAATTGTGTCTCTTCTACAGACTGTGTCAAATTTGGTTTTAACAATGAGAATCTGGTTCGTGGCTATCGTTTGAGAAACAACTCTGCTGGTGTTCTACCAGTTGTTGTGTGAGGAGTATTATGATATGTTATTAGAAAATTAGCCAATTTGTGATCCAATGATAACTATCGTTTCTTTAGATTTGATCTAACACTTGTTTTATGAGGGCACGTTTTACAATTTGCACAGTGTGCTCTGCTGCACCATTTGACACAGGATGGTATGGTGGAACCTTGGTATGTTTCACACCATTTTTGCTCTTGAACTGTGCAAATTCTGAACAAAATTGTGGTCCATTATCCAAAACAATTTCTTCAGGGAGACCAAATGAAGAAAATAAACTTTGCAAAATGTCTAATGTTGTACTTGTTCTTATTTTCCACATTGGAAACACCTCAACCCACTTCGAATGGCTATCAATCACAATGAACAATTGTTGTCCTTCTAACTCAGCAAAATCAATATGTAGCCTTTGCCACACCCTGGGAGGCCATTTCCATGGCTGTAATGGTACTGATGGTGGTTGCTTGCTTATCGATTGACATGTCGTACACTGACTCACGATGTACTCTATATCTTTATCAAGACCTGGCCACCATGAGTAACTGCATGCAAAACTCTTCGTCAAGCACATTCCCAAGTGCTGGTCATGGAGGTTTCCTAATAATTTGGACCTGAATTTATTTGGTATAAGCAATCTTGCACCCCACATGATACAATAGTTATCGACTGATAATTCATTCCTTTGAATGAAGAATGGATGAATATCTTTGTCTATTACCTGGTTTGGCCATCCATTTGCAATATACTCATACACCTTTGACATCACTGGGTCATGTTTGGTTGCTCTACCAATCTCTTCAGCTGTGACTGGCAGTTCATCAATGTATGAAAAATAGAACACTTCTTCCCTATCAGGTGTAACTTGTGATGGGGAGGGCAATCTAGTCACTGCATCAGCATTACTGTGACCAGCTGATCATCTGTATTCAATATCATATGAATATGCTGACAAAATCAAAGCCCATCTCTGCATTCGGGCTGCAGCTAAAGTTGGAACTGGGGACTTTGGATGGAGGATTGCTGTTAGGGGCTTATGGTCCGTAACGATGGTAAACTTACAATCATACAAGTATTTGTGGAACTTCTTGACCCCAAAAATTAATACCTAAACTTCCCTTTCAATTTGCGCATAATTACTCTCACTGGCACAGAGAGTGCGTGAAGCAAAAGCAATTGGTCTCTCCTCCCACTACTTGATACACGAGAGATTTCTGCCCCAACTCCATACAGAGAGGCATCACATGCTAGCTTACTCTCCTGAGATATGTCATAGTGAACTAACATGGCGCTCTCTACCAATTTGCTTTTACACTCCTTGAATGTTGTATCGCATTCTTTTGACCACTTCCAATGGACCTGTTTTTTCAATAGTTCATTGAGTGGGTGTAACACTATTGCCAAATTTGGTAGGAACTTCCCATAATAGTTCAAAAGACCCAAGAATGAACGAAGTTCAGTGACATTCCTGGGAGTGGGTGCATTTCTGATTGCATCCAGCTTTCCCATGGTTGGACGTAAACCATCTTTGTTTACTCTGTACCCTAAGTACTCCACTGAGTTTTTAAATAACTCAGACTTACGAGCAGACACTCGTAGTCTGTGCTTCTCTAGCCGTTTGAGGACCTCTTTCAATATGTTATGAATTTGCCTATTTGGTGCTGAAATTAATATGTCATTCAAATAACATACTACACCTTCAATACCTTGCAAAATCTGGTTCATCACCACTTGGAATATGGCAGGGGCGGAAGACACTCCAAACGATAGCCTATTAAATTGATACAGGCCTAGATGGGTATTTATAGTCACACATGACTTGGACTTCTCATCTAGTGCAAGCTGTAAGTAGGTATTTGTAAGATCCAGTTTTGAGAAAATCTGACCACCTGTCAGTGTTGTGAACAAATCTTCTATATTTAGCAATGTATTGGGGACATTACCCTCCAGAACCTGGTTTACGGTTACTTTATAATCACCATACAATCTTACCTTACCATCGGAGTTAGGTACAACAACAATGGGTGCAGCCCAATTACATCGATCTATCTTACAAATAATGTTCTCAGCCTCTATTCTTTAGAGTTCTTGCTCAACTTTCTCCTTGAGTGCATATGGTAGGGAACGTGGCTTGTAGTAAACCAAGGAGGTCGCTGAGCCGGGAGCAGCGTGAGTCCGTTGGTGAAGCCTATAAAAGGTTGGGAGGTGTGTGGAGAGGCGAGAGGCTGGTGCAGCTACAGGGAGAAGGCAAAAAAGAAGTAGAAAGAAATAGAAAGGTGACGTCACAGCCAAGGGGGTAAGTGATTGGCTGGTAATTGGTGAGTAGTTTTTCTTTTTTCTCTTCTATAACAGTGAGTAAGCTTTAGCATTGTTGTTGCCAATTTAAGTGTATCTAAGGGTTAAGTCATGGCAGGAGAGCTCGGTCACGTGATATGCTCCTCCTGTACCATGTGGGAACTCAGGGACACTTCTGGTGTCCCTGACGACTACGTGTGCGGGAAGTGTATCCGCCTCCAGCTCCTGACGGTCCGCGTTGCGGAATTGTAGCTGAGGGTGGATTCACTCTGGAGCATCCACGATGCTGAGAATGACGTGAGTAGCACGTTTAGTGAGTTGGTCTTACCGCAGGTGAAGGGTCCACAGCCAGATAGGGAATGGAAGGCCAGCAGGAAGAGCAGTGCAAGGAAGGTAGTGCATGGGTTCCCTGCGGTCACCCCCCTGCAAAACAGATAAACCGCTTTGAGTACTGTTGACGGGGATGACCTCATCAGGGGAGGGCAGCAGCAGCCAAGTTCATGGCACCGTGGCTGGCACCGCTGCACAGGAGGGCAGGAAAAAGAGTGGGAGAGCGATAGTGATAGGGGATTCAATTGTAAGGGGAACAGATAGGCGTTTCTGCAGCCGCAACCGAGGCTCCAGGATGGTATGTTGCCTCCCTGGTGCAAGGGTCAAGGATGTCTCGGAGCGAGTGCAGGACATTCTGAAAAGGGAGAGTGAACAGCCAATTGTCGTGGTGCACATTGGTACCAACGATATAGGTAAAAAAAGGGATGAGGTCCAACGAGAAGAATTTAAGGAGCTAAATTAAAAAGTAGGACCTCAAAAGTAGTAATCTCGGGATTGCTACCAGTGTCACGTGCAAGTCAGAGTAGGAATCGCAGGATAGATCACATGAATGCATGGCTTGAGCAGTGGTGCAGCAGGGAGGGATTCAAATTCCTGGGGCATTGGAACCGGTTCTGGGGGAGGTGGGACCAGTACAAACCAGATGTTCTGCACCTAGGCAGGACCGGAACCAATGCCCTCGAGGGAGTGTTTGCTAGTGCTGTTGGGGAGGAGTTAAACTAATATGGCAGGGGGATGGGAACCAGTGCAGGGAGACAGAGGGAAACAAAATGGAGACAGATGCAAAAGACAGAAAGGAGATGAGTAAAAGTGAAGGGTAGAGAAACCCAAGGCAAAAAACAAAAAGGGCCACTGTACAGCAAAATTCTAAAGGGTCAAAGTGTAATAAAAAGGCAAGCATGAAAGCTCGGTGCCTCAATGCGAGGAGTATTCGGAACCCAGGAGAGGGCTCTGAGCTACTTAGAGTGGATGAGAGCTCAGATGAACAGGACCCCAAGAAAGAATGAAAAAGGCAGGAGGCAACAGAGCAGAGTAGCACTGGGGTAAGTGAAAACCACAAGGTGATAGGAAGGGACAATATGTATGAATATAAAGGGGCTGCAGGAGGGGTCAAAACTAAAAATCATGCTTTAAAAACTAGTATTACAATACTCTACCTAAACGCGCGCAGCATTCGAAATAAAGTAAATGAGTTGACGGCACAAATCATTACAAATGGGTATGATTTGGTGGCCATTACAGAAACATGGTTGCAGGGTGGCCAAGACTGGGAATTAAACATACAGAGGTATCTTACAATTCGGAAAGATAGACAAGAAGGAAAAGGAGATGGGGTAGCTCTGTTAATAAAGGATGATATCAGGGCAGTTGTGAGAGATGATATTGGCTCTAATGAACAAAATGTTGAATTATTGTGGGTGGAGATTAAAGATAGTAAGGGGAAAAAGTCACTGGTGGGCATAGTTTATAGGCCCCCAAATAATAACTTAATGGTGGGGTGGACAATAATGAAGGGAATAGTGGAGGCATGTGAAAAAGGAACAGCAGTAATCATGGGGGATTTTAACCTACATATCGATTGATCAAATCAAATCGCACGGGGTAGCCTTGAGGAGGAATTCATAGAATGCATACGGGATTGTTTCTCAGAACAGTATGTTACAGAACCTACAAGGGAGCAAGCTATCTTAGATCTGGTCCTGTGTAATGAGACAGGAATAATAAACGATCTCCGAGTAAAAGATCCTCTCGGAATGAGTGATCACAATATGGTTGAATTTATAATACAGATTGAGGGTGAGGAAGTAGTGTCTCAAACTAGCGTACTATGCTTAAACAAAGGCGACTACAGTGGGATGAGAGCAGAGTTGGCTAAAGTAGACTGGAAACACAGACTAAACGGTGGCACAATTGAGGAACAGTGGAGGACTTTTAAGGAGCTCTTTCATAGTGCTCAACAAAAATATATTCCAGTTAAAATGAAGGGCGGTAAGAGAAGGGATAACCAGCCGTGGATAACCAAGGAAATAAAGGAGAGTATCAAATTAAAAACCAATGCGTATAAGGTGGCCAAGGTTAGTGAGAAACTAGAAGATTGGGAAAATTTTAAACGACAGCAAAGAATGACCAAGAAAGCAATAAAGAAAGGAAAGATAGATTACGAAAGTAAACTTGCGCAAAACATAAAAACAGATAGTAAAAGCTTTTACCGATATATAAAATGGAAAAGAGTGACTAAAGTAAATGTTGGTTCCTTAGAAGATGAGAAGGGGGATTTAATAATGGGAAATATGGAAATGGCTGAGACCTTAAACAAGTATTTTGCTTCGGTCTTCACAGTGGAAGACACAAAAACCATGCCAAAGATTGCTGGTCACGGGAATGTCGTAAGGGAGGACCTTGAGATAATCACTATCACTAGGGGGGTAGTGCTGGACAGGCTAATGTGCCTCAAGGTAGACACGTCTCCTGGTCCTGATGAAATGCATCCCAGGGTATTAAAAGAGATGGCGGAAGTTATCGCAGATGCATTCGTTATAATCTACCAAAATTCTCTGGACTCTGGGGAGGTACCAGCGGATTGTAAAGCAGCTAATGTAACGCCTCTGTTTAAAAAAGGGGGCACACAAAAGGCAGGTAACTATAGGCCGGTTAGTTTAACATCTGTAGTGGGGAAAATGCTTGAAGCTATCATTAAGGAAGAAATAGCGGGACATCTAGGTAGGAATAGTGCAATCAAGCAGACACAACATGGATTCATGAAGGAGAAATCATGTCTAACTAATTTACTGGAATTCTTTGAGGATATAATGAGCATGGTGGATAGAGGTGTACCGATGGATGTGGTGTATTTAGATTTCCAAAAGGCATTCGATAAGGTGCCACACAAAAGGTTACTGCAGAAGATAAAGGTACGCGGAGTCAGAGGAAATGTATTAGCATGAATCAAGAATTGGCTGGCTAACAGAAAGCAGAGGCGGGATAAATGGGTCCTTTTTGGGTTGGAAATCGGTGGTTAGTGGTGTGCCACAGGGATCGGTGCTGGGACCACAACTGTTTACAATATACATAGATGACCTGGAAGAGGGGACAGAGTGTAGTGTAACAAAATTTGCAGATGACACAAAGATTAGTGGGAAAACGGGTTGTGTGGAGGACACAGAGAGGCTGCAAAGAGATTTAGATAGGTTAAGCGAATGGGCTAAGGTCTGGCAGATGGAATACAATGTCGGAAATTGTGAGGTCATCCACCTTGGAAAAAAAAACAGTAAAAGGGAATATTATTTGAATGGGGATAAATTACAACATGCTGCAGTGCAGAGGGACCTGGGGGTCCTTGTGCATGAATCCCAAAAAGTTAGTTTGCAGGTGCAGCAGGTAATCAGGAAGGCAAATGGAATGTTGGCCTTCATTGCGAGAGGGATGGAGTACAAAAGCAGGGAGGTCCTGCTGCACCTGTACAGGGTATTGGTGAGGCCACACCTGGAGTACTGCGTGCAGTTTTGGTCACCTTACTTAAGGAACGATATACTAGCTTTGGAGGGAGTACAGAGACGATTCACTAGGCTGATTCTGGAGATGAGGGGGTTACCTTATGATGATAGATTGAGTAGACTGGGTCTTTACTCGTTGGAGTTCAGAAGGATGAGGGGTGATCTTATTGAAACATTTAAAATAATGAAAGGGATAGACAAGATAGAGGCAGAGAGGTTGTTTCAACTGGTCGGGGAGACTAGAACTAGGGGGCACAGCCTCAAAATACGGGGGAGCCAATTTGAAACCGAGTTGAGAAGGAATTTCTTCTCCCAGAGGGTTATGAATCTGTGGAATTCTCTGTCCAAGGAAGCAGTTGAGGCTAGCTCATTGAATGTATTCAAATCACAGATAGATAGATTTTTAACCAATAAGGAAATTAAGGGTTATGGGGAGCGGGCGGGTAAGTGGAGCTGAGTCCACGGCCAGATCAGCCATGATCTTGTTGAATGGCGGAGCAGGCTCGAGGGGCTAGATGGCTTACTCCTGTTCCTAATTCTTATGTTCTTATGTTCTTATGTAATCTAGCGTCCTTCTGTACCCTGACACTCGCCTTGAAGTCTTGGATCGGGCTGCCCGTTTCACAGAACACCTTCGGATACGTCTTGATCACATCATCTGGTAATGCAAAGCTTGCTTCCACATGGAAAATCTCACTCCAATCCAGCTTCACTGAGCTCAACCAATTTCTTCCTAGTAAGGCAGGCTTGTCTCCCTTCACTACTATTAGAGGCAAGTTCTGAAATTGATCCTTGTATTTCACTGGTACGGTGACACGACCTACCACAGGAATTTTCTCTCCCTAGTAGCCTCACAGCTCCATCTTGGATTTCTCCAATGGGAAATCGCGCAATTTGTCGAGGTATAGCAACTCCAGTATTACATTCACGATGCACCCGTGTCAAGTTCAATTGGTATCTTGAATCCCGCACCATCTATGTGGATTTTGATACTTTTTGAATCGCTGTCCATTAACCTCACGCTCCTGATGACGTATAACTCTAACATCTCCACATCCTGTTGTTGTTCTTCCATGCTATGTAGTCTCTGGGGATTCCTACACATAGCTTTAAAAGCTGGTTTACCCTTCAGTCGGCATGCCTTCGCAAGATGCCCAGTCTTTCTGCAGACAAAACACTCTGCCTTCACATATGGACAACTTTCAGCAATGTGTTGTCCCAGGCACCTATAGCAAGACTTCGATGCTCTGTTAGAATTTCCAGTTTCTGAGACTTTGGGCCCCCACCGTCTTTTACTTTGAACCTGCAGGCGATTCACCTCGGTTGACTGACGACCATAATTATTATATAATTCTCGGGAATATTGTTCAGCCATGCCCATCGACCTCGCTGTCTGACAAGCAATCTCAAAAGTCAAGTCATCCATTGTCAATAACTTTCTTCGGATCGCATAATTTTTCACCCCACAAACAAAACGATCCCGCAATGCTCGGTTTTGAAAGTTTACAAAATTACAGTGAATGGATAGCCTTTTTAATGCTACAATGTAATCACTGATACGTTCATCAGTCATTTGATTTTGTATACCGAAACAATAGCTTTCAGCAATTTCTAATGGTTTGGGGTTATAGTGCTGCTCCAGCTTCGTTAAAATCTCTTTAAGCATTGTGTCCTTTGGCTCATCAGGCACAAGCAGATTTATCAAGGGTTTCATACAATCCAGATCCAGCTGCAGATAAGAAGATTGCTCGCTTCCGTTCCAATATTACCTGATTCTGGACTGCATTGTCTGGAACTTCGATTATGTTATTTGCAGTGAAATACATTTTTAGCTGATCCACATATGCTTTGAAACATTCCCGGTTGTGTCTATATTCACCCAAATGTCCCATTACACCTGATGGTGCTGCCATTTTAAACTCTGCGGTATCTAGTGTGCTCGTTTTTTACTTTGGATTTTGTAGCTTTTTCCAAAGACAGAGAAGCTTCCAAAGTCTCTCTGTCAGCTGGCTGAATCCTTCACCAACAAAATTTCAGCTTTAAATCATCCAAAAAATCCCATCCTCATTGCCAAATGTGATATATTTACAGAGCACAAGCACACACAGGTCTTTCTAACATGGCAGGCAGCTCTCGGAAGTCTCCGGAACTCCTGCTTCTGTTTAATTATTAACTCTGTAGTTGCAGTACACAATACATCCACATCCACAGTGTGGAGCTACAAACATTACAAGCTTACAGACATGACAAATGGCTTTGCATGTCTTCTGAGATATTGTCTCCCCACAGCCCGATGTCACTCGTAAGTTGCGCCTCTTTCAGCTCAGTATGCGCCAGTTTGGTTTTCATCTTCTTCAACTTTTTGGACTTGGAGCTCCAACTCAGCCAATTCTGGGTCTGGTGCCACTAGTGGTTTCATTGTTGAAGTTGACTCCACAGTGTCATCTTGGCCTTTATCTTAATGGTCCTGAGTTTTTAGTTGGAAAAAATTATCTAGCTTCAGCAGTTTAGCACAGGATTTAGAACAGATGAGAAAAAACTGAAAGTGCACTAGCATTAACCCTGTATCTTACAAAAAGGTTATGAGATGGAAATTATTGCAGAAAAGGATTTCTGTTTTCACAGCTGAATCAAGTTCCAGTGTACAAAAAAAATCCTTACTTATAAAAAAAGGACCAATCAGGATTATTTAAATTTAAAATAGGGTTGTCATTAATTATTCATATTGAGGTTTATTTTTGTTGCCCTCAATGAAGAGGTTGATAACCATTGAAAAGAAATAATATAGATTTGAGATCCTACCGTAAGTAGCTGGCATGGTGCAACCATTGCACATCATTCACAAATACAAACTCTGGATATTACGGATTGCTGAGGATTTTGAAATTCAACCCAACACAAACAGCATTGACTCATTCCCTCGAACTAACCTCAAACTGTCGTGAGCAAGCTTTGTTTTGGTAAAAGTAGCAGAATGGAGGAAATGACTTCAATTTAAAAATCAGATCGCAAGAAAGGAAAAAAATCCTGCAAACTCCAATGATCAAAATTAGCATTAGATTGTTGCTTGAGTGACTAAAAGAGATTTCTTATGGCTTAAAAAACAATAACAGCTTATGTAATGAATGGCCCAGAAATTGGTTGGTGTCAGCCTGTCAGTGTGAGCTGGGTGCAGCGATTTCTGTCTTCACAGCTGAATCAAATTCCAGTGTATAAAAAAACATCCTTAATTTTTTAAAAATGTACCAAACAGTATTATTTAAATTTAAAATAGGGTTGTCACTCATTATTCATATCGAGGTTTATTTTATTTTCAAGGGTGCCATCACTAAAACTGCCTATTTCCACCTCCCTAACATCGCCCCTCCTCAACTCAGTTGCTGCTGAAATCCTTATGCATGCCTTTGTTACCTCTAGACTTGACTATTCCAACGAACTCCTGACCGGCCTCCCACGTTCTACCCTCCATAAACTTGAGGTCATCCAAAACTGTGCTGACCATGTCCTAACTTGCACCAAGTCACGTTTACTCACCCCCCTGTGCTCATTGACATACATTGGCTACCGGTTAAGCAATGCCTCGATTTTAACATTTTCATTCTTGTTTTCAAATCCCTCAATGGCCTCGACCCTCCCTATCTCTATAATCTCCTCCAGCCCTAGAATCCCCAAAGATCTCTGCGCTCCTCCAATTCTGGCCTCTTGACCATCCCCAATTTTGATCACTCCACCATTGGTGGCCATGCCTTCAGCTGCCTGGGCCCTTAACTCTGGAACTCTCTCCCTAAACCACTCCGCCTCTTTACCTCCCTTTCTTCCTTTAAGACACTCCTTAAAACCTACCTCTTTGATCAATTTTTTGCCCTAATATCTCCTTATGTGGCTCAGCATACCATGGCTACACTGTGTACCATATACAAGATGCACTGCAGCAACTTGGCAAGGCTTGTTCGACAGCACCTCCAAAACCCACAACCTCTACCACTTAGAAAGACAAGGGCAGCAGGTGCATGGGAAGACCACCACCTGCACATTCCCCTCCAAGTCACACACCATCCTGACTTGGAGATATATCGCCGTTTCTTCATCATCGCTGGGTCAAAATCCTGGAACTCCCTCCCTAACAGCACTGTGGGAGTACCTTCACCACACAGATTGCAGCGATTCATGAAGGCAGCTCACCACCAACTTCTCGAGGGCAATTAGGGATGGGCAAAAATTTTGGCCTTGTCAGTGATGCCCACATTCAGCGAATGAATTAAAATAAAGACCAGGCCTGAGCCAAATGTGAAATACCAGCGTTACAATAAAAATAGACATTTCTGACATGCATGTTTCTTTTAATAAAACCCTCACTCTGTGTTACTCATAGTATGGTGTGCAAAGATGATTTTACGTACTTATTCATTACAATAAAGAATTACAATGTAGATGGTGAAGCAATGTCAGTGTATCAGATTTAAAATTACGGTCAACCAGATCAGGACGGGAACGGAGGGGAATGTCCTCCGCTCCATTTTAAAACACCAATGGAAAAAAGTCCAGGCTAAATTACTTACCTACCATCAAATACCAGATAGGCCCTGGGAGAAAATAGGATGTGATTTGAAGTGGATAGAGGAAACTGTATCATATACTCTGACTCTTTCTCTGATTTATTTTAAATAGGTAGTGTAATGTATGCTCACAGGTTTGTCCCAAAACCTCCCTTGGGGGTCGGCGCCTCACAACTTCTCCGTGCCTTTCAGTTTTATGCAGAGGCGATTCCTGTATGGGCTGCTCTTGTACACCCTCGATTTTACCATCCTCGTCTGCCGTCCGGACATGCCATGGCGCACCATCTTGCCGTCCGTAGGAGGCAGGGTCCCCAATGGAGTGCACTCTATGCGGGAGTACTCCCCTTATTTATTGGGGACTTGGCCTGGAGGGTGTTGCATGGGGCAATCCCGTGCAATAAGTTTTTAAGTCGGTTCACGGACTCCCAGACCGCCTGCAATTTATCGAATGTACAAGGTTGCAGCCCCTCTTCCAATATTTGAAGGGGCTGCTCCTCAACTTCTGGTTGCACTTCAGTCCCATACTCCTGATCTTTGAGCACCCTGTGTGGAGGGGAGCGGGCAGGTCAGAAGGCCTCCTCGTAGGACTGCTCCGGGCATGGCCAGAGGCGACATTAGCCAGTCCAGGCAGCGGGCGGTCGAGGGGGTCAATCAGCGCAACTGCCTGCCTCTCTTCCGCGGTTACATCTGAGCCAGGGTGTCCCTAGAGATGGAGCACACGGTGTCCACCAGTACGCTCGCGGTCTTCCGCAAGAGGTGGGTGCCGGAAGGGCTGGAGTGCATCATCACCCCCGGCAACCAAATTTTAAGTTGATTGGTTTAATGATCAAAAGTTTCATTTGTTAATTTGTCGGTTCTAGTGCCCCTTTCATAAGGGACACTTGATTTAATGTTTTACAAAATAGTTGTAGAGCTGTTGCATTGTTAGTGGTTTAGCTAGCCACATGATGTTCACAAGGCTCAATAAAACCACAGTCAGTTGGGTCTAGGTCATCCACGATGAGGTATGCAGTTGTGAGCCTAGTGAATGAACTGGTAATGTGTAGTGTGATTGTTAAACTTTTGTTAATAAACCAACGAGTTCTGAATAGCAATGTGTTGCTATGAATTCTTAAGCAAAGAACCCATGAAGCAAATACGGTACAGGCAGCCTACTGATAAAAAGCGAAAGGAGTCAGAGCTAAGATGAAAGTTCATTATATACACCATTGTAATCCAAATGAGGTTATATCAGACATTGTACCCCCATTTAACTCAAGGGGTATCCAGAGTCAAATGGCAATGTAACGAATGCTGTTCATATTGCTGTGGTGATCCTAGAATAACCACGCAAACACGAGTGCCACAGACTTGTACCTGGTTCTTCTTGACTGATACAATACATCAACTGGACAACTCAAGGACTGTTTGGCAGATGAACCAAGACACTTCTCCCTACTGCAAGCTGGCTTCTGAAACTGAGGCAAGTAAATTATGTAAAAGACCAGCTGTACATCAGAAAAGACAAATAGGGCCATTTCTACAGTAGAATTGTACAATAGATGTAGCCCCACCCTACTCAACCTCATGTCACTCATTCAGCACTTTATTGGAATAGTAGATTAGTAACTAGAGTAAGTTAACTGGCACAAAGAGTAATCACAGTGTTAACAAATAACTATAGAAAAGAATACATTTTTGGGTACTTCCTGCTGTTTAAAGTTAACACAGTTTGATCTCAGTTCTGAGTTCATTTCTGTGTCCATTTTCAACTTTTGGGAGATGCACGATGGTAGGGGAAATTAGTCACATGCCCTTGGCAAAAATATTGGGAAGTGAGGGACTTTGTGAGGATGTGTGGGCAGAAAACAAGCAAGTGTTAAGTGACATTAGGAGTCAACCTTAATTTATAAAAAATTCTGAACTACCAATTGTGCTCTTTTTACTCTGACTGCTGGCTCTCATGTTCCACTATACAACAAGGCTGCATGTGGACATATGCAAGTCTTCCTTTGTCCTTCAAATGATATACCAGCCAATTACTTTTCTTTCTGGGTTCATTAATTATTTGCATCATTGTCACAGATTGTGAAAGGATGACAGGGATTTGGAATGAGAAGTGCTTTCTTGCAATATTGGCCAAAACCTACAGCCCCAGCTGCCAAGTTGACCTCATTATCTCAATAATCAGCATTGCAAATTTTGCATTCATTTGCAAATTCTTCAGACTTCCTTGCCAAAACACCAGAGTAGGTTCTTCCATTGATGGTAGAACAAAGGGAGGAGTGATGCAAAGTCCAGAGGCAGAAGACTAGATAGCCAAGACTGGCCCATAGGGCTGCAGGAGGGGCAAAGAGGCAGAGGTGCAGCAGTAGAAATATTTGAATGGATTGGAGTTTCGTGTAAGACATAACACAGGAAGAGATCAAGGAGAGCATTAGAGAACTCAAACCTGGAGGTGAAAAAGACATGAATGAGGGTTTAAACTGTGTTGAAGATGAGATAAGGGCAGAGATAGGTGGTATTGTTAGGGGTGGAATTAGGTAGCCTTGGTGATGGATAAGGCATAGTAGGGCTTGAAGCTTAGTTAAGGACACAAGTGGCGTATTATGAGGTCCAGCATGAGTGAGCCGCTGTTCGAGAGGGATGGAGTGGGGGGTAGGATGCAGGAGTTGAACTTTGGTCTTTCTAGTGTTAAATTGTAGAATGTGTACCTTATCCATGTCGATGTCAGACAGTGCAGTGGTAATCATGGAGTCAAACGTGGTAGTGAAAAGATAGAACTGGGTGTTGCCTAGATATATAAGACGGGCCATGCCTATGGATTATGTCATCAGAGGGCAGAATGCAGACGAGGACTAAGAGGTCACCCAGGATGGAACTTTGGGGGGTCTCCTAAGGTGACAGGGTGAGGTGAGAAGTGAAGCCATTACAAGAGATGTGCTGGCTTCGTTGAGACTGTAAGATTCGGCGAAAACATTGGTGTAAACTTTTGGACTTATAAGTTTTGAACTTTGCTGGGACACATTCACTGTATAGCAGAAGAGTTAACCTGGGCAAGTCCAGACATGTTTTAACTTGAATACACATCAGCTGGGCGGGAATGAGAATGGTTGAAAGCAGGAACATCATAGTTGACGAGCGCCTTTTGTCATGGAATGGTAACCCATCAGTGAGACATTAAGTAAAGTGGCCGGTGTTTCAGACCATCGAAAGACAAAGGAAACGATGTGACCACCCAGACTTTTCGGAACCAAATCCACAGGAAGAGCCCCAGTAAGAAAGAAACAGGCTGGAGATGTGACTTGCTTTAAGACCACCGCATAGTGTGAAAGGATGTCGTGTGTCCCAACCAAGCTTTAGAGGTTTTAGTGGGGAGGTTTTTGCAAGGATCATAAGTGTACACACATTCTGTTGGACAAATTTAGTGGTGCAATTTTGGATCTGAGCAGGGGTGTTTTAGACGTGGGTACTTCGCGAGAGGGGTCTATTTAGATGGACCAGACTATGTATTGTACTGCATTTGCTTGTTTTACACACCAGGGTGTGTGTGGTTTTACTGGCATTGCCAGTACTTGGACCAAAGTACCCGTCCCTGACTCATGCATCTGTTCAGTACAGTAATCACTCCCAGCTTAAAGTGGGGGTGCTTTGAAAACACCTAAGGGAAAGCACTTACAAGACATGTAGGAATAGAACCAAGTGAGTGCCATGCAATGGAGATAGACCATGGGTAACAGACGGTGATGGAATGATTAACTCTACAAGTGTGACATTCTACAGAATACAGTCGATACATGCCACAGTTACAGCCACAAATTATATCAGCAGCTCAAGGTCTGAGCAACGGGAGGCAGGCTTGAAAGGGTTTTGTTTATTGCAGCAGAATGTCACTCAAAGAATTAGGAAGATATATCCAAAGTATATAATGCAAAATTATCCCACTTTTATTCAACTTTCACACATAAACAGGAATGGACCAAAGTAGCCTCGAATCTAAAGGTTGGCTCTGAGAGCTAACATCTTCAAGCCTATTTGGTGCACAGCAGGATTGAGATGCATATCATCTGAATTGAGAAGGTAAAGATAATGGGATAGAGCTTCCGCTTTGGGTACAATCAGTGATCGGATGCAAATGGTACTCAAAATTGTGCTAGATTGCAGAAGTTGTTTTTCTGCTCAAGTTTCCACCCAAACTCATTTGTATATCGCTGAACGTAAAATCTGCCATGACCCAGCACAATCGGGTAGTGTTTTAGAATGTAATTTGTTTTTTAAGTTAGGCATAAGAGTGGTAACCTGGTACAATTTTATAAATACAGCTGAAAATGGGTTTATCACAAATAATAAACATTTTTAATCAATGTCTGCTCCCCACCTGTGAGTAATCTGATTTTAAACAGCTGAAAATGAACCATTTACTCGTCATTTTCTTAGTAATTTTTTAATATTTAAAAGCTTTCAAAATGTATCTATTAACATCCTCGTAGCTTAACTTTAAGAGCCTCCTCAAAGGCCTGCGAACGGGCGCAATGAGTGGAAAATCCCAATGGTGATTAATTCCATCTGGGGGCATGGCCAGAATTGTGGGCGGGGCCGGCTTCGAGCACAATTTTTTTTTAAACTAGTGCAAAAGATCGCAGAAACTCGAGTTGTGCTGGACTTAATTTGCTTGAGATTCCTCAATCTTTTGATTGGTTTGGCTGAGCTTGGGGCAAATTGCGCTGGTAACGGAAACTCATAAGAATTAGGAGCAGGAGTAGACCATATGGCTCCTCGAGCCTGTTCCGCCATTTAATCAGATCATGACTGATTTACGACCTCAACTCCACTTTCCTGCCCTATCCCCATACCGCTTGATACCCCTAGAGTCTAAAAACGTATCTATCTCAGCCTTGAATATACTCGACAACTAAGCGCCCACATCTGATTCCAAAGATTTACAACCCTCTGAGTGAAGATGTTCCTCCTTGTCTCAGTCTTAAATGGCCAACCCCTTATCCTGAGACTGGAGTTCTGGACACTCCAGCCAGGGGGAAATAATCTCTCAGCATCTACCCTGTCAATCCTCCTCTGAACCTTAAACGTTTCAATGAGATCTCCACTCGTCCTTCTAAATTCCAAAGAATATATGCCTAATGTACTCAATCTCTCCTCATAGGACAATCCTCTCATTCCTGCGATTAGTCTAGTGAATCTTTGTTGAACCGCCTCGAAGGTAAGTATATCCTTCCTTAGGTAAGGAGACCAAACCTGTGCACAGTACTCCAGGTGTGGTCTCACCAAGGTCCTGTAGAATTGTAGCAAGACTTCCTTACTCTTGTACTCTAACCCATAGTAATAAAGGCCATTTGCCTTCATAATTACTTACTGTACCTCCAGCTCAATGTTTTGTGCAATCTTTTTAAGTAGCCTTGGAGGGAGTCCTCTGTTAGCGATTGCAAGGAGTATGCTTTCATTTTCCTTTGTGTTTTGCATTCTGCCAGAGAAGAACACATGACATATAGCATGACTCAGTTAGCTAGTCTTTTCTTGAAATTGGTTTTACCCAAAGTCATGTTCCATAGGAAACAAAATAACACTGCTGAGAATTTGTCATTCAATCTACTTAGAAAGCTAAAGGTCTGTAATGTGAGGTGGCTGGTAAGCATTGAACATAAGAACTAGGCTTATATTCAATGGAATTTAGAAGAATGAGAGGGGATCTCATAGAAGCATATAAAATTCTGATGGGATTGGACAGGTTAGATGCAGGAAGAATGTTCCCGATATTGGGGAAGTCCAGAACCAGGGATCACAGTCTAAGGATAAGGGGTAAGCCATCTAGGACAGAGATGAGGAGAAACTTTTTCACCCAGAGAATTGTGAACCTATGGAATTCTCCACCACAGAAAGTTGTTGAGTCCAGTTCGTTGGATATATTCAAAAGGGAGTTAAATGTGGCCCTTAAGGCTAAACAGAGAAACATAGAAAATAGGTACAGGAGTAGGCTATTTGGCCCTTCGAGCCTGCACCACCATTCAATATGATTATGGCTGATCATGCAACTTTAGTACCCCATTCCTGCTTTCTCTCCATACCCCTTGATCCCTTTGGCCATAAGGGCCACATCTAACTCCCTTTTCAATATATCTAATGAACTGACTTCAACAACATTCAGTGGTAGAGAATTCCACAGGTTCACAATTCTCAAAGTGAAGAAGTTTCTCCTCATCTTGGTCCTAAATGGCTTACCCCTTATCCTTAGACTGTGACCCCTGGTTCTGGACTTCCCCAACATTCTTCCTGTATCTAACCTGTCCAATCCCTTCAGAATTTTATATGTTTCCATGAGATCCTCCCTCATTCTTCTAAATTCCAGTGAATACAGGCCCAGTCGATCCAGTCTCTCCTCATATGTCAATCCTCCCATCCCGGGAATCAGTCTGGTGAACCTTCGCTGCACTCCCTCAATAGCAAGAACATCCTTCCTCAGATTAGGAGACCAAAACTGTACACAATATTCAAGGTGTGGCCTCACCAAAGCCCTGTACAACTGCACTAAGACCTCCCTGCTCCTATACTCAAATCCTCTCACTATGAAGGCCAACATACCATTTGCCTTCTTCACTGCCCGCTGTACCTGCATGCCAACTTTCAATGACTGATGTACCATGACACCCAGGTCTCATTGCACCTCCCCTTTTCCTAATCTGTCGCCATTCAGATAATATTCTGCCTTCCTGTTTTTGCCACCAAAGTGGATAACCTCACATTTATCTACATTATACTGCATCTGCCATGCATTTGCCCACTCACCTAACCTGTCCAAATCATTCTGCAGCCTCTTAGCATCCCCCTCACAGCTTAGTGTCATCTGCAAACTTGGAGATATTACATTCAATTCCTTTGTCTAAATCATTAATGTATATTGTAAATAGCTGGGGTCACAGTATTGAACCTTGCGGTCACTACTAGTCACTTCCTGCCATTCTGAAAAGGTCGCGTTTATTCCCACTCTTTGCTTCCTGTCTGCCAACCAGTTCTCTATCCACATCAATACATTACCACCAATACCACGTGCTTTAATTTTGCACACTAATCTCTTGTGTGGGACCTTGTCAAAAGCCTTTTGAAAGTCCAAATACACTACATCCACTGGTTCTCCCTTGTCCACTCTACTAGTTACATGCTCAAAAAATTCTAGATTTGTCAAGCATGCTTTCCCTTTCATAAATCCATGCTGACTTGGACCAATCCTGTCACTACTTTCCAAATGCACTGCTATTAAATTTTAATAATTGATTCCAATATTTTCCCCGCTACTGATGTCAGGCTAACCGGTTTATAATTCCCTGTTTTCTCTCGCCCTCCTTTTTTTAAAAGTGGGGTTACATTAGCTACCCTCCAATCCATAGGAACTGACCCAGAGTCTATAGAATGTTGGAAAATGACCACTAATGCATCCACTATTTCTAGGGCCACTTCCTTAAGTACTCTTGGATGCAGACTATCAGGCCCTGGGGATTTATCAGCCTTCAATCCCATCAATTTCCCTAACACAATTTCCTGACTAATAAGGATTTCCTTTAGTTCCTCCTTCTCACTAGACCCTCGGTCCCCTTGTATCTCCGGAAGGTTATTTGTGTCTTCCTTCGTGAAGACAGAACCAAAGTATTTGTTCAATTGGTCTGCCATTTCCTTGTTCCCCAGTATAAATTCACCTGATTCTGAATGCAAGGGACCAACATTTGTCTTCACTAATCTTTTTCTCTTCACATATCTATGGAAGCTTTTGCTGTCAGTTTTTAGGTTCCCAGTAAGCTTACTCACATACTCTATTTTTCCCCTCCTAATTAAACCTTTATCCTACCCTGCTGAATTCTAAATTTCTCCCAGTCCTCAGGTTTGCTGCTTTTTTTGGCCAATTTATATGCCTCTTCCTTGGATTTAACACTATCCCTAATTTCCCTTGAGCCACCTTCCCCGTTTTATTTTTCCGCCAGACAGGGATGTACAATTGTTGAAGCTCATCCATGTGATCTTTAAATGTCTGCTATTGCCTATCCACCATTAACCCTTTAAGTATCATTCGCCAGTCTATTCTAGCCAATTCATGTCTCATATCATCGAAGTTACCTTTCTTTAAGTTCAGGACCCTAGTCTCTGAATTAACTGTGTCACTCTCCATCTTTATGAAGAATTCTACCATATTTTGGTCACTCTTCCCCAAGGGGTCTCACACAACAAGATTGCTAATTAATCCTGTCTCATTACACAACACCCAGTCTAGGATGGCCAGTTCTCTAGTTGGTTCCTCGACATATTGTTTCTGGAAACCATCCCTTATACACTCCAAGAAATCCTCCTCCACCGTATTGCTACCAGTTTGGTTAGCCCAATCTATATGTAGATTAAAGCCACCCATGATAACTGCTGTACCTTTATTGCACGCATCCCTAATTTCCTGTTTGATGCTTCTCCAATCTCACTACTACTGTTTGGTGGTCTGTACACAACTCCCACGAGCATTTTCTGCCCTTTGATGTTCCGCAGCTCTACCCATCATCCAAGCTAATGTCCTTCCTTACTATTGCGTTAATCTCCTCTTTAATCAGTAACGCTACCACACCTTTTTCTTTCTGTCTATCCTTCCTGAATATTGAATACCCCTGGATTTTGAGTTCCCAGCCTTGGTCACCCTGGAGCCATGACTCCGTAATTCCAATTACATCATATCCGTTAACAGCTATCTGCGCAGTTAATTTATCCACCTTATTACAAATGCTCGTCGCATTGAGACACAGAGCCTTCTGGCTTGTTTTTTTTAACACTCTTTGTCCTTTTAGAATTATGTTGTAATGTGACCCTAAAGGGATCATAGGGTATGGAGAGAAGGCAGAGGTGAGGTACTGAAGTTGCATGATCAGCCATGATCATATTGAATGGTGGTGCAGAGGGCCGAATGGCCTGCTCCTGCACCTATTTTCTATATTTCTATGTTTCTATAAGAAATAGGAGCAGGAGTAGGCCATTTGGCCCCTCAAGTCTGCTCCGCCATTCAATAATATCATGTCTAATCTAATCATGGAATCAGCTCCACTTCCCTGCCTGCTCCCCATAGCCCTTTACTCCCTTATCGCTCAAAAATCTGTCTATCGCTGCCTTAAATATATTCAATGACCCAGGCTCCACAGCTCTCTGGGGCAGAGAATTCCATAGATTTACAACCCTCTGAGAGAAGAAATTTCTCCTCATCTCAGTTTTAAATGGGCGGCCCCTTATTCTAAGACTATGTCCCCTAGTTTTAGTTTTCCCAGGAGTGGAAATATCCTCTCTGCATCCACCTTGTCGAGCCCCCTCATTATCTTATGTTTCGATAAGATCATCTCTCATTCTTCTGAACTCCAATGTGTATAGGCCCAGCCTGCTCAACCTACCCTCATAAGTCAACCCCCTCATCTCCGGAATCAACCTAGCGAATCTTCTCTGACCAGCCACCAATGCAAATATATCCTTTGGTAAATACGGAGACCAAAACTGTACTGCTCCTTCCTGAAATTACTGGCAATAATGACAGATAAGAGCAGAGTTATTGTCCTGACTGCATATCAAACAAATTACACTGGGTCACCACCAACACATGCACCTTGTTAGCTCTTCAAACTGATTGCAGGCAATGTAATCATTTCAGTGAAAGAAACGTAAATTACAAAAACGCACAAAAGTTCAAAATGATGTTGAATTTAGCTTGCGCAGGACAAAATCTCATTTGCAAGTGGACATTATCTGAAGAATGAAAAGCCATGTTTTCCATGAACTAGGATGCCCTGGGGTGTTACCCAACCGTTATTCTCATTAACTTCAGTTCATAAGCAATCATGAGCTTGGCAACAGTTCCTGATCCAGCAGCATTTTGTAGCTGTGGTAGAATTGCTGGAATTGCACCTCGACATGTCTTAACAACAAAATGTTCCACTTTTAATCTGAATAAGATTCGAGAGCCCAGCACTGATTAGATGAACCTGCTCCGATATGCGTGGGGTTCTCAACCTTTTTGCTTCTGAGGCCACCCGCCCATATTATAAACATTTCATGGGCCCCCTGTAAAACAACACAGGTTTCTTTCTGTATAAAAAATAATTTATACAATTAAACAAAGATACAGACATGATGGGCCTTCTGTGTGCGACGATTCTTTGAAAGGTGATCCATCACTCTTGTACAGTTGGAGTACAAATGGTAGCATCCTTCAAATAGTTCACCTGGAAGAAAGACTCCCTCAGTACTTCATATAACATTATCATGAATCCATTTATAAAGAGCAGGTATATGATTTTGGTTCAAATGTATCCCAGCCCAGCAGATATCGCAGTACAATAGAAATGTGAGACCCAGAAACACCACCAGAATTTTGGCATTAATTAACAATTGGTCGGGAACATTCCCCATACCAGGCACCAAAATCTCCGCCAACATTAGACCAAAACAACTGACTTTATTTTTAGATAGAGTTTATTTCCTCATAATTTATAATAAATGCAAAGATTTGATGAATTCTGGCATCTTAAGGTCAGGATAGACACAGTGAGGGGGATTCATGGATCTACAGCACAGTCATTTAACCTTACTTGTCATCTATATGCTTTCAAATTCCTAAAATTCACAAGTTTTACTTACAAATCTGTGCTAGAAGCAAAAGGTTGTGTTAAATAAAAACAGAAAATGCTCAAAATGCTCAGTAGGTCAGGCAGCATCTGTGGAGAGAGAAACAGAGTTAACTTTTCAGGTCGATGGCCGTTTGTCATAACGTTCTGACAAAGGGTCATCGACATGAAACGTTAACTCTGCTTCCTCTCCACAGATGCTGCCTGACCCGCTGAGGTTTCCAGCATTTTCTGTTTTTATTTCAGTATCCCAGCATCTGCAGTATTTTGCTTTTCATAGAATCATAGAAAAATTACGACACAGAAAGGAGGCCATTCGGCCCATCGTGTCCGTGCCGGTTGAAAAAGAGCTACCCAGCCCAATCCCACCTTCCAGCACTAGGTCCATATTCCAGTTCATTACGGCTCTTCAAGTGCACTTCCAAGTACCTTTCAAATGTGATGTATTGGTTGTCTTAGCATGTTTGGTAGGATTATTAATGGTTGTGTTTATTTATTGAAAATATGGCAAGCAAGCAACAAATGTCTTTAATAAATTCACTCACCTTTGTAAGTTTAACTGCACTAGTGTTATTAAGATAAACTGGGCATATTCTGTGTATTAGTAATCTCCAATTTTAAAATGGTCGATAACTACCATGGGTAGATGCAGGGCGATATTTCCTCTGGCTGGGGAGTCTAGAACCAGGGGTCACAGTCTCAGAAAAAACGGGTCGGTCATTTGGGACAGAGATGTGGAGAAACTTCTTCACTGGTGAATCTTTGGAATTCTCTATCCCAGAGGGCTGTGGAGGCTCAGTCGTTGGGTATATTCAAGACACGATCGATAGATTTCTGTATATTAAGGGAATCAAGGGATATGGGGACAGTGTAGGAAAGTGGAGTAGAAGATCAGTCATGATCTTATTGAATGGCAGAGCAGGCTCGAGGGGCCAAATGGCCTACTCCGGCTCCTAGTTCTTATGTTATATGACTATCAAATCCTCTTTCCCAATTAGATAAATATTTAAATCTCCTCGCTTTGCAGTTGTCTCACAATTGGGATTCCGCTTCTCGCATCCGAAAACTTGCTGAAACACCAAACCAGTCAAACTGAAAATCGAAACATTCAATGTTAATCATTTTATTTAATAAGCCGATTACAAGAGCAACATTCACTGCTTCCCGATGTCTGTCACACAGCGTCACGGGATGCTGAAAGGCAAAGGCAAGGCTGGACTAGCAACATCACATCCTTCACCCACCACACCTCGACACAAACGGATCTCTTCCTGTCTTCTATATACACAAAATCCACGTCTATCCACAGAACGATGATTGGATCTAGGGAGCTGCGTAATTAAAAGTAATGCCCACATTGATCATCGAACATGCAGCAATAGGAAGTCAACGTGAAATCATTTCAGAAACAACCTAAGGATTTGGCAGACCCCTTGAAACCTTCTCAACCCTCTCGAGAGTCAAGCCCTGAATAAGAGGCTCAAAGAGTCGTTAGACAAGGGCCCAGAAATTCCCTACCTAATCGCCACAAGTTAGCGTCTTAATCCTGGTGGAAAAATGGCGCTGCCACTATAATGTCATTGTCTGGCGTGGGTCCGGGTGGCTGCCATTTTGGTAAGGGCCTCAGTGTTGCCATTACAGTGCTAGCCCTGGAGATGCAAATATCGAGAGTGTGACATCAATTGGCATGCAACGCTGACTTAATATCATGCTCTGTGAACTTCGACCATAACACTGGATCCTTCTTAAAGGGATACAGATACCTTTCAGCTATGATTACATTTAAGCACTTGGACTGTTTTTTTTATTTTCTTGAAATGGCAGCTTGGTGCAGTACATGTTGAATGTTTTTTAAGGGAGTGCTGCTGAACGCTTGCAATGCCTCAAATGGTAAAGGAAGGCCTCTGAAAAGATAGAAAATGCTGGAAATACTCAGCAGGCCAGGCAGCGTCCGTGGAGAGAGAAACAGAGTTCACATCTCTAGTCGTGATGCTGCCTGACCTGCTGAGTATTTCCAGCATTTTATATAGGATTACATAAAATATACGGCACAGAAACAGGCCATTCGACCCAACCAGTCCATGCCGGCATTTATGTTCCACTTGAGACATCTCCCGTTTTTCCTTATTTAAATCTATTAGCATATATTCCCTTCTCCCTCATATGCTTGTCTAGCCTCCCCTTAAATGCATCTATACTATTCGCTTCAACCATTCCCTGTGGTAGCGAGTTCCACATTCTCACTATTCTTTGGGTAAAGATGTTTTTTCTGAATTCCCTATTGGATTACTTGGTGACTATCTTATATTGATGGCCTCTAGTTATGCTCTTCCCCACAAGTGGAAACATTCTCTCTGTATCCACTTTATCAAAACCTTTCATATTTTGAAGACCTCTATTATGTCACCCCTCAGCCTTCTTTTTTCAAGAGAAAAGAGACCCAGCCTGTTCATCCTTTCCTGATATGTATATCCTCGCATTTCTGGTATCATCCTTGTAAATCTTCTCTGCATCCTCTCCAGTGCCTCTATATACTTTTTATATTATGGCGACCAGACTTGTACGCAGTACTCTAAATGCGGTCTAACCAAGGTTCAATACAGGTTTAGCATAACTTCTCTACTTTTAAATTCTATCCTTCCAGAAATAAACCCTAGTGCTTGGTTTGCTTTTTATGGCCTTGCTAACCTGTGTCACAACTTTTAGTGATTTGTGTATTTGTACTCCGAGATCCCTTTGTTCCTCTACCCCACCCAGACTTTCACCCTCCAAGTAATAAGTGACCTCCCTATTCTTCCTACCAAAATGTAATACCTCTCAGTTATCTGTGTTGAACTTCATTTGCCAATTATATGCCCATTCTGCAAGTTTATTCATGTCCTCCTCAGTATTGATCATTTGGTATCATTCGAAAATTTAGAAATTGTGTTTTTGATTCCAAAGTCTAAATCGTTAATATAAATTGTGAACAACAGTGGTCCCAGCACTGATCCTGATGGAACACCACTACTCACCTCCTGCCACTGTGAATAGCTACCCTTTTACCCCTACTCTCTGCTTTCTGTCTTGACTCCAGCTAGCTATCTATTCTGGTACTTGTCCCATGACTCCTGTAAGAAACTGTGAATTGGAAGAAATAATTTGAGACCAAAAAGTCTCTTCAGACGGGTGTTAGAATTGAAGATTCATTCCCTGGTACAATAGCTGAAGCAACTTGAACAGCGTGAACATAAATAACTGATAACAGGCAGCTCCAAACATCTGAAGACCAAGAATGGTCTGTCTGACTCTAACTCAGGAGGATGCGAAGGGGAGGGTTTCACCCAAGAGTTGAGACAAAGAACCCGACATATCACAGGGTTAAATAGTCCTGTCCATATCCGACACCAGGCCCACCCCTAAAAAGAGAATAAACGAAAGACCTAGAAGGCGTTTCAGGGCAGACGGTGAAGATAAGAACTGTTCGTACCACCATGCGTCTGTCCGATCAGGACTAATAGCAGCTACTTGTCATGGTCATATGTCTACTAAGTCTATCCTGATTGTGTGTTGTGTTTGACTATATTTGAACTATTGTTCCCTTAATAAAATACCTTATAGTTCCTAAGACCCTTTGGGAATCTGTGAGTGACCTGTGACCCTAATCTTACAGTGGTGTCAGAAGTGGGACTCACAGAGTTAAGATTTATAGGGTTCCAGGTACCGGTGACACTTGGTCACTTAGACTGAGGTAGTTTACTCCCTGAAAGAAGGGAGAGGCAGGGAACGTGTCAGATAGGTGATGCCTAACACAAAATAGATGGTACTTATTATCGAGAAAAAGTCACGAACAGTCTAAACGAGCAGGAGAGGTGGAGATAACGAGGGGAAAAGATCTAAGTCGCATGTTAGGCTATCTGAGAATTCAGCAAAGGAAAGAAAAGATACTGGGAGTTAGAAATAAGTTGCTGAGACAACAATTTTAAAAAATGGAACTGGCATGGAACTTTTAGCTTTTGTGCTGAGGGAAATAAAACACAAGATTTGCTGAGTGGGATGTATGTAGTTTATGTGAAAATGTGAGAAGTGTGGCAGTTCCTGAATGTTTTGACTATGATTTACAGAGCTATGAAAAAAGATATGCTTTGGCCTTGAAGTCACAGTTGCCAGCACTTTGTTTTAAATTGGATTACATTAAACAAAATTGCTATTGTCTTATATAGTTTAAATAAAAAATGCATGGTCTCGTTTCAAATCAATTTGAACATTTAAAAAACATCGTCTTCTTTAGTGTCCCCAAAAAAAGGCTGCATGAATGTAAGCTGAGGGAAGCTCCACCCTCTTTTTCCTTTTGTGTAGAATGTAAGAACATAAGAACATAAGAAATAGGAGCAGGATTGGCCAATTTGGCCCCGCAAGCCTGCTCCGCCATTTCATAAGATCATGGCTGATCTGATCATGGACTCAGCTCCATTTCCCTGCCCGGTCTACATAACTCTTCACTCCCTTATCACTTCCGGAGGTGTGACTTCCGGGGGTGTGACTTCCGGGGTGGGACTTTCGGGGTGGAACTTCCGGGGTGGGACTTCTAGACCTGGCGATAAAAGTCAATTTCGCCCCCTAGATGTTTTTCTACTTTGTCCTTTAGTAGGGATTCCATTATTTTTTCGACCACCGATGTTAAACTGACTGGTCTATAATTCCCTGGACAAGTTCTATCCCCGTTCTTAAATATAAGTGTTAAGCCCTGACTCTAATGTACTGACTTACACGAGACACATGCTGAAGTCAAGGTCACTCAGGACCTGCACCTTTAATTCCAGCTCTTCCAATGCTGCACTTGCCTGAGACCTCCCTTTATATACCTCAGTGGGACAAGTATGGAGTGTCTCCTGCAAGTGCACCCCTGGTGGTAAGGTATGCTTATGTTACAGGTCATATCCAGTTACAGTCATGTATAGCATGGTAAGATACAGTTATATACAGTAATGTGAGATACATGACATCACCCTCCCCCAAGGTCTTATTGCCTTTATAGATTCAGTCTCTCAGGTGGTCTGCGCCCTTGCGTGGAGCGTCTTAGTTGTGGTTCAGTTGTTTGCCTTGGTGCCTGTTTTTCGTTCGGTGTGATTGCTGGTATCTCACCTGGGCTGCCCTTTCCTCAGGTTGTTCCCTCTGTCTGTCCACCAGGTGTGGTATGAGTTCCACATTGTAGTCTGCCTCTGGTTCTTCAGTGTTATCAGTGAATCTATTTTTTATTTGGTCTCATGCCTCTGGCAGGTTTGGCCATTGTCCATTTGTACAACCAGTAGCCTGTTTCCCTCTTTGTCTGTTACTGTCCCTGCAAGCCATTTGGGACCCCGGCTATAGTTTAGCACAAACACTCTGTTCCCTTTCTCATTCCACCTCCCCCTTGAATTTCGGTCATGGTACTCAATTAGCTTTTGACACTTAGCCTCAACAATTTCATGCATGTCTGGGAGGATTAATGAGAGCCTGGTCTTTAAAGTTCATTTCATCAATAGTTGCGTGGGGGGAACTCCAGTCAATGAATGCGGACGAGATCTGTATGCCAGCAGCAGTCGTGACAGGCGGCTCTGCAGCGTGGGACCTTGAATTTTGAGCATGCCTTGTTTAATGATCTGCACTGCTCGCTCCGCCTGGTCATTGGAGGTACCGTCTTAACGTGATTTATACCGTGGTCAACTATAAAATCGTGAAATTCTGCGCTAGTGAAACACGGACCATTATCACTGACCAATATGTCAGGAATGCCGTGCGTTGCAAACATGGTTCTAAGGTTCTCCACAGTGGTGGAGGTGGTGCTCGCGTTTAAAATGGTGCACTCGATCCATTTTGAAAATGCATCAATGACTACGAGGAACATTTTGCCCATGAATGGGCCCGCATAGTCTACATGCACCCGCGACCACGGTTTGGTGAGCCAGGGCCAGGGGCTTAGGGGGGCCTCCCTGGGGGCATTACTGAGTTGGGCACAAATGGTGCACTGACGGACGCAGAGCTCCAAGTCCGCATCAGTGCCAGTCCACCAGACATGAGATCTGGCTATGGCCTTCATAAGGATGATCCCGGGTGCTCGCGATGGAGCTCTGCCTCGTAAGGGCATAACTACTTGGCTGCCCCACATCAGGCAGTCTGCCTGTAGTGAGAGTTCATGCATGCGCCTATGGAAGGGTTTGACCTCCTCGGGGCAGGCATTGCGAGCCTCTGCCTAGTCACCGGTTAAAATGCATCTTTTAACTAAAGATAACGTGGGGTCGCTGGTCGTCCAGGCTCTGATTTGGCAAGCGTCATGGGCGAACCTGTGGATTCAAAGGCATTGATTGCCATGACCATCTCACAATCCTGTTCGTCGGACCCTTCTGTGGTTGCCAGGGGTAGCCTGCTAAGCGTGGCGGCACAGTTGTGCGTGCCTGGTCTGTGCCTTATCGTGTAGTCGTAAGCCGCCAGCATGAGTGCCCACCGCTGAATGTGCGCCGAGGCGTTGGCATTGATTGCCTTGCACTTGGATAGTAGGGGCGTGAGGGGTTTGTGGTCGGTTTCTAGCGCAAACTTGGCTCCGAAAAGGTATTGGTGCATCTTTTTGACACCGTACACGCACGCGAGCGCCTCCTTCTCAACCATACCATACCCATGCTCCGCCCGCGAACGTGACCTGGAGGCATTAGCAACGGGCTGCAATTTATCCGCATCATTGATGTGCTGTAAAACGCACCCGACCCCGTACGCTGACGCATCACATGTAAAGACTAACTTTTTACCTGGGTCAAAAAAGGCTAAAACACTCTTGGAACATAGAAGGTTGCGCGCCTTATTGAAGGCGCGTTCTTGGGCATCCCCCCAAAACCCATCGCACCCCTTTCTGAGTAGCACATAGAGAGGCTCCAGCAGCGTGCTTAAGTTCTGCATAAAGTTTCCAAAGTAATTGAGTAGCCCGAGAAAGGCGCGCAGTTCCGAGGCCTGGGTGCCAGGCGAATCGCTTCGGTTTTGGATTGGGTTGGGCGGATTCCATCAGCGGCAATCCTTCTGCCCAAAAATTCAACCTCAGGCGTGAGAAACAGACACTTGGATTTCTTATCTCGTAGACCTAGCCAATCCAATCGACTTAGTACTTCCTCAAGATTGCGGAGATGAGAGTCGGTGTCTCTGCCCGTGATGAGTATGTCATCTTGAAACACAACCGTCCCCGGGATGGACTTGAGCAGACTCTCCATGTTGCACTGGAATATAGCAGCTGCCGACCTGATGCCGAATGGGCATCGATTGTACACAAAAAGGCCTCGATGTGTGTTGATGGTGGTGAGTAGCTTAGACTCTTCGATCTGTTCTTGCGTCATATACGCAGATGTGAGGTCAAGTTTTGAGAAAAATTTTCCTCCAGCCAACGTGGCAAATAGGTCCTCCGCTCTGGGTAGACTTGTAATCCCCACAGATTCGCACGGATCCATCAGGCTTCATGACTGGGATGATGGGGCTTGCCCAGTCGCTGAATTCCATGGGAGAAATTATGCCTTCCCGCAGAAGCCGGTCCAGTTCATTTTCAATCTTTTCCCTCATAACATAAGGCACAGCTCTAGCCTTGTGATGTACCGGTCTGGCATTCTGTGTGATGTAGATTCTAACTTTAGCCCCTTTGAAGGTGCCTACACCTGGCTGAAAGAGATGTTCAAAACGGCTTAGAACTGTTGAGCAGGAGGTCCGTTCCTCTGACGACATGTCGTGAACATCATCCCATTTCCAATTAAGTTCTGCTCGCCAGCTTCTCCTCAACAGGGCTGGGAGATCCCTGGGGACAATCCACAGGGAAAGTCGGTGCATCATCCCTTTGTGTGTGACTGAGAGCATGGCGCTGTCAAGGACTGGGACGATTTCTTTAGTATAGGTCCTTAGTTTGGTGTCGATCTTTGTGAGTTTTGGTCTGTTGCTTTTGTGCGGCCACAGCTGTTCAAATTGTTGAATGTTCATGAGGGATTGACTGGCCCCCGTGTCCAGTTACATGTTGACGGGTATCCCGTTGAGTAGAACCCTCATCATAATTGGAGGCGTCTTGATGTAAGAACAGTGGACATTGATCGTGTTAACCCGCTGTACCTCGGCGTTCCGTGCACTGTTCCAACCATCTTCTGGTCCGTTTTCTGACCCTTCCGATTCGTATATCAGCCGAGCTGCTGTTTTTCTGCACATGCGAGCCAGATGCCCTGTGTAGTTGCAGTTTCTGCAAACGGCATGCTGAAATCAACACACCCTGGTTGAGTGCCTTCCCCCACATCTCCAACACAGACCGTTTCCATTGTTTCCGAAGGATGAGCTGCGTCTGGCTGATCTCCCTTGAGTTTCTCTCAATCTGTTGTTGATTGCTCGCATTGTGGGTTGATGAGGTGTCATCGGCCGTTCATGTGGCCCTTGATTTTGATGGCTTCTGGCGCCACTGTCTGCTGTTGAAGGCCTGCTCTCCTGCCTTTGTCTGTGTGTGGGGGTAGCGGCTTGTTTCACAATATGAACCCCTTGTTCCGATGCCTCGTTGGTTGTAGTACCCGAAGTATAGATCAGCCTCGTTTCTTCTTCGCCTGCCAATAACATCTGTGCGACCAGTGCTGCTGCCTCTAGAGTCAAGTTCTTAGTCTCTATAAGCTTTCGAAATATGCCTGTGTGGCCTATTCCTTCAATAAAAAAGTCTCTCAGTACTTCTCTCCTTAGTTCATCGGGGAACTCACATGAACTAGCCAGCCTCCGAAGTTCCACCACGAAGTCGGGTATGCTTTGGCCCACACAGCGTCTGTAGTTGTAGAACCTGTGTCTGGCCATGTGTAGGCTGCTCGCTGGCTTCAGGTGGTCTCTCACCAGTGTGTTCAACTCCTCAAATGACTTGCTTGCTGGTTTCTTGGGTGCCAGCAGGTCTTTCATTAAAGCGTATGTTTTCGAGCCACAGCTGGTCAAGAGATGGGCTCTTCTGTTGTCTGCCTTATCGTCGCCCAGCCAGTCTTTGGTCACAAAGCTTTGCTGGAGCCTTTCTATAAAGTCATCCCAATTGTCTCCAGCATTGTATTTCTCATCTGAGCTGTTGGTAGCCATTCTGTGGATTCCGTGATCCCGTAACTCGTCGCCACTGTTAAGTCCTGACTCTAATGTACTGACTTACACTAGACACATACTGAAGTCAAGGTCACTCAGGACCTGCACCTTTAATTCCAGCTCTCCCAGTGCTGCACTTGCCTGAGACCTCCCTTTATATACCTCAGTGGGACAGGTATGGAGTGTCTCCTGCCAGTGCACCCCTGGTGGTAAGGTATGCTTAAGTTACAGGTCATATCCAGTTACAGTCATGTATAGCATGGTAAGATACAGTTATATAACAGTAATGTGAGATACATGACAATAAGTACGTAGCTATCTGCCAGTCCTCTGGCACTACATCTGTTTCTAACAAATTATTAAATATATGTAGCAAGGCCTCTGCTATCTCTACCCTAGATTATTTTAAAATGAATGGATGTAATCCATCCGGATCTGGGGTTTTTATCCTCTTTGCTTTTGATTAGTTTATTTAATATATCCTCTCTCTTTATTTTACCTGTACTTATCTCATTGCTAAGTTAATCATCAAATGTCATGTCCACTTGGTCTATCACCGTGGTAAATACTGAAGCAAAGTAATTATTTAATATTTCTGTCATCTCTCTATTGTTACCACAGGGGAAGTTAAGAATCAGAGGTGTCCCTTTGTTTGGTACAGATTGTTGGTGTTTGAGTGATTGGGCGGGGGGAGTCGTGCATTGAGCAGTGTGTGAGGTTGGTGGTGTAGTTGGTAGGAGACGGCTTTTGAAGATGCATTCATTGACCCTGACCAGTGGTCTGAGGCCATGAAGCTTCTTTGGGCACTGGAGCCAGGTCGTGTGGACGGAACTGGTGGGAGTGACGACCTTGGTGATCTGATACCTCATCCTTATTTCTGGAGGGCCTCCTGGCCCCTGTGGGTAGAGGATCTCTCTTACAGTGTTGACCCCCTGCACAAAGCTGGAGTGCTGCGTGTGAGACTCTAAGTGCCCCTTCCCTGGCTCGCTGAGCCATTTGTTTTCGTACTGAAGCACTTTTAACATTTCTTTAGGTGCAGAAGGCAATTCAGCTCTAAGAGCTGAAAACTTCCATTTGGGAATTTTTTAATGTTAATTTTTTCCAGAAGGCAATTGAGCTGTAAGAACCAAAAACCATCCAATTTATATGTAGTTTTTTTTATTTCAGAAGGCAGTTCCCCTTTAAGGGGCCGAATTGCTTTCTGAAATGACAGTTTTGCTTTAAGAGAAGGCTGTTCTTGTTGTATTGACACTACGGCCACACTCCCACCAGGACTAATGGCACCATAATGGCCTTGCACAGTATGTTTAGCACTGGGCTAATGTTACTCAGCCACCAGCGGCAATTTACTGGTCCTGCCAGCACCAACACTTTTGACAGCACCAACAGGTGTTTAGCGATGTTGAATTTTTACGAATTTGGATGAAACTTAGAAGGTAAGACAGCACGTTGCATTCTTTGATTTCAGCTTGATTGAGACAATAAATTTTGACATCCAGGTTTCAAGTCTCCAAGCTGCACACCGAGCATGATAAGCACCCGCATGACACAGTCTCAACTCTATTTAAAGGGACAATGTAGAAATGGAAATGGGAGGAGACAGGAGGTGTTTACGAATGACTGGTGGACATAGACCAAGGGCAGCATCCAGGTTTAATGATGTATCGCTGGAATTATTGCATGCAATGCAGGAAGTCAATCAATGACCTAACCAGATCAGGAAAAGAGAGTCCATTTCTGATTCACCTGCTGTAGAGTTGCAAAATTTGTGGGAACAGCCCCCCCCCCCCCCCCCCCCCAGTGTTTGGACTCATTGGAAAGGACATTTAATTTGGAACTATCAACTAGAAAGTTTGAGATCTTAAAGTGCACATGGAAGAAACTACGAGTTTTAATCGAATTTGGGATTTTACTAGGCAGATTGGGTCCATGTGGGAAGGGCTAAGAACTAAAGGATACCTATCCCTCAAGGAAACCAGTTTTGGGTATTGAAGCTGTCTGGTGTATTGAAGCTAAAACAAATTGTCTGGGAAATTGTGTAAACTCGAAAACCCTTCTCCCCGAGAGACATTAACATAGCAACAATCAATCCAGAGATAGCCAGCCATCACCCTGAGCAAAAAACCAATCCAGCATATACATAATGACAATGGCACATCCAGCCGCATGGAAAAGGATAAGGGGTAAGCCATTTAGGACCGAGATGAGGAGAAACTTCTTCACCCAGAGAGTGGTGAACCTGTGAAATTCTCTACCACAGAAAGTAGTTGAGGCCAATTCACTAAATATATTCAAAAGGGAGTTAGATGAAGTCCTTACTACTCGGGGGATCAAGGGGTATGGCGAGAAAGCAGGAAGGGGGTACTAAAGTTTCATGTTCAGCCATGAACTCATTGAATGGCGGTGCAGGCTAGAAGGGCTGAATGGCCTGCTCCTGCACCTATTTTCTATGTTTCTAAAACCCAGGCCTAGGCAGACATTGCAAATACCAAAGCTAATTTTTCCCATCAAGAAACAAATTTAGAAGATCGACACATCCGAGACAGGTTAACAATAATGGGCCCGCCAAAATATGACAAAGAGATTTCAAGCCCGCCAAAAATTTAACAAAGAATCAGGGCTGATTTGGCACGAAGATTAGAACAGCTCCCAAAAGTATAATTGAGGTCATGTTTTAACAAAGGGGATCCTTATGCTATACTAGGCAATTGCTTCAGAAGACAGCAAGGTAGCATCGTGTAGCATCACAGAGCATCAAGAAGGGAGAAAGGAGAGAGACCACCGCAGCAGTTTAACAAGCCTCTCCAGCCTCAACGACACTACCGGAGCCACATTGCCCTGCTATCGAAAAGGAAGGAAGAACATCGCCATCATGGCAGCAACCGACCACAGCCAACGTGGTACCACCGAAAACACCGCGATCGACCAACTTCGAAACAAAACTCCACAAAGAAGAAACCGAAGACTCGAAAGTTTCCACTCGACAACCTAGTCCTGACTACCAATAGGTGAAAACATTACCTAAAGAGACTTTAAAACCTATTTCTAATGAAAGAAAGTGGGTACTCACCCCATAAGTCCAATACTGCATCAGCGGACACCACTCAACTGAAGATTACGCAGTAAGAAGTCTTCTATGACATTCAGGGTGCGGCAAGCAGAACCTACAGAATCCAGTGAACCCCAAAATCACGAACCACCGCTAACTGACCATAAAGGATTGGTGAGCATAGCCCCTGTTTGCCCTGGAGTTTAACCTAGTCAGAGTTAGGCATTGGGAGGTGGGAGGTGTATTATTCTCTGTAACCCTTTTGAATGTGTGATTTGTGTTCTTTATTCAAGTGATTATAAGTTTGACATTGTATTTTCTTGTCCTTAATAAAATTGAAGTTCTTTGCACCAAACCAGTTGTCTCTTGCACTTTATTACATCCCCCAAATAAATCCAGAGTCTAGAACCCAGGAAGTGGGTGCGATTTGAACTGCTCAGAAGGTCAGAGGTGAATCTGACCCCAGACACCACCCCCTACACTACATCATGTGCTTTAAGTACCCCCAACTCACCTTTCACTCTGTCTTACTAAGCATTCTCCAGCACATCACTTCTCACATCCACTCAAATTTCAGCTACACCCAGCCTTCACTTTCCATGCACTTCATCACCTCCCCATTTATCCATCCACCATTGACACTCACTTCAATCGTTAAGCAATGTGATGCATCTGTCCCAGTCATGCTCACCGAATACCCTGCATCCAATGGAGTTTCACTCACTCACAGGTCTGTTTTTTCACCCCTTGTAGGAGAATGTAAGACGGCTGCTATAATTACAATAAAAGAGCTTAGAAAAGCAAAAGATAAGAGCCTTGCAAAACTAAAGTCGTAAAATGTAAACAAGATAATGCAAGGCCACAACATCCCTGAGAACTGCTGTGGAGGGCAGGCTGATTAATGAAAGAATGTGCCTTGAGAGTTCTGTAAAACAAACAAGCAGGCTTGTTACTTTGTATATGTTGTGCTGAATTATGTTTAGCTAAGTATAATCCGTGTAAGAATTAACTTTAGTTATACAAATAAAAGTCTTCATGGCTAATCCAACATTGTGTGTATGTGTCCATAATTCCCAGAGTCATGAACACTGTAATGTAGGGTAAAAGCACGTTCCTTTTTACCTACAGAATTGGTGACCTGTGGCAGGACTCTGAGGTCTGACTATTAAGCAGTAAAAGGAAGAGTAAGGGGCCCTCACCGGGCCACGAACAAGTGTACCAGTATTATCTGGAGAAAGTAAATCCTAAGGAAAAATAGATGAAATCCATCTTGGAAGCGCTGAGTCCGAGAGACCAAGCGTTTGAGTGGTCGACGAGTTCGGCCCGAAAAGGAAAAAAGGTGGAAGAGGATGCAAGAAAAGCTAGCGAGGGAGAAGCAGCGATAAACTGACTTCGGAAGGAGTCAGAGGGAGAGAGAGAGAGAGAGGAGGAGAAAGGAATTAGAGAAATATATAGGGTTATTGGAAAGCAGGTTTTAAAGGAATGAAAGAAAAATAAACTTAAAGTTGAAACTGACACTTAAAGCTGAAAGTGTTTGTGCCAAGAAAAAATAATTTAAAAACATAGGATTTCACTGAGTGGAAGAAGCTTGAAAGAATGTGCGTTTGTAATGAAACTTACTAGCTGTGTATGTTTGGGGACATACCCGTTGACCAGAGGCACCGTGACAGTGTGTGTAGGTGGATTTTATCAGACCTCTGCCCACCTCTAAGAAGGGCAATAAATACTGTTTGGTTTTGGTGGACAATTTCACAAAATTGGTTCCCACTTTAACTGACAAACAAACTAAGGAACTGACTTGGGATAGGTTGCTGAATGACCTTTGGGAAACTGTAAAGGAACTGAATCACGGGGCTGCCCATAACATTGGAGGGCACACCGACGCAACTGACTACATCTGGCCCCGAGTAAGCCGCAGGAGTGGGAGGTGGGAAGCTAGGTAACGGTACAAAATTATGCAAGGGTGGAAGTATTTGAACCTCTGTACAAGGAACCGTGTAATATCGTTGATAAAGCTAGTCCCATGATATACGCAGTTCCTTAACCTAAGAGAACTAATTGGTCTCATATTAACAAGATGAAGCTTTTTCAGCCCAATAGCAGGTCACCAAGATGACAAGAAACGATTGTGAGCATGATGAGTCGGATTCATCGTCTCCAGTGGGATGAGGAGGAAGGGGTGCCCGATGGGATACCCCCACCTAATCAGGTACAGTATAATCCAAATGAAAGTGGACAGGACACGGGAGCTGTAAGAACCTCCACGGCCGCAGATCCGGAAAGGCATCCTGTCCACAGACTAGCCCCACAGACACCACGACACAGTAAAGGAAAAAAAGGAGGCCCCTTAGATATGGTGAATGGTAGAAGTAAGGATGGCTGAGGGTATAGGACCAGGGTACATTTCCAGTGGTATGGTAACCATACCACTGTAACCATCCATTGCATCAGGGATGCAAGGATAGGAGCGCTGTAGAATTATAACCTAGTACAAAGGTTCCTCCTCCTGTGAATAAAACAGATTTGTGGGAAAAGCCGATTGTCCTAAACACATCCCAGGACCAACAAACGGGCTAGTGTTAATCCCAACTCGGATGATATTGTATCATGACGTGCATCACGAAGTGGTGCCTGTAATACTGAATCTGAACAAAGTGGGACTACCTGTGTAGTGTAAGCCTGAAACAGCACGACTACATGGGAGAATGATACAGGAATTAATCAAGGGACTTTGGCTGAGGGCCAGTACAACCTTAATGGAATCAGAATTAGAACAGTTATATTACACCGAATCCAAGGAAAGTAATAAGCTTAATCATACCCTCAACAAGAATGGTACCGAATCTATTAAAGAGAATCATAACAGAAGGCGGCGAGGCCTGATTAAAGATGTTGCAACTGGTTTTAATACAGAAACCTCTCGTTAACAGTCTAGATTTAGCTAGCCTAGACCAGTCTGTAAAGACGGTCAATAATCAATTAAAGAAAATTTTGAGTGAAATGAATGGTCTGGAGCAAGAGGAATTGGGGGAGGACCATAGAAACATAGAAACATAGAAAATAGGTGCAGGAGTAGGCCATTCGGCCCTTCTAGCCTGCACCGCCATTCAATGAGTTCATGGCTGAACATTCAACTTCAGTACCCCATTCCTGCTTTCTCGCCATACCCCTTAATCCCCCTAGCAGTAAGGACCTCATCTAACTCCTTTTTGAATATATTTAGTGAATTGGCCTCAACAACTTTCTGTGGTAGAGAATTCCACAGGTTCACCACTCTCTGGGTGAAGAAGTTCCTCCGCATCTCGGTCCTAAATGGCTTACCCCTTATCCTTAGACTGTGACCCCTGGTTCTGGACTTCCCCAACATTGGGAACATTCTTCCTGCATCTAACCTGTCTAACCCCGTCAGAATTTTATATGTTTCTATGAGGTCCCCTCTCATTCTTCTGAACTCCAGTGAATACAAGCCCAGTTGATCCAGTCTTTCTTGATAGGTCAGTCCCGCCATCCCGGGAATCAGTCTGGTGAACCTTCGCTGCACTCCCTCAATAGCAAGAATGTCCTTCCTCAGGTTAGGACCATTCATTTGCAGGACGGGGTTAAACATTTAGAATCCCATGCTAGAAAAAAAAGTAAACCAGGAGATTATAGGAGAGAACAAAAAGGCATTTGATGAAACTGCTCTAAACGATGTATGTGCAATGTATGGATCTTGGTTAGTGGAACAAGCCCGAGAAAACCTGCCGCGTATTGCTGAGGGAAAGCTCCCCTCATGGGTAACTGACCGAGACCTGAGGGCGATATCCACTTACCAACTTACTAAGACCCTGTGCTAAGTCAGAAGGTTGGTACAGGTGTACCCGGTGAAGCACGGGTGTCATTTACAGGAACAGAATGACATCACCCTGATAGCGATAGCATTGTATTACCCAATCATGCCTGAGAAAATAACTCCAAGTCCCTTGTTCTGAGTAGAGAACATAGGAGTACTTCAGGGAAACCATTTAGCAGGATACAATGAACCCCCGAAGTATGGGAGCCGAGTGGATGGGACAACATGGGTAGCCCCAGACCTAACTGGATGTGCTCAAGCTCGGGACATGTTCATTTGCCCCAATTTGCTACAATGTGGTAGTACATGCAGCCCCTGCCTGCAGGTTAAATAGAGATGGGATAGCATGGAACTGCACCATGAGGGTAATTGCGGGATAGCATTTTCCCGTACCATCTGCATACAGAGGGAAGGGAGAATATTGTGTCATCACCACACACCGGGAATACCAGTATGGTACCAACCTGACTTCTCCCATCGTGGTGGGAATGTTTTGCTTTAACCCAATCCAAACTGTGAGACTTGGGGCGCGGGTTTTATTCAGCATTTATTCGCATAGACAAGTAGATATTGCTGTAGAAGATGAGTTAAAAGAGCAATTGCACCACTATATGGCTCAATTCTGCCATGAATTTGCCAGAACACTTGGTAGAGTTGATCAGGTGTGTTAAACAGTCCCAAAAGCACCAGAAAAACCGTGAACTGCGTAAAGAAGTGTCTAAGATCAGGGACAATTCGTCCTGGTGGGATATCGATATGAATATCAAAATTCCTCCTTGGATACAGATTGTCTCACATGTGTTGGTCATTGCTCAGTTGCTGATTGTGTTGTATCTCTTGATAATAACATGTCATGTTAACAGGAGACGCGGGCAGCGTGAATAGCCCAAGCTGTTACAGAAGATGACAAAGAAAGAAGACGACTACAACCTGTAAGTGTCTGTGACTCGAAGATTCGAGTCCAGTCACTTAAGGGCGGATTTGTAAGAATACACCATTTTAAAATGGCCGAACTTTAAAATTGGGCAAATGATGTAACCAGCAGACCTTGCGAAGCCAAGAAGTTACTGTGGGAACTGTTAGTTAAGCAACAGCTGTACTTTCTCACAGATAGGAGAAACCAACCTTGGACAGACGGTGGAGATATCTCTAGGAATTAATAAGACCATCTGTGGACAATGATGTCTTTAAGGAACATTTTTAACGAACAGATTATTGATAAGGACATTGAAAAAATATCACACGTTTAATTAACTGTCTGCTAAAGAGAAAAAAACAACTCTGGCCTTACAGAGTCAGCCAGTTGACAATTTCCTAAGTATAATTACAGTGTGAGAACACAGTTCCTGGCTGCAGTCGAGAAGGGCGTCTTGGTCAGTTGCCGACCAAAGAGCCAAGGACTAATTACTAGGCGCTTGACCACCGATAGTATTAGTTACGCGTGAGTTTTTGCTTAGAATTGCTTAAGTATAAAGTAAGTAAACTGTTAGTAAAGTAAGACTTATGGGGTAGGTCTGTACAGTAACTGTTGTGTATTGATGCTATTCGATAGTTACTTGTACTGGGATTGTCTGTACAGTGTTGTCTTGTCTTGTCTTGATAATGCTTATCTATTGCTGTTACATTCGGTGCCTAGTAAAGAGCCTGCAGGCTACCTAGGGGTGTATAGAAATGGTGACATTTCTATACTCTGTGGGAAGAAATTGTAACGTAAGAGGGGGAACTTTGTTTGTGCTACCAATTGCGAATGAACATGCCTTCCCTGACTTTCAGTCAGTAAAGGCATGTGAGGGGGAACATGTAAGATGGTTGCTATAATTTGGGACATGTAATATGGCTGCTATAATTACAATAAAAGAGCTTAGAAAAGCAAAAGATAAGAGCCTTGCAAAACTAAGGTCGTAAAACCTAAACGAGATAATGAAAGGCCACAACACCCCTGAGAACTGCTGTGGGGGCAGGGTGATCAATGAAAAAATGTGCCTTGAGAGTTCTGTAAAACAAACAAGCAGGCTTCGGCCGAGGAACCACTGATCAAGCGACATTAGCACACAATTGACCATCTGGTAATTCAGCACATAAATATGAGGGTAGGAAGAGATAACTTTTACTGTAGTCAAGAACAAGCCCTTGGTTGGTCACAAGGTGAGGTTACCCAGGACAAGGTGAGCCTGACCAGCAGTTGGGTCTGGGTAGCTTAAAAAGGGAGCCCTTAGGTATTTACTTTGTATTTGTTGTGCTGAATTGTGTTTAGTTAAGTATAATTATTGCCTCTGTGTAAGATTTAACTTTAGCTATACAAGTAAAGTCTGACATAATTGCCGGAGTTACAAACACTGTAACAGAGGGTCAAGGCACGTTTCTTTTTACATACAAGAAGAGAGCGTAAAACGCAAGGGACAGGGAGAGGACTGGAGGTGGACATAATCCAGCTCACAGATGCAGAGGGGGATGCCGTGAATGTTAGTGGCACATCTGTATCCCTCTCAGTCGGAGATGGAGAGACAGGGAGCTCACAGATAGCTGGTGACAGAATTGCAAATATCTCTGACACACAATCACTGAGTATGGTGATTGCCAAGATTGTTACTTTAACACGACTAATTCATGTCCCTTTTCTCTTCCAGAGCTGCAGGCATACTGCAAGTGTCACTGGGCATGCATGAGGACGAATTCTCAGAGGACCTCATTCCTACTGAGGGTGCACCATCACAGGACATAATGCCATGCACCAGAACAAATACTCACACTGCGGTGTGTCCATTTTAACAGTCAGTTGGGTTTTCACCGCATCGTGCACATCTCATCAGTCAACACGAGCAGACACTGGAGGCAGGGTCAGCAGTGGAGAGTCAACGTTGGTGGGCGGGGTACAATCTTCTCCAAGCTCTGCTCAGCTGGACACAGATACTGAACCCAGGGGCTATCATTGAGAAGAGAATGCTAGAGGTACATCAGTAACTTAGCCAGTTAGTGACAGACATGTCACACACACTCGCCACAATAGCAAAGAGGATCGAGTCATCCAACTCGATCACTAGTAGATTGGTGGCGCAGGGAACTGCAAAATTATCTGCTTTGGAGAAAGTGGTCACCTCCATGGGGCTTCAAGCAAGGCTCTCAAATGAGTTCATGCAGGCCATGACCATGGCTGTGCAGACTTTGGATGCCAACATGCCTGCCACCTTAAATAGAATGACAAGTACCTTACCCGTGGCCATACGATGCGTCACTGACCAAAGAAATGGCAGACCAATTCAACAAGTACTTTGGTTCTGTATTTTCTAAGGAGGACGCAAACAACCTTCCGGATATAAAAGGGGTCAGAGGGTCTCGTAAGAAGGAGGAACTGAGGGAAATCCTTATTAGTCGGGAAATTGTGTTCGGGAAATTGATTGAAGGCCAATAAATTCCCAGGGCCTGATGGTCTGCATCCCAGAGTACTTAAGGAGGTGAATAGCGGATGCATTGACAGTGATTTTCCAACATTCCATGACTCTGGATCAGTTCCTATGGAGTGGAGGGTAGCAAATGTAACCCCACTTTTTAAAAAAGGAGGGAGAGAGAAAACAGGGAATTATAGACCTGTCAGAAGGTGGGTAAAATGATGGAATCAATTATTAAGGATGTCACAGCAGCGCATTTGGAAAGAGGTGACATGATAGGTCCAAGTCAGCATGGATTTGTGAAAGGGAAATCATGCTTGACGAATCTGCTGAATTTTTTGAGGATGTTTCCAGTAGAGTGGACAAGGGAGAACCAGTTGATGTGGTGTATTTGGACTTTCAGAAGGCTTTCGACAAGGTCCCACACAAGAGATTAATGTGCAAAGTTAAAGCACATGGGATTGGGGGTAGTGTGCTGATGTGGATTGAGAACTGGTTGGCAGACAGGAAGCAGAGAGTAGGAGTAAATGGGTACTTTTCAGAATGGCAGGCAGTGACTAGTGGGGTACCGCAAGGTTCTGTGCTGGGGCCCCAGCTGTTTACATTGTACATTAATGATTTAGACGAGGGGATTAAATGTAGTATCTCCAAATTTGCGGATGACACTAAGTTGGGTGGCAGTGTGAGCTGCGAGGAGGATACTATGAGGCTGCAGAGGGACTTGGATAGGTTAGGTGAGTGGGAAATGCATGGCAGATGAAATATAATGTGGATAAATGTGAGGTTATCCACTTTGGTGGTAAAAACAGAGAGACAATTATCTGAATGGTGACAGATTAGGAAAAGGGGAGGTGCAACGAGACCTGGGTGTCATGGTACATCAGTCATTGAAGGTTAGCATGCAGGTACAGCAGGCGGTTAAGAAAGCAAATGGCATGTTGGCCTTCATAGTAAGGGGATTTGAGTACGGGGCAGGGAGGTGTTACAACAGTTGTACAGGGCCTTGGTGAGGCCACACCTGGAGTATTGTGTACAGTTTTGGTCTCCTAACTTGAGGAAGGACATTCTTGCTATTGAGGGAGTGCAGCGAAGGTTCACCAGACTGATTCCCGGGATGGCGGGACTGACATATCAAGAAAAACTGGATCAACTGGGCTTGTATTCACTGGAGTTCAGAAGAATGAGAGGGGACCTCATAGAAACGTTTAAAATTCTGACGGGTTTAGACAGGTTAGATGCAGGAAGAATGTTCCCAATGTTGGGGAAATCCAAAACCAGGGGTCACAGTCTAAGGATACGGGATAAGCCATTTAGGATCGAGTTGAGGAGAAACTTCTTCACCCAGAGAGTGGTGAACCTGTGGAATTCTCGACCACAGAAAGTTGTTGAGGCCAATTCACTAAATATGTTCAAAAATGAGTTAGATGTAGTCCTTACTACTAGGGGGATCAAGGGGTATGGCGAGAAAGCAGGAATGGGGTACTGAAGTTGCATGTTCAGCCATGAACTCATTGAATGGCAGTGCAGGCTTGAAGAGCCGAATGGCTTACTCGTGCACCTATTTTCTATGTTTCAATGGGCCCAAGTTTCCACAAGAAAAAAAACGGGCATCCCTCCGAGCTGGGCGCCCGTTTTTCGCGCCTAAAACGGCGCCTAAAAAAATCCTCGGTATTTTCCACCTACTTACAGGTCCTCTGGCTCTCGGCGCAGCCAGCACGAGCTGTGGGGGGGGCGGAGCCAGGTCTCGGCGCTGAAAACAGTGCCGGGACCTCTGCACATGCGCGCTACAGTCGGCACGCAAGTGCAGTAGCTCCAGGCACCGAACTGTGTGGGAGGGGCCTGAAGCACGCAGCCCCTAGCCCTGGCTGAATGGCCTCACTGGGGCTGCGTGAATGAGGCTCCTCCCAGGGCCAGCTCCTGCTCCCCGCCCGACCAGACCCGACACTCGCTCCCCCCCCGCCCCCGGCCGACCAGACCCGACCCTCGCTCCCCCCGCTCCCGCACAGACCCGACACCCGCTCCCCCCGCCCCGACCCGAGACGAGACCCGACACCCGCTCCCCCCGACACCCGACCCGACCCGGCACCCGCTCCTCCCCCCCCCTCCGCAAGCAGTCAGGCTGAACGACCACCTCGACCGCCCGCTACCTGGACCGGCTGATGGCACCCTTGGCCGAGCCCAGGAGCAGTCCGACAAGGAGGCCCTCGAACCTCCCTGCTCCGGAGGAAACTTACATTCCTGTGAAAAAAGCCCTAATTTTCATCCAATTATCTTCAATTATGTATTCATTGCTCACCAGCCTATGCTAATGATTGTGCTGACTCGGGCAAGCAGGTTACTCGCACCCAGCCAAACGCGCCTCAGTGTGTTCTAGTCGGGTTTGCGGTTGCAATATTTTCCCCCAATTTATCTGTGCACCCACTCCCAACACACCCATTGTTGCCTGTTAAAATCCACCCCCTCCTCCCTTCCAGTCTGCCGTGCACAGTATGGAGTTTTCTCAGTCGAGATTACAACTGAAGGAGACGCAGAGACCAGCATCTTAATGATGCCGCTCACATTTTGAGACATGCTTTCATTGCCAAACGATTGAGCAATGAAGTGAGAATGCTTGTCAATCAATATTGTCGGGATGATTCACCAACTCACAACTCTTTTAATAGGAGACAAAATGAACCAGTTAAATCAAGTGCCCCCCAATCTGGGGGACATTCCAAACATTTTTCAACTGCCCTTTTTATTGTTTTTTTTCTTTTTTTTTATACTTTTTTTTGGGGGGTTTTTTGTGATTTTTTTTTGGGCAATAAAATCATAAATTTTTCCAAGTGCCCCCTATAAAAGGGGTGGGGGACACTAAAAACCCCGGCAATTAAAACAAATTAAACTTTAAAACATAAAATCAAATTAAAATTTGGTTGCCGGGGGTAATAATGCACTCCAGTCCCTCCGGCGCGCACCTCTCGCGGAAGGCCGCGAGCGTACCGGTGGACTCACTAACTCACATTTCAAACGACTGCACTGCAGGTGACCACATCAAAAGAAGTAATCCACTGGTACACAGAATCCTCTGTCAGGCTTTGATTGAAAAATACTTAAGATGTCCTTTCAGACTTGCTCAAATGTGCCAAGTTTCCTGACTCTACTTGCATGTCAAATGACTATTGATTTGTCTGTTTCATAGAAACATAGAAACATAGAAAATAGGTGCAGGAGTAGGCCATTCGGCCCTTCTAGCCTGCACCGCCATTCAATGAGTTCATGGCTGAACATTCAACTTCAGTACCCCATTCCTGCTTTCTCGCCATACCCCTTGATCCCCCTAGCAGTAAGGACCTCATCTAACTCCTTTTTGAATATATTTAGTGAATTGGCCTCAACAACTTTCTGTGGTAGAGAATTCCACAGGTTCACCACTCTCTGGGTGAAGAAGTTCCTCCGCATCTCGGTCCTAAATGGCTTACCCCTTATCCTTAGACTGTGACCCCTGGTTCTGGACTTCCCCAACATTGGGAACATTCTTCCTGCATCTAACCTGTCTAACCCCGTCAGAATTTTATATGTTTCTATGAGGTCCCCTCTCATTCTTCTGAACTCCAGTGAATACAAGCCCAGTTGATCCAGTCTTTCTTGATAGGTCAGTCCCGCCATCCCGGGAATCAGTCTGGTGAACCTTCGCTGCACTCCCTCAATAGCAAGAATGTCCTTCCTCAGGTTAGGAGACCAAAACTGTACACAATACTCCAGGTGTGGCCTCACCAATGCCCTGTACAACTGTAGCAACACCTCCCTGCCCCTGTACTCAAATCCCCTTGCTATGAAGGCCAACATGCCATTTGCTTTCTTAACCGCCTGCTGCACCTGCATGCCAACCTTCAATGACTGATGTACCATGACACCCAGGTCTCTTTGCACCTCCCCTTTTCCTAATCTGTCACCATTCAGATAATAGTCTGTCTCTCTGTTTTTACCACCAAAGTGGATAACCTCACATTTATCCACATTATACTTCATCTGCCATGCATTTGCCCACTCACCTAACCTATCCAAGTCGCTCTGCAGCCTCACAGCATCCTCCTCGCAGCTCACACTGCCACCCAACTTAGTGTCATCCGCAAATTTGGAGATACTACATTTAATCCCCTCGTCTAAATCATTAATGTACAGTGTAAACAGCTGGGGCCCCAGCACAGAACCTTGCGGTACCCCACTAGTCACTGCCTGCCATTCTGAAAAGTACCCATTTACTCCTACTCTTTGCTTCCTGTCTGACAACCAGTTCTCAATCCATGTCAGTACACTACCCCCAATCCCATGTGCTCTAACTTTGCACATCAATCTCTTGTGTGGGACCTTGTCGAACGCCTTCTGAAAGTCCAAATATACCACATCAACTGGTTCTCCCTTATCCACTCTACTGGAAACATCCTCAAAAAATTCCAGAAGATTTGTCAAGCATGATTTCCCTTTCACAAATCCATGCTGACTTGGACCTATCATGTCACCTCTTTCCAAATGCACTGCTATGACATCCTTAATAATTGATTCCATCATTTTACCCACTACCGATGTCAGGCTGACCGGTCTATAATTCCCTGTTTTCTCTCTCCCTCCTTTTTTAAAAAGTGGGGTTACATTGGCTACCATCCACTCCATAGGAACTGATCCAGAGTCAATGGAATGTTGGAAAATGACTGTCAACGCATCCACTATTTCCAAGGCCACCTCCTTAAGTACTCTGGGATGCAGTCCATCAGGCCCTGGGGATTTATCGGCCTTCAATCCCATCAATTTCCCCAACACAATTTCCCGGCTAATAAGGATTTCCCTCAGTTCCTCCTCCTTACTAGACCCCCCGACCCCTTTTATAACCGGAAGGTTGTTCGTGTCCTCCTTCGTAAATACCGAACCAAAGTACTTGTTCAATTGGTCCGCCATTTCTTTGTTCCCCGTTATGACTTCCCCTGATTCTGACTGCAGGGGACCTACGTTTGTCTTTACTAACCTTTTTCTCTTTACATATCTATAGAAACTTTTGCAATCCGTCTTAATGTTCCCTGCAAGCTTCTTCTCATACTCCATTTTCCCTGCCCTAATCAAACCCTTTGTCCTCCTCTGCTGAGTTCTAAATTTCTCCCAGTCCCCAGGTTCGCTGCTATTTCTGGCCAATTTGTATGCCACTTCCTTGGCTTTAATACTATCCCTGATTTCCCTTGATAGCCACGGTTGAGCCACCTTCCCTTTTTTATTTCTATGCCAGACAGGAATGTACAATTGTTGTAGTTCATCCATGCGGTCTCTAAATGTCTGCCATTGCCCATCCACAGTCAACCCCTTAAGTATCATTCGCCAATCCATCTCAGCCAATTCACGCCTCATACCTTCAAAGTTAGCCTTCTTTAAGTTCTGGACCATGGTCTCTGAATTAACTGTTTCATTCTCCATCCTAATGCAGAATTCCACCATATTATGGTCACTCTTCCCCAAGGGGCCTCGCACAACGAGATTGCTAATTAATCCTTTCTCATTACATAACACCCAGTCTAAGATGGCCTCCCCCCTAGTTGGTTCCTCGACATATTGGTCTAAAAAACCATCCCTTATGCACTCCAGAAAATCCTCCTCCACCGTATTGCTTCCAGTTTGGTTAGCCCAATCTATGTGCATATTAAAGTCACCCATTATAACTGCTGCACCTTTATTGCACGCACCCCTAATTTCCTGTTTGATGCCCTCCCCAACATCACTACTACTGTTTGGAGGTCTGTACACAACTCCCACTAACGTTTTTTGCCCTTTGGTGTTCTGCAGCTCTATCCATATAGATTCCACATCATCCAAGCTAATGTCCTTCCTAACTATTGCCTTAATCTCCTCCTTAACCAGCAATGCTACCCCACCTCCTTTTCCTTTTATTCTATCCTTCCTGAATGTTGAATACCCCTGGATGTTGAGTTCCCAGCCCTGCTCATCCTGGAGCCACGTCTCCGTAATCCCAATCACATCATATTTGTTAACATCTATTTGCACAGTTAATTCATCCACCTTATTGCGGATACTCCTTGCATTAAGACACAAAGCCTTTAGGCTTGTTTTTTTAACACCCTCTGTCCTTTTAGAATTTTGCTGTACAATGGCCCTTTTTGTTCTTTGCCTTGGGTTTCTCTGCCCTCCACTTTTCCTCATCTCCTTTCTGTCTTTTGTTTTTGCCTCCTTTTTGTTTCCCTCTATCTCCCTGCATTGGTTTCTATGTGCAAGGGTTCACACCATCGAGTGAAACGAACTGATAAGTCCCATCTCACCTGTATTACCATGCATAGAAACATAGAAATTTATGCGCAGAAGGAGGCCATTTCGGCCCATCGTGTCCACGCCAGCTGACAAAGAGCCATAAACCTATGAACAATGGCGGAAAGATAAAGAGCATCTGGCCCAAACAGTCTGCCCCACACAACTGCGACACCCCCTGCACCGCAATATTCTACACTCCACCCCAACCAGAGCCATGTGGTCTCCTGGGAGAGGCAAAAAAACAGGTAAAAACCCAGGGGGGAAAAAAACCTGGGAATATTCCTCTCTGACTCATTCAGGTGATCGAAACTAGTCCAGGAGATCACCCTGGCCATATACGATTCCCTGCAGTACTTACCATTGTATCTGTGTTATCCAGCAAGAGGTTATCCGGCCTAATCCCACTTACCAGCTCTAGGTCTGTAACCCTGAAGATTACGGCACTTCAAGTGCCCATCCAAGCACCTTTTAAATGTGGTGAGGGTTTCTGCCTCTACCACCCTTCCAGGCAGCGAGTTCCAGATTCCCACAACCCTCTGCATGAAGAAGCACCCCCCACCCCTTCAAATCCTCTCTAAATCTTCCACCAACCGCCTTAAAACTATGCCCCCTCGTAATTGACCCATCCACCAAGGGAAATAGGCCCTTGCTATCCACGTCCTTCCTATAATACAGCGACCAGAACTGCACGCAGTACTCCAGCTGTGGCCTAATCAGAGTATTATACAATTTAAGCATAGCCTCCCTGCTCTTGTATTCTATGCCTCGGCCAATAAAGGCAAGCATTCCATATGCCTTCTTAATCACCTTATCCACCTGGCCTGCTACTTTCAGGGACCTGTGGACCACCACTCCAAGGTCCCTTTGTTCATCTGCACTATTAAGTGGGCTACCGCTTATTGTGTATACCCTTTCCTTCTTACCCCTCCCAAAGTGCATTACCTCACATTTCTCCGAATTAAATTCCATTTGCTACTGTTCTGCCCACCTGACCAGTAGATTGATATCCTCCTGCAGTCCTTGACTTTCCTCTTCATTATCAACCACACAGCCAATTTTAGTGTCATCCACAAACTTCTTAATCATACTCCCTATATTCAAATCTAGATCATTAATATATACCACAAAAAGCAAGGGACCCAGTACTGAGCCCTGCAGAACCCCACTGGAAACATCCTTCCAGTCACAGAAATATCCATCAACCATTATCCTTTGCTTCCTACCTCTAAGCCAATTTTGGATCCAACTTGACACTTTGTCCTGGATCCCATGGGCTTTAACTTTCGTGGCCAGTCCACCATAACTTGAAGAAATCTATTTCAAGCAAACATATAGATGAGTATTGATTTTCAGTCAATTTCTTCAAATCAAGGATGCGAACTATAAAAAGTCTGCACTCCTACACAACTGGAGCTGGAGGGAGACTCCTATAGCAGGAAGTTACGAAAATACTTAAATGAAAAAATAACAAGGGAGATGGGGTAGGAACAAACTTATTGAGCTCTATTTTCATCTTTGCCGATTTTTGGCACCCAGGAGGATGTACGGCCGATTTTTTTGTGCCCGATCGCACCGAAAAAAAATACAACTTTCGCCAAAGTAAAATGTAATTTTCGCGCTGCAGTACCCGGAGTTAAATCTGGGGTTGGAGCTTCAAGTGTGCGCTGAAAAGTCAGTGAGCAACAACGGAAAAAAATAACTTTCCCCACATGATGGGTGTGTCCTTCCTGAGCGGTCCCTGGCCTGCGAGCACCATTGGAGCAGGCCGGGGAGCGGAAGGAGCAGTGTGGCAGCATACCACTCCAGGGAGCAGCACCTGCTGGAGCAGGAGAGCAACGGCAATAAAGAGGGGCGTCACCAAATTCCAGGTCAGTGATTGGAGCAGGAGCGGCGAGGTCGGGGCGAAGGAGCAGCGAGAGATTGTAGAGGGATGTGATCGGGGCCCAGGAGAGGCGCGAGTTCGGGGCCCAGAAGAGGCGAGGGCCCAGGGGCAGCACGGGCCAGCCCACACTGCGATATGTGTGCGCACTAGGTCCATGCAGCAGAGCTGGTCTCCAGTCATGTTGGTTAATCCTTGCTACTGGACCAAGACTTAACTCTGTCAAGCCCGTGTGGTGGCTGGTTGCAACGGTCACCACACGTTAAAAAAATCCATGCACAGGCATCTTCCACCCTTCAACATGTTGTTCGGGACCTGGAATATTAGGTCTTCCATTGAAACATCTGTGAACTATTTGACGTGAAAGCAAGTCATCCTCAATTTGAGGGCATGCCTATGATGATTATGAACTTCCTGGTCTAGATCAAGAGCTTGTGAGAACACATTCGGATCGGAGCTGGATCTGGACATTTACATTTTAGCTGCAAATGATGGATCCAAGGAAAGGGGAAGGGGGAAGAGCCAAGAGATTTCTAGCAGAAGAAATTGAGCCCCTGGTAGACATCATTGAGAGGAGATGGGATGTGCTTGAGAACAAAGGGAGAATGGGACAAAATAAACTGAAGCCCTCTCTACCAGCAAAACTTTGGGACCAAGTTGCAGAAGAGTTCAATGCAGTGGCATGCAGATCAAAAAGAAGCAGCAGGACCTTGGCCAAGCACTTACTGTAAGTAATATTTTTATTTATGCACTGAAATTACATTTGTAAATGTGACTAATATGTGTGTGTGTGTGTGTGTGTGTGGCCACCACAGCAGAAGGATCCTCTACTAAAAAGTTCTATTTTCATCTTTGCAGAGAAAGGTGTCACAGATCAACCGAAAAAGGTCAAAAACTGGAAGAGGTCCGGCAAGTAGGCTGCAACTAACAACTGTGGAACAGAGGATCGCTGATCTGATTAAATCTCGTACGAGAAGATCAACCACTAATGTGGACACTGGGCCCAGTTTACCGAGAGAGGGTAAGCCCTGCAAATTGCACAGTCTAGGTTGGCATCGTGGTCTTTGTAAAGAACCTGTGCTGTGTGACCCGCGTATTCATGTCACCCTGCTCCCTCTGCCCCCTCTCCTGCTGCTAACCAAACATCTGCTCTGTTATGTTTTGTAGATATTGTCCATCAGGAAGAGACAGAAGCTGAAGCAGAAGATCAGGAATCCGTCAGTCCAGATATTCTTCATCAACTTCAAGACGAGGATGAACTGGACAATGAAGGGCAGCAGGAAGATCCCAATAATGAGATGGTTACATTGCAACTGGAGCCGGTGAATCCCCTGAGGACGCCAAGCCCTATGCTGAGCAATACAACCGATGTGACATTTCATGGGGTACAGTCTGAGGCTGCGGGTCCCAGTGGGTTGCAGCAAGCCATACCTGGGAGACGGCCAAGGAGGGTGGGAAGGAGAGCTCAACCTGAAATGCAGGATGCAGGGGACATAGGACAGCCCCTGGGAATGAGTGGGGAGAGCACTGAGCTAACAAGATCGCTCCTGGATACCATGGGTGGGGTGAGGGTAGAATTAGGGGAACTTTCAGTAGAAGTAGCAACACTGTCTGGAGGAATGGAAGCAATGTCGGGACAGAGGAGGGCATGGATGTCGGAGATTAGGGAGGGGATGTCGGAGAGTAGAGAGGGAATGTCGGAGATAACTGCTGCAATAAGTGGACATACCCAGCTGTCATTGGCCAACAGCAATTGGCAGCATCAACTGCTTACACTCACTTTCCAATCCCCAAACCAACCTCAGGTAGTGCGCCGCGGGTTCATCCACAGGCTGAAGAAGAGTCCGACGATGAACCCGGGCCTTCCACAATGCTGTCTGCTAGGTCTGTCCCTGTCCAACCCCACCAACAACAAATGCGCCTTTGCACAAAAAGCAGAAAAAACCTTGGGGTCAGGATGAAACATAGAAACATAGAATTATAGAAAATGGGTGCAGGAGTAAGCCCTTCGGCCCTTCGAGCCTACATCACCATTCAATAAGATAGTGGCTGATCATTCCCCCAGTACCCCTTTCCTGTTTTCTCTCCATACCCCTTGATCCCTTTAGCCGTAAGGGCCATATCTAACTCCCTCTTGAATATATCCGATGAACTGGCATCAACAACTCTCTGCGGCAGGGAATTCCACAGGTTAACGACTCTCTGAGTGAAGAGGTTTCTCCGCATCTCAGTCCCAAATGGCTTACCCTTATCCTTAGACTGTGTCCCCTGGTTCTGGATTTCCCCAACATCGGGAACATTCTTCCTGCATCTAACCTGTCCAGTCCTGTCAGAATTTTATATGTTTCTATGAGATCCCCTCTCCTTCTTCTAAACTCCAGTGAATATAGGCCCAGTTGATCCAGTCTCTCCTCATATGCCAGTCCTGCCATCCCGGGAATCAGTCTGGTGAACCTTCAATAGCAAGAACATCCTTCCTCAGCTTAGCAAACCAAAACTGAACACAATATTCCAGGAAGCAGAAGTGTGGGACAACGGGCACGGGTCAGGGTAGAGGCAAAAACAGGGGCAAGAGAGGCGCACAGCCCATGAATAAGGGGGCGGAGAGATGGCTGCAGCTAGAGTTTGTTTGTTTGTTTGTTTGTTGCTACTTGTTGTTTTCTTCATTGAAAAGTTTACAGTTTGATACAAAATTTTTTATTAAAGTTAAGTAAAACTGAACAAATGTTTCATAAACCTAATTATTTTTTAAATTTAAGCAGAATCCTGCACATTATTTTTTGAGTGAAAGCAACATAAACCAATATAACATATGTACATATGATGTACATTATTTTTTCACACTAACAGGTGCAAAGAGTCAACACTGTTGGGCCGTTTAGCCTTCAGGCACCAAAGCGATCACAGATTAGCCACTGACACAAGTCTCTAGCTAAGGCTATAGGTACACGAGGCTTTCTCCTCCACCGTCGTCCTGCGGGTTGTGATGGTGGCGTGGGTTCGTTGTCCTCCTCCTCCTGCTGCTGGTCCTCCTCGCTGCTCCTCCTCCTTGTCCTCCTCTTCCCCACACCCCCCTTCTCAGGAAGATCTTCAATGTCCAGCCTGACCCCTCATGATGGCCAAATTGTGCAGCATGCAGCACATGACAGTGAACTGACCGACGTGGTGAGGGGTATATTGCAGAAAGTCTCTAGAGTGGTCCAGACATCGGAAACGCTGCTTCAGTATGCCAATTGTCCGCTCTATGATGCACCATGTCCTTATGTGCGACATGTTGTACCGACGCTCTGGCTCAGTGCAGGGATTGCGTAGGGGGGGGGGGTCATAAGCCAGGTGGCGAGCCCGTATCCTTTGTCCCCGAGCAACCAGCTGTGCCCTTCAGGCAGCTCCTGGAACATGGTAGATATAACGCTCCCGTGTAGAATGAAAGCATCATGGATGCTACCTGAGTATTTGGCATCCATTGCCATAACATTTAGGGAATGGAACCCTTAGGTTAACATCAGGTTTTTCTGATCGGTACTTAAGACCACTGTGTGCCGCCCTACAAAAAATCGGTGTTGGCCAAAAACAGCGCAGTTTTCACCCAGACCTGCACCAAAAAATCTGGCGCACGAAAAATGCGGTGCTGACAGTCGCCACCAGCGAACAAACTTCGAGGAAAGTTGCAAAATCAAGATTGCTCAAAAAAAATCAGCGGACGCCAAAATGGTGACGAAAATAAAACCAATTAAAGTTACAAATTCCAAGAAATACTGTATGTACAGGCAAATAGATGAACAATAGAAGAAAAATACTGCAGATGCTGGAAATCTGAAATAAAAACAGTAAAAGTGCTCTAGCAGGTCAGGCAGTGTTTGTGGAGAGAGAATCAGAGTTAATGTTTCAGGTCGATGACCCTTCATCAGAACTGGATAAAGTTAGAGATTAAAACCTGTTGCATCTCTAACTTTTTGCATTTCTGATGAAAGATCATCGATCTGTTTCCAGCTGCCGAGCGTGCGGGTTTTGGAGCAGGTCGGCAAAAAAAAATCGCTGGGCAACAGGCAGCAACCTACCGACCTCCGCGTTTAACTCAGGCGCGTTTGGAGGCGTGCCCCAAACTCACTCGGGGGAGGCGGGCGACCTCATTCAAGTAACTAACTGCTTGCTGAGAGACCCTTAACTCCCACATTACACCTACTACCTGGCTACTGGAAGGGCTCTCGCTGACTCCATTTTGTGCAGAGATTTAGCTGTCAGCAGTTTGCAGGTCATTTCTGCAACCTCGGAAGCTCCTCTCACCACATTGCTCATCACGATCAGAACATTGAGGGATTGGGGCTCTGATCTCCACTTTACCTGCTCTCTATTGCATCAGCATGGGTGCCACTCACGCTGTCTCACCTTGGACCTTAGAATCGGACCAAGATGGGCCCAGAACCAAAAATACCAGCCACACCAGCAGCAGCAGTCATCATCATCATCATCATCATAGGCAGTTCCTCAAAACGAGGATGACTTGCTTCCATGCCAAAAAAGGATAAGTTCACAAGTGTTCCAATGAAGGACCTAAAATTCCAGGTCCTGAACTACATCCTGAAGGGATTTTTTTGACATGTGGTGGCCGTTGAACACCAGCCACCACACGGGCTTGACACAATTAGGTCTTCGTCCAGTGGCAAGGATTACCCAAGACAACTAGAGACCTGCTTTGCTGCACGGACCTAGTGCACTCACATATCGCAGTGTGGGTTGGTCCGTGCTGCCCCTGGGCCCCTGGCCCCGAACTCACGCCTCTCCTGGGCCCCGATCACATCCCTCCACAGTCTCTCGCCACTCCTGCTGTATCTGCCCATGCTCCAATCACTGACCTGGAACTTGATGACTCTCACTCGTCGCTGCTGTTGCAGCTCGTGCTGCTCCCTGGCGTGGCATGCCTCCACGCTGTTCCCAGGCCGCCGCTCGCCACTCCTTTCATGGCCCCGACCTGCCACAGGTGTTCTCACGCAGGTCGGGCAGCAGCAGCCACAACACCAGCAACCACTATAGCATCATTCACCTCAAAGACCTGATACTCCACAGGAGGGGGCGGGGGGAGGGGGGTGGTGGTGGTGGGCACCACAGGGCTGCACACGCCGGAGGTGATAACCCCAACACAGGGTATACAGACAGAGGGTGAGCTTCCTGGACCTGCCTGAGCAGCAGTCCTCCAGGAGGCTCAGGCTATTGCGGCAGGTCGTCGCAGAATTTTATTTTTATGTATTTGTTCACAAGATGTGGGCGTCACTGGCAAGGCCAGCGTTTATTGCCCGTCCCTAATTGCCTTTGCTGGTGGTGAGCCACCATTTCAGAGAGCAGTGGGTTTGGAATCACGTATAGGCCAGACCAGGTAAGGACAGCAGATTTCCTTCCCTAAAGGACATCAGTGAACCAGACATGTTTTTAGCATCAATCCGGTAATTTCATGGTCACCATAACTGATACTAGCTCTTTATTCCAGATTTTTTATTAAATTAATTTAATTCCTCAGCTGCCATTGCAGGATTTGAACTCATGTCTCTGTATTATTAGTCCAGGCCTCTGGATTACTAGTCCAGTAACATAACTGCTATGCTACTGTTCCCAATACTTGTTGTAACAAGAGCTGCTGCCCAGAGGAGCGGGTGGACACGCCTTCCCAGTGGCTGTCAAAGTCACCAGCACCCTCAACTTCTTCACCTCAGGCTCCTTCCCAGGGATCTGCAGCAGACATTTGCAGGGCCTCGCAGTCGGCCGCACACAGGTCACCGATAACCTGTTTGACAAGTCAGCCAATTATGTGAACTTTGCCACTGATGAAGCCAGTGTGACTGAGCCGGCACTGGGCTTTGCCGCTCTGGCTGGCTTCCCACGGGTGCAGGGCGTCATCGACTGCACACGTGTGGCCATTCGGGCACCCCATCATCACCCAGGAGTGTCTGTGAACAGTAAGGGCTTCCACTCCCTCAATGTGCAGCTCGTCTGCAATCATAGGAAGATCACCATGCATGTGTGCGCCAGATTCCCTGGCAGCTGCCATGACTCTTTCATACTGCGCCAGTCCACCCTCCCTCAGCTCCTCACACTTCCAAACACACTTACTGGCTGGCTGCTTGGAGACAAGGGCTATCCACTGAAAACTTGGGTCATAACACCCTTGAGGAGGCAAGTACTGATGGCCAGGAGCGTTATAATGAGAGCCACATGTCCACCAGAGGTGTGATTGAACAGCCAGAGGCATGCTGAAGATGCGCTTCCGATGCCTTGACAGATCTGGAAGAGCCCTTCAGTACGCACCAGCCAGGATCACCAGAATCACCGTTGTTTGCTGCACCCTGCACAACATAGCGCAACCATGAGGATTGGAGCTGCAAAAAGAGCAAGGTGCAGAGTGCACAGCCTCTTCGGAGGACGGGCAGAAGGAGGATGAGAAGGAGGAACAGGTGGAAGACAAGGAGGAGGAGGAGGAACCTGAGGTGGAGATGGCACCAGCAACGGTGTACATTGCTGCCCGGGAGGTCCAGGATGGCCTCATAATAGTCAGATTTACTTAACCTGCTCCAATGCATCCAAAAGGCTGCCACAAGCTATACTAAGAGCCCCCATCACCGCACCCACCCCACCACCAACAACACCAAAAGTATCCCTATAATGACCAAGTCATTCCTGTTTAATAGGGGCCATTCCTGTTTAATAGGGGTCATTACACTAAAGTCACTCTGAGGAGCGGGCTGATTGAAACATCGCGTTCCCGACCCGTTACATGGCCCACACACATCCGACCCGACTCCAAGGTAAAGATTCCGGCCGTTAACTCTGTTTTTCTCTCCACAGATACTGTTTTTACATCACATTCAACAGTTCTCTCCTGAGTTGTGTTATCTATTTTGCTTGGCTACGAGCTTCTACCAGTAGGATAACCAAATCTGAGCAGCTACCAAACAATTTGTTGCAGCTTAAGAGAAATCTAAATCCACTAATGCACGCCACATGAAAGGAAAAATCTCATTCAGATTCCCGAGCCCGACAGCACATTTGAGATTTCACAAAGTAAACAGCAGCAAGGACTTCCGTTTGTGCCATAATTTCTGATCTGTGCCATTAGTTACAGTGAATGACATCACTCCTGACCACCCTTTCCCAAGGCGCACGTTTTCAAATGAAATTCTTTTGATGTTTTCTCTTTACAGTTTTGCTTTTAATACAAACACATCTGACAGAGACTGAACCCGCCAGTCTTTACCCACAGGAACAGACAAATCCAATTTAACACCAAATTCAATGTCATTTGCGAGAGATGAAGCAATTCTAAATTCATCCTGCACCTCTCTTCACAACATCATTATTTATTTTAGTAAGTTTTAATCAATTGGTTAGATGTGTAGCAGAACAACGAACTGGCAAACTAGTGACACGTTTGTTTGCTACAAAACTTATGTACTCATCATCAGGTCGGGATCTTCAAAGGAACAGCATAGCGGCATACCACTTCAAGGTACAGCGTGTGCTGGAGAGAGACGGCTGTGAAGAGGGCAACTGGATTGGACGTCACCAAGGCCAGGTCGCTGATTGGAGCGTGGGCAGGTACAGCAGGAGCGGTGAGGTTGTGACGCAGGAGTGGCGAGTGATCGTGGGCCCGGGGGCAGCATGGACCAGCCCACACTGCGATATGTGTGCGCACTAGGTCCGTGCAGCAGAGCTGGTCTCCAGTCGTCTTGGTTAATCCTTGCCACTGGACCAAGACCTAGCTCTGTCAAGCCCGTGTGGTGGTTGGTGTGCAACGGCCACCCCATGTTAAAAAAATCCACGCACAGGCGTCTTCCACCCTTCAACATGTAGTTCGGGGCTTGGAATATTAGGTCCTTCATTGAAACACCTGTGAACTCATCCCTTTTTGGTGTGGAAGCAAGTCATCCTCAATACGAGGGACCGGCTATGATGATGATGATGCACTCATCAGGAATATTGTGGATTGCTGATCAGAATGTACACACTAATCAATCTCCTGTGGTATTGTGTGCAGGGAGTCAAGACCATGGGCTGGATTTTTGCTTGTCTAATGCCTCAGTTAGCGGTCAGAGAGGCACTAATGGGAGCGTAAGAGGTTACCGACCGGGAGCACAGCTTTTAGCACCCGACTGAAAATTCATTAGAGGCTCACCGGGGGTGCAAACCATTAGCGCCTGGCTGCTGACAATCAGTGCGATCCTGACATATTCCTGGTGCAACGCCCACGCTGCACCCCAGTCAGAAAATTAGCTGCGGCCGCCTCATTTAGCACCCGCCAAGAACAACATCTGGATAAACAGTCGGTTCAGGCTTTCACAGTCATCAACTGGTGGCTGCTTATAGGGATGAGGAAACGCTTCCCTCGGAGGTCACAGTCAGTGCAACGTTTACACACAGCACGGTGCGTGAGCCTCTGAGTTTGCAGCAGCAGATAGACATCGACGTTGAGCTTGAGAAAAGCATTATTTGTAAAATTAATGGGCATTATTTGTGATGTATGTAGCACTCAAATCACTGACTCCACACGGTCTGGTGTTGTAGTAACTGCTGTGACCTTAGCCCTTTGTTGTCTGACTCCAGAGTGCCTCTCAGATGTGGTGGGCAGCCTTTTATACTCTGTCTTGCAGGTACTTTAAGGTCTCCCACCACAGCGCCCTCTGTGGTGCACTATTGTAATTATACATTTAATGTGCCTGGACAATACATAACATCTCACTCCCCACCCCCCCCCCCCCCCCCCCCAGTTCCAAAAACCATTGCCGGTGACCTCGACCTTGTTCGTCCTGGTTAATTTGTGAGTGTGAGTCCATGACCATCCACTTCCCTCTTCTCCCCCATGTGGAGGACCCGGTGCAAACATGTGGTATTTGCAGTCCTTACATGGTGGATAAAGCACACGAGCATAACCTCCAACAGAAATCAGGTATACATAGACGGTACATTTGTATGGTACATATAATATGTGGTACAGATGTTATGTCAAAAGGTTGCAGGTACACTGAACAGTTATTTAATCCCAGCTCCTCTGGGTGAGGTACGGTGGCGGTATACGGCCCCTTTTTGCCCGAGGTAATGGGCTGCACTGAGACAGGGTATCACAACTGGTTCATTGCCTCTGTTCTTATGAAGTAGTCGCCTAAGCAGCCGCTGAACCATTGCATGAATCACCTAAATCGAAAATCGCATTAGCCCATTGGTCATGTTAGTCACGAGTCCATTACCCTTTTACTTGCACCTCGTGGTATTAAATCTTTTCGTAATTCATATCCATAATTTTAAACACAGTAACCATTCAGCATTAAAATATTAACTCATCATAAATCCATCATCCTACATTCACATAGCTCATTTAGACTCGCCCTTGTCTTACAAAAGTCTCTTTGTGGGGACCGCCAACGGTGTAAGGTCCTTTTAAGACTCCCGGGTACATTTCCCTTTTAAGACGCCATCTTGTGGTTCCCATGAGGCTTGGGCGCCGCCATTTTAGTTGTACTGCTTGCCTTTGCTCTTTGCAGAGCTCTGCTGCTGCAACCTTGAGCTCGTTGGCCTGCCGTTTTACTCTCTGGAAAAGAAGAAATAATAAAGAAAGAAGGAAAGAAAACAGCCAAAACATGATCTTGAATCTGGCCGTATCCTCTGTTCTGACTCCTGCATCTGTCCGAGAAATTGCGTTCTCCCGAGTTGTACCTGCCGCCTCCGTAGCCTCCGCCGCCGCTGCAGCCTCCGTTCCTACCGCTGGTGCCGCCTCTCCTGTGGCCTCCGCTCCTGCTCCAGCACCTGCCGCCGCTCCTGCAGCCGGGTTGAAAAGCTGCTCTTCCAGGGTTGGGGCTGCAGGGTTGCTGTGGCCTGTGGAATTGAGAATGCTGATGAACTGCTTATTTCTCCAGCTCGGTCGGCGCTGCTCTTTGGGGACCCGGGGGACAGTGGTCTGTGGAGGAGTGAAGTCTTCCCAGCTCCCACGGACCTTCCCCATCCATCGAGAAGCGTCGGCCCATCGCCTGCAGTGACCCACAAAGGTAAACCGTGCGTCTCGCCACCGTGAGATACCTGCACATCCGCTCTGGCAAGAACAGGTATTAGTTCCCTGGTGTAGGTACGCAGCTTTGCCGTGACCGGGACCAGCTTGGGTCGTGCAGCTGGGTTGACCCACAGTTTAGCAAAAGTTTCCTGACTCATCAACGATGGACCCAAGGCAGTATCTACTTCCATAGTCACAGGGACTCCGTTAATCTTGACCTCCATAATCACCGGGGCCAAACCGTTGGTACACGTATACAGTCCAAACAACGCCTCGTCTTCTTCTGCCTGCTCCTCGCTGGAAAATGGACCCTCTGGACCCTCTGCCATCTCCTCAGCCACACGGTGAGTCAGGTTTCTTTTACACATACGCTGAAGGTGGCCTTTCAAGTGGCAGGTATTGCACATATACTCCGTAAACCTGCACCGGTGAGCCCCATGGCTTCCTCCGCAGCGCCAGCATGGTGCTACTCGATTAGCCCCCCTCAGCGGACTCTGAGTTCCGGGACCCCTAGGTCCGTGCTCTCTGCCCTGGGCAGAGCCACGTTCTGCACTTTTGTCCATGGTGGGCGTTATCCTGTGGACAGTGCCTGCCGGGTTCGAGACTGTGTGGAACATCTACTTGGTGCTGCAAGTCGAGGTCATAAATGCCCTGCTGATGGTGATGGCTTGCTTCAGGGTGACTGTAGGTTCAGTGGATAGCAGCCTGTGAAGGAGACCCTCATGGCCAATCCCCATAACAAAAACGTCTCGCAACGCGCATTCAAGGTGTGTGCCAAAATCACACGGCGCCGCGAGTCTCCTGAGGTCCGCAGCATATTTGGTGACATCCTGGCCCTGAGGTCTACAGTGGTGGTAGAATTTGTGCCGTGCCGTGAGGATGCTCTCCTTCGGTTTCAATTAGTCACGAATGAGTATGACCAGCTCCTCATATGACTTGTCCCTGGCGCTTCCGGGTGCCAGCAAATCCCTGACGAGACAGTAAACCTCATCGCCACAACTGGAAAGTAATATCTCTTTACGCTTCTCTCTCAGTGCGTCCGTGTGCCCTGTCAGGTCGTTTGCTGTGAAGTAGTGCTCGAGCCTTTCCATAAAGGCCTCCCAATGATTTCCCACCGTAAAATCCTTTAACAAGCCCAGAGTAGCCATAGTTGCATGATGCGTGAAGTTCGTCCGTGTTCTTGTCGCCAATGTGATGTATGTAGCACTCAAATCACTGACTCCACACGGTCTGGTGTTGTAGTAACTGCTGTGACCTTAGTCCTTTATTGTGTAACTCCAGAGTGCCTCTCAGGTGTGGTGGGCAGTCTTTTATACTTTGTCTTGCAGGTACTTTCAGGTCTCCCACCACAGCGCCCTCTGTGGCGCACCATTGTACTTATACATTTAATGTGCCTGGACAATACATAACATTACTAGTTTGCCACCGTCGCATTCTACATGCTCTAGCAAGGCAGTGTCAACAGAGGAGGGCTGTTGGCCACGGCGACAGCTGAAGGAGGAGAGGCCTTGCCCCCCACGGCTTTACCGGCACCAACGCTAATACCTGGACCTGTTGGAGGAGCAGCATGTCAGAAGGCTGCGCTTCCGAAAGGAGGTGCTGACAGAGATATGCCATCTCCTGCAGGCAGACCTGCAGCCTCACATTGGCACCAGGACTGCGCTGCCCGTCGCAGTGAAGGTCACGGTGACACTCACTTTCTGTGCTTCCAGCTCCTTCCAAGTTGCATCAGCGGACATATGCAGCGTCTCACAATTTGTAGCACATCGCTGCATCCGCAACATCACACAGGCTCTCCATACCTGTCAAATGGACTTCATTACCTTCCCAATGAGCAGGGAGAAACAGAATGAGCATGCATGTGGGTTTGCCAGGATAGCGGGCTTCCCGAAGGTGCAAGGAGCAATTGACTGCACGCACCTGGCCGTGCGAGCACCATTCCAGAATGCAGAGGTATTCAGAAATAGAAAGGGATACCACTCCCTAAATGTACAGCTGGTGTGCGACCACACGCAGCGCATCCTCGCACTCAATGCTCGCTATCCAGGAAGCGCACATGATGCGTTTATCCTCCGGGAGAGCGCTGCGCCATGACTGTTTAAGCCACCACAGGAAGGCCGAGGCTGGCTGTTCGGGGACAAGGGATACAGCCTGGCCACCTGGTTAATGACCCCCCTTCGCTACCCCACCACAGAGCCGGAGGAAAGCTACAATGAGAGTCATGTTGCCACCCGCAACATCACAGAGCAGACAATAGGGGTGCTGGAGCAGCGACTCCGATGCCTGGACTGCTCTGGAGGCAGCCTTCAATACTCCCCTCAACAGGTCCCACTATTCATTGTGGTGTGCTGTTTGCTGCACAATTTGGCCATCATGAGGGCCCAGGCCTTGGCAGTGGGGATTGCAGGCCCACCTCAATAGGAGGAGGAGGAGGAGGAAGAGGAACGGGAGCCTGGCGAGGCCCCGTATGTCCAGCAAGACCACGATGACCATCAGCAGCCACGGAGGAGGCAGCGCGCCAATGTTGGCAGTGGCAGAGCTATTCAGCGGTGACTCATAAGGGAACACTTCGCATTAATGGAGTGTGCTGAGGGATGCGGCTAATAATGAATGCGTATTGTGGCCCGATAATGCCACCTCTACGTTACAAGTCTTACACCAGAGACTGAAGGAAACGTTCAACGTTACATTTTATTGGCAAAACATCCCTCAAACAACCCCGCCCCCTCAAAGGAAACACAATGGGACACCCATCCCTTCAAATAATACAACAGAAGAATAACATTTACACCTTTTCTACATAGGTCCCATGGCCACAACTTTCATCAGTGGGTCTTGCGTAGGCATTTCCTTCACCTACTGCTCCTCCTCAATGGGTCCTCAGTGCCTGCAGCAAGGCTGCCTGAGGGCTGCTGTATATCTGAGGAAGATAGGACAGATGGCCTAGCACAATGCCCTGGACCAGCTCTGGGCCTGGAAGGCCCGGCTACTGACAGCACTGCCTGAGAATGGGTGCAGCAGTGTGGGACGGCTGGGATGCAGACTGCGGCAGATGCAGACTGCGGCAGGTGCAGAAGCGGAATGGTAGTGTCAGGAGCCGGAATGATGTCCTCCGGAGAGACGACATTACATTCCATCTTGAGCGACAGCCTGCCACTCCCACGGGGCAGAGACTCAGCATCTGCTGGCCTGCTTCAGCACCATTACCTCCGCAATGGACCGATGGGGCCCCAGACACGATAGCAGCAGTCAGTGCTTGTGTGGCATCGATTTGACCCTGCATCAGAGCAGATAGCACGTTGATGCCAGCATGCACTGACAACATGGCAGAATGCTGGTGTTGCGTGGCCTCAGCCTGCCATTCAATGGCTACTGCCACGTCAGCCATGGCCCGTGCTATTATGTTTGGGACTCCATGGTCACTTGTGGCCTCCATCATCTGTTGTAATCTACCAATGGATGGGCTCGATGGGCTCCTGAAACGCAAATGCCAAGGTTGAGGCGGCCTATGCCACCTTCAAGGCAAGTGCATCCACGCTCTGCAGGATCCTCGCCAATGCACCCGTGAGCTCGCGGTGCATCTGCACTGATTCCCTGAACATAGCCTCCAAGTCCAGGTCTTCATCTGCCTATGTGTGAGCACAACTCATGGGCCGACTTACCCTCCAGAGAGCTGGCCCCCGAGCCTCCCCACGCGCTGGGCTTTGCTGCAGGCCACTGGGGCCAAGAGCCTCAGGTTCACCAACCCACGGAAGACAGCCTCTTCCGCCAAGGTGCTCTCTCCACTCGATGCAACTGTGGAGGTCTCGCCCTGTTCCGCACACTGCTCTCCACCTCCTCCTCCTCATCTTCCCCGTCGTCTGAAGACATCAGCTGACGGGCAGGCTGGCGATCTTCTGGTTCATCATCTGTAAGCACAAAGCAACAGAAGTGCGGTTAACAGCTGAGGAGGGGGCAGGAAGGCAAGAAGGAGTGGCCTTCGTTATTTTGGTTGCAACATCTTGCAAGGCCTGTGGTCTCAAGGCTAAGGGGACTCACACAAAACGGCCATCTCATTCATATACTGTCACTGTCCAGCGGGGGCTCTGCCTGCTCACCCTCCACCACCACGGCTGCAGCGCCTATGAGGCCGTACACTCACTCCTCCACCTCGGTCAGGTCCTGCAGATAGGGCTGGCCCTCTCACCGACGATGCAGCTCACGCATATTGTGCGCAAGTTTCACCTGCAATGACAAAAGCAAAAAGTTGTTAGTGGCTGTGTAGGTGCTGGTGTGCCACATGTGTCTGCAGGAGGGTGCTCATGAGTAATATGGGCAAATGTGCACATTGGCATTTCATCCTGCATGGCATCTCAGAGTGGATGTGTGAACGGTGGGTTTGGGGTACAAGCCGCTACCAGCAAGTATAATGCACAGGACTGGGACCACATATAAGAACATAAGAACATAAGAAATAGGAACAGGAGTAGGCAATATGGCCCCTCGAGCCTGCTCCGCCATTTAATACAATCATGGCTGATCCGATCATAGATTTCCTGCCCGCTCCCCAGAACCCCTTATTCCCTTATCAGTTAAGAAACTGTCTGTTTCTGTCTTAAATTTATTCAATGTCCCAGCTTCCACAGTTCTCTGAGGCAGCGAATTCCACAGATCCACAACCCTTTGACAGAAGAAATTCCTCCTCATCTCTGTTTTAAATGGATGGCCCCTTATTCTAAGATTATGTTCCCTAGTTCTAGTCTCCCCTATCAGTGGAAACATCCTCTCGGCATCCACCTTGTCAAGCCCCCTTATAATCTTATATGTTTCGATAAGATCACCTCTCATTCTTCTGAATTTCAATGAGTAGAGGCCCAACCTATTCAACCTTTCCTCATAAGTCAACTCTCTCATCTCCAGAATCAACCTAGTGAACCTTCTCTGAACTGCCTCCAAAGCAAGTATATCCTTTCTTAAATATGGAAACCAAAACTGTACGCAGTATTCCAGGTGTGGCCTCACCAATACCCTGTATAACTGTAGCAAGACTTCCCTGCTTTTATACTCCATCCCCTTTGCAATAAAGGCCAAGATTCCATTGGTCTTCCTGATCACTTGCTGTACCTGCATACTATCTGTTATGTATTTAACCCCTTGTAATCTGTATTACACTACCACCAGAGGGCCTACCTGTTGGAGCCCCAAGGGATCCCAGCATTCCTTGGGAGCACGGTATATAAACAGGCCACACACGAGGTACCTGGACTCTGGAGTCTTATCAAAGGAGCTAAGGTCACACTTGCTCATTGTACTCAGTACTCAGTTTCATCCTTTATTATGAACATAGCAATTGGCGACGAGGTAATGAACAACTGCATGAAAATACAAAGAACAGTTGGTATCCTGGAGAAGTTCTCAGAAGGGGACGATTGGGAGGCCTTCGTGGAGAAACTCGACCAATACTTCATGGCCAACAAGTTAGAAGGGGACGAGAACGCTGGAAATGAAGGGTGATCCTCCTAACTGTCTGTGGGGCAATAACCTATGGCCTCATGAAGAACCTCCTAGCTCTGGCAAAACCAACAGAGAAATCCTATGAAGAATTGTGTACGTTGGTCCGAGAGCACCTGAATCCTAAGGAAAGCATTTTGATGGCGAGATAGCGGTTCTACACGTGGCAACGATCGGAGGACCAAGAAGTGGCGAGCTATGTCGCCAAACTAAGGCGCCTCTCAGGACATTGTGAGTTTGAGGGATTCCTAGCACAAATGCTTAGAGACTTTTTTGTATTGGGCATTGGCCATGAGACAATCCTTCGCAAACTGTTGACTGTCGAAAGTCTGAACCTAAGTAAAGCCATAATGATAGCCCAGGCACTTATGTCCACCAGCGACAACACCAAACAGATTTCGCAGAGTAAAGAAGTTTTGGCCAGTACTTTGCATAAAGTGACGTCGGTTTCGAGCAGAAATATACATGGCAGAACATACACGCCGGCTGCTGCTGCCCGACCTCAGATGACCCAGAGTCCACCATCAATCGTTAATGCGAGGCAGTTAACACCTTGTTGGCATTGTGGAGGTGATCATCGGCCCTATCAGTGCCGCTTCAAGCACTATGCGTGCAATGGTTGCAGAACAATGGGACACCTCCAGCAAATGTGCAGGTGAGCTGCAAACCCTGCAAACCACCACGGTGCAGAGGAAGATCGATCCACTGTGGATCAGGCTGAATTGGAGACTCATACCAAGGAAGCATAAATGTACGGGGTATACACATTCACTCCGAAATGTCCATCAATAATGTTGAAAGTTGAACTGAACGATATTCCAGTATCTATGGAACTGGACACGGGTGCTAGTCAGTCCATAATGAGTAAAAAAGCCTTCGACAGGCTGTGGGGTAAAAAGGCACACAGGCCCAAGCTCAGCCCCATTCACACCAAACTAAGGAATTACACCAAGGAACTAATCCCTGTAATTGGCAGTGCAGAAGTCAAAGTCTCCTATGATGGAGCAGTACATGAACTCCCGCTGTGGATTGTGCCAGGGGATGGCCCCACGTTGTTTCGCAGAAGCTGGCTGGGGAAAATCTGCTGGAACTGGGACGACATCTGAGCGCTTTCGTCTGTCAACGACGCCTCGTGTGCCCAGGTTCTGAGCAAGTTCCCATCATTGTTCGAGCCAGGCATTGGAAGCTTCTCGGGGGCGAAAGTGCAGATCCATTTCGTTCTCGGTATACGACCCATCCACCACAAGGTGCGGGTGATACCGTACATGACGCGTGAGAAAGTGAAAATTGAGCTGGACAGGCTGCAGCGAGAAGGCATTATCGTGCCGGTGGAATTCAACGAGTGGGCTAGTCCGATTGTCCCAGTACTTAAAGAGGACGGCACATTAGAATTTGTAGGGACTATAAAGTAACGATTAACCGTTTTTCGCTACAGGACCAGTACCCGCTACCCAAGGCAGACGACCTATTCGCGACCCTGACTGGAGTGAAGACATTCACTAAGCTGGACCTGACATCGGCCTACATGACGCAGGAGCTGAAGGAGTCTTCGAAAGGCCTCACCTGCATCAACATGCACAAAGGTCTGTTCATCTATAACCAGTGCCCGTTCGGTATTCGGTCGGCCGCGGCAATCTTCCAACGGAACATGGAGAGTCTCTAAAGTCGGTTCCTCGCACCGTGGTTTTCCAGGACGACATACTGGTTACAGGTCGGGACACCATTGAGCACTTCAAGAATCTGGAAGAGGTTCTTAGTCGGTTGGATCACATGAGGCTCAGGTTGAAACGCTCGAAGGTCGAGTTCTTGGAAAGAAGAATCGCGGCAGACGGCGTCAGACCCACCGACGCCAATACGGAGGCCATTAAGAACGCGCCGAGACCACAGAGCGTGACGGAGCTGCGGTCGTTCCTGGGACTCCTTAACTATTTCGGAAATTTCCTACCTGGGTTAAGCACCCTGCGAGAACCCCTACATGCGCTACTGCGCAAAGGAGACGACTGGGTATGGGGAAATTCACAAGAGGCTGCCTTTAAGAACTCCAGAAATCTGTTGTGTTCAAACAAACTGCTTGTCCTGTATAACCCTTGTAAAAGATTAGTGCGAGCTTGCGATGTGTCGTCATACTGGGTTGGATGTGTGTTACAACAGGCTAATGAATCGGGGATCTTGCAACCAATCGCTTATGCGTCCAGGAGTTTGTCCAAGGCCGAGAGGGCCGACAGCATGATTGAAAAAGAGGCTCTGGTGTGCGTTTACGGGGTAAAAAATATGCACCAGTACTTATTTGGCCTCAAGTTTGAGGTTGAAACTGACCACAAGCCGCTCATATCACTGTTCTCTGAGAACAAACGGATTAACACTAATGCTTCTGCCCGCATCCAAAGATGGGTGCTCACGCTGTCAATATACAACTATGTAATCTGCCACAGACCGGGCATAGAGAACTGCGCAGATGCTCTCAGTCAGCTGCCATTGCCCATCACCGGGGTGGAAAATGACTCAGCCAGCGGCTTTGCTCATGGTCATGGAAGCAGTCGAGAACGAGAAGTCCCCCGTTACGGCCCGCCAGATCAGGACCTGAACCAGCCAGGATCCTTTACTGTCCTTGGTAAAAAAACTGTGTCCTCCATGGGAGCTGGTCCAGTGTCCCAGCGGAGGTGCAGGAGGCGATTAAGCCGATCCACAGGCGCAAAGACGAAATGTCCCTGCAGGCAGACTGTCTGTTGTGGGGTAATCGTGTGGTCTTGCCCAAGAAAAGCAGAGATACGTTTCATTTGTGAACTGCACAGCACCCACCCAGGCATTGTAATGATGAAAGCCATAGCCAGATCCCATGTGTGGTGGCCAGGCATCGACTCAGATTTAGAGTCATGCGTGCGCCAGTGCAACACTTGCTCTCAGCTGAGCAATGCACCCAGAGAGGCACCGCTAAGTTTGTGGTCGTGGCCCTCCAAACCGTGGTCGAGGATCCACGTGGACTATGTGGGCCCATTTCTAGGCAAAATGTTTTTGGTTGTCGTGGACGCTTACTCAAAATGGATTGAATGTGCAATAATGTCCACAGCCACTATTGAAAGCCTACGAGCCATGTTTGCCACGCACGGCTTGCCTGATGTCCTAGTCAGCAACAATGGGCCGTGCTTCACCAGTGCTGAATTTAAGGAATTCATGACCCACAATGGGATCAAACACATCACATCTGCCCCATTCAAGCCCGCATCCAACGGCTAGGCAGAACGGGCAGTTCAGACCATCAAGCAAAGCTTGAAAAGTGTGTCGGAAGGCTCCCTGCAGACCTGGCTGTCCTGAGTGCTGCTCAGCTACCGCACCAGACCCCACTCACTCACCGGGGTTCCCCCAGCCGAGATGCTCATGAAAAGGGCGCTCAAAACAAGGCTCTCTCTTGTCCATGCTGATCTCCATGATCATGTGGAGGGCAAGCGGCATCAACAAAGTGTGTACCACGACCACGCAAATTTGTCACGCGATACTGAGATCAATGATCCTGTGTTTGTGCAAATTATGGACATGGTCCCAAATGGCTCGCTGGCACAGTCACAGTCAAAGAAGGAAGTAGGGTGTTTCAGGTCAAATTGGCCAATGGACAACCTCACAGAAAACATTTGGACCAAATCAAATTGAGGTTCACCAACAGCTGCAAACAACCCGAAGAGGACACCACCAACTTTGACCCTCCAACACACACACAAGTGGCAACTGACATCATGGTTGACCTCGAAGCCGAACTCACCAACCCCAGCAGCCCGGCAAGGCCGGCTGCCCAGCAGCTCAGTGAAGAACTAACCAACTCACTCACACCCGCATTTGTATCGAGACGATCGACAAGGGAGTGAAAAGCCCCAGATCGTCTCACCTTGTAAATAAGTGTACTATTGACTTCACGGGGGAGTGATGTTATGTACTTAACCCATTGTAACCTGTATTACACTACCACCAGAGGGCTTACCTGTTGGTGTGGCAAGGGATCCCAGCATCCCTTGGGAGCACGATATATAAGCAGGCCACCCACAAGGTACCTGCACTCTGGAATCTTATTAAAGGAGCTAAGGTCACACTTGCTCATTGTACACAGTACTCGGTTTCATCCTTTATTATGAGCATAGCACAACCTTTTGTGTTTCATGCACAAGTACCCCCAGGTCCCGCTGCACTGCAGTACTTTGCAATTTTTCTCCATTGAAATAATAACTTGCTCCTTGAAGAGTTGAAAGGTGCTGGTAGGTGGGCTCAGGCTGAGTAAGGAGCTAGAAGGTGAGAGATGCTTGGATGGGCAGGGCATGTCTGGTGAGGCGATGGAGAGGTCTCAGGCTGGCTTCAGTAAGAAGCAGCAGGGCCTGGTAGACATAGAGAAGTGGTCAGCAGTGCAAAGCCTTTACATTGTGTGAGAGAGTGAGGTTCACATCAAGGCATTGGAAGGTGAATGGAAAGGGTATTCACCCTGACGACCGTAGTAACGCCGTTGAATCTATTGCGACACTGGGTCGCTGTGGTGGACACCGGGCTGTAACGTGCTCAGCCACCTCCCTCCAGAGCCTTCTCAAATCCCGAGGCGCTGGCATTCGTCCCCCTGCAAGCTGGAGGGCACTCCAGCGACTCTCTACTGCCTCCAGCAAGGTATCAAGGGCAGTGGGTGAGAAGCAGGGAGATAGCTGGCATCCTCCTTGCTCCTCCATTGTCACGCTCGGAAGACCCTGTGGAGCTGGAACTGCACCTGCGCGAATTTGAGTTGGCTGCCTTTAAGACTCGGCTGTTCCTGGGGTCTGACTCGGAGTTCCGCGCATCTGTAATGGGTCCGCTAAATTTACCGACCAAACTTTCGTTATCTCCCCGCAGCTGTAGTGTGCAACGGCTGATTTAGTGCCCCTGTCAGCTCTTCGACCGAATCTGACAAATTTCTTGGTGGAGGACGCAAACTTATTCCAGGTGCTAAAATTACCGCTCCGCCTGGGTTACCGCCTCAAATGAGGCGCAACCGAATTTCTCCCCCCCATGAGCACTATTCAGGTGAGGTGGGGTTAGAGGGCAGGGGGGTAATTGGATCTAGGTGGGGAGAAACTAAATGTGAGGGTGCAGAGGGAGAATGGAGGGGAGGTACAGAAGGATAGAGGAGTGGAGATGGTCATAGAAACATAGAAACATAGAAAATAGGTGCAGGAGCAGGCCATTCAGCCCTTCTAGCCTGCACCGCCATTCAATGAGTTCATGGCTGAACATGAAACTTCAGTACCCCCTTCCTGCTTTCTCGCCATAACCCTTGATCCCCCGAGTAGTAAGGACTTCATCTAACTCCCTTTTGAATATATTTAGTGAATTGGCCTCAACTACTTTCTGTGGTCGAGAATTCCACAGGTTCACCACTCTCTGGGTGAAGAAGTTTCTCCTCATCTCGGTCCTAAATGGCTTACCCCTTATCCTCAGACTGTGACCCCTGGTTCTGGACTTCCCCAACATTGGGAACATTCTTTCTGCATCTAACCTGTCTAAACCCGTCAGAATTTTAAACGTTTCTATGAGGTCCCCTCTCATTCTTCTGAACTCCAGTGAATACAAGCCCAGTTGATCCAATCTTTCTTGATAGGTCAGTCCCGCCATCCCGGGAATCAGTCTGGTGAACCTTCGCTGCACTCCCTCAATAGCAAGAATGTCCTTCCTCAAGTTAGGAGACCAAAACTGTACACAATACTCCAGGTGTGGCCTCACCAAGGCCCTGTACAACTGTAGCAACACCTCCCTGCCCCTGTATTCAAATCCCCTCGCTATGAAGGCCAACATGCCATTTGCTTTCTTAACCGCCTGCTGTACCTGCATGCTAACCTTCAATGACTGATGTACCATGACACCCAGGTCTCGTTGCACCTTCCCTTTTCCTAATCTGTCACCATTCAGATAATAGTCTGTCTCTCTGTTTTTACCACCAAAGTGGATAACCTCACATTTATCCACATTATACTTCATCTGCCATGCATTTGCCCACTCACCTAACCTATCCAAGTCACTCTGCAGCCTAATAGCATCCTCCTCGCAGCTCACACTGCCACCCAACTTAGTATCATCCGCAAATTTGGAGATACTGCATTTAATCCCCTCGTCTAAATCATTAATGTACAATGTAAACAGCTGGGGCCCCAGCACAGAACCTTGCGGCACTCCACTAGTCACTGCCTGCCATTCTGAAAAGTACCCGTTTACTCCTACTCTTTGCTTCCTGTCTGACAACCAGTTCTCAATCCACGTCAGCACACTACCCCCAATCCCATGTGCTTTAACTTTGCACATTAATCTCTTGTGTGGGACCTTGTCGAAAGCCTTCTGAAAGTCCAAATATACCACATCAACTGCTTCTCCTTTGTCCACTTTACTGGAAACATCCTCAAAAAATTCCAGAAGATTTGTCAAGCATGATTTCCCTTTCACAAATCCATGCTGACTTGGACCTATCATGTCACCATTTTCCAGATGCACTGCTGTGACATCCTTAATAATTGATTCCATCATTTTACACACTACTGAGGTCAGGCTGACCGGTCTATAATTCCCTGTTTTCTCTCTCCCTCCTTTTTTAAAAAGTGGGGTTACATTGGCTACCCTCCACTCCATAGGAACTGATCCAGAGTCAATGGAATGTTGGAAAATGACTGTCAATGCATCCGCTATTTCCAAGGCCACCTCCTTAAGTACTCGAGGATGCAGTCCATCAGGCCCTGGGGATTTATCGGCCTTCAATCCCATCAATTTCCCCAACACAATTTCCCGACTAATAAAGATTTCCCTCAGTTCCCCCTCCTTACTAGACCCTCTGACCCCTTTTATATCCGGAAGGTTGTTTGTATCCTCCTTAGTGAATACCGAACCAAAGTACTTGTTCAATTGGTCTGCCATTTCTTTGTTCCCCGTTATGACTTCCCCTGATTCTGACTGCAGGGGACCTACGTTTGTCTTCACCAACCTTTTTCTCTTTACATACCTATAGAAACTTTTGCAATCCGCCTTAATGTTCCCTGCAAGCTTCTTCTCGTACTCCATTTTCCCTGCCCTAATCAAACCCTTTGTCCTCCTCTGCTGAGTTCTAAATTTCTCCCAGTCCCCAGGTTCGCTGCTATTTCTGGCCAATTTGTATGCCACTTCCTTGGCTTTAATACTATCCCTGATTTCCCTAGATAGCCACGGTTGAGCCACCTTCCCTTTTTTATTTTTACGCCAGACAGGAATGTACAATTGTTGTAATTCATCCACGCGGTCTCTAAATGTCTGCCATTGCCCATCCACAGTCAACCCCCTAAGTATCATTCGCCAATCTATCCTAGCCAATTCACGCCTCATACCTTCAAAGTTACCCTTCTTTAAGTTCTGGACCATGGTCTCTGAAATTACTGTTTCATTCTCCATCCTAATGCAGAATTCCACCATATTATGGTCACTCTTCCCCAAGGGGCCTCGCACAATGAGATTGCTAATTAATCCTCTCTCATTACACAACACCCAGTCTAAGATGGCCTCCCCCCTAGTTGGTTCCTCAACATATTGGTCTCGAAAACCATCTCTTATGCACTCCAGGAAATCCTCCTCCACCGTATTGCTTCCAGTTTGGCTAGCCCAATCTATGTGCATATTAAAGTCACCCATTATAACTGCTACACCTTTATTGCATGCACCCCTAATTTCCTGTTTGATGCCCTCCCCAACATCCCTATTACTGTTTGGAGGTCTGTACACAACTCCTACTAACGTTTTTTGCCCTTTGGTGTTCTGCAGCTCTACCCATATAGATTCCACATCATCCAAGCTACTGTCTTTCCTAACTATTGCATTAATCTCCTCTTTAACCAGCAATGCTACCCCACCTCCTTTTCCTTTTATTCTATCCTTCCTGAATGTTGAATACCCCTGAATGTTGAGTTCCCAGCCCTGATCATCCTGGAGCCACGTCTCCGTAATCCCAATCACATCATATTTGTTAACATCTATTTGCACAATTAATTCATCCACCTTATTGCGGATACTCCTTGCATTAAGACACAAAGCCTTCAGGCTTGTTTTATTAACACCCTTTGTCCTTTTAGAATTTTGCTGTACAGTGGCCCTTTTTGTTCTTTGCCTTGGGTTTCTCTGCCCTCCACTTTTCCTCATCTCCTTTCTGTCTTTTGCTTTTGTCTCCTTTTTGTTTCCCTCTGTCTCCCTGCATTGGTTCCCATCCCCCTGCCATATTAGTTTAAATCCTCCCCAACAGCACTAGCAAACACTCCCCCTAGGACATTGGTTCCGGTCCTGCCCAGATGCAGACCGTCCGGTTTGTACTGGTCCCACCTCCCCCAGAACCGGTCCCAATGCCCCAGGAATTTGAATCCCTCCCTGCTGCACCACTGCTCAAGCCACGTATTCATCTGCGCTATCCTGCGATTCCTACTCTGACTATCACGTGGCACTGGTAGCAATCCCGAGATTACTACTTTTGAGGTCCTACTTTTTAATTTAGCTCCTAGCTCCTTAAATTCGTTTCGTAGGACCTCATCCCTTTTTTTACCTATGTCGTTGGTACCAATGTGCACCACGACAACTGGCTGTTCTCCCTCCCATTTCAGAATGTCCTGCACCCGCTCCGAGACATCCTTGACCCTTGCACCAGGGAGGCAACATACCATCCTGGAGTCTCGGTTGCGGCCGCAGAAACGCCTATCTATTCCCCTCACAATTGAATCCCCTATCACTATCGCTCTCCCACTCTTTTTCTTGCCCTCCTGTGCAGCAGAGCCAGCCACGGTGCCATGAACTTGGCTGCTGCTGCCCTCCCCTGATGAGTCATTCCCCTCAACAGTACCCAAAGCGGTGTATCTGTTTTGCAGGGGGATGACCACAGGGGACCCCTGCACTACCTTCCTTGCACTACTCTTCCTGCTGGTCTTCCATTCCCTATCTGGCTGTGGACCCTTTCCCTGCGGTAAGACCAACTCACTACACGTGATACTCACGTCATTCTCAGCATCGTGGATGCTCCAGATTAAATCCACCCTCAGCTCCAATTCCGTAACGCGGACCGTCAGGAGCCGGAGGTGGACACACTTCCCGCACACGTAGTTGTCAGGGACACCGGAAGTGTCCCTGAGTTCCCACATGGTACAGGAGGAGCATAACACCCGACCGAGCTCTCCTGCCATGTCTTAACCCTTAGATACACTTAAACTGGTAATAACAATGTTAAAAGTTACTGACCAATATAAGAAGAAAAAGAAAAACTACTCACCAATCACCAGCCAATCACTTACCCACTAGGCTGTGACGTCACCTTTGTTTTTTTGCCTTCTCCCTGTAGCTGCACCGGTACGCCTCTCGCCGACCCCGGACTCGCGCTGCTCCGAGCTCCCGCCTCCTCGACTGACTGCTCGAACTGCTCGACTCCCGCTGGCCTTTATAGGCCTCTCGCCGACCCCGGACTCGCGCTGCTCCGAGCTCCCGCCTCCTCGACTGACTGCTCGAACTGCTCGACTCCCGCTGGCCTTTATAGGCCTCTCGCCGACCCCGGACTCGCGCTGCTCCGAGCTCCCGCCTCCTCGACTGACTGCTCGAACTGCTCGACTCCCGCTGGCCTTTATAGGCCTCTCGCCGACCCCGGACTCGCGCTGCTCCGAGCTCCCGCCTCCTCGACTGACTGCTCGAACTGCTCGACTCCCGCTGGCCTTTATAGGCCTCTCGCCGACCCCGGACTCGCGCTGCTCCGAGCTCCCGCCTCCTCGACTGACTGCTCGAACTGCTCGACTCCCGCTGGCCTTTATAGGCCTCTCGCCGACCCCGGACTCGCGCTGCTCCGAGCTCCCGCCTCCTCGACTGACTGCTCGAACTGCTCGACTCCCGCTGGCCTTTATAGGCCTCTCGCCGACCCCGGACTCGCGCTGCTCCGAGCTCCCGCCTCCTCGACTGACTGCTCGAACTGCTCGACTCCCGCTGGCCTTTATAGGCCTCTCGCCGACCCCGGACTCGCGCTGCTCCGAGCTCCCGCCTCCTCGACTGACTGCTCGAACTGCTCGACTCCCGCTGGCCTTTATAGGCCTCTCGCCGACCCCGGACTCGCGCTGCTCCGAGCTCCCGCCTCCTCGACTGACTGCTCGAACTGCTCGACTCCCGCTGGCCTTTATAGGCCTCTCGCCGACCCCGGACTCGCGCTGCTCCGAGCTCCCGCCTCCTCGACTGACTGCTCGAACTGCTCGACTCCCGCTGGCCTTTATAGGCCTCTCGCCGACCCCGGACTCGCGCTGCTCCGAGCTCCCGCCTCCTCGACTGACTGCTGGTGGAGAGAAAGGAGTTAGAGAGGGGGACAGCGGGAGAAGATGGGGAAAGGAAGATGGGTAAGGTAGAGAGGACCGTGTGGGGGACAGGCGGAAAGGAGAGGAGAGGGAAGAAGGACAGAGCAAAGAAAGGGTGGTGGAAGAAGGTGGGAAGAGAGGAAGTGGGAGAAGAGAGGAAGGGCTAATCATGCTGAACCATGACCAGGTTGTGGAATGATCGGTGCAGGATCAGGGAACAGCAGGAGGGCACTTTATGTAGTCAGTGAAGAAGTATTGTGGGGAGGTGGGAGAGTGGAGCTTAACACATATGGGAGTGGGAATGGCATAAATGTTTCTGCTTGTCGTGCTGCTGCTGGTGGGAGTGGGGGCAGTTCTACCAAGGGGGAAAACAAAGCATTCATACCTTTTCCAGAATGTTGCACTCTGTTTTCTGAGGTCGAAGATGGGGAGGCTGAATATTATTGAGGTACCTGACATTAACTGCTGGAAATAACAGCCTATTGCAGAGACACCATGCGAACAGTGTGCATAAGTGTGGGATAATTCACAAACGTTGGTTTACAGTATCAAATCCTGCATTTCTACCATGAGAGATTTAAAATGCAATTGCCTTCTACATGTAGAGCTACAACTGCAGTTTCATGTTAATATTTTGCAATGCTTTTTCAGCATTTTTGATATATAGTACATTCATATATATATATATATATAATTTCCTTATTTATTGATAGTTGTAAAAATCAAAAGCTGGCCAATTCTGAAGTTATTTTACATCCAGTGCGCTTGAGATTTTTGTTTTAATCCTTTTAAAAAGATTATTTTCTTGCAAGAAATGTAGCAGAATTGTACCGAAGCATAAAATCTCTCAATTTACATAATTCTCTGACTAGAGTAAATTGAATTTGGCTTTAATTCTGGGATAGGATTGATGCTGCAATCCTCAAAGGGTTCATATGAGTGAATGCAAATAGTTTGAGTTATCACTATTATTTCTGTTTAATGCAATATCTGTGATATAATAAATACAAGGCCATATGGGAAGTTTTCAAATAAATTTAAATTTTAACATGAAGCCCCACAATAATTTGATTGATGTTTACAGAAGAACAAGAGCTGTTTGAGATGGCTTGAGTGCCTTACTGCCTTGAAAAATGTAATGTGGGAAATTCCAGTGATATTTATTGGTTCTTAAAAAAATTATGTTCCATGAAAATTAGCATGAATACTCAATTAAAACAGTAATACTCAAATAACCCAATTCCAAGGTAGCCTTTTCCTCAAACCCTGTGACACTCCATTCTTGTCCTCCACACACGAATCTTCAAACCATGACTCCACAATACCGAGAAATCTGCCCCTTCGTAGCCCAGGCAACTCGGTCCTATTTTAATGGATGTTCCTTCTCCGCTGTTTGCCCTGTTTGAATCTCATGGGCCTGGAGATTTAGTAAAGGTCTGTCCTTAAAGCAGAACATCAAGATAAGTTGGCATCAGCAATATACACTGATTAATGGGAACATTGAACTGAACTTTATTTCTGACCCCTGCAGTTCCATTGTAAGTAGCTATGTGGCCCGTGAAGGTGTCTATTGTCCTCCTGCAATCATAGAAGGACCTCCAGAAAGTTATCTGCTAATGAGTCTAAAGGGCCAATTCCATGAGCCCATGCATCCAGCGGGGAGCTATGCTCATAGGGAGCAACAGTCAGAGAATCGGGGCTCTGGTTTTGTAGTCCAATCTCCAAGCCAGGCTATCTGTGAGTACAACTCCCCCTGGGAGTGCGGGATGTCAGAATCACCTCCTTTAAAAGTTCCCTTTCCCCGTGATAAATAAATTACATTTTTTTTATACTACTAGCCTTTTTTTAATTTGATTTTCCAAACCGTATTACAATTATGCCATTGTGGCACATCTGGGTACAGTCGTAAATCTCGCTCTATCTATAATTATCATTATATTTAATCACCTGTGTAGTTAGATGATTATTTTAGAATGCCCACAGGGAGCTATATCTTCAGATCTTCAAGATAACTGCAATTCATTCACATAACCTCTTCATCTCTACTACATAAATGCTCAAATATACCTGCAGTGCACTGAGGACAGGTTTGCCTGCTATGTTCATGTCCCCTCAGTACAGATTCACACGAGGCATGTGGTGAAGTCAAGGTCACTCTGGACCTGCACCTTTATTTCACAGCTCTGGAATGCTGCACTTGCCTGAGACCTGTCCTTATATACTTGTCTGGGACAGGTATCCCAGTGTCTCCTGCAAGTGCACCCCTGGTGGTAAGGTGTGTTGGTGGTTACAGGTCATATCTTATTACAGTCATGTATAGCATGTTAGAATACAGTTATATATAATAGTGTAAGATACATGACATCACCCTCCCCCAAGGTCTTATTGTCTTTATAGGTTCAGCGTCTGAGTTGTGGTTCAGTTGTTTGCCTTGGTGTCTGTTTTTCTTTGGGTGTGGTTGCTGGTATCTCGCCTGGGCTGTCTGTTTCAATTGGTGTGATTGTTGTTGACTCGCCTGGGCTGTCTGTTGGGATTGCCCTTTCCTCAGGTTGTTCCCTCTGTCTGTCCACCAGGTGTGGTGCGAGTTCCACATTGTAGTCTGCCTCTGCTTCTGCAGTGTTGTTGGTAAATCTGCTTTTGACTTGGTCTACATGCCTCCGGCAGGTTTGGACATTGTCCATTTGTACTACCAGTAGCCTGTTTCCTTCCTTGCCCGTTACTGTCCCTGCAAGCCATTTGGGATCCCTACCATAGTTTAGTACAAACACTTTGTCCCCTATCTCATTCTATCTCCCCCTTGAATTTCTATCATGGTACTCAGACAGCTTACGGCGCTTTACCTCAATGATTTCGTGCATGTCTGGGAGGATTAATGAGAGCCTTGTTTTTAAAGTCCTTTTCATCAACAGTTGCGCGGGGCGAGTCCCAGTCAATGAGTGCAGACGAGATCTGTATGCCAGCAGCAGTCTCGACAGGCGACCCTGCAGCGTGGGACCTTGGATTTTAAGCATGCCTTGTTTAATGATTTGCACTGCTCTCTCCGCCTGGCCGTTGGAGGCCGGCTTGAACGGTGCCGTCTTGACGTGATTTCTGCCGTGGTCAGTTATAAAATCTTGGAAATCTGCGCTGGTGAAGCACGGGCCATTGTCACTGACCAATATGTCAGGGATTCCGTGCGTTGCAAACATGGTTGCGAGGCTCTCCACAGTGGTGGAGGTTGTGCTCGAGTTTAAAATGGTGCATTCGATCCACTTTGAAAATGCATCTACAACTATGAGGAACATTTTGCCCATGAATGGGCCCGCATAGTCTACGTGCACCCGCAACCATGGTTTGGTAGGCCAGGGCCAGGGGCTCAGGGGAGCCTCCCTGGGGGCATTGCTGAGTTGGGAACAAATGGTGCACCGTCGGACGCAGAGCTCCAAGTCCGTGTCAATGCCAGGCCACCAGACGTGGGATCTGGCTGTGGCCTTCATGAGAACGATCCCCGGGTGCTCGTGGTGAAGCTCCCGGACAAATGCCTCTCTGCCTTGCAGAGGCATGACTACTCGGCTGCCCCACATCAGACAGTCCGCTTGTAGTGATAGCTCATGCATGCGCCTGTGAAAGGATTTGAATTCCTCGGGGCAGGCATCGCGAACCTCTGCCCAGTCATCGGTTAGGACACATCTTTTTACTAAGGATAACGTGGGGTCACTGGCAGTCCAGGCTCTGATTTGGCGAGCTGTCATGGGCGAACCTGTGGACTCAAAGGCATTGATTGCCATGACTATCTCACAGTCCTGTTCGTCAGACCTTTCCGTGGTTGCCAGGGGTAACCTGCTGAGCGCGTCGGCACAGTTGTCTGTGCCTTGTGGTATAGTCGCAGGACGCCAGCATGAGTGCCCACCGTTGAATTCGCGCCGAGGCGTTGCCGTTTATTGCCTTGCTCTCGGATAGGAGGGACGTGAGGGGCTTGTGGTCGGTTTCTAACGCGAACTTGGCCCCGAAAAGGTATTGGTGCATCTTTTTGACACCGTACACGCACGCGAACGCCTCCTTCTTTACCATTCCGTACCCGCACTCCGCCCGCAAAAGTGACCTGGAGGCATAAGCTATTGGTTGTAATTTGCCCGCACTATTGACATGTTGTAAAATGCATCCGATCCCATACGCTGACGCATCACATGTGAGAACTAGCTTTTTACCTGGATCAACGAAAGTCAAAACACTGTTGGAACACAGAAAGTTGCGTGCCTTATTGAAGGCGCGTTCTGGGCGTCCCCCCAAAACCAGTCGCACCCCTTCCTGAGTAGCACGTGGAGAGGCTCCAGCAGCATGCTTAAGTTCTGCATAAAGTTCCCAAAGTAATTGAGTAGCCTGAGAAAGGCGCGCAGTTCTGAGACATTCCGGGGTCTGGGTGTCAGGCGAATTGCTTCTGTTTTGGACTCTGTTGGGCGGATTCCATCAGCGGCAATCCTTCTGCCCAAAAATTTAACCTCGGGTGCGAGAAACAGGCACTTGGATTTCTTAACTTGTAGGCCTACCCGATCCAACCACTTTAGTACTTCCTCCAAATTACGGAGATGGGAGTCGGTGTCCCTGCCCGTGATAAGTATGTCATCTTGAAATACAATTGTCCCCAGGATGGACTTGAGCAGACTCTCCATGTTGCGCTGGAATATGGCAGTTGCTGACTTGATGCCGAATGGGCTTCGATTGTGCATGAAAAGGCCTCGATGTGTGTTGATGGGAGGTGAGTAGCTTGGATTCCTCGGTCAATTCTTGCGTCATATACGCAGATGTGAGGTCTAGTTCTGAGAAAAGTTTACCTCCAGCCAATGTGGCAAATAAGTCCTCCGCTCTGGGCAGCAGGTATTGGTCCTGTAAGGAGACTCTGTTTATGGTAGATTTGTAGTCCCCACAGATTCGTACGGATCCATCAGGCTTCATGACTGGGATGATGGGACTTGCCCAGTCGCTAAATTCCACAGGTGATATGTTTCCTTCACACAGAAGCTTGTCTAGTTTGTGTTCAATCTTTTCCCTCATCACATAGGGTACAGCTCTGGCCTTGTGGTGGACCGGTCTAGCATCCTGTGTGATGTTGATTTTGACTTTGGCCCCTTTGAAAGTGCCCACACCTGGCTGAAAGAGATGTTCAAATCGCTTTATAACTGTTGAGCAGGAGATCCATTCCTCTAACGACATGGCATGAACATCATCCCATTTCCAGTTTAGTTTTGCCAGCCAGCTTCTCCCCAGCAGTGCTGGGGGGTCTCCGGGGACAATCCACAGGCGAAGTCGGTTCACTGTCCCTTTGTGTGTGACGGAGAGCATGGCGCTGCTGAGGGCTGGGACGATTTCTTTGGTATAGGTCCTTAGTTTGGCGTCGACCCTTGTGAGTTTTGGTCTGTCTCTTTTATGCGGCCATAGTTGTTCAAATTGTTGAGCACCCATGAGAGATTGACTCGCTCCCATATCCAGCTCCATGTTGACAGGTATCCCGTTGAGTAGGACCCTCATCATTATAGGAGGCGTCTTGTTGTAGGAGCAGCAGCCATTGATGTCCCGGGTACTGTCCCCACCGTCTTCTGGTCCACTTTCCGACCCATCCGATTCGTATCCAGCCGAGCTGCCGTTTTTTTGCACATGCGGGCCAGATGCCCTGTATATTCACAGTTCCTGCAAACAGCCTGCTGAAATCAACATCCCCTTGACGAGTGACCACCCGCACACCTCCAGCACAGACCGCTTCCATTGTTTCCAAAGAATGAGCTGCGTCTGGCTGATCTCTCTTGAGCTTCTCTCAAGTTTGTAGTTGATTGCTCGCATTGTGGGTTGATGAGGTGTGAAAGGCCATTCCTGTGGCCCTTGATAGCTTCTGGCGCCACTGCCTGTTGTCGAGGGCCTGCTCTCCCGCTTTTGTCTGTGTGTTGGGGTAGCAGCTTGTTTCACGCTGTGAACTCCTTGTTCCGATATTTCGTTAGTTGTCGTACCGGCATTGTAAATCAACCTCGTTTCTTCTTCCCCTGCAAGAATGTCTGTGCAACCAGTGCTGCTGACTCTAAGGTCAGGATCTTGGTCTCTATGAGCTTTCGGAATATGCCTGCGTGGCTTATTCCTTCAATGAAAAAGTCTCCAAGCATTTCTCTCCTCAGTTCATCGGAGAACTCACATAAACTAGCCAACCTCCGAAGTTCCGTCACGAAGTCGGGTATGCTCTGGCCCACACAGCATCTGTAGTTGTAGAACCTGTGTCTGGCCATGTGTAGGCTGCTCGCTGGTTTCAGGTGGTCTCTTGCCAGTGTGCTCAATTCTTCAAACGACTTGCTTGCTGGTTTCTCGGGTGCCAGCAGATCCTTCATTAAAGCGTATGTTTTCAAGCCACAGCTGGTCAAGAGATGAGCTCTTCTCTTGTCTGCTTTGTCGTCTCCTAACCAGTCTTTGGTTACAAAGCTTTGCTGGAGCCTTTCTACAAAGTCCTCCCAATTGTCTCCAGCATTGTACTTTTCATATGATCCGTTCGCCATTCTGTGGATTCTGTAATCCCGTAACTCGTCGTCACTGTAAAGTCCTGTCCCCTCAGTACAGATTCACACGAGGCATGTAGTGTAGTCAAGGTCACTCTGGACCTGCACCTTTATTTCACAGCCATGGAATGCTGCACTTGCCTGAGACCTGTCCTTATATACCTGTCTGGGACAGGTATCCCAGTGTCTCCTGCAAGTGCACCCCTGGTGGTAAGGTGTGCTGGTTGTTACAGGTCATATCTTATTACAGTCATGTATAGCATGTTAGGATACAGTTAATAATGTAAGATATATGACAGTTCATATCAGACCAAGCTTCAAGTGTAAACTTTAAGGCAAAATTATGTTCTTTTGAATCTAACAATTTGAGCAAAAAGCAGGAACTAAGTTTTTGAGCAACATCCTCAAAGTTTCAACTAAATGCATGGCAAAATAATATATGGCTATTTTGATATATTCTTACTATATCACTAACAAACACACCCTACACAAGATGGCTCTTAACACAGAAACCTGTCATCATGTGATGATCCTTTTATTATTTACATCAGTAGTTGCATTACCACAGTAGTCCAGTAGGTTGAGCAGTCGTCCACTAGGGGAGCCCTATTACACTTCTCCCTCCTTAATGAAGAAGTAATCGTAACAAAATAATCATTATACATAACTTGCATGGTTATATACAACAAAAGATATGGACTTAGTTTTCCATATTTACAAATCAAACTTAACCACTGATTTTCTGTTTCGAAGAGGATACCTTCGCTCTCGAACAGAACTTTCCCAACTTGTTGAACAACTTGGACTCAGTCTAGATTGAGCCTGAGGAGAATTTTTCTCCAAGGGCAAACCTTGATCTACATTTTGACTCTCTACAACTTCAGACTGTTTGTCTTTCTGATGCGGACTCAGACTTAAATTCTGACTTTCGCTTGGACTTGTTTCTAGTACATGTGATGTAGGATTTACTACTGGTACTCCATTTATAACAAGACTATCTGACTCATCAGAAATAATTGAATCATTCCAACTTTCAACTCCTTCCACATCTGTAGGTAAAATATGATCAATGTGAACAAACCTAACCTGTCCATGATCAAACATCTTGACCAAATATGTGCAAGGACCACATATCTTCACTACTCTTCCTGGTAACCACTTTAACCATTTATGGTGATGGTTCTTCACTCTAGCCTTATGATTCAATTTCACACTTCTCTCTCTTACTCTACCTCTATTATGGTTCTCTTTCTGTCGTAATTATTTCTCTTCTACTGGCTGTGCCAAGTTTGGCTTTAACAACGAGAATCAGGTTCGTGGCTGTTGGTTGAGAATCAACTCTGTTGGTGTTCTACCTGTAATTGTATGAGGAGTATTAGAATAAATAATTAGAACATTTGCTAGTTTGTGGTCCAATGACAACTGCCATTTCTTTGGATTTGGATCCAACATCTGTTTGATGAGGGCACGTTTTATAATTTGTAATGTGCGCTCTGCTGCACCATTTGCAACAGAGTGGTAAGGTGGAACATTGGGAGGTTTCATACCGCTTCTACTCATGAACTGTGCAAATTCTTCTGAATAAAATTGTGGCCCATTATCAGGCACAATTTCTTCTGGGAGGCCATATGAAGAACACAATCTTCACAAATTTTCTCGTGTTTTACTTGTTATTTTCCAGATTGGAAACATCTCAACCCAAACATGATCCAGTTATGTCAAAGGTATATAATTATATAACAAATGGCTGGCCAAACGAATGACTATCAATCACAATGAACAAATGCTGTCCTTCTAGCTCAGCAAAATCTACATATAACCTTTGCCAGATGCTGTGAGGCCATTTCCATGGCTGTAATGGGACTGATGGTGGTTCCTTGCTTACGGATTGACATGTTGTACACTGACTAATTATGTACTCTATATTTGTATCTAAACCTGGCCACCATAAGTAACTGCCTGCAAAACTCTTGGTCAAGCACATTCCCAGGTGCTAGTCATGAAGATCTCCTAACAATTTGGATCTGATCATATTTGGGATAACCAATCTTGCACCCCACATGATACAATCTTTATCCACTGATAATTCATTCCTACGAACGAAATATGGTGAATATCTTCCTCTGATACCTGGTTTGGACAATGATTTCCTATGTAATCATACCTTTGACATAACTGGGTCACATTTGATTGCTCTACCAATCTTTTGGCAGTTCGTCAATGTATGAAAAATAGAACAGTACTTCTACCTTAGAGATAATGTTCTTAGGTTCTAGTCTTTTGAGTTCTTGTTCAACTTTCTCCTTGAGTGTGAATGTTATTGGATGTGGCTTGCAGGGTCTTGTGTCCTTCTGCACTCTGACACTCACCTTAAAGTCTTGGATCAGACTGCCTGTTTCACAGAACGCCTTCGGATACTGCTTTATGACGTCCTCTTTTGATACAAATTTCGGTTCCACACGAAAAACCTAATTCCAATCCAGCTTCAGTGATCCCAACAAATTTCTACCTATCAAGGCAGGCTTGTCTCCTGCCATTACTATGAAAGGCAAGCTCTGAAACTGATCCTTGTATTTCACCAGTATGGTGATAGGTCCTACCACAGGAATTTGCTCTCCTGAATAGCCTTGCAGCTCTATCTTCAATTTCTCCAGTCAAAGATCACTCAACTTGTCAAGATATAGCGATTCCACGCTCATGGTTGCACCAATGTCAATTTCCAGGGTTATCCTGGTTCCTGCGACGTCTACTTGGATCATAATACATCGCGAATCATTGTTAGACACCCTTGTGCTCCTGATGACTTGTATCTCCAGAACCTCCCCGTCGTGTTGCTTCTCTTCAATGCAATGTAGTGTCTGCCAATTTCTACTTCTTGCATCTTCAGTTGACATGCCTTCATAAGATGCCCAGTTTCCTTGCAGTAGAAACACTCAGCCTTCACATATGGACAGCTTTGACCAATGTGTTGTCCCAGGCACTGATAGCACAACTTCAATATACAGTTACCTTGGCCAGTTTCTGAGGCCTTGTGCCCAACTGCCTTTTACTTTTAGCCTGAAGCCGATTCATCTCAGTTGTCCGAAGACTGGAAATGGCACAAAATTCTCGGGACTATTGCTCGGCCATATTCATCGACATAGCTGTCTGACAAGCTCAATCAAAAGGCAAGTTAGGGGTTGTCAACAACTTTCTTCTGATTGCTTCATTTTTCATCCCACAAAACAAAGCGGTCACGCAATACTCGGTCCTGAAAGTTCCGGAAATTAGAGTGAATGGATAGCTTTTTCATAGCTACAATACCTTGATACCCTCGTCAATGAATTGATCTTGTATTCCAAAATGATAACTTGCAGCAATTTCAGGACTGTAGTGCAGTTCTAACTTGGTTAGAATCTCTGTCAGTGGTGTGTCCTTTGGCTTGACAGGAACAAGCACATTTTTCAGAGTTTCATACACCTTCAGTCAAGAAAATAGCCCCTTTCCTTTCTAAAATCACCCGGTTACGGTTTTCATCATTGGAGACTTTGACGATACTATTTGCAGAGAAAAACATTTCTAGCTGCTCCACATACGCTCTGAAAGTCTCTCGGTCATGATGGAACGCACCCAAGTGTCCTATTATTCCCATAGGCATGGCCATCTGGACTCTGGCAACATCAACAATTCAGCCAAGTGTGCTTGAAATTTACCTTTTTGATTTTTAGCTATTCTGGAAAACAAAGAACCTCTCAAGGTATCTCTGTCAGTTGGCTGGATCATCCACCAACAAAAATTTCAGCTAGGGAATCCGATTATCCTATCCTCATCGCCAATGTGATATATTCTTACTACATCACTGACAAACACACTCTACACAAGATGGCTCTTAACACTGAAACCTGTCATCATGTGACTTTTCCACAGGACCCTTTTATTATTTACATCAGTACCACAGTAGTCCACTAGATGGAGCAGTAGTCCACTAGGAGGAGCTCTATTACAATAATGCCTCTTCTTCGATTCTGTTCCTTGGATTTATAAAATTGATTGTGGTGTAAACTGAACTAAATCAGCAATTTGAATTTTGTCCATGAATGAAAGTTACAGATCAAGCTATGTGTTACATTAATATACCTGCAAGGACTGCTCCAGTATCCAGATTATGTCACTTGTTCAGTTTAAACTTGATGAATCTTTAGATGTCACGGGGATGGCAGTTGTGATATCCAATTCAAACTTCAATCCTTCTTACTGATTGAGCTTTCTTGTCAAAAAAGGGGATGCTTCTTATTTTTTTACATCGTGGATGGATTTTTATTTCTGCCACTGCATGTGGATATGAAACATAAGGATACTATTGTATAAGTTGGTAAATGCTCTGTCCAGCTTCTGTTTTGGAGCAAAACCTGATTTGGCAGAAATATTTTTGGCAAATATTCCATTAGTTTGATAACTTCCACTGTTTGTCCATTTGTACAGTTCACAAAGTCGCAGAGCAATGCATGGCAAATTCTCCAGTCATAGAATTGTGTATCCTTTGACTTGCTCCAAGAAAAACCTTGGGAGATTCACTAGAGGTAATGATATATTGTACTACACTTGAAGAGAATGACCATTTTCTTCTCTAATTCCATTTCCCTATTCTTTCTTCATATCTTTTTCAACTCTTCCTTCAATTCTTCAAAAAGAGTCATGGAAGTTTTGACGCCCACCTGAACAGGCAAATAGGACCTCGGTTTTAATACCTCATTGGAAGGTTCTTCTTTAATGTATGAATACAAGAGGACAATTTGACAGGTGACTGGATCTGCACCAGAATCACTAATTTGACAGATTTTTGACAGTTTATGGGAAAATCCGTATGGGCTCAATTTTCCCCAAAGCTGTTTTTTGGAGTATTGACAAAGTTACACCCGTTTTTCTCGGCCCCAACTACTACAAAAATAAATGTGGCAAGGTTCTCTGTTCTATTTTTTGAAATTGGCACCTCGCAGCCTGACCTGTAGCCTCGGGGGCTGGAGCCTAATGTCGGCGCCAAAAAAACGATGCCGTCCATTCTGCGCATGCACAAAAAAAAGGGAAGTTTTTGACGTGATTCCGATAGGTGCGCATGCCCAGTACAGCTCCCAGTCTGCAATCAGCCATTTTTAAAGAGCCAGTTGTGTGTCTGAGAACTTTGAGTGCCGTGTGAGAACTTTAATTCTCATTGGAAAAATCGGAGCTGCAATACAAGGTGCAATGCAGCGCAAGGACCAAGAATTTCTTATAGGCTGAAGTGGAGGCACTAGTTACTGTAATTGAGGCCAGATGGCAGGAGCTGGTCACCAGCAGAGCTCACACAAAAGTTTCACCAAAAGAAATGAAGAAATGCTGGAACCAACTTGCAGACGATTACTGTGCAATAGTGACCACCCCGAGGTCTGGAGGCCAGTGCAAAAATAAGTGGCAGGTCCTTGGTCAACATAGGAACATAGAAACATAGAAAATAGGTGCAAGAGTAGGCCATTCGGCCGTTCGAGCCTGCACCACCATTCAATAAGATCATGACTGATTCACCTCAATACCTCTTTCCTGTTTTCTCTCCATACCCTTGGTCCCTTTAGTCATAAGGGCCATATCTAACTCCCTCTTGAATATATCTAACGAACTGGTATCAACAACTCTCTGCAGTAGAGAATTCCACAGGTTAACAACTCTCTGAGTGAAGAAGTTTCTCCTCAAGTAGATAGTGTAAGTAATATTTTGCAATTGTAAATGTCACCAGCTGTATATGTCCCACCCAACAGAAAGACACCCTCTCTAAAAAGTTATATTTTCATCTTTACAGAGGAAGGTGGCACACAACAAAAGGGAAAGAACTCGAACAGGAGGAGGCCCGGCAAATCTGCACCCACTGACACCCTTGGAAGAGAGAGGGTCGCTGCTTTGATGGGTCCTGCCTGGAGAAAAGCAATCACCACTGCACAAGCTGGGCCCACACTCGAGGAAGAGGGTAAGTCCTGCAAATTCCACAGTCTGGCTTTCCTAAATGCTTTGGTTCATGGGGATGTCTCCAACAGCTACGCTTCAGTTGATGCAATGTGCTATCATTCATCGTAGTCCTTCAAATCAGCCCGCTGCCTGTGCTGTGTGAGCCTACTCATGCCACCCACCCTGCCCCCTCCTCTGCTCCTAACCATGTGTCTGTTCTGTTATATTTTGCAGAACTTGAGGCCAATCCTGACAATGCAGAAGAAGATTCAGACGCAGAGGAGCCTGAAGAGGAGAACATCTTCCAATCCCACCTTCCTGACCAAGAGCATGGGCTGAAGGGGAGGGGATGGATGAATCCCCCACTGTTGTACTTACTTTGGAGGAGGTGCAGGTGCCACCCATTGAGGTGCCAGCCCCTTTCCTGAGTGGTAATAGTGTTGGTGAGACATTCCATGGTTTCCCACAGTCCGAGACTGGAGATTCCAGTGGGGTGCAGCGAGCCACACCCAGGGCCCCACCGTCCGAGGCTGCGGGTCCCAGTGGGATGCAGCGAGCCACACCCAGGGTGAGGAGGGGAAGGAGAGCTCAACAGCATTCTCCTGAGGTGCAGGATCTAACAGATGTGGTTCAGATGATGGCAATGAGTGCGGAGAGCATTGAACTTAAATGATTACTCCTGGACACCATCAGAGGGGTGGGTGATGAGTTATCGGGACTGTCGGAAGAAGTAACAACACTCTCACAAGAAATGGGAACGCTGTCCAGGAACATGAGGGAGGGAATATCTCAGTCAGCTGAAACAATGTCGGTGCACATGAGGGAGGGACTGTCACAGGCAGTTGACACACTGTTGGTGAACATGACTGATGGAATGTTGGAGGTAGTTGACACACTGACAGGGCACATGAGGGAGGGAATGTCAGAGTTAGCTGCTGCATAAAGGGAACATGCCCAGACCCCACTCCCATTGACAGGATCAACTGCCACTCCCACGCCAATCCCCAGACCAGCCTCTGAAGAGGCCCAAGCCAGGCCTTCCGCACTACCGCCTGCCCACGCCCCCCAATCAAGAAGTGCGCATTAACCGAGATGTTCGAAAGAATGAGCTTGGTACCAACCGAGAAACGCTGCACCACCGCCTGCGGGCAGGGGTGGAGTCACCAAGACCAAGCGCAGCGGGCGGTCTGAGAATACGATGGAGGAGTTGTTGTTGTTGTTTCTGTTTCTGTTGTAACTGTTCTCAAATTAAAAGCTTTTTGTAAGTTACGTAAATTTACAAGTTTAAAAGTTAATAAGTGATCTTAAACTTTTTAAGTGATCTTAAGTGAAAACTTTAAAGTTTGATACAAGAACATTTTTATTAAAGTTAAGTACAAATGTTTGTTAAACTTTTGAATAAAATATATTTTAAATTATAACTGAATCATTTCCATTATTTGTTCCATTATTAACACAACTTTCTGAAGTAAACATGTGGTGTCCCTGCACCTTACTACAAACTCACACGAGGCATGTACTGCAGACACAGTCACTACGTGACCTTAACCTTTATTCCCCAGGACCAAGGAGTGCTGACCCTGGGTGGGACCTCCCCTTTTATACCTGGAAACCCAGGTGAGGAGTGTCTCCCGCAAGTTCACCCCCTGTAGTCAGGGTGTGCATTTCTAGGGTATAAGTACAGTGTACAGGAGTTGCATCAATGTTACAGTTACATGTAGGTTACTGTTGCATGATGGTTACATACATGACATCACCTTCCCCCTTACGTCTTTTTGTGTCAAAGGTTAAGTCTATCGGGTGGTCGACACTCTCTCGTGGAGCGCCGCAGTTGGAGCTCTGGTGGCTGAGCCTTGGCATGCACCTCTGTCACCTGAGGTGATTCCGGCCTAGGGTCGCGAAAACCGTACACAGACTCGCCACGGTGATGGAGGGTTGTGCACGAGTTTAATATGATGCACTCGATCCATTTCGAGTATGCATCGACAACGATCAGGAACATTTTCCCCATGAACGGGCCCGCATAGTCTACATGAATACATGGCCATGGCCTCGTGGGCCAGGGCCACGGGCTGAGTGGGGTCTCCCTGGTGGCATTGTCCAGCTGGACACATGCCGTGCACCTGCGAACCCAGTGTTCCAGGTCTGAGTCAATCCACGGCCACCATACATGTTACCGGGCAATGGCCTTCATTAACACGATGCCAGGGTGCTCGCTGTGGAGATCCCTAATGAACGCTTCCCTTCCTTTCTGGGGCATGACTATTCGGCTGCCCCATAGCAGGCAGTCGGCTTGGATGGAGAGCTCATCCATCCGTCTCTGAAACGGTCTGACCTCCTCGGGGCACGCCCCATGTGCGGGCGCCCAATCTCCAGTCAGAACACATTTCTTTATCATGGATAGGAGGGGGTCTCTGTTGGTCCAGAGTTTGATCTGGCGGGCTGTGATGGGGGAGCCCACGGTGTCAAAAGCCTCAACGGCCATGACCATCTCAGCGCTTTGCTCTGACGCCACCTCAGTGGTGGCCAGTGGGAGCCTGCTGAGCGCGTCAACACAATTTTCGGTGCCTGGTCGGTGCCGTATGGTGTAGTCATATGCAACCAGCGTGAGAGCCCATCGCTGTATGCGAGCTGACGCATTGGCATTGACAGCCTTGCTGTCGGATAACAGGATGTTAATGGCTTATGGTCCGTTTCTAGCTCGAACCGTCTACCGAAAAGGTACTGGTGCATCTTTTTCACACCGTAAACACAAGCACGTCCTTCCTTTTCAACCATGCCGAATCTATGCTCTGCCTGGGAGAGTGACCTGGAGGCATAAGCCACCGGTTGGAGTCGGCCGTCATCATTACACTGCTGCAACACACACCCAACCCCGTAGGATGATGCATCGCATGTTAAAACCAGTTTTTTACAAGGGTCATACAAAGTCAACAGTTTGTTAGAACACAGCAGGTTCCTCGCCTTATTGAAAGCCCGTTCTTGACAGTCCCCCCAAAGCCATTCACAACCTTTATGCAGGAGCATGTGTAACGGCTCCAACAATGTGCTTAAGTTCGGCAGAAAGTTCCCGAAATAGTTCAAAAGTCCCAGGAATGATCACAACTCCGACGTGTTGCCGGGCCTGGGCGCCCGGCGGATCGCCTCCCTTTTTGATTCAGTGGGCCGGATCCCGTCTGCGGCAACCCTCCTGCCCAAAAACTCGACCTCTGAGGCCAAAAATACACACTTGGCCTTTTTCAGCCGCAGCCTACCCGGTCCAGTCGGCGTAGCACCTCCTCCAGGTTGTGGAAGTGTTCCTCGGTGTCTCGACCCGTTATAAGGATGTCGTCTTGGAATAAGATTGTTCCAGGAATCGATTTGAGCAAGCTTTCCATGTTCCGCTGAAAGATAGCTGCCACCGAACGAATGCCGAACGGACACCTGTTGTAGATAAATAATCCCTTGTGTGTCGTGGTGGTCAGAAGCTTGGATTCTTCAGCCAGTTCCTGAGTCATGTAGGCCGAAGTGAGGTCCAGCTTCGTGAACAGCTTGCCACCTGCCAGCATGGCAAAAAGGTCCTCCGCTCTTGGAAGTGGGTATTGGTCTTGCAGCGACACTCAGTTGATGGTGGCTTTGTAATCACCACAAATCCTGACCGAGCCATCTGCTTTAAGGACAGGAACGATGGGATTTGCCCAGTCACTGAATTCAACGGCCGAGAATGCCCTCTCTGAGCAGCCTGTCCAATTCACTTTCAGTATTCTCACGCATCACATACGGCACCGCTCTGGCTTTGTGGTGCACTGGTCTGGCGTCCGGAGTGATGCGTATCACTACTTTGATCCCCTTGAACGTTCCGACACCGGGTTGAAACAGTGACCCGAATTTTTGTAGAACCTGTGAGCATGAACTTTGCTCCACAGATGAAATGGCGTGCACATCCCCCCATTTCCAATTCATCTCGGCTAGCCAACTCCTCCCTAATAGCGCAGGGCCATTTACCGGGACAAGCCAGAGTGACAGCCGGTTCTGTGATCCATTATGTGTTACCACCAAGTTTGCACTGCCTAGCACTGGGATGATCTCTTTGGTGTATGTCCGTAGCTGCGTGTCAATATGTTCCAGTTTGGGCCTGCCAGCTCTGTGGCCATAGTCTCTCAAATTGTTGGGCGCTCATAAGTGACTGGCTAACTCTCGTATCCAGCTCCATGCTCACCGGGATGCCATTCAATAACACTTTCATCATCATGGGTGGCATTTTAGTGTATGAGCTGTGGACATCAGCCACATTAACCCGCTGAACTTCAGCATCCATGGCTTTTCCCCAGGCATCATCCTGCATTGCAGACCCCTCGTCTGTTTCCTCTGTCTCGCAGATTAGCCTTGCTACCGTCTTTTTGCACATCCTGACCAAGTGTCCACTGACGTTACAAATCCTACAGGTATATTGCTGAAACCTGCAGCGTTTCGCAGTATGTCTACCCCCGCACCTCCAGCATGAGCTGAGATTGTTGTTAACAAAAGGACTGTTACCAGGCATTCCTCTCTGATTGCGCATTTGGTTGTTTCTAGGCACTCTGATGGTGGGTGTTAATGGTCCCATCGCGGGACGCATTGTTCCTCGTGATGGCGTGAATTGACAATCCCCTCTCCATTGTCCCTGTTGCGGGCCCACCCTAGAGTCTGTTGCTGCCTGGGCAGTTTCAAAATGCCCTTTGCCTGCCTGTGGGGTCCCGAGCCGTGTTCACCATGTTAACTCCCTGGTCCATCGCCACGTTGGGACCAAGGCTGCGCGCGTAAATTAGCTTGGTCTCCTCTTCCCCTGCCATGAAAGTCTGAGCTATCAACGCCGCCCCTTCTAAAGTCAAGTCCTTGGTCTCGATGAGCTTCCTGAAAATCCCGGCATGATTAATGCCCTCAATGAAGAAATCCCTTAACATCTGCCCCCTGCAGGCGTCTGTGAACTTACAGAGACTGGCCAAGCGCCGCAGGTCCGCAACGAAGTCCGAGATGTTTTGTCCCTCCCGATGCCGGTGTGTGTCTTCAAAGGATTTGTCCGCTGGCTTTTGGGCTGTGAGCAGGTCTTTCATCAGCGCATACGTCTGTGTCCTGCAGCTGGTCAGTAGGTGCGCCCTCCGCTTGTCAGCCACTGCCGCTCCCAGCCAGTCCTTCGTGACATAGATTTGCTGGAGTCTCTCCACAAAGTCGTCCCACCTACACAGTAACATTCCTCTCTGCTACCGGTGGCCATCCTCGTGGTTCGGTGATTCCCGTTTCTCGTCGCCAAATGTGTCCCTGCACCACACTACAAATTCACACGAGACATGTACTGCAGACACAGTCACTACGTGACCTTAACCTTTATTCACCAGGACCAAGGAGTGCTGACCCTGGGTGGGACCTCCCCTTTTATACCTGGAAAACCAGGTGAGGAGTGTCTCCCACAAGTTCACCTCCTGTGGTCAGGGTGTGCACTTCTAGGGTATAAGTACAGTGTACAGGAGTTGCCCGAAGGTTACAGTTACATGAAGGTTACCGTTGCATGATGGTTACATACATGACAAAACAAGAATCATTTCCATATTTATTCCATTAACACAACACAACATTATGGAACAGGTCCAAAAGTAAACATGGTCCATTTGGAATAGTTGCCGCTGAGCCTTCAGGCAGCAAAGCGTTCACGGATGAGCTGCTGGCGCAAGGCTCGAGCAATCATTAAAGGGGCACGACGGCCCGCCCTCCTCCGCCGTCGTGCTCCGGGTCAGGTAGTTGCATGGCTTCCTCATCTTCCTCCTCCTCCTCGTCATTTGCATCTTCCTCCTCATCATCAGCCACTCTCACCTCAGGTGTGTCTTCTACTACCAGCTGCTGCTGCCTCATGATGGCTACGTTATGCAGCATTCAACACACAACAGAGAACTGACTGACAATCTCAGAGGAGTATTGTAAGTAGCCTCCGGAATGGTCCAGGCATCGGAAACGCTGTTTCAAGATGCTAATGGTCCTCTCTATTATATGAACATAAGAATTAGGAGCAGCAGTAGGCTGCATGGCCCCTCGAGCCTGCTCCGCCATTTAATATGATCATGGCTGATCCGATCATGGACTCTGTTCTACTTCCCCGCCCGCTCTCCATAACCCCTTATTCCCTTATCATTTAAGAAACTGTCTATTTCTGTCTTAAATTTATTCAATGTCCCAGCTTCAACAGCTCTCTGAGGCAGTGAATTCCACAGACTCACAACCCTCTGAGAGAAGAAATTTCTCCTCATCTCAGTTTTAAATGGGTGGCCCTTTATTCTAAGATTATGCCCTCTAGTTCTAGTTTTCCCTATCAGTGGAAACATCCTCTCTGCATCCACCTTGTCAAGCCCCCTCATAATCTTATACGTTTCGATAAGATCATCTCTCATTCTTCTGAATTCTAATGAGTAGAGGCTCAACCTACTCAACCTTTCCTCATAAGTCAACCCCTCATCTCCGGAATCAACCTAGTGAACCTTCTCTGAACTGTCTCCAAAGCAAGTATATTCTTTCGTAAATATGGAAACCAAAACTGCACGCAGTATTCCAGGTGTGGCCTCACCAATACTCTGTACAACTGTAGCAAGACTTCCCTGCTTTTATACTCCATCCACTTTGCAATAAAGGCCAAGATTACATTGGCCTTCCTGATCACTTGCTGTACCTGCATACTAACCTTTTTCTGTTAGTCCCGCTGTACTGCAGCACTTTGAAATCTTTCTCCATTTAAATAATAACTTGCTCTTTGATTTTTTTCTGTCAAAGTGCATGACTTCACACTTTCCAACATTTTATACTCCATCTTCCAAATTTTTGTCCATTCACTTAGCCTCTCTATGTCCTTTTGCAGATTTTTTGTGTCCTCCTCACACATTGCTTTTCCTTCCATCTTTGTATCGTCAGCAAACTTGGCTACGTTACACTCGGTCCCTTCATCCAAGTTGTTAATATAGATTGTAAATAGTTGGGGTCCCAGCACTGATCCCTGCGGCACCCCACTGGTTACTGGTTGCCAACCCAAGAATGAACCATTTATCCCGACTCTCTGTTTTCTGTTCGTTAGCCATTCCTCTATCCATGCTAATATATTACCCCAATCCTATGAACTTTTATCTTGTGCAGTAACCTTTTATGTGGCACCTTGTCAAATGCCTTCTGGAAGTCCAAATACACCACATCTACTGGTTCCCCTTTATCCACGCTGTTTCTTGCATCCTCAAAGAATTCTAGCAAATTTGTCAAACATGACTTCCCCTTCATAAATCCATGCTGACTCTGCCTGACCGAATTTTGCGTTTCCAAATGTCCTGCTACTGCTTCTTTAATAATGGACTCCAACATCTTCCCAACCTCAGATGTTAGGCTAACTGGTCTATAGTTTCCTGCGTTTTGTCTGCCTCCTTTTTTAAATAGGGGCGTTACATTTGCAATTTTCCAATCTGCTGGGACCTCCCCAGAATCCAGGGAATGTTGGTAAATTACAACCAATGCATCCACTATCCCTGCCGCTACTTCTCTTAAGACCCTAGGATGCAAGCCATCAGGTCCAGGGGATTTATCTGCCTTTAGTCCCATTATCTTACTGAGTACCACCTCCTTAGTGATTGTGATTGTGTTAAGTTCCTCCCCCCCTATAGCCCCTTGACTATCCACTGTTGGAATATTGTTAGTGTCCTCTACCGTAAAGACTGATACAAAATATTTGTTCAGAGTTTCTGTGATCTCCATGTTCCCCATAACTAATTCCCCGGTCTCGTCCTCTAAGGGAGCAACATTTACTCTAGCCACACTTTTCCTTTTTATATACCTATAGAAACTCTTGTTATCTGTTTTTATATTTCGTGCTAGTTTACTTTCAGTTATCTTCCCTTTCTTAATCATTTTTTTAGTCATTTTTTGTTGGCTTTTAAATGCTTCCCAATCTTCTGTCCTCCCACTAGTTTTGACCACATTGTATGCCCTTGTTTTTAATTGGATACCGTCCTATATTTCTTTAGTTAGCCACAGATGGCTATCTTTTCTCTTACGCCCTTTCCTCCTCATTGGAATATATTTTTCTTGAGAGTTGTGAGATATCTCCTTAAACCATCCTACACTTTAATCTATTTTCCCAGTCCACTTTAGCCAACTCAGCCCTCATACCTTCATAGTCTCCTTTATTTAAGCTTAGTTCGCGTTAGAGATCCAACTTTCTCATCCTCCATCTGAATTTGAAATTCAATCATGCTATGATCACTCATTCCAAGGGGATCCTTTACTTGGAGATTGTTTATTAATCCTGTCCCATTACACAGGACCAGATCTAAGAAAGCCTGCTCCCTGGTTGGTTTTGTTACATACTGCTCAATGTACTCTATGAACTCTTCCTCAAGACTACCCTGACCAATTTGATTTGTCCAATCAATAAGGAGATTAAAATCATCCATGATTATTGCTGTTCCCTTTTTACAAGCCCCCACTATTTCCTGGTTTATGTTCCGACCAACAGAGTTGCTACTGTTAGGGGGCCTATAGACTACACCCACCAGTGACTTTTTCCCCTTGTTGTTCCTTATCTCCTCCCAAACTGTTTCAACATCCTGATCATTTGAGCCAATATCGTTTCTCACGCAGTGATTCCATCCTTTATCAATAGAGCTACCCCACCTCCTTTTCCTTATTATGCTGCGCATCGCAATGTGCGACATGTTATGTTCTCGGTCAGCTTCCATCTGGGTTACGCGTAGGGTGCCATGAGCCAGGTGGTGAGGCCGTACCCTTTGGCTCCCAGCAGCCAGCTCTGCCCTTCTGGCTGCTGCTGAAACATGACAGATATAACGCTCTAGCGTAGGATGAACGCATCATGGGTGCTCCCAGGGTATCTCGCATCAACTGACATGATGTCGTCTTACATGAGCTGCGCGTTCATGGACTGGAAGCCTTCTCTGTTGCCGTACATCTCGGAATCCTCCAAAGATGCTCGCAAGGCGATGTGGGTACAATGAATGCAATCCTGAAGAAGCCCACAGCCCTGTCACGCATTGCCTGGGCGGTCATGGGGAACTTTAAGTAGTCATTCCTCCGGGCATGTAGTGCAGCAGTCACCTGCCGAATGCAGATCTGTGTTGCATGTTGAGAAATGGCACACACAGCCCCAGTTGTGGCCTGGAATGATCCAGATGCATAGAATGAAAGTGCAGCTGTAATCTTCACTTCAACTGACAAAGCAGTCCTCCTGATGCTTCTAGGTTGCAGGTTTGCTTTTACTAACTCACAGATCTCGGTTACAACTTCTTTGCGGAAACATAGCCTTCTGACACGGTCTGCATCACTCAGGTGCAGGTACGAACGCCTGTCTTGATATACCCAACATGAGTAAGGCCTCCTGCCCATCATCATATGTGTTCTGAGGTTCCTCATGCGATGACGTCGAATCAATTGTCTCCTCATCAGCACCATCATGCAGAAGACTTGCACAAGGTATGGCATTGTCAGTATTTCCCGAATGATTAGATTTTACTTTTGCAAGTAGCTCAAAACATCAGGCAGGCAGGACAAGGTGCTTTGTTCTCTCTCCCCACAAGGTCTATATGGACCATGACCAGGTCTGAGCAGGCGCAGTGATTGGGAACACCCCACCGCCAAAACCCCAGGCTTCATTTGATGCATAGTGTAGGCTTCTGATGCCTTCCGTATGCCTTCCACAGCCGCCGCCCCACCCCCACCCCCATCCCTGGATTCTTTTAAAGCCAAACCCTGAGCCCCTGTGTGCGGGCGAGTGTCAGATTCTGCTAGCCGACGCAGCGACCCTTGAGCCCTGTTTGCAGACGTTCAGTGGTGGTGTGTCAGTTTAAAACAAATGAAAACTTAAAGAATTCCATCAAACTTCCATTTCCTGCATTTTAAGTTAAAACAATTTAGGCTTTATTATGCATGTTTAAGTGTTCTTCACTCCCTCCAACACTGCATAAAAACAGTGGCGCCAATTTTTTGATGTGCACTGGTTTTTTGTACCAGTTAGTTTTTTGGGAGAGGTCACATATGCCGACCTCGGAGAAATTTAAATTGGCCAAATTTACATAATTGAGAAAAACTGGCACAGACCTCAGGTTACGCCCCGTATGACGCAAAAAAACTAACCTAAAAAAATAGTAACTAACTGAGTTACGCTGCCGCACAGTGATTGGGGAAGCTTGGATTTTTAAATTTAAGCCAAAAAAAGCGGCGCGCGCCAAAAAACCGGCGCAAATCACTGGGGAAAATTGTCTTTACAATCACAATGTCCAATTGCTGTAAATAGGGTCCATTCTGAGGTCATTTAAAGGCTGATTGTTCATAGGTAGATCCTGAGGTCTATTAAAGAGTTGCGAAGGAAACTTCTCCATAGATTGGCAGTTACTTATAAATCCCCACATACCTTTGGTGGACACTATTTTCTGTTCTTACCGTGGTTGTACTTGATGCACTGCAAATAAACAGTTAATAAAATAGTTGCAGTTATTAGTTACATCACTCTAAATTATATATAAGGCTAACAATTACTCTTGGGCATAACAGCAAATGATTACTTAATGGATCTGAAGTGAATACATTTGTCCACTATTACAACAACAACTTCCATTTATATAGCATCTTTAAAGTAATAAAACGTCCCAAGGCACAGGAGCATTTATCAGACAAAATTTGATACCAATCCACAAGGAGATATTAGAACAGGTGAACAAAAGCTTGGTCAAAAAGGTAGATTGTAAGAAGTGCCTTGAAAGTGGAGAGAGGGGTAGAGAGGCGGACAGGTTTAGGGAGGTTATTCCAGAGCTTAAGTTCTAGACAACTGAAGGCATGGCCGCCAATGGTGGAGCGAAGGAAATCGGGGATGCACAATTACTACCTACAGTGATTTCTAACTTAAAAAATTGAAACAATGTTCAATGACATTCTTCTTGAATCTCCTTGGAAGTACAAATCTCATACAATGTCGTTTCCAGAATCTTGCTGTTGTCTTTAGATGGAAGTACATAAAGTACATAAAATAATTTCAGCAGCATGATATTGTTTGCAATAAATGACTTTGAGTGAATGTAAAGATAGAAATTACAATCGCTGCTACTCTCATTCAAATGCTTAACGCAGTCATATCAAATTCCTCTCTGCATATTCCAGCACAGGCATTAACCGGCGTCGATTAAGCAGTTTGTATAAGAGCACTGCCATTTATGATTTCTGACCTAAAGCCTTTATAGGGAATCCATTTTAATGAGGATTGCAGCTGAAACAACTGGTGAATGACCATTAGATGTTACAAAGAGAGGATTTCCGTTGCTTCCTGTTTGTAATGAAATTGTAAATGTGAGTATAAAGAACAAAATTATAATCTCGATACAAATCTCAAACAGAAGAAACATCGCTTCACAAATTTGGTGTAGCTGAATATTATGCTCTCCTTCATCATACATATTCTTCTCCTTCACTGCTTGTTCCTGATTATGGTGGCTGAGTTCATTTGATATTCCTCACTGGCTAAGTTATGTCTTATGACCCCTTATTGTGCCCTTAAGTTACATTAACTGCTTCCTTTTTGGTTTATTACATTAGTCCATTAAGGAGGGAGATAAATCTTGGGAACTACAAATGAAAATTAAATCCAAGAGATACTTAAGTCGGCTTTGATAATCGACTTGATGTAAGCAGCTCACAATTTTACATTGCAACCTAAAGTTATCTGAAAGTCAACTGAGGTGAAAAAGATTTCTGCGAAGGCATCATTCTCGGTGCATGATTGATTTTTTTTTCCCTTTTTCACCAGGTATTAGTTTTGCACAATATACCTAATTGCCATTTTAATGGTATTTCACAGTACAGCGATGAGCAGATAGATTGCTATTTGAAAAACATCAGCACAGATGGGAGATCAAACCTGAGATTTTTCTGGTTTGCATAGCTTAGCCACTCATTGCATAAATGTAATGAGCCGTTGGGAAGCTCGATTTATTTATTATTAACAATTTTATTCCACAGATTTATATAGTTATGGAAATGTGTCATGGTGCATCAGTTCAGCATTTTGTGTAGTAATTACAGTTGTGAGCAGCTCACATCAAGATATTCAAAGCCTATTTAAGTATATCTTGGATTTCATTTTCATTTCTTGTTCCCAAGATTTATCTCCCTCATTACCACAGTAATCTTATGCTACTTTAGCTTTGTACCAGTAACAATAACCAATACAAAGGCATTTTCATCCCCCCACCTCCTGAAGGTGTCGATTGGTGCTTGGAGTACTGTATAATTAATATTGGCCGTCTTCTCAAATCTGGCACCAATGGCCTCGAGCTTGAAGTGAATGACCGTGGCTCATCACATGGTCACCCTTCGGTTCTTACCCAAACTCTTCACCATTTTCCAAAAAGGATCACTGGACATTAATGGGATGAGAACCGGTAATGCCCTTCCCAACCCCTCCCCTTCCCCGCAACCCCATGTCTGTGCAAACTCAACAGTGACTGGGTATTTACCATCTCAGCCATTGGGGTTGTACAGAAGCTAACATTTTAACCTTTAAAATTAAAGTTTCAATTGATCCTAAGTGGTCTATAGAACTATCGAAGTTTCCAACGTTAGAAAAGAACGGACAGTCTCATTCTAATTGCCAGAGTGCAAGTGCTGGATTTTCACCAACTTTGCAACCGGGTTTTCACCGCAATTTGACCCTCCACGGAGAAAACCCAGTCAGCGGGATCCTCGAGTACCTCTTTGCGGCGGCGCTTCTGCGTAGCGGCAGGGAGAGGAGCGGCGACGTGCAACGAAGTGCAACGCCATGGATTGTGTTACCATCGTACTTTCGGCACTCTCTACCATGCCCAGAATATCGACAGGTCAAAACTGTCAGTGCAGCCCTGCCAGCAGCAGTAAGTATGGAGACCTGCAAATGAGGCAAGTTAAAATTTATTTTTAAATTATTTTTCGATGATTCAGCAGGTAAGGGTTTTGGGAATGTTTTGTGCAATTTTTTATTTTGTTTCTTCCCTTCCCAAGGCCTCTCTCGCAGCACGTCTGGCCTCGGACTAAAGTTGCCGAAACTCGCGGTTTGCGCCACGAATCCTCATGCAACGTTGACTTTGTTGTGTATCTGTAAAGCGTGCACTCCCACGTTCCACCACCAGGGAGCGTATCCCCTGAAATCTCAAGGGATCCCGACATCCCTTGGGAGCACTGTATATAAGCCGGCCCCTTCTTCACTCTGGAGTGTCTCAATAAAGACTGAGGTCACTTTTAATTTAACCTCCCTGTGTGCAGTCTCATCGGTGTTAGGAACACAATAACTGGCGACGAGTATACGAATCCAACGCAAAGATGCAGCAAACTGGGAATCCTGCAGAAGTTCTCGGAGGGTGAGGACTGGGAATCCTATGTTGAACGACTAGACCAGTACTTTGTAGCCAATGAGTTAGACAGAGAAGGAAGCGCTGCAAAAAGGATAGCGGTCCTCCTCACGGTCTGCGGGGCACCGACCTACAGCCTCATGAAGAATCTTCTGGCTCTGGTGAAACCCACAGATAAGTCATATTAGGAGCTGTGTACACTGGTTCGGGAGCATCTTAACACAAGGGAGAGCGTGCTGATGGCGAGGTATCGGTTCTACATGAGCCAGCAATCTGAAGGTCAGGAAGTGGCGAGCTACTTCGCCGAGCTAAGGCGACTTGCAGGACAATCTGAGTTTGATGGCTACCTGGAGCAAATGCTCAGAGACTTTTTTGTACTGGGCATTGGCCACGAGACCATCCTACAAAAACTTTGACTGAAAAGACACCAACCCTCAGTAAGGCCATTGCGATAGCACAGGCGTTTATGTCCACATAAGAACATAAGAACATAAGAATTAGGAACAGGAGTAGGCCATCTAGCCCCACGATCCTGCTCCGCCATTTAAAAAGATCATGGCTGATCGGGCAGTGGACTCAGCTCCACTTACCCGCCCGCTCCCCATAACCCTTAATTCCCTTATTGGTTAAAAATCTATCTATCTGTGATTTGAATACATTCAAAGAGCTAGCCTCAACTGCTTCCCTGGGCAGAGAATTTCACAGAATCACAACCCTCTGGGAGAAGAAATTCCTTCTCAACTCGGTTTTAAATTGGCTCCCCCGTATTTTGAGGCTGTGCCCCCTAGTTCTAGTCTTCCCGAATAGTGGAAACAACCTCTCTGCCTCTATCTTGTCTATCCCTTTCATGATTTAAAATGTTTCTATAAGATCACCCCTCATCCTTCTGAACTCCAATGAGTAAAGACCCAGTCTACTCAATCTATCATCATAAGGTAACCCCCTCATCTCCGGAATCAGCCTAGTGAATTGTCTCTGTACCCCCTCCAAGGCTAGTATATCCTTCCGAAGTAAGGTGACCAAAACTGCACGCAGTACTCCAGGTGCGGCCTCACCAATACCCTGTACAGTTGTAGTAGGACCTCCCTGCTTTTGTACTCCATCCCTCTTGCAATGAAGGCCAACATTCCATTCGCCTTCCTGATTACCTGCTGCACCTGCAAACTAACTTTTTGGGATTCATGCACAAGGACCCCCAGGTCCCTCTGCACCGCAGCATGTTGTAATTTCTCCCCATTCAAATAATATTCCCTTTTACTGTTTTTATTTTCCAAGCTGGATGACCTCACACTTTCCGACATTGTATTCCATCTGCCAAACCTTAGCCCATTCGCTTAACCTATCTAAATCTCTTTGCAGTCTCTCTGTGTCCTATACACAACCCGCTTTCCCACTAATCTTTGTGTCATCTGCAAATTTTGTTACACTACACTCTGTCCCCTCTTCCAGGTCATCTATGTATATTGTAAACAGTTGTGGTCCCAGCACCAATCCCTGTGGCACACCACTAACCACCGATTTCCAACCTGAAAAAGACCCATTTATCCCGACTCTCTGCTTTCTGTTAGCCAGCCAATTCTCTATCCATGCTAATACATTTCCGCTGACTCCGCGTACCTTTATCTTCTGCAGTAACCTTTTGTGTGGCACCTTATCGAATGCCTTTTCGAAATCTAAATACACCACATCCATCGGTACACCTCTATCCACCATGCTCGTTATATCCTCAAAGAATTCCAGTAAATTAGTTAAACATGATTTCCCCTTCATGAATCCATGTTGCGTCTGCTTGATTGCACTATTCCTATCTAGATGTCCCGCTATTTCTTCCTTAATGATAGCTTCAAGCATTTTCCCCACCACAGATGTTAAACTAACCGGCCTATAGTTACCTGCCTTTTGTCCGCCCCCTTTTTTAAACAGAGGTGTTACATTAGCTGCTTTCCAATCCACTGGTACCTCCCCAGATTCCAGAGAATTTTGGTAGATTATAACGAATGCATCTGCGATAACTTACGCCATCTCTTTTAATACCCTGGGATGCATTTCATCAGGACCAGGGGACTTGTCCACCTTGAGTCCCATTAGCCTGTCCAGCACTACCTCCCTAATGATAGTGATTGTCTCAAGCTCCTCCCTTCCCACATTCCCATGACCAGCAATTTTTGGCATGGTTTTTGTGTCTTCCACTCTGAAGACCGAAGCAAAATAATTGTTTACGGTCTCAGCCATTTCCACATTTCCCATTATTAAATCCCCCTTCTCATCTTCTAAGGGACCAACATTTACTTTAGTCACTCTTTTCCTTTTTATATATCGGTAAAAGCTTTTACTATCTGTTTTTATGTTTTGCGCAAGTTTACTTTCGTAATCTATCTTTCCTTTCTTTATTGCTTTCTTAGTCATTCTTTGCTGTTGTTTAAAATTTTCCCAATCTTCTAGTTTCCCACTAACCTTGGCCACCTTATACGCATTGGTTTTTAATTTGATACTCTCCTTTATTTCCTTGGTTATCCACGGCTGGTTATCCCTTCTCTTACCGCCCTTCTTTTTCACTGGAATATATTTTTGTTGAGCACTATGAAAGAGCTCCTTAAAAGTCCTCCACTGTTCCTCAATTGTGCCACCGTTTAGTCTATGTTCCCAGTCTACTTTAACTAACTCTGCCCTCATCCCACTGTCGTCCCCTTTGTTTAAGCATAGTACGCTCATTTGAGACACTACTTCCTCATCCTCAATCTGTATTACAAATTCAACAATACTGTGATCACTCATTCCGAGAGGATCTTTTACTGGGAGATCGTTTATTATTCCTGTTTCATTACACAGGACCAGATCTAAGATAGCTTGCTCCCTTGTAGGTTCTGTAACATACTGTTCTGAGAAACAATCCCGAATGCATTCTATGAATTCCTCCTCCAGGCTACCCCGTGCGATTTGATTTGACCAATCGATATGTAGGTTAAAATCCCCCATGATTACTGCCGTTCCTTTTTCACATGCCTCCATTATTCCCTTGATTATTGTCCGCCCCACCGTGAAGTTATTATTTGGGGGCCTATAAACTACGCCCACCAGTGACTTTTTCCCCTTACTATCTCTAATCTCCACCCACAATGATTCAACATTTTGTTCATTAGAGCCAATATCATCTCTCACAACTGCCCTGATATCATTCTTTATTAACAGAGCTACCCCACCTCCTTTCCCTTCTTGTCTATCCTTCCGAATTGTCAGATACCCCTGTATGTTTAATTCCCAGTCTTGGCCACCCTGCAACCACATTTCTGTAATGGCCACCAAATCATACCCATTTGTAATGATTTGTGCCGTCAACTCATTTACTTTATTTCGAATGCTGCGTGCGTTTAGGTAGAGTATTTGAATACTAGCTTTTAAACTATGATTTTTAGTTTTGACCAGTGATAACACCAAACAAATTTCTCAGCACACATGTGCGAGCAATGTTCGTAAATTAATTGGAACTGTGTTTGCGAGCAGAAATGTACAGGGCAGAAACCATGAGTCTGCAACTGCCAGCAGGCCTCAGGTGACCCAGATGACTCAGAGTCCCCAACAAAGGATGAATGCAAAACAATTCACACCTTGTTGGCTCTGCAAAACCTGTTAACCACCATGTGGCAGAGGACGATCGGTTCCATGGTGGATCAAAGCAATTTCAAGCCTGAGGGAGGAGGTAGATGCTGAAGTACACGGGCTTCACACATTTTCGACGAAATGTCCACCTATAATGCTAAATGTAAAATTGAATGGCTTACCTGTAGCCATGGAACTGGACACTGGACATGTGTAAAAAGATGTTCGAGAGACTGTGGTGCAACAAGGCACTCAGACCAGCCCTGAGCCCCATCCACACAAAACTGAGAACGTACACCAAAGAGCTTATCACTGTCCTGGGCAGCGCCATGGTCTAGGTCACCTATGAGGGCACGGTGCACAAACTGCCACTCTGAATTGTCCCAGGCGATGGCCCCACACTGCTTGAAAGGAGCTGGCTGGGCAAAATCCGCTGGAACTGGGATGATATCCGAGCACTATCGTATGTCGATGAGGCCATGTACCCAGGTTCTTAGCAAATTTCCTTCCCTTTTTGAGCCAGGCATTGGAAACTTTTCCGGGGCGAAGATGCGGATCCACTTGGTCCCAGAGACATGACCCATTCATCACAAGGCGCGAGCGGTACCTCACATGATGAGGGACAGAGTGGAAATCGAGCTGGACAGGCTGCAATGCGAGGGCATCATCTCCCCAGTGGAATTCAGTGAGTGGGCCAGCCCGATTGTTCCAGTACTCAAAAGTAATGGCACGGTCAGGATTTGCGGTGATTATAAAGCAACTATTAATTGTTTCTCGTTACAGGACCAATACCCGCTATCTAAGGCAGATGACCTATTTGCGACGCTGGCAGGAGGCAAGACGTTCACCAAGCTCGACCTGACTTTGGCCTACATGACGCAGGAGCTGGAGGAGTCTTCGAAGGGCCTCACCTGCATCAACACGCATAAGGGACTGTTCATCTACAACAGATACCCGTTTGGAATTCAGTCGGCTGCAGCGATCTTCCAGAGAAATATGGAGAGCCTGCTCGAGTCGGTACCACGCACAGTGGTTTTTCAGGACGACATATTGGTCACGGGTCGGGACACCGTCGAGGACCTACAAAACCTGGAGGAGGTCCTCCAGCGACTGGATCGCGTAGAACTGCAGATGAAAGGGTCGAAATGCGTCTTCATGGCAACAGAAGTGGAGTTTTTGGGGAGAAAGATCGCGGCGGACGGCATTCAGCCCACAGACGCCAAGACAGAGGTTATCAGGAACGCGCCCAGGTGCGTCACGGAGCTGCGGTTGTTCCTGGGACTCCTCAACTATTTTCGTAACTTCCTACCGGGGTTAAGCATCATCTTAGAGCCCCTACATGTGTTATTGTGTAAAGGTGAGAACTGGGTATGGGGAAAAAAACCAAGTCATTGCTTTTGAGAAAGCCAGAAACATTTTATGCTCCAACAAGCTGCTTGTATTGTATAACTCGCGTAAAAGATTTGTGCTAGCATGTGATGCGTCGTCGTACAGAGTCGGGTGTGTATTACAACAAGCTAACGTTGCGGGGAAGTTGCAACCTGTCGCCTATGCCTCCAGGAACTTGTCTAAGGCCGAGAGGGCCGACAGCATGATTGAGAAAGAGGCATTAGCATGTGTGTTCGGGGTAAAGAAAATGCATCAGTACCTGTTTGGCCTCAAATTTGAGCTGGAAACCGATCACAAGCCCCTCATATTCCTGTTCGCTGAAAACAAGGGGATAAATACTAATGCCTCAGCCTGCATACAAAGGTGGGCACTCGTGCTATCAGCATATAACTATACCATCTGCCACAGGCCAGATACCGAGAACTGTGCGGATGCTCTTAGTCGGCTACCATTGCCCACCACGGGGGTGGAAATGGCGCAGCATGCAAACTTGTTGATGGTGGCACAGCCCGCAGACTTATTGATGGTCATGAAAGCGTTTGAAAATGATAAATCACCTGTCACAGCCCGCCAGATTAGAACTTGGATAAGCCAAGGTCCTCTGCTGTCCCTAATAAAAAAAACTGTGCACTGCATGGGAGCCAGGCCAGCATCCCTGTTGAAATGCAAGAGCTAATCAAACCGTTCCAGTGGCAAAAGGACGAGCTGTCCATTCAGGCAGACTGCCTGTTGTGGGGTAACCGCGTAGTGCTACCCAAAAAGGGCAGGGAGACGTTTATCTCGGATCTCCACAGCACACACCATGGTATAGTAATGATGAAAGCGATAGCCAGATCCCATGTGTGGTGGCCCGGTATCAACTCTGACTTAGAGTCCTGTGTACGGCAATGCAGCATGTGTGCTCAGTTGAGCAACGCACCCAGAGATGCACCACTATGTTTGTGGTCCTGGTCCTCCAGACCATGGTTGAGGATCCATGTCGACTATGCGGGCCCGTTTCTCAGTAAAATGTTCCTGATGGTGGTGGATGCTTTTTCAAAATGGATTGAATGTGAAATAATGTCGGGAAGCACCGCCACCGCCACCATTGAAAGCCTGAGGGCCATGTTTGCCACCCGCGGCCTGCCTGACATACTGGTCAGTGACAACGGGCCATGTTTCACCAGTGCCGAATTTAAAGAATTCATTACCCGCAATGGGATCAAACATGTCACCTCGGCCCCGTTTAAACCAGCCTCCAATGGGCAGGCAGAGCAGGCAGTACAAACAATCAAACAGAGCCGCAAACAAGTCACAGAAGGCTCACTCCAAACCCGCCTGTCTCGAGTACTACTCAGCTACTGCACGAGACCCCACTCGCTCACAAGGGTGCCCCTGGCTGAGCTACTCATGAAAAGGACACTTAAAACCAGACTCTCGCTGGTTCACCCCAACCTGCATGATCAGGTAGAGAGCAGGCGGCAGCAACAAAATGTAAACGATGGTCGCGCCACTGTGTCATGGGAAATTGATCTGGATGAACCTGTTTATGTGCTAAGCTATGGACATGATCCCAAGTGGATCGCGGGCACGGTGATAGCTAAAGAAGGGAGTAGAGTGTTTGTAGTCAAACTAGACAATGAACAAATTTGCAGAAAGCACCTGGACCAAACGAGGCTGCGGTTCACAGACTGCCCTGAACAACCCACAGCCTACACCACCTTTTTCAAGCCCACAACACATACCCAAAGGATCAACGACACCACCCCGGACCAGGAAATCGAACCCATCACGTCCAACAGCCCAGCAAGGCCAGGCTCACCCAGCAGCCCTGCAGGGCCAACAACACGCCAGCCCAACGAGGGCACAGCCAACACATCAGAACAGACATTTGTACCGAGGTGGTCCACCAGGGAAAGAAAGGCTCCCGACCACCTCACCTTGTAAATAGTTTTCACTTTGACTTTGGGGGGGAGCAATGTTGTGTATCTGTAAAGCATGCACTCCCATGTTCTGCCACCAGGTGGCGCATCCCCTGAAATCCCAAGGGATCCCAGCATCAATAAAGGCTGAGATCACTGTTACTTTAACCTCCCTGTGTGCAGTCTCATCTATGTTAGAAACACAATAGACTTTACCAATGATGTAAAGGCCGAAAGTTAGGCCCAAAAACGGTAGCGCAGCGAAAATGTTAATTTTGGATTAAAACTACCGTTTTCACCGAAAACCGAAAATTCAGCCCCAAATGCTGTGAAATTTTGAATGCTATTAAAGAGTTTGTCAGTGGACTATCTAGCCATTTTTCAAATTTTAATTTTAAAGTTTAAGTAAGATCAAACTACTTTTTGGAGGTCAGTATTGGCCAAATTGTACAAGGTCTTCAAAAGGACCAAGCTCAATGGAAGTGGAACAGATTTATGTTGTTCCATATGTTTTTTGAAGAAGAAGATAAATATAAGATAGTTACCAATAAATACAATAGGAATTTAGGAGAAACTTCTTTACCAGAGGGTGGTTGGAATGTGGAACATGGTACATAGAAACATAGAAACATAGAAAATAGGTGCAGGAGTAGGCCATTCGGCCCTTCTAGCCTGCACCGCCATTCAATGAGTTCATGGCTGAACATTCAACTTCAGTACCCCATTCCTGCTTTCTCGCCATACCCCTTGATCCCCCTAGCAGTAAGGACCTCATCTAACTCCTTTTTGAATATATTTAGTGAATTGGCCTCAACAACTTTCTGTGGTAGAGAATTCCACAGGTTCACCACTCTCTGGGTGAAGAAGTTCCTCCGCATCTCAGTCCTAAATGGCTTACCCCTTATCCTTAGACTGTGACCCCTGGTTCTGGACTTCCCCAACATTGGGAACATTCTTCCTGCATCTAACCTGTCTAACCCCGTCAGAATTTTATATGTTTCTATGAGGTCCCCTCTCATTCTTCTGAACTCCAGTGAATACAAGCCCAGTTGATCCAGTTTTTCTTGATAGGTCAGTCCCGCCATCCCGGGAATCAGTCTGGTGAACCTTCGCTGCACTCCCTCAATAGCAAGAATGTCCTTCCTCAGGTTAGGTGTCCTTCCGCAGGAAGTGGTTGAAGCAAGTATTATCGATGCACTTAAGGAGAAGCTCAATAAGCACATGAGGGAGAAAGTAATAGAAGGTTATGTTGAAATGGTTAGATGAACAGGAGAGGGAGGAAGCTTGAGTGGAGCATAAATACCAACATGGACCAGTTGGGCTGAATGGCCTGTTCCTGTTCTGTAAATTCTATAACAATAGTGTTGGCGACGGGAACATTTTTCATCTCAGGCATCCAGTGTCACCATCAAGCAGGCTCTGGTCAGGTATAACATGCCAGCACAAAGACAATGGGTCGAATTACCTCCTTCTGTGCTGTAAATTTCTATGGGCTAGACATTCTACTTTTGTACTTATCGCCCAAAAATGGACATTATTTCCAACGTGGGCGTTAAAAAAGGGTTTTCAAATCGCCAGCTTCTTGCCCATTCTCAAAACACCTAGTTTCCATTTTTGAAAATGGGCGTTACCGCGAGTGACATCAAATGGGCAGTACCTTAAAATTTTTTTGACCTTCTGCCGTAAAGTGTGGCCGTCCTTAGCAATGGCATGGCAACGCTCGATTCCCATGATTCAGGAGGTCAAGGGTCATCATGAGATGCGCAGAAGAGGAGACAGAGAGAGAGGGAGCTCAGAGGCACTGAAAGCGTATGTGGCTGTGGTGTGTGCTTGTCTGGCTGTTGTGGGAGGCACGACGGAGATTCACCAGCAGCAAAAAGCCTACTAAGCACCAAGAACATAGTTGGCATCGAATTTTTGTCCAACAAATAAGACATAACATGGAAGGGATGGAGGATGCCCTGGAGCTGGTAGCCAGGAACACTGGTGGCAGAGGGCTCCCAGTGGCCCCGGAGCGCCACACTGTACTCCAAGATGACGCACCACCATTGCCAACCACACATGAGAGCCAGCAGCAACATCTTGTTCATGGCTCGGAGCACGTTCCCACCTCGGGACCGTCCTCTCCCGTATCCGTCCAAGCAGCGCTTCGGCCGTCAACGCCCCCCCCCAACCCCCACCCAATGAAGCATCGCCTGAGGACCTCCTCAGCCAGGCGGCTTGGAGACAGGAGGGGAAGGGGAAGGGGTAGAGGTGGGGAGGAGAAGCAGGGGGACGGGGGGGTGGGTTGGTTTGTACAGAAATACTGATGATTTCAGACAAATGTTCAGTTTAAATGTTTTTTTATTTAACAAAACCCTGTAGCACATTGTCTCAGATAGCTGCACCGTTACACACTGGTGATTCCTTAACATCAAAGGGTATAATCACACTTAACTTCAATCAACTTAAACTTTAACTGTCACCAAGGTGATGCCCACCATTGATGTATGGCCTGCACACCCAGCAGTGTGTCAGCCTTGTAAATAACACCAACGTTCTTTCAGACAAAGCGATCATTGATAAGCTCCTGACGCAAGGCATTTGCAGCTATCATGCCACCATGGGCCCTTTCATGCAGTCTATAGGGGGCGGGGGCATGGCTTCAACGTCAGCCTGCTTGTCTGGCCCAATGTCAGCGTCCGCCTCCTAGTTCTCCTCTTCCTCTCTCTGGTGAGGTCAACTGTCAGACTCATTAGGCAATTCTTGTCCTCTCCTGATAGCCAAGTTCTGTAGCATGGAGCACACCACCACTAATTGAGCTACCTGCTCAGGGTGGTATTGGAGCTCGCCTCCTGAGTGGTCCAGGCATCTAAAGCGCTGCTTAAGCACTCCAATGGTTTTCTTCACGATATTACGAATTGCTCTGTGGCTCTCATTGTATCGCCTCTCGGCCTCGGTGTGGGTGTCATACAGGGGATGGGGTCATAAGCCAAGTGGTGAGGCCATATCCTTTATCACCAAGCATCCAGCATTGACCTTGTGGCTGATTGTTAAGCAAGTCAGATACAGTGCTCTCACGCAGGATGTGAGCATCATGGATGCTGCCTGGAAATTGAGCATTCACTGCCAGTATAATTTGCTGGTGGTCGACAACCAGTTGGACATTCAGGGAGTGGAATCCCTTGCAGTTCCTGAAAACTTCAGCATCCTGAAAAGGTACCCGCATCGCGATGTGTGTACAGTCTATTGCTCTCTGCACCTTGGGGAAGTTTGCAATTCTGGAGAATCCTAGAGCCCTCGCACTCTGTGCCTCCCTGGTCATAGGGAAGCTGATCAAGTCCCTCCTGCATGCGTACAGGGTTTCAGTGACCTGTCTAATGCAGCGATGTGTGGTATGCTGAGAAAGTCCATAAATGTCGCCAGCTGTAGCCTGAAAAGTACTCGAGGCATAGAACGACAGTGCTGCAGTGACTTTGACCTCGACGGACAGTGCAGTACTGATGGTGCTGGCAGGCTGCAGATCTCACCTTATCAGCTGGAACACCTCAGTTATAACCTTTTTGTGGAAGCGCAGTCTCTGAAGGCAGGTGATGTTGGGCAAGTCGAGGTAAGAATGTTTCTCCTTGTACTTGTGGGGGGTGTAACGTCTGATCCTCCTCATCTGTCTGTCACGTCTTACATTGGGCACATAATGCAGTGGAGCGTTCCTTTGGCGATGTCGAGTCTGCTGCATGTATTTGGTCATCAAGAGAGGTTGGGAAAGGACAGGCCCCATTGCAGTAGCTCTCTGTTTTCCACCAATTGGTCACACACAAGGAATGTCCCAACGAAGACACCTCTTCTATTCCAATCGGTCACAGTGTGGTTAAGATGTTTTCACACATGTTCACATCAACTCCAGTGACCTGCAGAGTACACCCGAACTCTGCCGAGGTTGAAGCACAGCAGCCTTTTAAAGGACACAACATGCGATCTAGAACATGATGTCCTTAACGCTGTGATTAGTTGCGATTAGTTCCACTTTTGTGGGCGTTTTTTTTGGGCGAGCGCTATTGTGGGCGATATGTGTGCGCACTGGCCGATCTCATGGCCGCTAGTTTCGGTAAATATGCTCTTTACGACAAAAAATAGTGGGCAGGCGTTAATATCGAATCTCAGCGTTAAATCCGTGAGTAAAGTAACGCTGGCCGATATGGGCGTTGAATTCGCCCATTTTGCGAAGTGGGCTGGCGGTAATATTTTTTCTCAGCATTAAGCACGTGGGGAAAGTAACGCTCGGTGATAAGTTTCCGAAAAATACCCATCAGTTTCCATTTTGTGCCAAAATGGGCAATATATGGGCGTGCTACGTCATTTCAGCGGTAAAATGGGCGTTAAGTGGCCATTAAGCAGGCTAAAAAAGTGGAAGTTCTAGCCCTATGATTCTAGAAGTAGGTTCAGAGGAAAGCTCAGTCTACTCTTCCCCAACAACATTCTTCGGGCCCAAGCTCAGACGATTGCCTCTCAGGCATCAGTCTTTCCATTTGCTCAAATAAATTGCCAATTAGTGCCAGACTGATAGCAGTTTTATGATGTAGGGAGACAGTTAAGCAAAGTCAACTGATTTACAGATAGTCACACTTTGTAGCATTCATATAGAGGAGACTTTCATCCCATCGGATTGGAGCTCAGATCCCAGAGGTGTTTAACCCATTGCATCATCTAGTCCCCTCTGATGTTCTTACTGTAATTTGTTTTTTCGGCTTTGTGGTAAGAAAGAGAGATGGGGGCCGAAATTCAGGGTTGCGACAAGGGCCTTTACCGCCATAATGCGGCAGCCAGGTGGCGGAATCCAATGGGCACCACTTTGCAGTTGAATGGCCGTCACGACCGATATTCAGTGTGGGAGTTTTTGGGGCAGTGTCCACTTCTGCTCCGATCCACCGACCTCCACGGCGGTATGGGGCTTGCTGCCGTGATGACTCAATGAGAGTGCATACTACTGCTGCTCCGCCCCGGCACCTATTTTCGCCATAAAAAGCCTGCCTGTTTTGTGACAGTACCCCCGCCAGCTTTTAGAGTCGGTGCACTTTGCGGGGCTGCTCGAGATCGCCAGCGGGGGAGAAAGTGAGCTGTGTTGGGGTCGGATTTATTTGTGGAAAATCTTGCAGAGTTCTTTGCAGGTATTTGCAAAAATGGCAGCGGACTTCTGATAGCTTTTGGAGAGCTTGAAAAGTTTTTCATTCACAGTGATTAGTCTTGGCCTGTGGGCCTCATTCACTGTTCCACACAAGCCTCCTAGTGAGGGTCCAGCCTGCAAATTTAATGGGCTCAGTGTTGGCAGGGGAACGCCTTGTGCACATTGTGAGAGGCAGGGCGGCACACAGAAGAATGCGGCACCATCAGCTATGGGTCCAGAGGCAGCGGGCAAGGGAGGCAGCAGCCATGGCTGCCCAACATGTAGCAGGGCCTGTAGATGGGCGCAGACCTCAATGTTGAGAGGGTGGCCAGGAGGGAGATGGCGTGAGGAGGAGGGATCAGGTACGCTGACCTCCCACGTCAGATAGTGGGCGAGGAGCCTTGCCAGCAGTAGCAGCCTGCAGAGGCTGAGGAACATCAGCAGGACAATGGAGAAGGTGATTAGCCAGCTGGCATCGGACTGACCCAGCATAGACCTGTGACAAGGAGGCCCTACCGTCAAAGGGTGTACCGATGTCAGTTTTCCTTCATGGAGCTCAGCGAGGAGCAATGTTTGCGAAGGCTTCGATTAGAAAGGACATCCTGAGGGAGCTGAGCAATGTCCTGCGGCCAGATCTGGAGCCTCACACAAGGCTGAGGACTGCTCTCAGCATTGAGACAAAAGTAACCACCGCTCTCAACTTCTACGTTACTGGCTATCTCCAGTCTGCAACTACAGACATTTCAAATACATCTCAATTCTCCACCCATCGCTCAATCCGGCAGGTGACCGATGCTCTGAATAAGAGAAGACTGCAATATATCTCCTTCCTGATGACCAGGGAGAAGCAGGTGGAGCGGCAGGTCAGATTTGTTGGGATTACAGGGCTCCCCAGGGTGCAGGGTGCCACCGACTGCACACACGTTGGCCTGAGGGCACCACAATACCATCCCGAACTCTTTATCAACAGAAAGGGATTCCACTCCCTGAATGTCCAGCAGGTGTGCGACCACCAGCATGGGATCCTGGCATTTGATGCCCAGTTTTCAGCCACAATTCCTTCATCCTGCACCAGAGCAGCGTGCCCACCGTCTTCACCGGGCCAAATCAGGATTGTGGATAGCTGCTGGGGGACAAGGGATATCCCCTGTCCACTTGGCTGCTGACTCCCCGTCAGAAGCCCAGGACTGCGGCCGAGCATGCCTACAACGATGCTCATTCTGGCACCAAGTGCATCATTGACCACTGCATTGGGATCCTCAAACAGAGGTTCCGGTGCCGAGACCGCTCTGGTGGTGCTTTGCAGTACTCTCCTCAACCGAGTCTCCATAATTGTCATGGTCTGCTGCATGCTGCACAACCTGGCTGTCATGAGGAGTAAGCTGCTGGAGGTCGATCCAGCAGTACCATCTCAGGAGGAGGCGCAGCAGCAGGAGAAACATAGAAACATAGAAACACAGAAACATAGAAAATAGGTGCAGGAGTAGGCCATTCGGCCCTTCGAACCTGCACCACCATTCAATATGATCATGGCTGATCATGCATTTCAGTACCCCATTCCTGCTTCCTCTCCATACCCCTTGATCCCTTTAGCCGTGAGGGCCACATCTAACTCCCTTTTGAATGTATCTAACGAACTGGCCCCAACAACTTTCTGTGGTAGAGAATTCCACAGGTTCTTAACTCTCGAGTGAAGAAGTTTCTCCTCATCTCGGTCCTAAATGGCTTACCCTTTATCCTTAGACTGTGATCCCTAGTTCTGGACTTCCCCAACATCGGGAAAATTCTTCCTACATCTAGCCTGTCCAATCCTATCAGAATTTTAGGTGTTTCTATGAGATCCCCTCTCATTCTTCTAAATTCCAGTGAATATAAGCCTAGTCGATCCAGTCTTTCTTCATATGTCATTCCTGACATCCCGGGAATCGGTCTGGTGAACCTTCGCTGCACTCCCTCAATAGCAAGAAAGTCCTTCCTCAGATTAGAAGACCAAAACAGTACACAATATTCAAGGTGTGGCCTTACCAAGACCCTGTACAACTGTAGTAAGACTTCTCTGCTCCTATACTAGAATCCTCTCGTTATGAAAGCCAACATGCCATTTGCCTTCTTCACCGCCTGCTGCACCTGTATGCCAACCTTCAATGAATGATGCACCATGACACCCAGGTCTCGTTGCACCTCCCCCTTTAACAATCTGTCACCATTCAGATAATAATCAGCTCTCCTGTTTTTATCACCAAAGTGGATAACCTCACATTTATCCACATTATACTGCATCTGCCATTTATTTGCCCACTCACATTATTGTGTTCCTAACACAGATGAGACTGCACACAGGGAGGTTAAAGTGACCTCAGTCTTTATTAAGACACTCCAGAGTGAATAATAGGCCTTAGGGGCCGGCTTATATACAGTGCTCCCAAGGGATGCTGGGATACCTTGGGACTTCAAGGGATGCGTTCCCTGGTAGCGGAACATGGGAGTGCATGATTTACAGATACACAACATCACTCCCCCGCCAAAGTCAAAGTGAAAACTATTTACAAGGTGAGGCGGTCGGGAGCCTTTTTTCCCTGGTGGACCGCCTTGGTACAAATGTCAGTTCTGGTGTGTTGGCTGTGCCCTCGCTGGGCTGGCGTGTTGTTGGCCCTGCAGGGCTGCTAGGTGAGCCTGGCCTTGCTGGGCTGTTGGGCATGATGGGTTCGATTTCCTGGTCCAGGGTGGTGTCGTTGATCCTTTGGGTGTGTGTTGTGGGCTCGAAAAAGGTGGTGTCTGCTGTGGGTTGTTCAGGGCAGTCTGTGAACCGCAGCCTCGTTTGGTCCAGATGCTTTCTGCAAATCTGTCCATTGTCTAGTTTGACTACAAACACCATACTCCCCTCCTTAGCTATCAGCATGCCCGTGATCCACTTGAGACCATGTCCATAGTTAAGCACATACACAGGGTCATTCAGATCAATTTCCCATGACACAGTGGCGCGACCATCGTTTACATTTTGTTGCTGCCGCCTGCTCTCTACCTGATCATGCAGGTTGGGGTGAACCAGCGAGAGTCTGGTTTTAAGTGTCCTTTTCATGAGTAGCTCAGCCGGGGGCACCCCTGTGAGCGAGTGGGGTCTCGTGCGGTAGCTGAGCAGTACTTGGGACAGGCGGGTTTGGAGTGAGCCTTCTGTGACTCGTTTAAGGCTCTGTTTGATTGTTTGTACTGCCCGCTCTGCCCATTGGAGGCTGGTTTAAACGGGGCCAAGGTGACATGTTTGATCACATTGCGGTTAATGAATTCTTTAAATTCGGCACTGGTGAAACATGGCCCGTTGTCACTGACCAGTATGTCAGACAGGCCGTGGGTGGAAAACATAGCCCTCAGGCTTTCAAAGGTGGCAGTGGCGGTGCTTCCTGACATTATTTCACATTCAATCCATTTTGAAAAAGCATCCACCACCACCAGGAACATTTTACCGAGAAACGGGCCCGCATAGTCGACATGGATCCTCGACCATGGTCTGGAGGGCCAGGACCACAAACATAGTGGTGTCTCTCTGGACACGTTGCTCAACTGAGCACACACGCTGCATTGCCGTACACAGGACTCTAAGTCAGAGTCGATGCCGGGCCACTACACGTGGGTTCTGGCTATCGCTTTCGTCATTACTATACCATGGTGTGTGCTGTGCAGATCCGAGATGAACGTCTCCCTGCCCTTTTTGGGTAGCACTACGTGGTTACCCCACAACAGGCAGTCTGCCTGAATGGACAGCTCGTCCTTTCGCCGCTTGATTAGCTCTTGCATTTGAACGGGGATGCTGGCCCAGCTCCCATGCAGTACACAGTTTTTTACTAGGGACAGCAGAGGATCTTGGCTGGTCCAAGACCTAATCTGGCGGGCCGTGACAGGTGATTTTTCGTTTTCAAACGCTTCCATGACCATCAACAAGTTTGTGGGCTGCGCCATTTCTACCCCCGTGGTAGGCAATGGTACCCGACTGAGAGCATCCGCACAGTTCTCGGTGCCTGGCCTGTGGCGGATGGTATAGTTATACACTGATAGCATGGGTGCCCACCTGCGGGCTGAGGCATTAGTATTTATCCCCTTGTTTTCAGCGAACAGGGATATGAGGGGCTTGTGATCGGCTTCCAGCTCAAATTTGAGGCCAACAGGTACTGATGCATTTTCTTTACCCCAAACACACATGTTAATGCCTCTTTATCAATTATGCTGTAGGCCCTCTCAGCCTTAGACAAGCTCCTGGAGGCATAGGCGACAGGTTGCAACTTCCCCGCAATGTTAGCTTGTTGTAATATACACCCGACTCCATACGACGACGCATCACATGCTAGCACAAGTCTTTTACACGGGTTATACAATACAAGCAGCTTGTTGGAGCATAAAATGTTTCTGGCTTTCTCAAAAGCAATTACTTGTTTTTTTTCCTCATATCCAGTTCTCACCTTTATGGAATAACACATGTAGGGGCACTAAGAGGGTGCTTAACTCCGGTAGGAAGTTACCAAAATAGTTGAGGAGTCCCAGGAACGACCGCAGTTCCGTGACGTTCTGTGGCCTGGGCGCATTCCTGATAGCCTCTGTCTTGGCGTCTGTGGGCCGAATGCCGTCCGCTGCCATCTTTCTCCCTAAAAACTCCACTTCTATTGCCATGAAGACACATTTCGACCTCTTCAGCTGCAGCCCTACGCGATCCAGGAGTTGGAGGACCTCCTCCAAGCTTTGTAGGTGCTCGGCGGTGTCCTGATCCGTGACCAATTTGTCATCCTGAAAAACCACCGTGTGGTACCGACTTGAGTAGGCTCTCCATGTTTCTCTGGAAGATCACTGCAGCCAACCGAATTCCAAAGAGGCATCTGTTGTAGATGAACAGTCCCTTGTGCGTGTTGATGCAGGTGAGGCCCTTCGAAGACTCCTCCAGCTCCTGCGTCATGTAGGCCGAAGTCAGGTCGAGCTTGGTGAATGTCTTGCCTCCTGCCAGCGTCTCAAATAGGTCGTCTGCCTTAGGTAGCGGCTATTGGTCCTGTAGCGAGAAACGATTAATAGTTACTTTATAATCGCCGCAAATCCTGACCATGCCGTCACTTTTGAGTACTGGAACAATCGGGCTGGCCCACTCACTGAATTCCACTGGGGGGATGATGCCCTCGCGTTGCAGCTTGTCCAGCTCGGTTTCCACTCTCTCCCTCATCATGTGAGGTACCGCTCGCGCCTTGTGATGAATGGGTCATGCCTCTGGGACCAAGTGTATCCACACCTTTGCCCCGGAAAAGTTTCCAATGCCTGGCTCAAAAAGGGAAGGACATTTTTTAAGAACCTGGATACCTGGCGTCATCGACATGTGATAGCGCTCGGATGTCATCCCAGTTCCAGCAGATTTTGACCAGTCAGCTCCTTCCAAGCAATGTGGGGCCATTGCCCGGGACAATCCAGAGTGCCAGTTCATGCTCCATGCCCTCGTAGGTGACCTTGACCATGGCACTGCCCAGGACAGTGATAAGCTCTTTGGTGTACGTTCACAGTTTCGTGTGGATGGGGCTCAGGGCTGGTCTGAGTGCCTTGTTACACCACAGTCTCTCAAATATCTTTTTACTCATGATGGATTGGCTAGCGCCAATGTCCAGTTCCATGACTACGAGTAAACCATTCAATTTTACATTTAGCATTACAGGTGGACATTTCGTCGAAAATGTGTGCATCCCATGTACTTCAGCATCTGCCTCCTCTCTCTGAGGCTCGAAATTGCTTTGATCCACCATGGACCAAACTTCCTCTGCCACGTGGTGGTTAGCAAGTTTTGCAGATCTTGCAGCTCGTCTGCAAGCTCGTTGGAGTTGCCCCATTGTTCCACAGCTCTTGCAAATATACCCTTTGAAGCGGTATGAATAGGCTGAATGAAAGCCTCCACAACGCCAACAAGGTGTGAATTGCCTCGCATTCATCCTTTGTTGCGGACTCTAGGTCACCTGAGGCCTGCTGGTGTGCTGAGAGATTTGTTTGGTGTTATCACTGGTGGACATAAACGCCTGTGCTATCGCAATGGCCTTACTACAATCAAAAGTTTTCATAGGATGGTCTCATGGCCAGTGCCCAGTACAAATAAGTCTCTGAGCATTTGCTTCAGTTAGCCATCAAACTCACATAGTCCTGCAAGTCGCTTTAGCTCGGCGACGTAGCTCGCCACTTCCTGACCTGCAGATCGCTGGCACGTGTAGAACCGATACCTCACCATCAGCACGTGTAGAACCGATACCTCGCCATCAGCACGCTCTCCCTCGGGTTAAGATGCTCCCGAACCAGTGTACACTCCTCATACGACTTATTTGTGGGTTTCACCGGAGCCAGAAGATTCTTCATGAGGCTGTAGGTCGGTGCCCCGCAGACCGTGAGGAGGACCACTCTCCTTTTTGCAGTGCTTCCTTCTCCGTCCAGCTCGTTGGCTACAAAGTACTGGTCTAGCTGTTCGACATAGGCTTCCCAGTCCTCACCCTCCGAGAACTTCTCCAGGATGCCCACAGTTTGCTGCATCTTGCATTCGATTCATATTCTCATCGCCAGTTATTGTGTTCCTAACACAGATGAGACTACACACAGGGAGGTTAAAGTAACAGTGACCTCAGTCTTTATTAAGACACTCCAGAGTGAGGAACAGGCTTAGGAGCCGGCTTATATACAGTGCTCCCAAGGGATGCTGGGATCCCTTGGGACTTCAGAGGATGCAATCCCTGGTGGCGGAACATGGGAGTGCATGCTTTACAGATACACAACACACTTAATCTGTCCAAGTCACCCTGCAGCCTCGTGGCATCCTCCTCACAGCTCACACCTCCACCCAGCTTAGTGTCATCTGCAAACTTGGAGATGTTACATTCAATTGCTTCGACTAAATCATTAATGTGTACAGTTCGACCTCCTGAATCCGGCAACCTCGGGACCGAAGCCGAGCCGGTTTTTGTGTTTCTCAGGACTTCGGAACGTCTTTCTGACATCACGAATCCGGAAACACCCAAGCCCAGCTTCAGGTATTTCCGGATTTCAGAACGTCAGAAAGGGCGGGTCCTCGCCGATGAGCTGTTCGGGTCGACGGGCGGGGCCAAGCCGCCGAGAAATTGTTCGGGCGGAGCCCCACCGAGGAGGAACTGATTGGGCGGGTGAAGTCGATTCGCTGAGGCGGGTGGAGTCCAGATACCAGAACATTTTCTGGTTTCCAGACAACCCTGCCACAGATCGGCCTGGTGTCCGAATTCCGGAACGTTCTGGATTCCGGTAATCTGGATTTTGGAGGTCGAATCTGTATTGTAAATAGCACTGAACCTTGCGGTACCCCACTAGTCATTGCCTGCCATTCTGAAAAGGACCTGTTTATTCCTACTCTCTCCTACCCATCTGCCAACCAGTTCTCTATCCATGTCAGTACATTAACCCCAATACCATGTGCTTTAATTTTGCACAGTAATCTCTTGTGTGAGACCTTGTCAAAAGCCTTTTGAAAGTCTAAATACACCACATCTATTGGTTCCCCCTTGTCCACTCTACTAATTGCATCCTCAAAAAATTCTAGAAGATTTGTCAAGCATGATTTCCCTTTTATAAATCCATGCTGACTTGGACCGATCCTGTCACTGCTTTCCAAATTACATCTTTAATAATTAATTCCAACATTTTCCCCACTACCGATGTCAGGCTAACCGGTCTATAATTCCCTGTTTTCTCTCTTCCTCCTTTTTTAAAAAGTGGGATTACATTAGCTACCCTGAAATCCATAGGAACTGATCCAGAGTCTATAGAATGTTGGAAAATGACCACCAATGCATGGAGGAGGAGGAGGAGGAGGAGGAGGATGGGTGTCACCACCCACCCAGGAGACGTCGTCGCCATCCCAACCCTGCAAGGGATGTGTAGACCCGTCTGATTGTTGCTCGATTTACATAATTTCATCCCCACATGAACCTTCAGCTTCTATTTTCCATGGCCATCCCAATGAGTGTCTTCATAGATAATTGCCCACTGTTACATTATATTTCTGCCCAGATATAAGTGCAAAAAATAAAGATTTAATATATCATCAACATCATAGCAAGAAACTCACATACAAAAAACAGTGCAAAAAAATAACAGAACATCATAATTTCTCACCCTTGTGCATCTCTTTATAATCACTCTACCCATGCCTAATCTACTACGGTGCCTCAGTGTGTCCCCTGTGGCTGCCCCATGGGTCTGGGAAGGCTGCTATGTTTCCTGTGTGGAAGCTGCAGATGTCCTTCTCGGATGCCCTCGAGCAGCTTTGGGCCTGGAAGGGCCGGCTGCAGACTGGTCAACACCCTCCTAGGACAGTTCAGACTGACTTGGCTTGGGCGAGGCCATGCTTGGATGCACTGGCAGAATGACAGGTCTGGGGCCAGAAATGCTGCGATCCTAAGGGAGCACATCATCTGTATCCTGGTCCGAGGAGCCTGAGTCTCTCACCGGGATTGGTACAATACCACCACCACCAATCTGAGGGAGCTCAGGTCGGTGCTGTGCCGTCACACTGGAAGGTCCCCCGTGGTGGACCCAGCCACGAAGGCAACACTGAGGTCTCGGGGGGCATCGAGCTGAGACTGCATGAGAGCACACAAGAGTCTCAAAGCCAGTAGATATGATGGCACTTAGGCGCTCCATCGACTCTTGCAGAGCCTCGTCTATCCTCTCCAATCCAGCAATGATATGCTCATTCCCTCGTGCCTGTGCTGCAATGGCAACTCCCACATCACCTACAGGTTGTGGCCTCACAGCTGGATCCGCACGGTCTCTCTGGGAGTCCACCATCGCCTGCACACTGGCAATGATGGGCTCCATGGTGGAACAGAGCTGTCGACAATGTGGGAGGCAGACTCCTCCACGCTCCTTAACACTTCCGACAGCCTCTCTGGCACCCACCCTTGCCAGTGCCCCCAATATCTGGGAATACATGGCCTCCACCCTTCGCTCATAAGCCCCAACATCGATGGGCTCATCTGAGTCCTCCTCAGCAGAACTCCCCCCGGAGGTTGCCTAGCCCCATCACCATGCTGCAGCCCTCTACCCCTGGTGCAACACCCAGGGCAGACCCCTGTACTATCTCAACGAGATCAGATCGCGCACTCCCAGTATCTGAGCTGGCACGTGTGGGTGAAAGCAGTGACACGGTGCTGCCAGCAGTGTCCTCCTCTTCCTCTTCCTCATCGGGGATGTCCCCAAAAGATGGAGTGCGCTGCAGGGTGTCAGCAAGGCTGGAGTCCTCAATGTCCTCGATGCTGTCAGGATGTAACTGTGTACCGTTGTCATCAAGGGTCTCCTCCAGACCTCACGAGGGTGTTTGAGGTGGATCCTCTCCCTCGTCTCGCCTGTCACTTGGCCTCTTCTCTGCAAGCATCAATGGCACAAGGGCTGCCGTGAGGGGGAGGTAGGGGATTGACGCATGGAGGCTGCAACGAACGCAGTTTCCGAAGGAAAGGCACAGTAGGCGCTGGCACTTTCAGGGAGAGAGAGCATTAAAGGAGGGCCTCACTTACCCATGCTGCCCAAATCAGCATTGCATACCAGAGGCCACAGGGGTGGTCTGATCTGCAAGCATAAATGGGAGAATGGCTGCCGTGAGGGGGAGGTGGGGATTGATGCATGGAGGCTGCAACTTGCACACTTTCAGAGGGAAAGGCACAGTAGGTGCTGGAGCATTCAGGGATAGATAGCTTTAAAGGAGGGCCTTCGCTTACCCACATCGGCAGCGCCAGTACCACAGGCCACAGGAAAGGCAGCATGTCTGCCCACTAGCGCCTGGACCCTCACTTCCAATGGTATGAGGACCTGTATCTCTGCCTTGCCACCACCAGTCCTCCTTTGCTCCATGCGATTGTGAGCAACCTTAGCCTGCCAAACAAAGAATGCTTGCTGAGTAGCAGCGTCATGAGGCAGCAGAAATGAGTGCACAAAAGTGTGTTCCTGGCATGCAGCTGTAACTGTGACATGAAAGGGAGCCTCCATTGCGAGAGCACACACATATATATAGAGGCCTCAACAATGAAATGCTGCTTCAGTGACTATATAGTGAAGGTGGGAAATAAGAGAAGGATGAAGGAGAGGCTCGCAGAAGGAAGGTCAGCTGTTGGTGGAACAGGTGCTCACTTTCATCAAATGGATAATGTGGTTCATCCTTTTCCGATACTGGGTAGCTTTTCAATTCTGGATGGAGGTCCCTGAGACCTCCACAGCTATCTCCCTCCAGGCATTAGTGAAAACTTCCCGACTGGTTCTCCCTGACTCTGGGTGCAGGACTCGCCTTCTTCCCACTACAGCCTGCATTAAGATCTCCAGCTCTGCATCTGAGAAACGGGTTGCCCTCCTTGCTACAGCAGCACCAGCCATGGCCTTCACTGCAAGGTCTTCCCGGCTCAGGGCCTAGCTGCAAATCCCGGTCTTTAACAAGGCCAGGAAACAGCTGGCTCGTTAGCTGGAAATCACCAGAAGGGTGAATTTTCCGTGGAAATTGCACTCCAATTGACCCACCACTGATTCCCACCGGTCATTACCGCAACCATAGCGGCGGTAATGACGGCAAAAAGACGGTAAGTGCGACAGGTTTCTGGTGGGCCTGAATGAGGTCTTAGGCATGGCATCACAGTTTAGCAGTGACTGCATATTTTTATGTTACTGCTTGAAACAACAAAGTGAGTAACAAATTATACCTAGCTAGAGGTTTAGCATTATATTGAACGCTGTCCACCAGTTATTACTCTTTAGTCTGTCAAATGCATTTTGGATTCTTATTTGAGCAATCCATCTGGATTATTATTTGAAATTCTGCACAGCAATTCATCCTAATTATTAAGTAATTTCTTTCATCCATTTCAGTTATTTTTCATGGTAGATGAAAGCCCAAATAAGACAGTAGCAGGGGCGATTTTGTTTGAATTCTTTAGGCACTAACGAGGCAAAGAGTTGGCCAAGATGGGGTCTTAAGCTGCAAGGTTGGTTTAGCCTGCATTTACTGCAAGAAGCCATCTTGGTAAAGGAGTTGAAGCCAGCGCTAGGAACGGCCACTCAGAATTTCATTAAGGGGCTGATTGACAATTAAATTACTTGCTAGCGCTCATTAAAGAGGCTGTGCGACATTTTGGTGGTTAACGCTTCATTTAACGACATCTCCTAACAGCGACCAGCTGAACAGGAGTAAACCAGTGGTTGCTGAGGATTTCGAGCGCTGCTTAAAGCCATGTTCAGCTTTCACTGTTCACTTGCTAATGGAAATTACCGACTGCACTGAGTCTGAAGAGGACTTTTGATGCACATCGGGAGACTTTCTGGGACACTTTGTCAAGACCTGCCCAACACTCCATCAACGTTTCTCCTCGATATTCTCTCAGGACTTTACCTAAAAAGAGTGAATGCTGTGCTACTCTACATTATTGGACACCGTATAGGAGTCAGCAAGAGAAAGGGAGTGCTTGGTCATAGGCACCTTGCGTGGGGTCCCCTCGCTCTGCCTTAGGAATTGGAGGAGATAAGCACCCGCTGCTGCAGGATAGATTGACAGGAGGGCGAGTGTGGGTCTGAGCAGGAGACCCAATCCACCCAGGGTCTTCAGAGAGCAGTAATCCTACTTTCACATGATGCATGAGGAGCCTGCGCTTTACCAAGGAGATCAGTACAGAGATCTGAGGCCTCGTGGAATGAAGACTTAGACTTCGCAGCACAGACAAGACTGCATTGCCTGTGGCAATCAAGGTCACAGTAGCACTTAACTTTTATCCTACTGGAAACTTCCAGGCTGCCATCAACTTCCTGCTCCACAGAGCCACTGCCACTCCCCCAGGGCGGTGTCTCAGCCACCCTAGTAATCTGTCAGAGCACAGATTGCTGGACGATTGTGTCATCGTGGAAGCCCCTTGCCAGAACATGTAACCTCATGGCCCGGCCTAGCCCTCACTCTACCATTACCATCAAGCCAGGGGACCAACCCTGGTTCAATGAGGAGTACAGAAGAACATGCCAGGAGCAGCACCAGACGTACCTGAAAATGAGGTACCAACCGGGGGAAGCTGCAACACAGAACTACATGCATGTTAATCAGCGGAAATAGCATGTTATAGACGGGGCTCAGTGATCCCACAATCACCGGATCAGATCAAAACTCTTCAGTCCTGCCACATCCAGTCGTGAACGGTGGTGGACCATTAAACAACTAACGGGAGGAGGAAGCTCCATGAATATCCTCATCCTCAAAGATGTCGGAGCCCAGCACAGAGGTGCAAAAGACAAGGCTGAAGTCTTTTCAACCATCTTCAGCCAGAAGTGCCAAGTGGATGATCCATATCGGCCTCCTCCTGAGGTCCTCACCATCACAGAAGCCAGTCTTCAGCCAATTCAATTCACTCACATGCTGAGCGCACTGGATAGAGCAAAGGCTATGGGCCCCAACAAATTCCCAGCTGTCGTGCTTGTCATGTATGTAACCTTCATGTAACAACACTGTACACTGTATAAGAAATGCATACCTTGACCACAGGGGGTGAACTTGTGGGAGACACTCTTCACCTGGTCATCCAGGTATATAAAGGGAGGTCCCACGCAGGGTCAGCACTTCTTGGTCCTGTGAATAAAAGTGTAGGGTCACAGAGCGACCTTGTCTGCAGAATGTGCCTCGTGTTGATTTACAGCAGTGTAAGGACACAACATTTGACGACGAGAAACGGGAATCAACGACTCACAAGAATGGTCACCGGTAGCACAGAGGAATGGTACTGTGCTGGTGAGGACTGGGACAATTTCGTTAAGAGGCTCCAGCAGAGCTTTGTCACGAAGGACTGGCTGGGAGCGGCAGTGGCTGACAAGAGAAGGGCGCATCTACTGACCAGCTGTGGACCTAAGTCGTACGCACTGATGAAAGACCTGCTCGCACCCGAGAAGCCGGCGGACAAGATCTTTGAGGAGCTCAGCAAACTGATCGGTGAGCACCTCAAACCAGCGAGCAGTATACACATGGCCCGACACCGATTCTATACGCACCGACGTCGGGAAGGGCAGAGCATACCGGACTTCGTTGTGGACCTCCGGCACTTGGCCAACCTCTGTAAGTTCACAGACGCCTGCAGGGGGGAGATGTTATGGTATTTCTTCATTGAAGGCATTGGCCATGCCGGGATTTTTAGGAAGCTAATTGAGACCAAGGACTTGACCTTGGAAGCAGCGGCGTTGATGGCTCAAACCTTCATGGCGGGGGAGGAGGAAACCAAGATCATATACGCGCGCAACCCTGCTCCCAACGTGGCGATGGAGCAGGGAATTAACATGGTGAACGCGACTCAGAACCCTGCAGGCAGGCAAGGGCAATTCGACACCAACCAGGCAGCAACAGACTCTAGAGTGGGTCCTCAACAGAGACAATGGCAGGTTGAACGGACATTTACACCATCACAAGGGACAATAGGTCCCAGGATGGGGCCATTGACACCCACTAACAGAGTGCTCAAGAGTAATCAAAGAGACAATCAGAGAGGAATGCCTGGTAACAGCTCTTTTGTTCACAACAATCTCAGCTCATGCTGGAGGTGCGGGGGCAGACATGCTGCGAAAACCTGCAGGTTTCAACAATTTATCTGCAGAAATTGTAACTTCAGTGGACATTTAGCCAGAATGTGCAGGAAGCCCGCAGCGAGGCTGACTTACGAAGTGGATGAACCACAAGAGGGGTCTGAAAGGCAGGGTTATGCTTGGGACACAGTAATGGGCACTGAAGTTCAGCGGGTTCAGGTGGCAAACATCCACAGCTCATAGACAAAAATGCCACCTATCATGCTGAGAGTACTGTTAAACGGCATCCTGGTACGCATGGAGCTGGACACAGGAGTCAGCCAGTCACTTATGAGTGTCCAACAATTCGAGAAACTATTGCCACTCAGAGCTAGCAGACCCAAACTAGAACGCATTGACACTCAATTACGGATGTACGGCAAAATGATCATCCCAGTGCTAGGCAGTGCAATGTTGGTGGTCACACATAATGGATCAGAGAACCGGCTGCTACTCTGGATTGTCCCGGGAAATGGTTCCGTGCTCTTGGGGAGGAGCTGGCTAGCCGAGATGAATTGGAAATGGGGGGGTGTGCATGCTATTTCATCTGTGGAGTGAAGTTCATGCTCACAGGTCCTACAAAAATTTGAGTCACTATTTCAACCTGGTGTCGGAACTTTCAAAGGTACCAAAGTAGTGATACGCATCACCCCGGACGCCAGACCAGTGCACCACAAAGCCAGAACTGTGCCGTATGTGATGCGGGAGAAAATTGAGAGTGAGTTGGACAGGTTGCTAAGAGAGGGCATAATTTCGCCCGTTGAATTCAGCGACTGGGCAAGCCCCATCATCCCTGTTCTAAAAACGGATGGCTCGGTCAGAATCTGTGGCGACTACAAGCATCAACCGGGTGTCACTACAAGACCAATACCCGCTTCCGAGAGCTGAGGATCTTTTTGCCATGCTGGCAGGCAGCAAGCTGTTCACCAAGTTGGACCTCACTTCAGCCTACATGACTCAAGAACTGGCCGAAGAATCCAAGCTACTGACCACCATCACCACGCCCAAGGGGCTGTTTGTCAATAACAGGTGTCCATTTGGCATTCGTTCAGCAGCCGCTATCTTTCAAAGGAACATGGAAAACCTGCTCAAATCCATCCCTGGAACAATCATATTTCAGGACGACATCCTTATCACGGGTAGAGACACTGAGGAACACCTCCACAACCTGGAGGAGGTGCTACGCTGACTGGACCGGGTAGGCCTGCGACTAAAGAAGTCCAAGTGTGTGTTTTTGGCCCCAGAGGTCGAATTTTTGGGCAGGAGGGTTGCCGCAGACGGGATCCGGCCTACCGAATCTAAAACTGAGACGATCCGTCGCGCACCCAGGCCCGGCAACACATCGGAGTTGCGTTCATTTCTAGGACTATTGAACTATTTTGGGAACTTTCTGCCGAACTTAAGCACATTGCTGGAGCTGCTACACGTGCTTAAGTTCGGCAGAAAGTTCCCAAAATAGTTGCGTAAGGGTTGCAATTGGTTTTGGGGGGACTGTCAGGAACGGGCTTTCAATCGGGCACGGAACCTCCTTTGTTCTAATAAGTTGTTGACCCTGTACAACCCCTGTAAGAAATTGCTTTTGACATGTGATGCATTATCCTATGGGATTGGGTGCGTGTTGCAGCGGAGTAATGATAAGGGCCAACTCCAACCTGTGGCTTATGCCTCCAGGTCACTCTCCCAAGCAGAAAGGGGATATGGAATATGCACTCGCATGTGTCTGCGGGGTGAAAAAGATGCACCAGTACCTTTTTGGCAGAAGGTTCGAGTTAGAAACGGACCACAAGCCGTTAACATCCCTGTTGTCCGACAGCAAAGCTGTCAATGCCAATGCGTCAGCTCGCATACAGCAATGGGCTCTCACGCTGGCTGTGTATGACTATACCATACGGCACCGGCCAGGCACTGAAAATTGCGCTGGCGCACTCAGCAGGCTTCCACTGGCCACCACCGAGGGGGCGTCAGAGCAGAGCGCCGAGATGGTCATGGCTGTCGATGCTTTTGACAGTGCAGCTCCCCCATCACAGCCCATCAGATCAAAACCTGGACAAACAGAGATCCCCTCCTATCCTTGATTAAGAAATGTGTCCTGACTGGGGATTGGTCACCCGCACACAGAGCATGCCCCGAGGAGGTCAGACCGTTTCAGAGGCAGATGGATGAACTCTCCATCCAAGCCGACTGCCTACTGTGGGGCAGCCGGGTAGTCATGCCCCAGAAGGGAAGGGAAGCATTCATCAGAGAACTCCACAGCAAGCACCCAGGCATCATGCTAATGAAGGCCATTGCCCGGTCACATGTATGGTGGCCGGGAATTGATGCAGACCTGGAACACTGGGTTCGCAGGTGCACAACGTGTGGCCAGCTGGGTAATGCCCCCAGGGAGGCCCCACTCAGCCCGTGGCCCTGGCCCACCAAGCCATGGTCATGTATTCACGTAGACTACGCGGGCCCGTTCATGGGGAAAATGTTCCTCATTGTTGTTGATGCATACTCGAAATGGATCGAGTGCATCATATTGAATTTGTGCACGACATCCATCACTGTGGAGAGTCTGCGTGCGGTCTTTGCGACCCACAGCTTGCCGGATATCCGGGTTAGCGACAATGGCCCGTGCTTCACTAGCTATGAATTCCGGGAGTTCATGTCGGGTAATGGCATCAAACATGTCAGGACAGCACCATTCAAGCCGGCTTCCAATGGCCAGGCAGAACGTGCGGTCCAAATTATAAAACAAGGCATGCTCCAGATTCAAGGACCATCCCTTCAATGCCGCCTATCGCGCCTCCTGCTGGCCTACAGGTCCCGACCGCATTCGCTCACGGGCGTCCCGCCAGCGGAACTACTCATGAAGCGTACACTAAAAACTCGGCTGTCCCTTATTCATCCAGTCCTGTCAGACATTGTTGAGGGCAAGCGCCAGTCCCAAAATGAGTGCCATGACCGAAACTCAAAGGGGAGATGTATAGAAATCGATGACCCTGTATTTGTCCTCAATCACGCTTTGGGGCCCAAGTGGTTTGAGGGCACTGTAATTGGTAAAGAGGGGAATAGGGTCATAGTGGTCAGACTTAACAATGGACAGATATGCCGCAAGCATCTGGACCAAGTAAAAAAAAGGTTCAGCATGGACACTGAGGAACCTGAGGAAAATCATGAGATGCTGCTCACACCACTGTCAGTGAACGAGCAACAAGAACCTTCAGCAGCATGCACAGTCCCTGCGGCCAGCCCGGACAAGCCGGAATCACCACAGGTGACAAAGACGCATGCCAAGGCTCAACAACCAGAGCCCCAACTGCGGCGCTCCACGAGAGAGCGTCGACCGCCTGAAAGACTCAATCTTTGACCCAAAGACGTTGGGGGGGAGGTGATGTCTTGTATGTAATCTTCATGTAACTGTAATCTTCATGTAACAACACTGTACACTGTATACACCTAAGAAATGCACACCTTGACCATAGGGGGTAAACTTGTGGGAGACACTCCTCACCTGGTCATCCAGGTATATAAAGGGAGGTCCCACGCAGGGTCAGCACTTCTTGGTCCTGTGAATAAAAGTGTAGGGTCACAGAGTGACCTTGTCTGCAGAATATGCCTCGTGTTGATTTACAGTAGTGTGTAAGGACACAACAGTGCTGAAGGCTTCTGCTCCAGAATTAGCCATTCCTCTAGCCAAGCTGTTCCATTACAGCTACAATACTGGCATCTATCTGACAATGTGGAAAACTGCCCAGGTATGTCCTGTCCACAAAAAGCAGCACAAATCCAATCAGCCAATTACCGCCCCATCAGTCTACTCTCAATCATCAAGTGATGGAAGGTGTCGTCGACAGTGCTATCAAGCAGCACTCACCAATAACCTGCTCACCGATGCTCAGTTTGGGTTCTGCTAGGACCACCCGGCTCCAGACCTCATAACAGCCTTGGTCCAAATATGGACAAAAGAGCTGAATTTCAGAGGTGAGGTGAGAGTGACTGCCCCCGACATCGAGACAGTATTTGACCGAGTGTGGTACCAAGTAGCCCTAGTAAAACTGAAGTCAATGGGAATCAGGAGGAAAACTTTCCACTGGCTGGAGTCATACCTAGCACAAAGGAAGATAGTGGTGGTTGGAGGTCAATCGTCCCAGCACCAGGACATCGCTGCAGGAGTTCCTCAGGGCAGTGTCCTAGGCCCAACCATCTTCAGCTTCTTCATCAATGACCTTCCCTCCATCACAAGGTCAGAAGTGGGGATATTCGCTGATGACTGCACAGTGTTCAGTGTCATTCACAACTCCTCAGATAATGGAGCAGTCCATGTCCGCATGCAGCAAGACCTGGACAACATTCAGGCTTGGGCTGGTAAATGGCAAGTTATATTTGCGCCACACAAGTGCCAACAAGCAAGAGTCTAACCACTGCCCCTTGATATTCAATGACATTACCATCACCGAATCCCCCGCCATCAACATCCTGGGGGTCACCATTGACCAGAAACTTAACTGGACCTGCCAAATCAATACTGTGGCAACAAGAGCAGGTCAGAGGCTGGGTATTCTGTGGCGAGTGTCTCACCTCCTGACTCCCCAAAGCCTTTCCATCAATTACAAGGCACTAGTCAGGAGTGCAAGGGAATACTCTCCACTTGCCTGGATGAGTGCAACTCCAACAACACTCAAGAAGCTCAACACCATCCAGGACAAAGCATCCCGCTTGATTGGCTCCGCATCCACCATCTTAAACATTCACTCCCTCCATCACCGACGTACTGTGGCTACAATGTGTACCACCTACAAGATGCACTGCAGCAACTCACCAAAGCTTCTTCGGCAACACCTCCCAAACCCCGCGACCTCTACCACCTAGAAGTCAAGAGCACCAGGCGCATGGGAACACCAACACCTCCACATTCCCCTCCAAGTTATGCACTATGCTGACTTGGAAATATAGCACCATTCCTTCATCGTCACCAGGTCAAAATCCTGGAACTCCTTCCCTAACAGTACTGTGGGAGTACATTCACCACAAGGACTGCAGTGGTTCAAGAAGGAGGCTCACCACCTTCTAAAGGGTAATTAGGGATGGGCAATAAATGCTGGCCTTGCCAGTGATGCCCACATCCCAGAACGAATAAAGAAATAACATTGGCATCCACAGACATGAGCTTGTGTGACATCTGTCTGACCTTCCACTACAGCACTCACACTTTTGGTGGAAGCTGCTTATGCTGCAATGGAAGCTGAGACATCGGCCATCAGACGCTGCATCCTGGTTGGGTCCACAAGGTTGTTGATGGAGTTAGCCACCCGCTCAATGCTGGAAAGGATGGACTCCAAGCTCTGCGCAAAGTCCTGTGCAAAGTTGGTGCCAGACTCCTCCATTCTCCTTGACATTGAGCGCAGGCTTTCTGGCAGGCCTCTGGCACCAAGCATTTTTGCATATACACATCAGCCTTCTTCTGTAGCTTGGTCCATCAAAGTCCTCTGCAGCAGAACTCGTGTGCAATTCGCCCTCCAGTGAGCTGGCACCTGCGCTAACTTTGGCCCTGCATGGTGCCCAGTGTCTCACCACGTGCAGATCCCGCCTCCGTGCTATCCTCAAAGATCATCATCATAGGCAGTCCCTGGAACGAGGATGACTTACTTCCACATGAGTTCACAGATGTTTCAATGAAGGACCTGATGTTCCAGTCCTCAACTCCAATTGAGGGGGTGGAAGATGCCTGTGCGTGGATTTTTTTTTAACGTGGGGTGACCGTTGCACATCAGCCACCACACGGGCTTGACAAAGCTAGGCCTTTATCCAGTGGCAAGGGTTAACCAGGATGACTGGAGACCAGGCCCGTGCTGCCCCTGAGCCCTCGAAGATATATGCAGTGTCTGTATCTGAACTGGTGGCTGCGAACTCGGTGTGTCTTTATCATCACTGTCTTCTTGGTCTTCCTTCACGCATTTTTGGGGGCTATCCAACTTAGCCCCTGCAGAGTGCAGGCTACATATACAGCTCCAGGAAAATTGCATCTAATCAGCACTTGTGAGCTAAACCTGCAGATGTCTGTTTCAGTGCCTACAGGCACGTTCAAATCTTAATATTCATCAATTAGCCTGAAAATTGGGTGCTAAATCCAGACTTTCAAACAGCCATTTCTTATTACCACAGTACCCATTTAGTGCCTGTTTACACCCTTTGACCAAAATAAACCCCCTCGTATAATTAATTATCTCAAACTGTTTGTGTCCACTGAATAACATTGTTTGAAGAATGTAAGATAATTGAGTTACATTAATGGAAAGTTTATATATATATTTATATTGGTTTTAAGAAAAATAGATATATGTTGTTCACAGATGATATGCCCGACAAGATTTGCATTAATGTTTCCTACATTACAACTGTGACTCTACTGCAAAAGTACTTCATTGGCTGTAAAGCACTTCAGTGCTCTCAGGTTGTGAAGGGTGCTATATAAATGCAAATCTTTCTTTTCTTTTGAACATTGAAAACTCTGAATGATATTTCTGAAATTATGTTCTTCTGTTGGAAGAGGCAAATTAACTGAATTGTTATGAATCAGATTTAAACCATATTGCGTTCTGATGCTGCTGTTCGCTTACAAAATTTTGACCATAGACAAAAGGACAGAATGGAATGTCAATTGCACCCAGTGGTCAGATTGTCTAAAGACAGATAGAGGACAAAGATATCAAATTTATATCAAACTGGTAAGGGCAAATGCACCTGTAATCCATGAGAGTTCCAGCGGACTATGTTATAAATGTTATAAACCATAGTGACGTACAAAACCAAAGCCAAAGATTGCTGAAGTTCAAATGATCACCTCTGCCACCTCTTAGATTATGAAAGTGAACCCGAGACTATTGTTTAACCTTTGCTAAAAACAATGGGTTAGAGTCACTCAAAGCTAGAAACTACCCTATCACAATCATCATCACAGGCATAGAAGACTTGCTTCCGCTCTAAAAGTGAGTTCGTAGGTGACTGAACAGTTCAATACGGGAATTACAGTCCCTGTCATAGGTGGGACAGACAGTTGTTGAGGGAATGGGTGGGTGGGACTGGTTTGCCACAAGCTCCTTCCACTGTCTGCGCTTGTTTTTTTCAAGCTCTCGGCGACGAGACTATCACAATAGCCCAACATCCAACACACAAAACCCGATCGGTTAGTGAGTGACTTGGGACTCAGTTGTAGACTGATTTAAGTTTAACCAATAGAAAAAATCCATATAAAAACACAACAAATGGGAGAAAGCAGGAGGGAAGAGTAACAAGAATGGTGTTGCAAAATGTTCAACGGCACATAATGGGACAAACAACCATTGTTCTCTGAAACTGCGCAGTTGGACCCATGTGACTCAGCCAACTTGTCCTTGTTGTGTGCAAGGAGACAAGCGACACCTCAACACAGCTCTGGTTCAGTACCAACATAAAAAAGAAAGGAAAATGACTGAGTATCCTTTGGCAATATTGGAAAGGCACGTGGAAACCTGCGCCTTTGTCATGTATCAGCTGGCCTCCGCAACCACAAGCGATCAGCTTGCGTTTCCTCTACATCATCAGGATCAACATTTTCCTCAGTATGTGTGTCTCTCCTGGAGTCTGTCCCAAATAGGGGTGGTGACGCTTGGTGGTGTGGTGCAAACTGCCCCTTAGATGCAGCTTGACGATGGCTTGGATTCTCCTTGTTCTATTTTTCAGGTGTGCATATTGTACACTCATTTGGATATGCTAGTAGATGATATATCACTACATTATCCTTGCATGGACTTGTGCATAATTACTGTGAATAGCAAGCTACATACCACAATTTCTGCACTCTCCAGACTTCTGAAGCTCACAACCTTTCCCCCTCAAACAGCCCCAGAATAGTTTGCTCACAAGGAATGAACTGTGTCCTGAGTAAGGGTCACTACCTGTTCCTTGCTGCCTATCCAGTTATATGCAAGTTTAGCCTTTAAACACAAGGATCTGGAATTCCTGTGTATCTCCGCCCAGAGACATGGGCAATCGGCATACAAGGCAAATACGTGGCCCAAAATATTGCGGTATATTGGGAGTAAATGAGTTGCGCGTGGGTAAGTACAATGCAACCAAATCTCTTCAATCTTTTATGATCATCTATCGATTCCTCTGCCCGAACACATTACCACCCATAATAATGGCCCCCACCTCAAAGTTACAGAGCTCAATATCTGCGATCCCTGCAATTGCACTTGCTCAAAGGGTCACTTCGATTAGCAACCAGACTATCAGGCACTCCGAGAAGCATTGAAACCTTTCTCGTCCCGTTACTACAGACAGCCATTTTACAGTCAATTTGAGAAATAACAATGGCTCTTTTTCAACTCCACCCCTGCTTGCTATTATAATGGAGGAACCAGGAGAAAGCGAACCAGAGAACGGAGGCCTGGAGAGTAAAGCACCACCAGTGGAGAGAGAACCTCACACGGAAGTTCTCGACCGTGACCAAAATTCCAGGAGATGTCTGAGGGGCTGACTGTGCAACGGCTGCATCATACAAAGGAGGCCATTGGTAACTTACTCTGCGATGACACAAATCCCCGGTCCAGATGCAGCAGAGCCTTAACTGTAGAAATGGAGTTGACTGCAGCCCGCAACCTTTACTGGCCTGGATCTCTCCAGGCATCCACAGGGTTCCTGTGCAGGATTCGCCAAGCAGGAGTGAAGGCCTGCATTCAGCAGGTGAGTGTCCACATGGTGGAGTACAAGATTCTACAGGATTGCTGGGTTCCCCAAAGTGCTGGGGCTGAGCGATGAAATGCACGTTGTCAGGTGGGCGGCCAGGACACTGGGGAAAACTCCCGAGTTCTTCTTCAAATAAGTGCCCTGGGATCTTTTACATCATTGCGAGAGAGCAGACGGGGCCTCGGTTTAACGTCTCCACTGAAAGATAGTGGAGGGCTGGCCACGAGTCACCTGACTGCTTTCATGGCTGAAACCAGTGGAGTGGTGGATGACCTGGGAACCAATGAGAATTACCGCATGACTGGGACAGGAAGAACAAAGACACTGGCACTTTAAGCAAGCTTTGCAAAGGTAAATAGTGCTACAGAGAATATGTCATTGAAACTTGTATTGTTCTGCATCAGCAAGATGTCTGATAGTTTTATCTTGTTTCAATGATGTGTATTGCTGCAGTGAGTTTGCTGTTTCAAAGTGATGAATGAACTGCTGTTACATTTTGAGTGCGGTGGGACCCCAGTAAGCATTAGCTACCACACTCCAGCTCCTGGATTACCCATGAGTAATTCCATGAGACAAGTACTAGTAATACATAATAATGTAATATCTCTGAGAAAAAAAACACATTCAGCCATTTTACGTTAGAAATGTCTCCAAGAAATCCTCCCAGCACAGACAGACTTCTCTCTCTGGCAGCTGTGGCTTGTATTCTGCTTCATTCTGCAACTGGGGCTCACCTGAATGTCGCGATTCAACCAGGCGGCATATTATGGTTGCCACTTTTTACCGGTTCACTGGATCGGGATGGCTTGCAAACTGGAAATCATGGTGCGCTCTCCGAGTGGTCAATCTTGCTTTTAATCATTAAAAAAAATTATATTGCATCCCTATTGAACAAACAAAAAAGAATCTGAAACCCAAAAGAATCAGCTCCCACAACAGCTGATGTCACAGTGCCCGCCATTCCCAGCGCTAGCAAGCTGATGAGTCTCCACTTCTCTTGAGATCTCATTTTAGGGGGCCGAAATTGCCCTCCTATTGAAAGGGGGCACACACCGATCTTGAAGATTTTTCTCCGCCCCAATCAATGGGAGTGAAATTCAGTTCTTTACATTTTTCTTTCTTCCGTGCAGTGTTCGGGGTGGAAGTTGGCGTGGAGCGGGGCGGACGTCAGGCAGTGTCGTCAACGCATGCTCATGGCGTCAGCATGACGATGATGACATCAGCGACCCTCCCCTTCAGTTAAAGAGGAAGACTGCTGCGAACTCTGCAGTTAGTTTAGTTTGGCCCACTGGGCAATCAGTGAGGGTTTCGGCCAGGCCAGCGGCCCGCTATCCGAGAGGTGGTGCCAGGCTGCCTGTTGTCGGCCGAACTCGTGGGCGCCATTGTCCAGCCAACCTCGGAGTTGGCCGACAATTAAAATAAAATGTCGGGTGCAGCAGAGCGCCCTCCCCTTTAAGGGCAGACGCGCCGCCCAGCCACACACAGCCTCCCGCGGCGGGGGGCACCGAGCAGTGACCAATCCGCTCTCGCGAGGCGATTTCCCGCAGAGCTATGTTCCATGTGAGGCAGATAGGAGTCGCCGCCGGTCGGTGGGGGGTCGGCACGTGTCCGAAGGAGCGGCAACATGGGCAGAGCAGTAGCGAGCACCGCTGAAAAAACAATGGAGGGGCAATGTATGAAATGTTGCCCACTCCGCACCGAGTCGGCGGTGAATCTACACCGACCCGTGTCCGCATCTTCGCATTTCTGGTATCTTCCTTGTAAATCTTCTCTGCACCCTCTCCAGTGCTTCTATATCCTTTTTATAATAGGCCGACCAGAATTGTACGCAGTGTGGTCTAACCAAGGTTCGATACAGGTTTAGCATAACTTCACAACTTTTTAATTCTATCCCTCCAGAAATAAAACCTCATGCCTGGTTTGCTTTTTTATGGTATTGTTAACCTGTGTCCCTACTTTTAGTGATTTGTGTATTTGTACTCCGAGATCTCTTTGCTCCTCTACCCCACCCAGACTTGCACCCTCCAAGTAATAAGTGACCTTCCTATTCTTCCTGCCAAAATGTAATACTTCATATTTATCTGTGTTGAATTTCATTTGCCAATAATTTTGCCCAATCTGCAAGTTTATTAATGTATTCCTGTAATTTGTTGCAGTCCTCCTCATTATTAATGATCCCCCTCCCAATTTGGTGTCATCCGCAAATTTAGAAATTGTGTTTTTGATTCCAAAGTCTAAATCATTAATATAAGTTGTGAACAACAGTGGTCCCAGCACTGATCCTTGTGGAACACCACTATGTACCTTCTGTTACTGAAAAGCTACCCTTTACTCCTACTCTCTGCTTTGTCCTGAAGCCAGCTAGCTATCCATTCTTCTCCTTGTCCCCTGACTCCGCATTCTCTGACCTTATTCATTAGTCTATTATTGGGTGCCTTATCGAAGGCCTGAAAGACTGGATGCGGGGAGGATGTTTCCCTTGGCTGGGGAGTCTAGAACAAGGCGTCACAGTCTCAGAATACGAGGTAGGAAATTTAGGACCGAGATGAGGAGAATTTTTTTCACTCAGAGGGTGGTGAACCTGTGGAATTCTCTTCCACAGAAGGCTGTGAGGCCAAGTCACTGAATATATTTAAGAGGGAGATAGATATATTTCTAGACACAAAAGACATCAAGGGGTATGGGGAAAAAGTGGGAATATGGTGTTGATATGTGGTCGTGGCTCTTATAGAAAGGGGCAATTTTGGCTAAAGTCATGTACCTTTGCATCATGCCCCTGCTTCAAGCCATCCCCTGTACTCTACTGCTCATTGGCCCAAAGTGCCACACTCCTCCCTTTCTCACTGTGCTCTTATCCACTCCCTGACCTCCGGGGTGCGCCCCTCCCCATTCACCACTCCACTCCCTCTGAGCCAATCCCTGCCACCCGCTGTGCTCCATTCCCCATTAAAGGCAACGGGTTGAAATTCATCGTCGAGTGAGCTAGACGTGGAGGTGGAGAAGTTGAAGCTACGACTGCACTCCAGACCACAGGCTGCATGTGAACAACACTACAGGAGATCGTGTGATTTACTTAATGCTATTTAAACAAATTAAATTCTAATAGATATCACTGAGGAATCAAATCATTTTTACTCTACTTATACTGCACATTGGGAACTGGAACATTGTGAAAGCATCATTTTAATTTGAACTAACAGTGTATTAACAGGCAGTCCATTACCTTTTTTTAATTTGAAGCTGTGCAGTGTACACATAATCTATTAGCAGTAATGTAGCAAAGCATGATATCTTTCCACTGTACAATTAAATTAGGATTGACCTGTACATAATAGTCAGCAAATAGTTTTTCAATTGAAATTGCATTGAAATTGCATTGTCTTTAACACACCATTGGATGAATAGCTGCCTCACAATTGCACTGGGGTGTTTCATAGAAACATAGAAACATAGAAAATAGGTGCAGGAGTAGGCCATTCGGCCCTTGTAGCCTGCACCGCCATTCAATGAGTTCATGGCTGAACATTCAACTTCAGTACCCCATTCCTGCTTTCTCGCCATACCCCTTGATCCCCCTAGTAGTAAGGACCTCATCTAACTCCTTTTTGAATATATTTAGTGAATTGGCCTCAACAACTTTCTGTGGTAGAGAATTCCACAGGTTCACCACTCTCTGGGTGAACAAGTTCCTCCGCATCTCGGTCCTAAATGGCTTACCCCTTATCCTTAGACTGTGACCTCTGGTTCTGGACTTCCCCAACATTGGGAACATTCTTCCTGCATCTAACCTGTCTAACCCCGTCAGAATTTTAAATGTTTCTATGAGGTCCCCTTAGACTCTGTAACATGATGATCGTGTTGGTGTGATGATATGGTGCTCAGGCAATTTGTTATGTTATGCCTTGCCTACACTCGACAGGACGTGCAGTGCAGAAAATCTGTCGTGTGCAGCACTGAACAAGTTGCGGCACAGTTGGAGAAATATTGTGCCTTGTATTTGTGGATATAACAGAAATCCACTGTTATAAAAAATGCAGAACAACCTTAATTGTGAGGTGTATATATACAAAAGTATGGAGGTAATGTAGAGATAAGCTTTATTTTTATTTTTTGTTGTTATGCTCAAATGGAGGACAATTCACTCATTTGTATAAATGGATGGCACTTTTAGAGTATTTTTATTCTATTTGTGCTGTGGTTCAATGGATAGCACCCTTGCCTCTGAGTCAGAAGGGTGTGGGTTCAAGTCCCACTCCAGAGACTTGAGCACAAAATCATCATCATAGGCAGTCCCTCGAAATGAGGATGACTTGCTTCCATGTCAAAAAAGGATAAGTTCACAGGTGTTTCAATGAAGGACCTAGTATTCCAGGTCTTGAACTACATCCTGAAGGGTGGAAGATGCCTGTGCGTGGATTTTTTTAAAGTGTGGTGGCTGTTGCACATCAGCCACCACACGAGCTCGACAGAGCTAGGTCTTGGTCCAGTGGCAAGGGTTATCCAAGACGACTGGAGACCAGCTCTGCTGCACGGACCTAATGCGCACACATATCGTAGTGTGGGCTGGCCCGTGCTGCCCCAGGGCACCGAACTCACGATTCTCCTGGGCCCCGATCACATCCCTCCACAGTCTCTCGCCGCTCCTGCTGTACCTGCCCACGTTCCAACCACCGACCTGGACCTTGATGACGTCACTCTTCGCAGCCACCGCCCTCCTGCACCAGCCTGCGCTATTCGCTGAAGTGGTACGCCTCCACGCTGCTCCCGGGCCACCGCTCACCGCTCCATTTATGGCCCCGACCTGCCGCTGGTGTTCTCACGCTGGTTGGGGCCGCTGAGGGAGTGCTGCATTGTCGGAGGTGCCGTCTTTCGGGTGAGATGTTAAATCGTCTGCTCTCTCAGATGGACATAAAAGATGCCATGGCACTATTTTGAAGAAGAGCAGGGGAGTTATCCCCGGTCCCCAATACTTATCGCTCAATCAACACCACTAAAACAGATAATCTGGTCATTATCATATTGCTGTTGGTGGGATCTTGCTGTGCACATATTACAACAGTGACTACACTTCAAAAAGTACTTCATTGGCTGTAAAGTGCTTTGGGACGTCCGGTGGTCATGAAAAACGCTGTAAAAATTCAAGACTTTCTTGATTTTTAATTGTAAATGCAGCCTCTGAACTGAAGGTTGTTGTTTCTCTTCAAGTTTTCATCAGTCCTATCACAAAGTGGTTGAATCATTCCCTGGGACAATGGCTTGACAGACAGTATTCGCCTTCCAGTGTCTCATCCAAGTAGCCGTTATTTATGTGTGATGATTAGTGCCAGTAGGCTATTATTATACACTAAACAGTGGCAATGGACACCACTGGGTTTGTTCTTTTCCTCACACAGCCTAGTTAATCATGAAAGGCATTATGTAAATGTAAGTTCTTTCTTTCGATTTTGTTTTGTATTCGATTGTAAGGTGCGTAATAGTTCTGAATAATAACTATTTATCATTATAAGCAGCTCGACTAGCTGTGGATGTAATGCTCCTATTTAAAAAAGGAGGCAGACAAAAAGCAGGAAACTATAGACCAGTTGGCCTAACATCTGTCATTGGGAAAATGCTGGAATCCATTATTAAGGAAGTAGTAGCAAGACATTTGGAAAAGCACAATTCAATCAAGCAAAGTCAGCATGGTTTTATGAAAGGGAAGTCATGTTTGGCAAATTTGCTAGAGTTCTTTGAGGATATAATGAGCAGGGTGGATAAAGGGGAACCAGTGGATGTGGTGTATTTGGATTTCCAGAAGGCATTCGATAAGGTGCCACATAAAAGGTTACTGCACAAGATAAAAGTTCACGGGGTTGGGGGTAATATATTAGCATGGATAGAGGATTGACTAACTAACAGAAAACAGAGAGTTGGGATAAATGGGTAATTTTCCAGTCGGCAAACAGTAACTAGTGGGGTATCGCAGGGATCGGTGCTGGGGCCTCAACTATTTACAATCTACATTAATGACTTGGATGAAGGGACTGAGTGCAATGTAGCAATACAAAGAGGTGGAAAAGCAAATTGTGAAGAGGACACAAAAAATCTGCAACGGGATATAGACAGGCTAAGTCAGTGGACAAAAATTGGCAGATGGAGTATAATGTGGGAAAATGTGAGGTTATCCACTTTGTCAGAAAAAATAGAAAAGCAAATTATAATTTAAATGGAGAAAAATTGCAAATTGCTTCAGTGCAGAGGGACCTGGGATTCCTTGTGCATGAAACACAAAAAGTTAATATGCAGGTACAGCAAGTAATCAGGAAGCAAATGGAATGTTGGCCTTTATTGCAAGGGGGATGAAGTATAAAAGCAGAGAAGTCCTGCTACAAATGTACAGGATATTGGTGAGGCCACACCTAGAGTACTGCGTACAGTTTTGGTCTCCATATTTAGGGAAGGATATACTTGCATTGGAGGCTGTTCAGAGAAGGTTCACTGGGTTGATTCCGGAGAAGAGGGGCTTGACTTATGAAGATAGGTTGAGTAGGATGGGCCGATACTCATTGGAATTCAGAAGAATGAGAGGTGGTCTTGTCGAAACATATAATGAGGGGGCTTGACAAGGTGGATACAGAGAGGATATTTCCACTCATAGGGGAAACAAAAAGTAGGTGATCTCAGGAGGGCAACGGCACCGATATCGATACCCTGCCCCTGATCGGCTCCATCTCTCAGGCACCCGATGGCACCAACCGCCACAAGCCTGAAAGAGCAAACTGTGCTATGACACAGCCCCCAGATCCCATCGCCACCAAGGCCATACCCAGGAACGAAGGGTCACCCACAACAGTTTTCCCAAAGCGGAGCGGGACCAGCCAGGATCCCAAACCAAACCACGCCCAGGCTAGCGAGTCAATAGTTCCCTGTGCACTGCTAGACAACAGCTCCTCAGGGAGCAGCAGCGATCCAGGGTGCAAAGAAAGGACTGGGAGGTCACAGACATCTGTGAACCTGCCCGACGCTAGGAACAACGGCAACAGCCCCGAGAGCAGGCAACTTGAGACAACCGGGTTCCCACTGCCAGCACTGGGCACTGCGCCACCACCAGACTGCCTGGACACCATCCAGCAGTTCTGGAACTAGCTTGTCCTTATGCACCAGTTACCAATCCCCAGTACTTAGCGATAATGTACCTCACCAGTCTAATGTACTTGTCTCACAACTGAACCACAAAGGTAATGCAAACTTGTTTTTCTGGACTTGAATGTATATGTCTGAGATGAGCCTCCGGCATAATCTATATGTCAGGGGGGGAGAGAATGGAGTGGTCAGGGACACACACAAACAGCAACCACCAGCAATCTACTGCCAACAAAACACCAACCACTCACCCAAGATTGAAACGATCCGCCAAAGGTCAACCAGATAGAGTTAAGCCCAGAGCACAGTCAATGCAGAGGCAATTTGCACTAAAGGCTTGGGGGAGAGTGATGTCATGTATCCTACATGGCTACTGTTAGTACTATCACAAGGTGTGCCACCAGTGGGCACAGCAATGGGAGACTTGTAGGTTACCTGTACAGGTGTGCCGGGCCTAGTATAAAAGGCAGGTCACCAGATGTGATCCTCACTCTGGAGTTATCAATAAAGGACTAAGGTCACTACAGTTCAAGTAAAACACATTGCCTCGTGGAGTCATTATCAGTGCATCCTAAGACACAACAATTGGCGACGAGATTACGGACTTTCACGCGAAAATGGCTACCCTTGGTATGTTGCAGCAGTTCGCCGATGGTGATGATTGGGATGTCTTTGTGGAGAGGCTCGACCATTTCTTCACAGCAAATGACCTAGCAGGAGACAACCCGGCCACACTGGCTGGCAAGCGCAGAGCTATCCTGCTAACCAGTTGTGGGCCCACCGTCTATGGCCTCATCAGGGACTTGCTGGCACCAGTGAAGACAATGACCAAAATGTACGAGGAGCTCGTAACACTGATCCATGAGCAACTCAAACCCAAGGAGAGCATCCTCACAGCCAGACACCGGTTCTACACCCACTGACGGCCCGAAGGCCAGGAGATCGAGAAGTACGCCGCAGACCTCAGGAGGCTGGCGGCACTGTGTGATTTCGGCACCCACCTCAACGAAGTGCTGCAGGATATTTTTGTCATTGGAATTGGCCATGAGGGCCTTCTTCACAAGCTACTGTCGGCGGATACCACAGTCACACTGCAGAAGGCCATCTCTGTGAGCCAGGCATTCATGACCTCGACCTGCGGCTCTAGGCAGATGACTCACCCTCAGGACTCAAACCTGGCAAGTACTGTGCACAGAGTGGCGCCTTTTAGAGGCTGAACTGTAGAACTCGAACCTTCTCAGGCAAGAGAGAACAGGTCCCCGGGTCCCTTAACTCAGAGTCCGCCGAGGGGGGCTAACCGAGTAGCCCCATGCTGGCATTGTGGAGGGAATCACAGGGCTCACCAGTGCTGTTTTAAAGACTATGTGTGTAAAGGCTGTAGCACAAAGGGCCACCTCCAGCGAATGTGTAAGAGAAATATGACTCACTGTGTCGATGAAGAGTCTGCAGATGGCCATGAATCCAGCGCGGATTATGAAATGATCAGCAGAGAAGCAGCCCAGCCCCACGATGAGGTACACAGCATGTTTACCTGCACCACCGAAGGTTCCCCGCTGAAGATGGAAGTCGAGATAGATGGCGTTCCAGTCTTCATAGAAGTGGACATGGGGGCGAGCCAGTCAGTAATGAATCAAGAAGCCTTTGAGAGGCTGTGGGACAATCAAGCTCAACGACCCAAGTTGGTCCCGGTTCAGGCAAAGCTGCGCACCTACACCGATGAACTTATCCCAGTCGTTGGTAGCGCAAATGTAAAGGTACTCCTTGATGGCGCGGTGCACAAGTTACCTCTGTGGATCAGGTGATGGACCAACGCTACTCGGAAGAAGGTGGATGGAGAAGATCCATTAAAAGTGGGAAAACTTCACCCCTCCAGTGATCGAAATCCTCTGCGCTTAGAAGCAAAGCAAGCCCATGCCTGAGGGTGGACCCAGCACCAGAGAGCAGACCAGCACAGCACCTGAGGCACAGACCGCTCAGCACGACTGTGTGGAGATGATCCAGCCGAGACGACCCGAACCACTCCAGTGGCAGGACTCCGGAGGAAAATAATCGGATCCAAAGGCAACTTCACAGCTTCGGCAGAACCTGGGGAGAAGAGGATCATCGCAGTCGTCATCGTGGATGCAGGAAAGATGGCCCCCGAACGATGAGGTGATGCGCTGAAGGAAAAGATGGCAGCGGCCAGACCACGAGGTGCAGCGCTGATGGAGCAACACGTGGCACCAAACGGAGAAGAGGATTGGGGTAAAGAAAGAAAGGCTCTCTTAAAGGAGGCCTGCAACCCACCACACTTAAAGGGACAGTTCCACACACTCAAGCGATGTAATAGTAACTGTGAGTTAGAGGTAGAATGTGTAACTGATGATTAGAGTTGTGTACGTGCAACAAGCAAGAAAAAGTCACACGATCACAATCGGAGCTACAGGATATTCACAATAAATAATGAAACGTTGTCTGATGTAGGATTTTAACTGCATACAGCCAACGCAGCGGGAGCACACAGGTCCAGCAAACTTCCCATCGCTGTGGCCTGCGTCCCTGGGACCGTAGTTATGCACCATGGAGTGTGGCCAAAAGCAGCCAATACACACGAGCTGCAGAGCAAGCGATCTCAGGAGGGCAACGGCACTGGTATCGATACCCTGCCCCTGATCGGCTCCATCTCTCAGGCACCCGATGGTACCAACCGTCACGAGCCTGCAAGAGCAAACTGTGCTAAGGCGCAGCCTCCAGACCCCACCGCCACCAAGGCCATACCAGGGAACGAAGTGTCATCCACAACAGTTCTCCCAAAGCGGAGCGGGACCAGCCAGGATCACAAACCAAACAACGCCCAGGCCAGCGAGTCAGCAGTTCCCAGTGCACTGCTAGACAACAGCTCCTCAGGGAGCAGCAGCGACCCAGGGTGCAAAGAAAGGACAGGGAGGTCACAGGCATTTGTGAACCTGCCCGACTCTAGGAGCAACGGCAACAGCCCCGAGAGCAGGCAACTTGAGACAACCGGGTTCCCACTGCCAGCACTGGGCACCACGCCACCACCAGACTGCCTGGACACCATCCAGCAGTTCTGGAACTAGCTTGTCCTTATGCACCGGTTACCAATCCCCATACGTATCAATAATGTACCTCACCAGTCTAATGTACTTGTCTCACAACTGAACCACAAATGTAATGCAAACTTGTTTTTCTGGACTGAATGTATATGAATGCAATGAGCCTCCAGCATAACCTATATGTGTGGGGGGGGCTGGGGGCGGGTGGGGGGAGAATGGAGTGGTCAGGGACACACACAAACAGCAACCACCAGCAATCTACCGCCAACAAAACACCAACCACTAACCCAAGATTGAAACGATCCGCCAAAGGTCAACCAGATAGAGTTAAGCCCAGAGCACAGTCAATGCAGAGGCGATTTGCACTAAAGGCTTGGGGGAGAGTGATGTCATGTATCCTACATGGCTACTGTTTGTACTATCACAAGGTGTGCCACCAGAGGGCACAGCAGTGGGAGACTTGTAGGTTACCTGTACAGGTATGCCTGGCCTAGTATAAAAGGCAGGCCACCAGGTGTGATCCTCACTCTGGAGTTATCAATAAAGGACTAAGGTCACAACAAGTACAACATATTGCCTCATGGAGTCATTATCAGAGCATCCTAAGACACAACATTGGCCATACTGTGATTGATTGGAATTGAGGAGGTGTGTTCGTCGGGACATTCCTTGTTTGTGAGCAATCGATGGAAAACAGAGAGCTACTGCAATGGGGCCTGTCCTTTCTCACCCTCTCTTGGTGACCAGATACATGCAGCAGACTCCACCTCGCTCCATTGCATTATGTGCCCAATGTACGAACTGACAGACAGATGAGCAGGACCAGACGTTACACCCCCACAAGTACAAGGAGAAGAGTTCTTACCTTGACTTGCCCAACACCACCTGCCTTCGGAGACTGCGCTTCCACAAAGAGGTTATCACTGAGTTATGCCAGTTATGATAAGGACAGATCTGCAGCCTGCCAGCACCATCAGAACTGCACTGTCCGTCGAGGTCAAAGTCACCGCAGCACTGTCATTCTACGCCTCGGGTTCCTTTCAGGTCACAGTTGATTGTCAAATACCCCTGAATATTTAATTCCCAGTCCTGGTCACCTTGCAACCACGTCTCTGTAATGGTTATCAGATCATACCCATTTGTCTCAATTTGTGCCGTCAACTCATCTATTTTGTTACAAATGCTACGTGCATTTAGACAAAGAGCCTTTTAAAATTGTTTTTTTACCCTTTTTTCCTGCTTGTTTCCTCTCTCCTTCAAAATCACTTTCTTTATTTTTGCTTTCTAATTCCAGCTTTACTCCCCTCCCTACTGGATCTATTTTCAGGTTCCCATCCCCCTGCCAAGCTAGTTTAGACCCTCCCCAACAGCACTAGCAAACATCCCCGCAAGGATATTGGTCTGGCTTGTACAGGTCCAGCCTCCCCCAGAAGCGGTCCCAATGCCTCAGGAAACTAAAGCCCTCACACCTGCACCATCTCTCCAGCCAAGTATTCATCTGCTCTATCCTCCTATTTCTGTACTCATTAGCTCGTGGCACTGGGAGTAATCCGGAGATTACTACCTTTGAGGTCCTGCTTTTTAATCTCTCTCCTAGCTCCCATAACACTGCCTGCAGGACCTCATCCCTCTTCCTACCTATGTGATTGGTACCGATATGGACCACAACCTCTGGCTGTTCACCCTCTCCCCCCAGAATGCCCTGCAGCCGCTCAGTGACATCCTTGACCCTGGCACCAGGGAGGCAACATACCATCCTGGAGTCATATTTGCGGCCACAGAAATGCCTGTCTGCTCCTCTGTCTATCGAATCCCCTACCACTATAACTCTTCCATTCTTCTTCCTCTCCCTCTGTGCAGCTGAGCCATCCTTGGTGTCATGGACTTGCCTCTGGCTGCACTCCCCAGAGGCACCATCGCCCCCATCGGTACTCAGAAGAGAATACCAGTTGGAGAGCGAGATGGACTCAGAGGACTTCTGCACTACCTGCCTAGTCCTCCTCTTCTGTCTGGCGGTCACCCACTCCCTCTCTGCCTGCACACTCTTAAGCTGAGGGGTGACCGCCTCGAGAAACGTGCTATCCACGTTGCTGTCAGTCTCACCGATGCACCACAGTGACCCCAGCTGCCGCTCAAGCTCTAAAACACGGAACTCGAGTTGGTGCAGCTAGAGACACCTCCTGCACAAGTGGTCATCTAGGCTGCGCGAAGCAGCGAGACTTCCCACATGCCACAGGGCGTGCAATCCACGGGACTGAGCGGCACTGCCATCCCTCACTCGCAACTATCGAGTAGAACTAAACTCTAAACCTTAGCACAACACAGCCAGCCGCTACTCAGCAAACAGCTGAATTAGTTAACTGGTTCTTCTTATATAATAAGGATCACATATATTTAATTGTAGTCCTAACTTACAACAATGCCCAAGCTTTCTTAAGAAAAGAAAAATACTCACCAATCCACCAGCCAATCACTTACCTGCTTTGCTGTTACATCACACTTCGATTTTGATTTTTTTTACTTTTTCTTTTAACCTGCCGCAGCTGGCTGCTCCCGATCTGCCGCTGCTCCAAACTGCTGCCGTCCTTTGTACTCCCGCGGCCGCTCAGGTCTCGCGATGCTGGCCACTGCCCCCCGGGTCAGGCAGTCAGCATAGATTTATGAAGGGCAAGTCATGTTTGACAATTTTGCTGGATTTCTTTGAGGATGTAACGAATAGGGTGGATAGAGGGGAACCAGTGGATGTGGTATATTTGGACTTCCAGAAGGCATTTGACAAGGTGCCACATAAAAGATTACTGCACAAGATAAAAGTTCATGGGGTTGGGAGTAATATATTAGCATGGATAGAAGATTGGCTAACTAACGGAAAACAGAGAGTAGGGATAAATGGTTCATTCTCTGGTTGGCAACCAGTAACTAGTGGGGTGCTGCAGGGATCAGTACTGGGATCCCAATTATTTACAATCTATATTAACGACTTGGAAGAAGGTCTGAGTGTAATGTAGCCAAGTTTGCTGACGATACAAAGATGGGAGGCAAAGCAATGTGTGAGTAGGACACAAAAAATCTGCAAAAGGACATAGACAGGCAAAGTGAGTGGGCAAAAATTTAGCAGATGGAGTATAATGTTGGAAAGTGTGAAGTCATGCACTTTGGCAGAAAAAAATCAAAGAGCAAGTTATTATTTAAATGGAGAAAGATTGCAAAGTGCTGCAGTACAGCGGGACCTGGAGGTACTTGTGCATGAAACACAAAAGGATAGTATGCAGGTGCAGCAAGTGATCAGGAAGGCCAATGGAATCTTGGCCTTTATTGCAAAGGGGACGGAGTATAAAAGCAGGGATGTCTTGCTACAGCTGTACAGGGTATTGGTGAGGCCACACCTGGAATACTGCGTGCAGTTTTGGTTTCCATATTTACGAAAGGATATACTTGATTTGGAGGCAGTTCAGAGAAGGTTCACGGGTTGATTCCGAAGATGAGGGGGGTTGACTTATGAGGAAAGGTTGAGTAGGTTGGGCCTCTACTCATTGGAATTCAGAAGAATGAGAGGTGATCTTATCGAAACATATAAGATTATGAGGGAGCTTGGCAAGGTGGATGCAGAGAGGATATTTCCACTGATGGGGGTGATTAGAACTAGAGGGCATGATCTTAGAATAAGGGGCCGCCCATTTAAAACTGAGACGAGGAGAAATTTCTTCTCTTAGAGTGTTGTAAATCTGTGGAATTCACTGCCTCAGAGAGCTGTGGAAGCTGGGGCATTGAATACATTTAAGACAGAGATAGACAGTTTCTTAAACGATAAGGGGATAAGGGGTTATGGGGAGTGGGCGGGGAAGTGGAGCTGAGTCCATGATCAGATCAGCCATGATCTTATTGAATGGCGGAACAGGATCGAGGGGCCATATGGCCTACTCCTGTTCCTATTTCTTATGTTCTTATGGATGGGAGACAGAAGCTATTTTCCTCCACAGCATTCTCTATATTCTAATGCTACTTATGGTATAGGGAAACGGTTGCGACTAGGAACCCACCAGTATTTAGTCTCAACTCAACCTTAGGCAGCTGCCCTCTGCTGACAGTGAATTGAACATATTTATCACAGGTCGAGCGGGATTGACACTAGCAAATCAGTAACCTTGTGAGCACTGCAGATTAGCCCAAAACTACCGACACTCACTTTATTTGTGACAGTTTAATATTGGAGACTGCTGTTGTGTCAGTCACCCAGCCCTGAACTGGATTCAGCGTGGAGCTCTGACCTGAAGCCAAGGACAGAAATAATTGCTAGTTTACTGTGCCACCCTGATAAATTGTAATTGTAATTTGTTGTGAGTAAGACAAAAGCTTTTTCGTACTCAATTTATTTCTGCTGGAAATCTCTGCTTGGTAGAATCAATCACCATAATAAATGGTAATGTTAAATTCTCTTAAAAGTACTGCAGGTACAGCATTACTTGATATATTTTGCTGGCCAAGTTGACAATAAGAAAAGCTAAATTGAAGCCTCGAAATTTCGATCAGCAATATGAGTAGATGAATTCTTAGTACATTTAAAGACAAACATTACAGCAATGGCTGGCTTCCAACTACTTTTGCAACATTGTGAAACGATTTCTTAAATAAATGCAATCAGCTTTATAAATATGTACGGCAGAAAGAAAAACACAGATGAGCGTACACATACATACATGCACGCACATACACACACAATAACAAAAAGAGATAGGAAATAAAAATGAGAAGCAGTGAGAAACATATATATATATATATTTTAATAAGCTTGTTGCTGTGTATAAGGCAAAACAGCATGCAGCCAAAGGCATCAAGCCAGATTTCTTCTGAATTTGATCCTTCTGGTTGCAGGGAGCACAGGAGGATTTGGAGAAATTAGAGATGATAGACAACACAACCACCTCCAAGTTCCCCTCCAAGTCACACACCATGGCAACTTGGAACATATATCACCGTTCCTTCATCGTCACTGGGTCAAAATCCTAGAATACGCAACTGAACAGCACCGTGGGAGTACCTGCACCACACGGACTGCAGCGGTTCAACAAGAAGATGCATCACCACCTTCGCAAGGGCAACAAGGGAAGGGCAATAGTGACACCCAGAATCCCAACAACAATCTTGTTGCCACAGACTTCTCATCATTTGGAATTTCATTCATTAGAAGTGGGCGTCGCTGGCAAGGGCAACATTTATTGTCCATCCCAAATTGCCCTCGAGAAGGTGGTGGTTTGCTCAGCCATTTCAGAGGGGCAGTTAAGAATCAACCACATGGCAGTGGGTCCACAGTCACATATAGGCCAGCCTGGGTAAGGATGGCAGATTTCTTTAAGGATATTAGTGAATCAGACGGGTTTTAACAAAAATCCAGTAATTTTATGGTCACTGTTACTGACACTAGCTTTTTATTTTCAGATTTATTTAAATTCCCTTGTAGGATTTGAACTCATGTCTCTGGATCATTACTCCAGGCCTCCAGCTTACTGGTCCAGTAATACTACCACTAAGCTACCAAAGCCCTATGATCGCAAGATTCAGTTATGCTGTATTATTTTTAATGAACTGCATTTACTGTTTATTTTTATTTTTTAAATACCAATGTATATGACATCTTTATGAAACAGAAAACAAATTGTTGCTTTTGGGTTTTTTCTTGAAAACACGTGACAAGGTGTGAGCGAAATGGTGAGACAAGATCATTTTGATTTAGCAACTTCCTCGTACTGAAAAGCACCAAGCTGAGCTGCCAGGTTCCTAACTGAAAGGCCAATTTCCTCGTGACAGGAAATTTCCCTGAAGAGATGTGGCCAAACAGTTTGTGTAAAACAGAGTCGTGTCCTCAGTGAGTATGTACCACACAAACCTGTCAGCAAACATCGTGTGCCTCTTCCGTTTCTACACATCTACATGCTGAATAATGTGACAATCAAGGATTCGCCACACGAAGGTCGATCTGAACATATCGAAGACAAATAGCCCCCTGCCATTACATAAATTCCAATATTATTCTGTGTTATTTAAAAATATCTACACAACTACACAACTCTACATATATGGAAAAGAAAAAAGTAACTTACCTTTGTATAAGCGCTGTTGAAGACACTGCCTTTCCTTAGGGTCGGAGCGGTGTCCGGACCGCTCCGCCCATTTTCCCGCCACGGCATACACGCACCGACCTGTTACTGACTAGTGGCGACCCCTTCCCGAAATTGTCCCGCAGGAAATATCCCTTTTGCAGAATTGCCCCGCGGGAGCAGCACCACTGCTGATCAGTGCCCCCGACAGCTATTTCTGTCGGCGCCCTTCTTGTTGGTCATCGGCACGGCCGCCCTTATAGGGGAGTTGGCAGTGCAGGCAACGCCATTTTATTTTTTATTGTCGGCCGACTGCCACATCGGGGCAAAAAGTATACCCCCCAGGTTCGGCCGTGGTCACCAACTTGGGTGCCAGGCCGCTGGCACGGCCGAAACCCTCCCTGGTGGCCCAGTGGTCCAATCTGAAAAATATGCAGAGCTGGTAGCGGCCCTCCCCTTTAACTGAAGGGGAGGATTCCTGATGACTGGTCGGGACGGGTGACCCGGCAGCAAGCACACTTCCACCCCTCAGCCGCCACAACATCCGCCCCGACCGGAAAAAAACTTCAAAGTGCCAAATATCAACGGCATGGGATGCGGCGGAGAAAAACGACAAAAAACAGAGGGTGCGCCCCATTTCGGGCAGTGGGCAATTTCAGCCCCTGAGAGTCAAGGTCGGCTGGCCGGCCAGTACTAATCCCTGACCACAACCAAATCAAGCCTCACACCTTTGTATCAGAAGTTTGCCGGCTGCTTCAGAAATAATCCTGACCAATCCTCCATCGACCAACACCAGAAAAACAGATCAGCTGGTCCTTCATTCTGTTTTTTAGTTTGTGGGACATTTGCTACTCCACTGTTGGAGGTAGAAGAAAATAACTCCCCACGTTTAGCTACTTTTCCATCTATTTCGGGTCAATATGATTGACTTGTTAACTTACACTTTGTATTGGGTGACTAAAGATATATCCTGCAGGGAGAAAGGTGAATGGGTTCAACTGAAGAACAGGTTCAGGTTAAAATGGTGCTTAGGAAATTGAGAAATGTACCATCAAATATCAACAATCAAAATTCCTGGAGAGATCATATACCCAGACATCCCCTCCCACACGCCGGAAATACATTTGGCATCGTCAGGAGTCGTTCCCCAATTCAACAATGTCTAACGTGACCACTGCAAGAATGGAGCTCTTGTTTATTTCAGTGTTCTTCCCTATAACACCATGGATGGAATATAGGTCATAGCTGTAGTTGAAGCCAAACTCATGTCCCACTGCATTGCATCTGTTTCTTTCCACATGTTATGCATAATGCCAACGGATTACAGTTTTCACGGAAAACCAAGCTGCACCGAGGATTGTGATCCCCAAACACAATTAAAAATCCTGAAATCCACTGTAATACAAAAAGGATTTAACTTACCGAATCATCTTGAAGCAGTAGCCTTGGTCATAGGCCATTATTTAGGTCTGTTTCTGATATGGTATGTTGTTTTATTGAGTTGCCAGTTGTTTGAAGCTCATCACCAGCTTTTGTAGGTTGGCATGCCTGGCCAAAGAACCTTCTAAAATATCAAACTTCAGGTCATAGCCCCTATCCAGTTCATTATAACTTTATAAATCCGTTTTATGTTGTTTTTCTCATTGTATCTTTTGTATGCCAACATTGCCTCCGCAAGATCTTGCAAATCTATTGGCAGGACAGGCGCATCAACGTCAGTGTCCTTGCTCAGGCCAATATCCCCAGCATCGAAGCATTGATCACACTCGGCCAGCTCCGTTGGGCAGGCCACATCATCCAAATACCTGAGACGAGACTCCCAAAGCAAAGGATCTATTCGGAGCTCCAACATCGCAAGTGAGCCACAGGTGGGCAGAGGAAATGCTTCAAGGACACCCTCAAAGCTTCCTTATAAGAACATAAGAACATAAGAATTAGGAACAGGAGTAGGCCATCTAGCCCCTCGAGCCTGCTCCGCCATTCAATAAGATCATGGCTGATCTGGCCATGGACTCAGCTCCACTTACCCGCTCTCTCCCCGTAACCCTTAATTCCCTTATTGGTTAAAAATCTATCTATCTGTGACTTGAATATATTCAATGAGCTAGCCTCAACTGCTTCCTTGGGCAGAGAATTCCACAGATTCACAACCCTCTGGGAGAAGAAATTCCTTCTCAACTCGGTTTTAAATTGGCTCCCCCGTATTTTGAGACTGTGCCCCCTAGTTCTAGTCTCCCTGACCAGTGGAAACAACCTCTCCGCCTCTATCTTGTCTATCCCTTTCATTATTTAAAATGTCTCTATAAGATCACCCCTCATCCTTCTGAACTCCAACGAGTAAAGACCCAGTCTACTCAATCGATCATCATAAGGTAACCCCCTCATCTCCGGAATCAGCCGAGTGAATCGTCTCTGTACCCCCTCCAAAGCCAGTATTTCCTTCCTTAAGTAAGGTGACCAAAACTGCACGCAGTACTCCAGGTGCGGCCTTACCAATACCCTATACAGTTGCAGCAGGACCTCCCTGCTTTTGTACTCCATGCCTCTCGCAATGAAGGCCAACATTCCATTCGCCTTCCTGATTCCTTGAAAAAATGTAGCATCCCCACCGGCACCTGGGAATCCCTGGCCCAAGACAGCCCAATGTGGAGGAAGAGCATCCGGGAAGGCGCTGAACACCTCGCGTCTTTTCGCCGAGAGCAAGCTGAAGCCAAGCGTCGACAGCAGAAGGAGTCTGCGGCAACCCAGACTCCCCACCCACTTGTTCCTTCAAACACCGTTTGTCCCACCTGTAACAGAGACTGAAGGTCCCGCATTGGACTCTTCAGTCACCTGACAACTCATTTCTAGTGTGGAAGAGTTGGAGAACTAATGAGAGTGGACTGCTAATGAGAGTGAGGAACTAAAGTAATTAATATCAGCAGAGAAAAAGTCCGAGAGAAATTAATGAGACTAAAATCTGACAAATCCACTGGATGTGATGGCCTACATCCTAGGGTTCTAAAAGAGGTGGCTGCAGAGATAGTGGATGCATTAGTTGTGATCTTCCAGTATTCCGTAAGTTCTATAACGGTCCCAACAGATTGGAAGGTAGCAAATGTAACCCCGCAAAACAAGAAAGGAGGGAGCAAGAAAACAGGGAACTACAGGCCAGTTAGCCTGACATCAGTCATTGGGAAAATGCTGGAATCCATTATTAAGGAAGTGGTAGCAGGGAACTTGGAAAATTCTCATATGATAAGGCATAATCAACATTGTTTTATGAAAGGAAAATCATATTTAACAAAGTTATTAGAGTTCTTTGCGCATGTAACTAGCAGGGTAGATAAAGGGGAACCAGTGAATGTAATATATTTGGATTTCCAGAAGGAATTCAATAAGGTGCCACATAAAAGGTTACTACGCAAGATAAGTGTTCATGGGTTGAGTCTAATATATTAGCGTGGATCATCATCATCATCAACATAAGCAATCCCTCGGAATCGAGGAAGACTTGCTTCCACTCTTAAAATGAGTTCTTAGGTGGCTGAACAGTCCAATACGAGAGCCACAGTCCCTGTCACAGGTGGGACAGATAGTCGTTGAGGGAAAGGGTGGGTGGGACTGGTTTGCCGCACGCTCTTTCTGTTGCCTGTGCTTGATTTCTGCATGCTCTCTGCGATGAGACTTGAGGTGCTCAATACCCTCCCGGATGCACTTCCTCCACTTAGGGCGATCTTTGGCCAGGGACTCCCAGGTGTCAGTGGGGATGTTGCACTTTTTCAGGGAGGCTTTGATGGTGTCCCTATAACGTTTCCTCTGCCCACCTTATTAGCGTGGATAGAGGATTGGTTAACGGACAGAAAACATAGAGTCGGGATAAACTTGTCATTTTCCAGTTGGTAGGTCCCACAATGATCAGTGATGGAGCCTCAGCTATTTATAATCTATATTAATGAGTTGGGTGTAAGGGACCAAGAACAATGTATCCGAGTTTGCTGACGATACAAAGCTAGGTGAGATAGTAACCTGTGCGGAGGTCACAAAAAGAGCCTGCAAAAGGATATAGACAGATTAAGTAAATGAGCAATAATGCGGCAGATGAGGTATAATGTGGGGAAAGGTGAGGTTATTCATTTTGGCAGGACGAATAGAAAAACAGAATATTTATTAAATGGTGAGAAACTATTAAATATTGGTGTTCAGAGAGATTTAGGTATCCTCATACAGGACATACAGAAAGTTAGCATGCAGGTACAGCAAGCAATTAGGAAGGAAAATGGCATGCTGGCCTTTACTACAAGGGGATTGGAATACAAGAGTAAGGAAGTCTTGCTACAATTGTACAGAGCCTTGGTGAGACCACACCTGGAGTACTGCGCACAGTTTTGGTCTCCTTATCTGAGGAAGGGTATATTTGTTTCAGAGGTGGTGCAACAAAGGTTCACTCGATTGATCCCTGGGATGAGAGGGTTGTCCGAAGAGGAGAGATTGATTAGATTGGACCTATATTCTCTGGAGTTTAGAATGAGAGGTGATCTCATTGAAACATATAAGATTATGCGGGAGATTGACAGGGTAAGATTCTAACAGGTTGTTTCCCCAGCTAGAGAGTCTAGAACTAGTCCATATAGTCTCAGAACAAGGGGTCAGCCATTTTAGACAGAGGTAAGGATGAATTTCTTCATTCAGAAGGTTGTGAATCTCTACCCGAAAGGGCTGGGTATGCTGAATCATTGAGTATATTCAAGGCTGAGATAAATAGATTTCTGGACTGTCGGAGAATCAAGGGATATGGGTATTGTAATCTCCTTACTCAATGGCACAAAACCCACACGAGGCACTCTATGACCTGAACCTTTATTCACAGGACCAAGAAGTGATGACTCTGCCTTTATATACCTGGATGACCAGGTAAGGAGTGTCTCCCACAAGTTCACATCCTGTGGTCAAGGTGTGCATTGCTTAAGTATATACAGTATTGCAGTGTTGTTACATAGAGGTTACATACATGACATCACCTCCCCCCCAAAGTCTTATTGAGATCATAGGTTAAGTCTTTCAGGTGGTCTACGCTCCCTCGTGGAGCGCCGCAGTTGGGGCTCTGGTTGTTGAGCCTTGGCGTGAGTGTCTGTCACCTGTGGTGATTCCGGCCTGTCCGGGCTGACCGCCGGGACTATGCATGCTGCGGAATGTTCTTGTTGCTCGTTCACTGGCGGTGGTGTGAGCACCATCTCATGATCTTCCTCGGGTTCCTTCAGTCCATGCTGAACTTTTTTTTTTACTTGGTCCAGATGCTTACGGCATATCTGCCCATTGTTAAGTTTAACCACGATGACCCTGTTCCCCTCTTTGTCTATTACAGTACCCTCAAGCCATTTGGGCCCCACGGCGTGATTGAGGACAAATACGGGGTCATTTATTTCTATACATCTCCCCTGTGAATTTCGGTCAGGGTACTCGTTTTGGGACTGGCGCTTGCCCTCAACTATGTCGGTCAGGACTGGGTGAATGAGAGACAACCGAGTTTTGAGTGTTCGTTTCATAAGTAGCTCAGCGGGCGGGACCCCCGTGAGCGAATGCGGTCGGGACCTATAGGCCAGCAGGAGGCGCGATAGGCGGCATTGAAGGGAGGGTCCTTGAATCCTGAGCATGCCTTGTTTAATGATTTGGACCACATGTTCCACCTGGCCATTGGAGGCCGGCTTGAACGGTGCTGTCCTGACATGGCTGATGCCATTGCTCGACATGAACTCCCGGAATTCGTAGCTCGTGAAACATGGGCCATTATCGCTAACAAGGATGTCCGTCAAGCCGTGGGTTGCAAAGACCGCACGTAGACTCTCCACAGTGATGGATGTCATGCACGAATTCAAAATGATGCACTCGATCCATTTCGAGTATGCATCTACCACAATGTGAAACATTTTTCCCATGAACGGGCCCACGTAGTCTACATGGAAATGTGACCATGGCCTGGTGGGCCAGGGCCACGGGCTGAGCGGGGCCTCCCTGGGGGCATTACCCAGCAGGGCACACGTCGTGCACCTGCGAACACAGTGTTCCAGGTCTGAATGAATTCCCGGCCACCAAACATGTGACCGGGCAATGGCCTTCATCAGCACGATGCCTGGATGCTCGCTGCGGAGTTCCCTGATGAATGCCTCCCTGCGATTCTGGGGCATGACTACCCGGCTGCCCCATAGTAGGCAGTCAACTTGGATGGAGAGCTCATACATCCGCCTGTGAAACGGTCTGACCTCCTCAGGGCATGCTCCGTGTGCGGGCGCCCAATCCCCAGTCAGGACACATTCCTTAATCAGAGATAGGAGGGGATCTCTGTTTGCCCAGATTTTGATCTGGCGGGCTGTGATGGAGGAACCTGCGCTGTCAAAGGCATCAATGGCCATGACCATCTCAGCACTTTGCTCCGCTGTCCCCTCAGTGGTGGCCAATGGAAGCCTGCTGAGCGCATCAGTGCAATTTTCGGTGCCGGGCCGGTGCCGGATGGAGTAGTCATAAGCAGCCAGCGTGAGAGCCCATCACTGTATGCGGGCTGACGCGTTGGCATTGACAGCCTTGCTGTCTGACAACAGGGATGTTAATGGCTTGTGGTCCATTTCTAATTCGAACCTCCTGCCAAAAAAGTACTGATGCATTTTTTTTACACCATAGACACATGCGAGTGCCTCCTTCTCAACCATCCCATATCCCCGTTCAGCTTGAGATAGCGACTTGGAGGCATAAGCCACAGGTTGTAGTTGGCCCTCAGCATTACTCTGCTGCAACATGCACCCAACCCCATAGGACGATGCATCACATGTCAGAACCAATTTCTTACAGGGGTCGTACAGGGTCAATAACTTATTTGAACAAAGTAGATTCCGCGCCTAATTGAAAGCCCGTTCTTGACAGTCCCCCCAAAACCAATCACAACCCTTGCGCAGGAGCATGTGAAGCGGCTCCAACAATGTGCTTAATTTCAGCAGAAAGTTCTCGAAATAGTTCAAGGGTCCCCGAAATGAACAGAACTCCGATGTGTTGCCGGGCCTGGGCGCTCATCGAATCGCTTCTGTTTTGGACCCTCCTGCCCAGGAACTCAACCTCAGGAGCCAAAAACACACATTTAGACTTCTTGAGTCACAGGCCTACCCGGTTCAGTCGGCATAGCACCTCCTCCAGGTTGTGGAGGTGTTCCTCGGTGTCACGACCCGTGATGAGGATGTCGTCCTGAAATACGATTGTTCCAGGAATGGATATAAGCAGGCTTTCCATGTTTCTTTGAAAAATCGCGGCCGCTGATCGAATGCCAAACGGGAACCTGTTGTAAACGAACAGCCCCTTGTGCGTAGTGATGGTTGTCAGTAGTTTAGATTCGTCGGCCAGTTCTTGGGTCATGTAGGCTGAAGTGAGGTCCAACTTGGTGAACAGCTTGCTGCCTGCCAGCATGACGAAAAGATCCTCCGCTCTCGGGAGCGGGTATTGGTCTTGTAGGGACACCCGATTGATAGTGGCCTTGTAGTCGCCACAGATCCTGACAGAACCATCCGTTTTTAGGACGGGAACGATGGGGCTTGCCCAGTCGCTGAATTAAACAGGCGAGATGATGCCCTCTCTCAGCAAACGGCCCAATTCGCTCTCAATTTTCTCCCGCATCACATATGGCACCGCTCTGGCTTTGTGGTGCACTGGTCTGGCGTCTGGGGTGATGCGTATCACTACTTTGGTACCTTTGAACGTCCTGAAGCCAGGTTGGAATAGTGACTCAAATTGTTGTAGGACTTGTGAGCATGAACTTCGTTCCACAGATGACATTGCGTGCATTTCCAGTTCATCTCAGCTAACCAGCTCCTCCCCAACAGTGCAGGACCATTGCCCGGGACAATCCAGAGCGGCAGCCGGTTCACTGATCCATTGTGTGTGACAGCCAACATTGCACTGCCTAGTACTGGAATGATTTCTTTGGTATACGTCCGTAGTTGTGTCTCAATGCGTTCTAGTTTGGGTCTGCTGGTTTTGAGTGGCCATAGCTTTTCGAATTGTTGAACGCTCATGAGTGACTGGTTGACCCCCGTGTCCAGCTCCATGCGTATAGGGATGCCGTTTAATAAAACCTTCATCATCTTTGGTGGCGTTTTGGTATACGAATGTTTGCCACATGAATCCGCTGAATTTCAGCGGCCATTGATTTTCCCCAAGAGTCATCCTGCCTCACAGACCTCTCTTCTAGTCCATCCGCCTCGTAAATTAGCCTGGTTACAGGCTTCCTGCACATTCGAGCTAAATGGCCACTGAGGTTGCAATTTCTGCAGATAAATTGTTGAAACCTGCAAGTCCTGGCAGAGTGTTTGCCCCCACACCTCCAGCACATGCTGAGATTCCCATTGTTGTGAACAAAGGAGCTATGACCCGGCATTCCTCGCTGATTGTCCCTTGGACTGCCCTTGAGTACCCTGTTAGTGGGTGTCAATGGCCCCATCCCGGACCGCATTGTCCACTGTGATGGCTTAAATGTCCATTCAGCCTGCCATTGTCTCTGTTGAAAACCTACTCTGGGGTCTAATGCTGCCTGGGGTGTGTCAAACTGCCCTTGCTTGCCTGCGGGGCTCTGAGTCACGTTTATGATATTGACTCCTTGATCCCCCGTCGTGTTAGAGGCAGAATTGCGCGCGTATGTTATTTTGGTTTCCTCCTCCCCCGCCATGAAAGTCTGAGCCATCAACGCCGCTGCTTCCAAAGTCAAGTCCTTGGTCTCAATTAACTTTCGGAAAATCCCTGCATGACCGATGCCCTCAATAAAGAAGTCCCTTAACATCTCCTCCCTGCAGGCGTCTGTGCACTTACAGAGGCTGGCCAAACGCCGGAGGTCCACAACGAAGTCCGATATGCTCTGTCCTTCACGACATCAGTGGGTATAGAATCTGTGTCAGGCCATGTGTATGCTGCTCGCCGGTTTGAGGTGCTCACCAATTAGTTTGCTGAGCTCTTCAAAGGTTTTGTCCGCCGGCTTTTCGGGTGCTAGTAGGTCCTTCATTAGCGCGTAAGTCTTAGGTTCGCAGCTGGTCAGCAGACGGGCCCTTCGCTTGTCGGCTGCTTCATCTCCCAGCCATTCTTTCGTGACAAAGCTTTGCTGGAGCCTCTCAATGAAATCGTCCCAGTCCTCACCAACACAGTACCGTTCCTCTGTGCTACTGGTAGCCATTCTCGTGGGTCGTTGATTTCCGTTTCTCGTCGCCAATGTAATGCCCTTACCCAATGGCACAAAACCCACACGAGGCACATTCTATAGACAAGGTCACTCTATGACCTGAACCTTTATTCACAGGACCAAGAAGTGATGACCCTGCGTGGGACCTCCCTTTATATACCTGGATGACCAGGTAGGGAGTATCTCCCACAAGTTCACCCCCTGTGTCAAGGTGTGCATTGCTTAAGTATATACAGCATTGCAGTGGTGTTACATACACGACAGGTTATAGGGCAGAAAAGTGGAATTTATTTAGACCAGCCATGATCTTATTGAATGGTGAAGCAGGCTCGAGGGATCGTATGGCCCAATCCTGCTCTTAATTCTTATGCTCTTATGTTTACTTTGTTTCCCATTAACTTAAAGTACACCACAAAAACTGTTATCGCAGTGAGGGAAGTCACAGCAAATGGATACTACATGCCAAACAAAGGTTCCAGATCTCTGGAGAACTTACTATTACATAAGACTGTAGGGGCGAGCATGGGATCCTTTATCTTACTGTTAAAGAATGCAAGGGTTTCTCCTGCAGACTTGGCACCCTTTTGGAGATAGAAGAAAACAGCGAACTAAGTTTGGCTATGTTTTCTTCTATTTTAGATCAACATAATGGGCTCAACATTGCCCAGGATTTGCTCTGTTTTTTTTGGAGCAACTTGATTTTTCTGGAGTATCTTAAAAATCCCCATTTTGCACATTTAATTTACGCCAGTGAAAGTGAGTTAGGATTTGTTTAGTTTAATTTAGCTTTTTTCAAAAGGGACGTTACCAGCCACCTACGCGCGTTTTGGCCATTTAGGCCACTTTGGACAGCTAATAGTTGCTCCAAACTAACTTAGGCCAGTGTATGTGGCCACTTGTGGCCGCACAGAAAACCCTTGCAGAGAGTTAAGAAATCAGTGCAGGTAGGTACTGAATGACTTGACTAAAGAATGTGAATAGGATCAATCAGCTACACAGGACATCATATGACAAACTTCGCAAAGTTAATTTACTATATAACAGAAGCATTCATAGAAGCTTAAATTACAAAAATAAAAGAAGTAAAGAGACAAAACATATTTACATAATTTTTTCAAAATATCCAAATAAAAAATAGAAGTACCTCCTGCTCGTAATTCTTATGTTCATGTAGGAAAGTATTTTCATCAACAGGATTAAGGAAAGTTTTGAGTAAGCTCATTAAAATTACTGGCAACACAGTTATCACCCTCCCCCACCCGGATCAAAATTCCCCCCCCCCCCTCACCCGGATCAAACCCTCCCCCCCCGGATTAAAACCCCCCCTGCCCCGGATCAAAACTCCCCCCCCCCCAGGATCAAAACTATCCCCTCCCCCCGGGATCAAAACTCCCTCCCCCGGATCAAAACTTTCCTCCTCCTCCCACCTGATCAAAACTCTTCCCTCCCCCTCCCTCCGGATCAAAACTCTCCTTCCCCCCCACTCGATCAAAACTCTCCCTGCACCAACCTGTTTGTTGTAGCCTTAGCCCGGGAAGGCAGTGAGCCGGCCTGTACAGCAGGCCACTCAGCCTGGGATAGGGACGCATCGGGTCCCACGCTGCAGCACGCATCATCATCTCGTCATCATCATCATCGGCAAGAGCTACTGCACATGCGCAAACGCTTTAATGCGCATGCGGACAGCTGCCTGCACTGTTTTTCGTGCAGGGCCCTAGCTCCGTCCCCCAATTGACTGGCCACGCCAAGCCCCGGGAGAGGTAACACAGTGGCCAGAATCAAGGGAGATTTTTTAAGCGCCGTTTTCAGCCCACAAAGTCACCGCATCTCTGGTGAGTGTGCCGAAAAAAGGGGTGGACCAAATTTGAGCCCAATAGACTAATTAGAAAAATTAATGCCAATGGGATTAAAGTGGCAGTGGCACTGTGAATATGAAATTGGCTAAAGGACAGAAAACAGAGTGTAGTGGTGAATGTTGTTTTTCAGACTGCAGGGAAGTATATGTTGTGTATGTGTGTATCATCATAGGCAGTCCCTCAGGGTACAAACTGAGCCAGGAGAAAAGTAACTTAACTTAACTGTGCTTTTATACAACTCAAAATGGAGTCTCCAAACCGGCATGAACCAGCATGAGTACAACAGTGTCCTAATGCCTGTCCAGTGAGCTGTAAGAAATAATTAGAGTAAGAATACAACAGTATACAGTGTTGTTCCCCAGAAATTGGTATTCGGACCACTGCTCTTTTTGATATATATTAATGGCCTGGACCTGGGTTTACAGAGCATCATTTCAAAGTTTGCAAACGATACAAAACTTGCAAATGTAGTAAATAGTGAGAAGGATAGTAACAGGCTTCAGGAGGACATAGACAGGCTGCCGAAATGGGCAGACACATGGCAGATGAAATTGAACACAGAGAAGTGTGAAGTGATATATTTTGGTATAAAGAATGAGAAGAGGCAATATAAATTAAATTATACAATTTTAAAGAGGGTGCAGCAACAGGGATTAATTAGTCATTCATGGAATTGCTGTTGGGGAGATTTTGATGTGCTCAACCTGGCAGTTACATCTGCCTACATAACAGTAACTTCATTTCAAAGTAACTTATTGTCGGTAAAGCGCTTTGGGATTTCTGCGAAGTGTGATAAAATGCTATTAAAAAGCAAGTTCTTTCTTGCTTCTTAATAATGCTGCCCCTTGGCACAGAACAAGTGCTATTTTGAATGCAATATTTAGGCTTGACTTCCAAAATTAAAGTGTAGTTGAAAGTTCCTGCTGTTTAATGTTTAAAAATGTATCCAGTTAAGTAATAATTAGTTAGTCAATCATGCTAAACAAGGGACTTTATATTTTATTAGGTCTGCTATTCAATGCTTATTCATCCGTTATAATTGCTGTTGGTAAATTGTATTCATATGGAATTGTCATTAAACAGAACTATTCAATGATCCATCACTGCACTGAATAGCAATGAGTAGAAAATTGTACTCACAGTTATTCATAAGAACATAAGAAATAGGAACAGGAGCAGGCGATTTGGCCCCTCTAGCCTGCTCCACCACTCAATAAGATCATGGCTGATCTGATCTTGGCCTCAATTCCATTTCCCTAGCCGCTCCCCATAACCTGTGTAGGTGGGTCTGTCAGCTTGCTTTCCTGACCAGAGCGGTTGTAAGTCGCACTCCCTGGTTCTCGAGCTTGGATTTATTAATCAGGGTATGATAAAGTGCAGCAGACAACTGTTTTGTACAAAGAAGGTTTGGGTTTTATTCAAGAAAGCAAATAACACAAATACACTCCAATGAAACTGTAACTCTTACAAAAAGGTTCTAAACAATGGGGAATACTTTATTACAGGTAATAAATACGACAGAAACACCTCCCATCTCCCACTTACTCTCTAACTAGGTCAAACTCTCGGGTTCCAGGGATTAATGCTCACCAGATCCTTCCTTTGACAGTTAGGGCTGTTTCGCGGTTTTGGGATTCTTTGGTTATAGCCGGTTTGCCTTGCCATACCCCGGACGTGGTAGAAGACCTCTACTGTGTATTGAAGCCAGTTGGGGTGAGTCCGCTGAAGTGGTTAGACACATTTTGGATTTTTCTCTGGTGAGTACCCAATTTCCTTTGTTAGCAATAGGGTTTTAAGTTCTTTAGGTCATTTTTACCCGCTGGATAGTCTAGGCCTACCAAGTCAGTTGGTATTAATGTTCCACTGATTTGTTTTTGACATCCTTTTCTCTGATATCGTGATGTTTCTTCCTGTGGTTTCTCGCCGTGTGCTCTCGATCTTGTTGTTCCGAAGTGCTCGGTCAGAAAAGTTTTCCTGTGATGGTCAGAATAGAGTAGTTCTCTTGGTACGACAGGCCCTCAATTATACTCCAAGAGACTGCTTAATCTCCACGCCAAATCTAACGTTTCTTTTGTTTGAGTTTTGCTGCCCATTGATTTTAAGTGGTCTTCTTTGTATAAGTTTTGGCAGGCTAGCTAACTGAAACTTGATTAAGTGTTTTAATCTGGCATTGATAGACCTTGGGATTGTGATACCCATTATTTATGAGCGGATGAACTCTTGTCCATTGTGATAGCACCGCTTTGGCTTCGGGAAGTCTGGGCTGAGCCAGATATTTCTATGCATGTTGAAAAGGTGTTGGAATATGTATGTGATATTTGGGTCCTGTGGATGGGGTGGATAATGTTTCTTCCATGGTCGGTTGTTTAAATGCTAATGTTTTCTGGGAGCCTGGCAATAGTTAAACAGCTCCCCACAGACAAACTGATCAGCTACAATACCCAAATTCTAAATCCCACCCCTCTGTCACTGCAGCTTTTCCCACAGGCCCAAACATGCCTTTTAAAATCCCAAACTTGGTTAAAACTCATAGATTTCTTCCATATGCATTTTAGGATCCCAAACTTTCTGTTTAATAGGTCCAAATCGAATTTTCTTTTCAGTGAGTCCAAACACTGGTAGTTTTCCACGAATTGTGGAATCTTACACCCTTGACTCCCCTATCGTTCAAAAATCTGTCTATCTCCACCTTAAATATATTGAATGACCCAGTCTCCACAGCTCTCTGAGGTAGAGAATTCCAAAGGTTCACGATCCTCTGAGAGAAGAAATTCCTCCTAAATTTCCGTTTTTAATGGTCGGCCCCTTATTCTGAAACTATGCTTCCTCGTTCTAGATTCCCCATGAGGAGAAACATCCTCTCTGCATCTAACCTGTCAATGGCATTTCATCCATCTTTTGGAAAAAACCATGAGCAACATCGACCTCCCCATTCACGAAGACTTGAAAAACCCACCACGAAAGCACTGAAAATCTCGCCGGACATTCTGGGAAACAGTAGCCAATATTCAGGCAGCTGGTTTCAACCCACTATCCAGAGGGACGGAATCGTGAGACACATGCTACATAGAGAACCAGCACCTCATCGCTGACCCAGCAGCAGAGGTCCCTGGCTTTGACCTCCCTCAAAAACAGTGGACAGCGCTCGACCCGATCCGCCAGTGGAAGGTGAGGGACAACACGAAGTACGCCTGTGACCCTGAGCCCCAGACCATGGAACACATCACATCAACCTGCCCAGTAAGATCTGTCACGCTCGGCACCTCATTTCTCCACTCGGCTTCTCAGGAGATCATTGACTGGATAGCCAAATCAGACATCACATTATAGGTGTTTCCAATCAGACAAAAGTAGTAGTAATGGCATTGCAATCCTATTTAACAATTTGAGAGCGGGCACAATTTTTGAGTCTCATCGTTAGTATAGCTCACAATAATATGTCACAATATTTACATCTAGGATTGCATTACTGGCAATTGGACTACAATTTATGTTGGGACCAGCAATACCCAAACACACAACAACTTGCTCCTTAAATACAGGAAGATATCTCAAAGCAGAAGGATAATAAGGTATCAGAGAGAGTTAGGGTGGAGGGAGAAAGCACATTTGAATAGAAAGACGTTAAAGAGCTTTTTGAAAACAGTGAGGGAGGTGCAAGGAGTTCCAGAGGGAAAAAGAAAGAAAGAAAGAGAAGAAAGAGTCGCGCAACTGGCCTCCCGCCCACCGAGATGCGATATTGATGCGGGCAGGAGTCGGCAGCAGTCGGCGGCAGAATGGGGGTGGACCATTGGCTGGAGGCTGGCCTGTCCCCGACGGTAGGTAGGAAGATGGTGAAGAAAAGGTTAGTACACTTTTTGAACATTTTTTTCTTTACAGGGACTTACCTGGATGGGGTCCCCTGAAGGTCTTCAGATGGTTTTTATATTTTTTTTAATGCTTTTGCTTTCCAGCTCTTCGACTCTCCGTGGGCCCGACTCCATCTTCGGCGGCACTTGAGCGGCAAGCGCCTTTGCCGCTGAGAATGAGAGCTCCCGCCGGCTGCCACCCAGATTGACGGCATAAGTCGCTCGTTTGCCGCCCTTCGACCTTCGAGGGAACTCTCCGATGAAAGTCCCACCGAAAGTACCGTCAGGGACCTCGCCGACCATCGGCGGTCCTTTGGGCGGCACTTGGGCAGGGCCTTCATCAATTTCGGGCCCATGTGTTTTAACAAAGTTATAACTTGTGAAGGATTCAGCCAGGGTGGCCAACTAGGCGAGTGTCAAAGAAGCCAAGTCTCGAGGTGATGAAAGCAAGGACCAAGGTATTGGTGGCAGTAGAGGTGAGGTGGGGTGGAGGCAGCCAGTGTGGGGGAATTTGAAGAAAGCAGGCTTAGCACCTGAGCACAGATGAAACTGACGAGGGATTTAGAAGTACTCCAAGGTTCTGCAACTCCTGATCCAACCTGAGATGACATATTTGATTCAGTTGAGGCTAAAGGAGCAAAGAGGTTTTGCCAATGTTGAGAAACTTTGGCTCATGCATTGCCTTCATTTGTAACACACGATACACTGAGACAAATCATGTCAAAGTGCATCATTCCTAACTTTTCAACTTATTATCACAATGCTCTTTTGGGTCTTCTCCCTCTCTGAATAAAGCTTTGTCAAACACCCTTTCATAAAGTAATATGAGATCAATTTTATGCAAAGAATGTAACTACACATTTTGTCACAGTTGTACGAGCAGAGCTGCATCAAAAGAGACAATTTTCCTTCCCATTTGCTATTTCCAAATTATTCTTACTGCAAGTCTCAACTTTCATAAAACTTTAATTTCTTCAAAGATCTCCACAGGCTGTTGGAAAGGAAGAGGAAAAAAAGAATAAGGATGGATTTTTGTAATTCAAAATCTAAATCAGATACACTATTTTGTTAAAAAAAAACATTTAGAAACATAGAAACATAGAAAATAGGTGCAGGAGTAGGCCATTCGGCCCTTCGAGCCTGCACCACCATTCAATAAGATCATGGCTGATCATTCACCTCAGTACTCCTTTCCAGCTTTCTCTCCATACCCCTTTGCCTTCTTCACCGCCTGCTGTACCTGTCGGGATAAACGGGTCCTTTTCAGAATGGCAGGCAGTGAATAGTGGAGTGCCGCAGGGCTCTGTGCTGGGACCCCAGCTCTTTATAATATACATCAATGATTTGGATGAAGGAATTGAGTGTAATATCTCCAAGTTTGCAGATGACACTAAACTGGGTGGCGGTGTGAGCTGTGAGGGGGACGCTAAGATGCTGCAGGGTGACTTGGACAGGTTAGGTGAGTGGGCAAATGCATGGCAGTATAATGTGGATAAATGTGAGGTTATACACTTTGGGGGCAAAAACGCGAAGACAGAATATTATCTGAATGGCGGCAGATTAGGAAAAGGGGAGGTGCAATCAGACCTGGGTGTCATGGTTCATCAGTAATTGAAAGTTGCCATACAGGTACAGCAAGCAGTGAAGAAGGCAAATGGTATGTTGGTCTTCATAGCTAGGGGATTTTGAGTATAGGAGCAGGGAGATCTTACTGCAGTTGTACAGGGCCTTGGTGCGGCCTCACCTGGAATATTGTGTTCAATTTTTGTCTCCTAATCTGAGGAAGGACGTTCTTGCTATTGAGGGAGTGCAGCGAAGGTTCACCAGACTGAATCCCGGGATGGCTGGACTGACATATGAGGAGAGACTGGATCAACTGGGCCTTTATACATTGGAGTTTAGAAGGATGAGAGGGGATCGCATAGAAACATCTAAGATTCTGACGGGACAGGACAGGTTAGATGCGAGTAGAATGTTCCCGATGTTGGGGAAGTCCAGAACCAGGGGACACAGTCTTAGGCTAAGGGGTTGGCTATTTAGGACTGAGATGAGGAGAAACTTCTTCACTCAGAGAGTTGTTAACCTATGGAATTCCCTGCCGCAGAGAGTTGTTGATGCCAGTTCATTGGATATATTCAAGAGGGAGTTAGATATGGCCCATACGACTAAGGGGATCAAAGGGTACGGAGAGGAAACAGGAAAGGGGTACTGAGGGATTGATCAGCCATGATCTTATTGAATGGTGGTGCAAGCTCAAAGGCCTACTCCTGCACCTATTTTCTATGTTTCTATGTTTCCTACTACATCCAGCGAACCCCGAAACTGCGATCTACCGTTAACTGTCAAAAGGATTGGTAAGCATAGTCCCTGCCTGCCCTGGAGTCCAACCTAGCTAGAATTAGGTATTGGGAGGTGCGAGGTGTAATTCTACTGTAACCCCCTTTGAATATGTGATTTATTATTCTCTGTTAGAGTCATTTTCAGCTATTGTAACCCTCTCTGAGTGTATAAGGTACTGTTCTTCAATAAGTTTGAATAAGTTTTGACATTGTACTTTCTTATTAGAATAATTATAAGTTGTAATTTCCTGACTGTAATACAATCAAAGTTCTTTTACATCAAACCAGTGTCCTTTGCACTTTATCACATCCCCCAAATAAATCCAGAGTCTAGAACTCAAAGGAGAGGGAGCGATTCGAACCGCTCAAGTTGGTCAGAAGGGAACCTTACAAAATGGCGCCCGCGTCAGGACTCTGGTACAAGGGGTGTGATGTGGAGAGTGCTGGTTTGGGGCAAAGAACCAAGATGGAAGAGAGGATTTCCTCCTATGTGTATAAGAAAGTGAATGTAACTAAAGAATGGGTGCTTAGTCTATTGCGCGCTGAGCGTCCAGCTGACGCTGCAGCCCAGTGAACAGTAAGCAAAGATCACAAAGAAGCAGTAGAGAAGGCAATTTGATTGTTCTGTCTACAGCGACAGGTCCAACTCCTAGACAGAATGAATGAAATATTACAGGCACAGTTATGGGAATGCACAGAGAACTATCAGGAAGGGGTTATGTCAGAAGAAAGATTATCGGGAGAACTCCGTAAGCTAAAACAGAAAAGGACCCAGATAATGGAAAGGTTTAAAAACAATCAGGACTATTTTCAATGTCAGGTTACCGAGGCCAAAAGTAATGAAAAGTCACTGAGGGAGGAAAGCACTCGCCCCACTCTACAAGTAAAAGAGATCCAGGAAAGATTAAAAGATGTGCAGGCAGCGTATAAAGTAGTTAGCACTAATGGGTTTGAATCGGGAGACCACGGTCCCTGCCAGCAACAAATTAAAAGTTTAAACCTTGCTCTGTCCAAGGCAAAAGGCATGGTATGCCTAATAAGCCGGGGTACACCGCAGGTAAACCTGGAAGAGAAGGAAGAAACTACCTGGCCACTACCTATGGCACCGGTGACTACACCGGTGCAGCAGCAGGAGGGGCAAATCAGTTGCAGGGCCGACAGGGACAGTGAACCACCACCACCTGTGGCACTGAGTTCCAGCTCGGCTTGGCCACAGGGAGGAGAGAGAGGCGAGCCAGAACAGGGAGAGCCAGAACCAGGGCCAATGTGCCCGGTCCGGTAACAGAAGTTTGGCCTGCCCACCCTTGCTGGGGGTCCAGGGCCCCTGGAAAGTCAGTTTATGGTCCCCCACACTCCCACCAGCTTCGGGCTGTGGTAAGCCACCTGGGAAAGCTAACTCCACAGGCTTTCACAGACCGATTGTGGCCTGTGTACAAAAGGGCCTATAGTGGGGACATAGACAGGGATAACTTAAGCCCGGACGAGTTAGCACAGGGGCTCCGAAGCCTACTAGCTAACAGTTTACCCAAAATAAGAACCAAGGCTGAGGCCTGGTTCGACCCAAGAGATCCCCAAGCCACAGAACATGGCGTGCTTAGGCAACTGACCCTAGCTTACAGAAACGGCAGAGGGACAGAAGAGCAATCACAAAAGAGAAGGGTTCACGAAATCCGACCTAGCCAAGATAAGAGGGAATGGCGCCATGAGGGGGGCAACCACTCCGATACAAAACGTACCTGCTTCGGGTGCGGAAAGAGTGGGCACTGGAGAAAGGATTATAGAAATCCTTGGAAGAATGGCGTAGGAAAAAGTTCTCCAGCCCTGGCCAAAAAGGCCGAGACCGAGAAGCCAGTCCCTCCCCACTCGTTTGATACCTTTTTAACCGCACTCCGAGCCATGTTAGATCGCCCTGGGAAGGTAGCCACCGTTACCATTACCGAAATCCCATTTGCCCCCTCCCAACCAAAACCGTGACTAGGACAGGCGCATCCTGTCCACCTGTGTGCCCTCGAGTATGATGCATGGGGGAGACCGACCATTCAAAGGGAAGTGGAAAAGGTGAAAGGGACTTACCTGCTGCATACCGGTACCTCAAGCACCCTTATCTATGCAGCTAACCCAGCTGCCTCACCTCTGTCTAACGGGGTTCCTTACAGCTTGGTGGGTTTCACAGGCACTGAACAGACTGGCTTATTCTCCGTTCCGCTCTCCATTCATTTAGGTACACTCCACACTAAGTGGACTTGTGTCCTGATGAAGTGGGAGCAGGAAGGGAGAGGGATCCTGGGGGGTGACTTCATCTTAGGCCACGGGATCCTAGTGGATTTAAGAAACCACTGTCTTTGGGGGTCAGTCTGCATGGGACAGGAGAGTGAGGTGATGGTTATCCCGGGAAAACAGGGAAAAGGGACGGTGTGCACCATGAAATCAAAGGAGGGTTACAACCTTGAATCAATGGTCAGTAACACTCCGATAGAATATCAAGAATATGTGAGGAAAAACATTGCAGCTTTTGCCACTCACAAACACAACTGTGGGAGAATAAACGGGGTCGAGGTTAGCATAGATGGGGATCCCATGACCCGACCACAGAAACAGTACAACTTCCCCAGGAGACGGAGGCAGACATGGAAACAGCCTTGGGTTCGCTGGTTAAACAGCGGGTATTGAGATCAATAGCTACCCATGTGAACTCTCCATTGTGGCCGGTTAAGAAACCGGACAACTCCTGGAGAGCCACGGTGGACTATCGAGGACTCAACCGTAACATCTCCGCCTGTGCACCCACTGTTGCTGCTGTCGCCGACCTCATTGGAAATATCCCAGCCTCCGCAACCACCTTCACGGTGCTGGATATTTCCAACGGGTTCTGGTCCATACCTTTAAGAAGGGAAGATCAGTACAAGTTTGCTTTTACTTTTAAAGGGCAGCAGTACACTTGGAATTGTTTCCCTCAGGGCTTCCACAACAGCCCCAGTATTTTCCATCAGTGTATGGCCAACTGTTTAAAGAGCTTCAGCAGACCCCAGCAATTAGTACAGTATGTAGATGATGGGCTCCTGTTCATCGATGAGGGGGAGGAGCATGGCCCACTGCTGGCTGAACTGCTGGAGCTGCTGAAAGAAGAGGGTTTAAAGTAAACCCCAAGAAGGCACAGATCGACCTGAAGGAAGTAAAATTCCTGGGACAGGCTGTGCGTGCTGGGGAAAGAGCCATTGACAAAACTAGAAGGGAAAGAGTGCAGAAGTTACCCACCCCCAACACAGTAACAGGAGTAAGATCTTTTCTAGGGCTAACCGGGTACTGCAGAGATTTCATTGAGGATTATGCAGCCACCGCAGCCCCTCTGCTCCGACTCCTACACAAGGGAGTGCAGTGGGAATGGGACAAAGGTTGCGAGGCAGCATTTATCCAACTCAAGAAAGACCTGCAGACCGCGCCAGCTCTAGGGGCCATAGATGGGGGTAAAGAGTTTTTCCTGGAGGTAGCAGCCAGTGGGGACAGCCTGAGTGTAGTACTGCTCCAAGAGCGGCACGACCAGCTGAGACCAGTGGTCTACTCCTCCAGGATACTCACGGATGTGGAGAAGGGATACTCCAACTGTGAGCGGCATCTCCCAGCCACTCACTGGGCTGTGAAAAGATCACTGATCTTCACAGGGGGATCCCCTATCACACTCCTTACCCATCATATGCCCACCCAAATGCTCCTGGACGGGAGAATCAAGGTAGGGACAGTGAGTAGTGCCCTGCTCCTCTCTCAAATGGACCTAAGGGTAAAGGGTCTCTGCGAGCCAAGACTCGCAGCCAACATGATTTATCCAGGGACAGCCCACCGGTGTTCCATCGAAGGGGTATGGGAAATTAACATAGGCTTTTGGACTGGGTTACACCCCACAGGCCGAGAGATCTATGTGGACGGTTCAAGCACAGTATCTGCGGGTGAACGACTCACAGGCTGCGGAGTTTATGACCCCGAGGCAGCATTGCCCTGTCGATTAAACTCCCCAGCACTATGAGCGCCCAGCACGCAGAACTGTCTGTGGTGGTGTACGTAGTCACACACCCTAAAAATTCCCTATCTGCTTTGCTCGGACAGTATGTTCACATACAATTCGTGTACAGAATACCTGGCTATCTGGTCCCACCGCGGATACACATCCACAGACGGGAGAGCCCTGGCAATTAAGCCCCTATTGGAAAAGATCATGAAAGTCGTAGGGGAGGAAGAGAATATCTACATACATAAGGTGAAGGCACATTCCATCACTGAACCCCGTAGCGAGGGAAACCAGCAGGCTGACATGTTGGCCAAGCAGGGAGCCCGCTCGGGCAAGCTATGGTATCTGTACAACTCAGGACCCATGGCAGCAGTCAGGGGCAGGATAGGGACGGCAGTGAAGGCAGGGATAGCTTTTCCCCCGGACCTAAAAAAGGTTCAGATCCAAGACCCCATCCTCAAAACTGTCCTGAACATGCTAGCAAAAGGGAAAAGGATAGACGGCCCGTATGGCAAAGCAGCAATTGCCATTAAAGAAGCATGCTCTTCAAGGGGAGCAATGGGTAGTACCGCAACAACACCGGAGAGAATTCCTCCCACGAGGGTCAGGAGCAGGACACCCCGGACCTGAGACCACTTGGCAACGAGTGGAACAGGCAGGGTGGTGGCCAGGACTCAGGGAAGACGTCCGCGAGTTCTGTGCTAGCTGTCTGGTGTGCGCGGCCAACAACCCCGACCCCCAGAAATAAAGTGTCGATGGGACATATCAGGAGTGTAGGGGGACCTGGCAGTCAATCCAAATCGATTACATCGGGCCCCTACCCACTGCCCAGGGAGGCTACAAGTACTGCCTAGTACTGGTGGACGTATTCACAAAATGGGTGAAAGCCTTCCCATGCCGAACAGCCACTGCCCTAGGAACAGCTAGGATCCTGGTCAGAGAAGTGTTCTCTCGTTGGGGACTATCACAATACATGGAGTCCGACCAAGGGAGTCACTTCACCGGGCAGGTGATGCAGGAGGCCCTTAAGGTACTCAGCATCAAAGGAAAGTGGCATGTCGCCCACAACCCGCAGTCATCCGGGCCTGTGGAGCGTTTAAACCGCACCATCAAAGAAAGGCTGTGCAAAGAGACAGGGGACTCACCCAAAGGTTGGTTAGAGGTCCTAACACTGGTCCTCATGGGGATCCGATCCAGCCAGTCAAAGAGCACGGGTACTCCCCGTACGAGCTCATGACCGGAAGAGCCATGCGAACCCCCACCCACGTGTTAGCCCCGGTACTCATGGAAGGTCAGCTTAGGGAAGCGAACCAGGACAGCTTTGTCAGGAATCTGTTTGAACAACTTAACAACATGGGAAAACAGCATCGGAGCAACCGACTGCTGCTAGAGCCCCGCAAGCACCATGAGTGGGAGATAGGGGACTAGGTCATGGTGAGGAACTATGCTAGAGTAGGGGTCTTTGAGGCACTGTATATGGGACAGTACCACACTGTCAACAAGATAAGCCCCATGGTCTATGCCATAAAATTGCCCCGCCGAACAAAGTGGTTCCACATAAATCAGTGTAAACTTTTCAACGCAGGGGCAGCAGCTAAACTCAAGGGACACCCAAAATCGTACTAAAGACAGGGACCCCCAGCCAACAGCCCCCGACTGTGGAATTCCCACAGGGAACGTGGCAGACCCACAGACTGCACCTAGAGGGGCGGTGGACTCTGTTACTGGAGGAGCTGTCCCCCCAATCATTTGGGACTCGGACGCACCCCCAGCAGCCGGAGCCTTAAGAAGGACTCCCTGCACACCATGGCCAAAGACACTGTGGTCACCAGCGCCCCAATTTAAATAGTTCAGCCCCGGGAAAGGGACCAGCCGCAAAAGGACACCTAAGGTCGGAGACCAGCCGCGAGCAGGGAAACCCAGCCAGTAGCCTCGGACAACAAGGGACTCCCAGAAGAGATATCAGTGAACCAACCACCAAGTGAGAGTCCCCAACCCGTAGCCCTCAGCCAGGCAGAACCCCCAGGGGAAGAATCGAACCAGGCAGCCACCCCCAAAGGAGCGGTATGCTGTAGCACCGGAGGGGACGTTCCCCCGAAAGTGCGGGACTCAAACCCACCTCCAGTAAGGACACTCCGGGTCTGGCAGTGCAGACCGACCTATTACCGACCTCGCTGGACACCCAGCAGGAGAAGAAGAAAGAGAGAAGGCAAGAATTAACCTGGCCACCCAGAGACGGGTGGCAGATGTACATATATAGTACAATATGAATTTAAGAATGTTTAATAGTGATTTACAGTGGTGTAAGATTTGTCTGTGTAATAATAATGATATATGTATTAGTTACTGGGGTAAGGAAAAGAATCTACCTGTTCAGCTATTAAAAAAGGCACAGGCCGGGTAACAGCCGGGAGTAAGAAGAATCTACCGGTATAACTATTAAGAGAAGCACCGGTAAGATAACAAGTAAAATGGCTGTGAGATAAAAATTAAAAGCAGACATCAGTCCACAAGGAACTGAATAAGACAGCCAGTCAATTAAAGACTATGAGCGCAATTTGGAACTCGGTCACTTTTGTCAAGCCAAAGAGCTTTCTCAGGGCTAGACAATCTGTTTTATGCGCCCCTACAGGAAAGAGAACAGTATGGAAAGGATCCTGTTCCTGCTTGCCCTGATAGGGATGAGCAGCGGCGACCGAGGAGACATGGAAGAATCCCTCATTTACGGGTGTTCAGGAGGGAGAGCACCCATCGTAACCACCGGGAGTGGCCCCCGAGACGTGGAAGAACTCGCCGTTTAGGCCCACGAGGGAAGATGACCAGGGGGGCTGGGATATAATTCTACCCGCTACTCCAGCCAGGAAGGCTTTACCTACAGGGAGGCCTCCCTTCCATGTCCACGGATACGGATCATCACTGCCCGAGTCAGTGTTACAGAGGGAAAGCGTGTGTGTTTGACTTGCAAAGGAAACATTCCCCTGGGAAGATGGTGGTGGCTCAGAAAACTCAGCAAGGACGCATGGGACCAGGAATCGGACTGGGAAAGACTCGGTAATGATACGTACTGCACCATCACGGGGATACGGGGAGGAGTAAAAGTGTGTTGGGACAAATGGTGGGAATCCGAACAAGGAATTTACGTTTGCATGTGGGGATCAGAGAATATTTGTCCTGCAGGCATATCGATCGCCTTCGCCAGGCAATGGCAAGATGAAGGGGAAGGGATGGGGTGGGATTCTACACGGGTGCGCGGTCCCACACTCCCCACTCCCAATTAACGCCACCGAGCTAAGAGCACACATTAAGAAACCCCTGCTCACAACCCCGCCAATACGCACAGTAATAGAAAGGTGTCCTAACACCACCAAGGGACCTGGGAACAGATTAGTATTGGTACCGACCGAAAAGGTGTTCTACCAGGGGGTACATTATGCGGTAGCTTCAGTAATATTAAACCTTACCGAGGTACACCTACCTGCATGGTGCCCGAAGGAAACAGAGCTGTTATACCAGGCCCTTCTTAGAAACATGTTAAAGAAATTTTATGAGTTAGACTTTGGAAATGTAGACAAAGCAGACCTATACACCCTAAACGCTAGGGACACCATGGGCTCGGGGAGACCTAGAAGGGGAATCATAAACAACGTTTTCACTACCTACAATACAGCATCCTCTGTAATAAACAGCTTAGATGACATAGAACTGCAAACACAGATAAACAGTTTAAAGACCCAATTGAGAAAAATCCTGAAATAAGAGAACACCGTAGAAGGTTCAGAACTACACGAGGACCAGGCTATGACTGTCCATTTAAAAGAAATTGTGGTTGAGCTGGAAAAACATGCACAGTCAGTGAATGCACTCATATGGGAGGATAGAAATGCTTGTGACCAGGCTGCACAGAACGAGGTGTGCGTACTGTATGGGGCATGGTTGTTGGGCGAGGGCCGCAACAACCTGGAGGATTTAAAAGAAGATGTAGTCCCCTCTTCGATCAGGAACAAACCCTCACAGCCCGCCACCCGTACAGCAATTCACTAAGCCCGTGCCAGCTCCGCCTAGCCTCTGAAGCCTAACCTGTCCCAGTGGGAAATCTAACCACACTATAATGGGAATCGTGCTAAGAATGCCGGTCATTGGTGGGACAGCCCGACCCGCACCGGTATACCGGGTGGAGAACATTGGAGTTATTCAGGGAAGTGCACACATTCGTTTTGCAGCGGTCCCACCCTATGTCATAAAGCAGGAACACGCTGTAACGGGTACTGACCTCTCCGGGTGCCGGAGCCGGGGTGCACACGTAATATTGTGTCCCCAGTACTTGAGTGCCCATTCAAAGTCACAGTGTGTGTTTAAAGCTGCTGGTGCACAGCCTATTAACTGCACCATGGAGGTAATGGCACAAGACCATGTCCCTCCACAGGTAACATACATAGGGGGTGGGACATATTGTGTCACCACCAGTGTGCCCCACTACCAACATGGACACTTCTGGTGTCCGGTAAGTGACAGCAGTTTTTGCTTCAAACCTGAGGCACCAGTTCAAGTGGCCCAGGAACGGATTGTCCCCATTCCTGAACCCTCCACTGTCCACCTCACTGTGAAGGAGAACATTACAAACCTGCAGGATTATGTTGTACATTTTGGCTATGCAATTCCCCCTCTACCCGAACATCTTACTGCTCTGCTAAAAGCTGTAATTATCTCACAAAAACACTTCTGCACTCTGGAACAAAAAACCATTGAGATAGGGAAAAAGATTCTCGAGATCACCATTCTGCCTTGGTGGGACCTTTTCAGAAATATTGAGGTCCCAATCTGGATCCGAATCGCTTCCCACACTTTAGTTATTTGTCAACTCGCGATTATACTGGACTTATGGTGTCTCACTTGCCGAGTGAAACGCAGAGGCCGTCAGGTCAGGCACCAAAGGGTTCTGTACGCTCCTTGGCCGAACTTGAGAATCGTGCAGGGAGGGGTGACACCATACTACTATGTTTAATTTGTGTCTGATTTTACCTGCTGTAAACCGCAACATCGCGAGTGTTGTAAGAGTGTTACTTAAAATGTTTTGACTATGTACCTTTATTTTACTGAACTTAAAATGTGTTTGACTATGGACCTTTATGTTACTTGAGAATGTGCTACGATGTGCTTTCATTTTATTCTACTGAAATTGTGTTTGACTGTATACCGTTATTTTACTATGAAAACTGAGTAAAAGAGGGGCATTTTCCCCCTCTATGATGCAACCGAATTGTAATGACTGTATTTGCCTGTAAATTGCATTGCATTTCAACAGGGGATGCAGGGTAATGTTCAGCTAATATAAATGCAGGAAAGGTTGACTCTCGGGAGCAGGAATTTTGCTTATCTTGATTGACACTGAAGAGTGTAGAGTGTCAACAGGGGGACTGAAAGGATGCAAAATTCACAAGAACCCTCCCAGTGTTTAGGCTCATTCGAAAGGAAATTTAATTTGGGACTATCTACCGAAAAGTTTGGAACCCTAAAGTGCTTATGGAAGAAACTATGAACTTTAATCAAATTTTTGATTTTAAAAGACAAATTCAAGGCTGTGGACGGGCCTAAAAGGACTGACAGGAGACAACCTGATTAGTGAGACTACCTGGGTGTGAGGACTAAAATAACCTGGCTGGAGAAATGAGTATTAAAGAATCCTTCTCCACAAGAGACATTAACATTACAAAATCACCCAGAGATAGCTACCCATCAACATGAGTCTGGTAAACCATTTCAGCATATACATCACAAAGAGGCCCAATCCAGCCTGTATGCGAAAACTAAGCACAAAAGGACATTGCAATTACCAAGCTAATATTTCTATCAGGAAACAGTTTTCGAACATCAACCCACCCAAACCATATCAACTTTTAACGAGCCAGCCAAAATATTACATAGAAGAGTCAAGCCCGCCAAATTTAAACAAAGGATTTTGAACTGATTTGGCGCCAAGTTTAGAACCACTGAAATCGTATAACTGGCCCCTATTTTCAACAGAGGTTAGTTTGCTAAGTAGCTACAAGGTTGCTACTACCTCATCAAGACAAGGAGAGAAACCAACGCGACAGTTGTAAACTAACTTCTACAGCCTTGAAGTCCCGAAGTCCTGAAGGAAGGAAGAACATCACCATCGCGGCAGCAACCGACCACAACCAACGTGGTATCAACGAAAACCACCGCAATCGACCAAACTCAAACCAAAACTCCAACGGGAAAAAAATACGAAGAATCAAAAAGTTTCCACTCTACAATCTAATCCTGACCTACCAACGGGTAAAACATTACCTAAAAGACTGTAGAAACCTATTTCTAATGAAGAAAACCAGGTATTTACCCCATAGATCCAAAACGCGCCTTACCGCATCAGCGGACTCAACCCAACTGAAGGTTGTGCAGCAAGAAGTCTTCTCCGACGTTCGGGGTATGGCAAGTAGACCCTACCACATCCAGCGAACCCTGAAACCGTGATCTACTGTTAACTGTCAAAAGGATTGGTAAGCATAGTCCCTGCCTGCCCTGGAGTCCAACCTAGCTAGGATTAGGGAATCGGAGGTGGGAGGTGTAATTCTACTGTAACCCCCTTTGAATATGTGATGTATTGTTCTCTGTTAGAGTCATTTTCAGCTATTGTAACCCCCTCTGAGTGTGTAAGGTACTGTTCTTCAATAAGTTTGAATAAGTTTTGACATTGTACTTTCTTATTAGAGTAATTATGGCCCCAAGTTTCCACATGATTTGCTCCTGATTTTTAGGAGCAACTGGTGTAGAACGGAGTATCTTAGAAATCGGAATTCTAATCAACTCCATTTAGTTTGCTCCAGTTCTAGTCAGTTAGAACAGTTTCAATTTGGAACAGAATTTTTTTTTCAAAAGGGGGCGTGTCCGGCCACTTACGCCTGATTTCAAAGTTTTGTGAGTGAAAACTTACTCCAAACTAACTTAGAATGGAGTAAGTGAAGATTTTTGTACGCTCGAAAAAACCTTGTCTACACTTTAGAAAATCAGGCATAGGTTACAAATCAGGCGTAGGGAATGGGGGGGGGGGGGGGGGGGGTTGAAAGGGAAGTTTACAAACATTAAACACTTCAGTTTTACAAATAAAGAGCCATCATCAATAATAAATGATAAATACATCAATAAATCAACCAATAAATCAATCAAAAAAAATTAATAAGAAATTATTTTTTTTTAAATCAATAAATAAAACATTTTCTACTTACCGACTGCAGCACCGGGAGCCCTCCAACAGCGTGCCCATCCCCAGCACCAGATTTACAGGTAGGTGGCGTTGGGTCGGGTCGGGGGGGTGGTGGGAGGGAGGTCAGTTCGGTTCGGGTCGGGGGGAGGGAGGTCAGGTCGGATCCAGTCCGGAGGCGGGGGAGGGGGGGGCAGCGGGTGTCGGGTCTGGTCCGGGGGCGGGGGGGGGGTAGGGGAAGCGGGTGTCGGGTCCGGTCCGGGGGCGGAGGGGGGGTAGGGAAAGCGGGTGTCGGGTCCGGGGGCGGGGGGAGCGGGTGTCGGGTCCGGTCCGGGGGCGGGGGGGGAAGCGGGTGTCGGGTCCGGTCCGGGGGGGTAAGGGAAGCGGGTGTCGGGTCCGGTCCGGGGGGGTAAGGGAAGCGGGTGTCGGGTCCGGTCCGGGGGGGTAAAGGAAGCGGGTGTCGGGTCCGGTCCGGGGGGGTAAGGGAAGCGGGTGTCGGGTCCGGTCCGGGGGGGTAAGGGAAGCGGGTGTCGGGTCCGGTCCGGGGGGGTAAGGGAAGCGGGTGTCGGGTCCGGTCCGGGGGCGGGGGGAGCGGGTGTCGGGTCCGGTCCGGGGGGGTAAAGGAAGCGGGTGTCGGGTCCGGTCCGGGGGGGTAAGGGAAGCGGGTGTCGGGTCCGGTCCGGGGGGGTAAGGGAAGCGGGTGTCGGGTCCGGTCCGGGGGCGGGGGGAGCGGGTGTCGGGTCCGGTCCGGGGGGGTAAAGGAAGCGGGTGTCGGGTCCGGGGCGGGGGGGTAAGGGAAGCGGGTGTCGGGTCCGGTCCGGGGGCGGGGGGAGCGGGTGTCGGGTCCGGTCCGGGGGGGTAAAGGAAGCGGGTGTCGGGTCCGGTCCGGGGGGGTAAGGGAAGCGGGTGTCGGGTCCGGTCCGGGGGGGTAAGGGAAGCGGGTGTCGGGTCCGGTCCGGGGGGGTAAAGGAAGCGGGTGTCGGGTCCGGTCCGGGGGGGTAAGGGAAGCGGGTGTCGGGTCCGGTCCGGGGGGGTAAGGGAAGCGGGTGTCGGGTCCGGTCCGGGGGGGTAAGGGAAGCGGGTGTCGGGTCCGGTCCGGGGGGGTAAGGGAAGCGGGTGTCGGGTCCGGTCCGGGGGCGGGGGGAGCGGTGTCGGGTCCGGTCCGGGGGGGTAAGGGAAGCGGGTGTCGGGTCCGGTCCGGGGGGGTAAGGGAAGCGGGTGTCGGGTCCGGTCCGGGGGGGTAAGGGAAGCGGGTGTCGGGTCCGGTCCGGGGGGGTAAGGGAAGCGGGTGTCGGGTCCGGTCCGGGGGCGGGGGGAGCGGGTGTCGGGTCCGGTCCGGGGGGGTAAAGGAAGCGGGTGTCGGGTCCGGGGCGGGGGGGGAAGCGGGTGTCGGGTCCGGTCCGGGGGCGGGGGGAGCGGGTGTCGGGTCCGGTCCGGGGGGGTAAGGGAAGCGGGTGTCGGGTCCGGTCCGGGGGCGGGGGGAGCGGGTGTCGGGTCCGGTCCGGGGGGGTAAGGGAAGCGGGTGTCGGGTCCGGTCCGGGGGGGTAAGGGAAGCGGGTGTCGGGTCCGGTCCGGGGGCGGGGGGAGCGGGTGTCGGGTCCGGTCCGGGGGGGTAAAGGAAGCGGGTGTCGGGTCCGGGGCGGGGGGGGAAGCGGGTGTCGGGTCCGGTCCGGGGGCGGGGGGAGCGGGTGTCGGGTCCGGTCCGGGGGGGTAAAGGAAGCGGGTGTCGGGTCCGGTCCGGGGGGGTAAGGGAAGCGGGTGTCGGGTCCGGTCCGGGGGGGTAAGGGAAGCGGGTGTCGGGTCCGGTCCGGGGGGGTAAGGGAAGCGGGTGTCGGGTCCGGTCCGGGGGGGTAAAGGAAGCGGGTGTCGGGTCCGGTCCGGGGGGGTAAGGGAAGCGGGTGTCGGGTCCGGTCCGGGGGGGTAAGGGAAGCGGGTGTCGGGTCCGGTCCGGGGGGGTAAGGGAAGCGGGTGTCGGGTCCGGTCCGGGGGGGTAAGGGAAGCGGGTGTCGGGTCCGGTCCGGGGGGGTAAGGGAAGCGGGTGTCGGGTCCGGTCCGGGGGGGTAAGGGAAGCGGGTGTCGGGTCCGGTCCGGGGGCGGGGGGAGCGGGTGTCGGGTCCGGTCCGGGGGGGTAAAGGAAGCGGGTGTCGGGTCCGGGGCGGGGGGGGAAGCGGGTGTCGGGTCCGGTCCGGGGGCGGGGGGAGCGGGTGTCGGGTCCGGTCCGGGGGGGTAAGGGAAGCGGGTGTCGGGTCCGGTCCGGGGGCGGGGGGAGCGGGTGTCGGGTCTGGTCCGGGGGCGGGGGGTGGGGTAGGGAAAGCGGGTGTCGGGTCCGGGGCGGGGGGGGGCAGCGGGTGTCGGGTCCCGTCCGGGGGCGGGAAGCGGGAGTCGGGTCGGGAGGAAACAGGAGCTGGCCGTGGGAGGAGCCTTATTCACACAGTCCCAGTGAGGCCATTGGGCCAGGGCTAGGGGCTGCTTGCTTCTGGCCCCTCCCACACAGTTTCGGGCGCCTGGAGCTACTGCACTTGTGTGCCCACTGTAGCGGCATGTGCAGAGCTCCCGGCACTGTTTTTGGCGCAGGGTCCTAGCTCCGCCCCCTACAGCTCCTGCTGCGCTGCGCTGAGGGCCAGAGGACCTGCAGGGAGGTGGAGAATACGGAGGGTTTTTTTAGGCGCACTTTGTGGCGCGAAAAACGGGCGTCCAGGTCGGGACTGCGCCGTTCTAGGCGCGGCTCGAAACTTGGGCCCTATAAGTTATAATTTCTTGACTGTAATAAAATCGAAGTTCTTTTGCATCAAACCAGTGTCCTTTGCACTTTGTCATATCCCCTAAATAAATCCAGAGTCTAGAACCCAAGGGAGTGGGAGCAATTCGAACCGCTCAAGTTAGTCAGAAGGGAACCTGACCCCCTCATAGAGACCACCCCCTTACAGATGGTCTGCTCAATGATGTTCCTGGTGGCAGCATGGATCTAATTGTACGAGTGCTGGGCAGGAGTGGTGGGGCTGTGGAGGGGAGTCATGAGCCCTCACTGGAAAAGAGCTGGCTCACTGGTCTGGGGCAGAATGAAGGCAATCGTGGGTGCTGCCAGAATAGCGGGCATTCACGATGAGGGTTCTGCATGTGTGGTCGCACAACAACTGGAAACTCAGTGAGTGGCAGTCTTCGCAGTTATGGAAGATCTTAGAATTGTGATGCAATGCCCTCAAGATGACATGGTTTCAGTCAATGGTGCCCTGCACCATGGGGAAGCCCACTATCCTGGCAAAGCCACAGGCATGTTCATGTTTCTTCTCTCTGCTCATGGGGAAGGAAATGTAGTCCCTCCTCCTTCTGTACAGAGCCTCTGTGACCTCGCGGATGGAGCAATGGATGGCAAACTGAGAGATGTTGGAGATGTCTCCTGTTGCTCCCTGGAAGGATCCATTGGCATAGAAACTGAGCGCGATGGTGACCTTGACTGGCACCTAGAGAGCTGTCCTCACACTGGTCTGAGGCTCGAGGTCTGGTTGCAGGAGCTGGAAGAGCTCTGTGACCATGTCCTTGCTGAAACGCAGCCTTCGAACACACTGTTCCTCACTGAAGTTGATGTCAGAGAACCGCTGCCGGAATACTCTGGGAGAGTTAAGCCTCCTGATGACAGCCGTCTGGCACCTTCTTCCTTTGGCAACATGTTGCTGTGGTTTTCCCTGTGCTGCTGCCTATCTTTGTCTGTGCCTCTCCGTGTGCCTTGCTACATGGGGCTTTCCATGGGCCTCTCCCTGCTCCTCTCCATGGACCTTGTTCCATGGGCCTCTCCCTGCTCCTCTCCCTGTGCCTTATTCCATGGGCCTCTCCCTGTGTCTTGCTCCATGGGCCTCTCCCTGCTCCTCTCCATGAGCCTTGTACCATGGGCCGCTCCATGGGCCTCTCACTGTGCCTTATTCCATGGGCCACTCCCTGCTCCTCTCCATGGGCCTCTCCCTGATCCTCTCCATGTGCCTCTCCCTGCTCCTCTCTATGGGCCTCTCCCTGCTCCTCTCCATGGGCCTCTCCCTGCTCCTCTCCATGGGTCTCTCCCTGTGCCTTATTCCATGGGCCTCTCCCTGCTCCTGTCCATGGGCTTTGTTCCATGGGCCTCTCCCTCTGCCTTGCTGCATGGGTCTCTCCCTCTGCCTTGCTGCATGGGCCTCTCCCTGTGCCTCGCTCCATGGGCCTCTCCATGGGCCTCTCCCTGTGCCTTGCTGCATGGGCCTCTCCCTGTGCCTCGCTCTATGGGACTCTCCATGGGCCTCTCCCTGTGCCTTGCTGCATGGGCCTCTCCCTGTGCCTCGCTCTATGGGACTCTCCATGGGCCTCTCCCTGTGCCTCGCTCTATGGGACTCTCCATGGGCCTCTCCCTGTGCCTCGCTCTATGGGACTCTCCATGGGCCTCTCCCTGAGCCTTGCTGCATGGGCCTCTCCCTGTGCCTTGCTGCATGGGCTTCGCCTTGTGCCTCGCTCCATGGGACTCTCCATGGGCCTCTCCCTATTGTGTTCCTAACACAGATGAGGCTGCACACAGGGAGGTTAAAGTAACAGTGACCTCAGTCTTTATTAAGACACTCCAGAGTGAGGAACAGGCCTTATGGGCCGGCTTATATACAGTGCTCCCAAGGGATGCTGGGATCCCTTGGGACTTCAGGGGATGAGCTCCCTGGTGGCGGAACATGGGAGTGCATGCTTTACACAACATCACTCCCCCCACAAAGTCAAAGTGAAAACTATTTACAAGGTGAGGCGGTCGGGAGCCTTTCTTTCCCTGGTGGACCGCCTCGGTACAAATGTCTATTCTGGTGCATTGGCTGTGCCCTCGCTGAGCTGGCGTGGTTGGCCCTGCAGGGCTGCTAGGTGAGCCAGGCCTTGCTGGGCTGTTGGGCGTGATGGGTTTGATTTCCTGGTCCGGCGTGGTGTCATTGATCCTTTGGGTATGTGTTGTGGTCTCGATAAAGGTGGTGTCTGCTGTGGGCTGTTCAGGGCAGTCTGAACCGCAGCCTCGTTTGGTCCAGCTGCTTTCTGAAAATTTGTCCATTGTCTAGTTTGACTACAAACACCCTATTCCCATCTTTAGCTATCACCGTGCCCACGATCCACTTGGGACCATGTCCATAGTTTAGCACATACACAGGGTCATTCAGATCAATTTCCCGTGACACAGTGGTGCGACCATCGTTTACATTTTGTTGCTGCCGCCTGCTGTCTACCTGATCATGCAGGGTGGGGTGAACCAGCGACAGTCTGGTTTTGAGTGTCCTTCTGAGACTCGTTTAAGGCTCTGTTTGATGGTTTGTACTGCCCGCTCTGCCTGCCCATTGGAGGCTGGTTTAAACGGGGCCGAGGTGACATGTTTGATCCCATTGCGGGTCATGAATTCTTTAAATTCGGCACTGGTGAAATATGGCCCGTTGTCACTGAACAGTATGTCAGGCAGACCGTGGGTGGCAAACATGGCTCTCAGGCTTTCAATGGTGGCGGTGGCAGTGCTTCCTGACATTATTTCACATTCAATCCATTTTGAAAAAGCATCCACCACCACCAGGAACATTTTACCGAGAAACGGGTCCGCATAGTCGACATGGATCCTCAACCATGGTCTGGAGGGCCAGGACCACAAACTTAGTGGTGCCTCTCTGGCGCGTTGCTCAACTGAGCACATACGCTGCATTGCCATATACAGGACTCTAAGTCAGAGTCGATACCGGGCCACCACACGTGGGATCTGGCTATCGCTTTCATCATTACTATACCAGGGTGTGTGCTGTGGAGATCCGAGATGAACGTCTCCCTGCCCTTTTTTGGTAGCACTACGCATTGACCCCACAACAGGCAGTCTGCCTGAATGGACAGCTCGTCCTTTCGCCGCTGGAATGGCTTGATTGACTCTTGCATTTCAAGGGGGTGCTGGCCCAGCTCCCATGCAGTACACAGTTTTTTTACTAGGGACAGCAGAGGATCTTGGCTGGTCCAAGTCCTAATCTGGTGATTTATCATTTTCAAATACTTCCATGACCATCAACAAGTCTGCGGGCTGCACCACCATCAATAAGTTTGCAGGCTGCACCATTTCCACCCCCATGGAGGGCAATGGTAGCCGACTGAGAGCATCTGCACAGTTCTCGGTGCCTGGCCTGTGGCGGATGGTATAGTTATACGCTGATAGCACGAATGCTCACCTTTGTATGCGGGCTGAGGCATTAGTATTTATCCCCTTGTTTTCAGCGAACAGGGTTGTGAGAGGCTTGTGATCGGTTTCCAGCTCAAATTTGAGGCCAAACAGGTACTGATGCATTTTCTTTACCCCGAACACACACGTTAATGCCTCTTTATCAATCATGCTGCAGGCCCTCTCGGCCTTAGACAAGCTCCTGGAAGCATAGGCGACAGGTTGCAACTTTCCCGCAACGTTAGCTTGTTGTAATACACACCCGACTCTGTACAACGACGCGTCACATGCTAGCACAAGTCTTTTACATGGGTTGTACAATACAAGCAGCTTGTTGGAGCATAAAATGTTTCTGGCTTTCTCAAAAGCAATTACTTGTTTTTTTCCCCATACCCAGTTCTCACCTTTGCGCAATAACACATGTAGGGGCTCTAAGAGGGTGCTTAACCCCGGTAGAAAGTTACCAAAATAGTTGAGGAGTCTCAGGAACGACCGCAGCTCCGTGACGTTCTGTGGCCTGGGCGCGTTCCTGATAGCCTCTGTCTTGGCGTCTGTGGGCCGAATGCCGTCTGCCGCGATCTTTCTCCCCAAAAACTCCACTTCTGTTGCCATGAAGACACATTTCGACCTCTTCAGTCGCAGCCCTACATGATCCAGTTGCTGGAGGACCTCCTCCAGCTTTTGTAGGTGCTCAGCGGTGTCCCGACCCGTGACCAATATGTCGTCCTGAAAGACCATCGTGTATGGTACCGACTTGAGTAGGCTCTCCATGTTTCTCTGGAAGATCGCTGCAGCTGACCGAATTCCAAACTGGCATCTGTTGTAGATGAGCAGTCCCTTGTGCGTGTTGATGCAGGTGAGGCCCTACCACAGAAAGTTGTTGAGGCCAATTCACTAAATATATTCAAAAGGAGTTAGATGAAGTCCTTACTACTAGGGGGATCAAGGAGTATGGCGAGAAAGCAGGAATGAGGTACTGAAGTTACATGTTCAGCCATGAACTCATTGAATGGCGGTGCAGGCTCGAAGGGCTGATTGGCCTACTCCTGCACCTATTGTCTATGTTTCTATGTTTCTATGAAGACTCCTCCAGTTCCTGCGTCATATAGGCCGAAGTCAGGTCGAGCTTGGTGAACGTCTTGCCTCCTGCCAGCGTCGCAAATAGGTCGTCTGCCTTAGGTAGCGGGTATTGGTCCTGTAGCGAGAAACGATTAATAGTTACTTTTAATCGCCGCAAATCCTGACCGTGCCATCACTTTTGAGTACTGGAACAATCGGGCTGGCCCACTCGCTGAATTCCACTGGGGAGATGATGCCCTCGCGTTGCAGCCTGTCCAGCTCGATTTCCACTCTCTCCCTCATCATGTGAGGTACCGCTCGTGCCTTGTGGTGAATGGGTCGTGTCTCTGGGACCAAGTGGATCCGCACCTTCACCCCGGAAAAGTTTCCAATGCCTGGCTCAAAAAGGGAAGGAAATTTGTTCAGAACCTGGGTACATGAGAACTCATCGACATGTGTTAGCGCTCGGATGTCATCCCAGTTCCAGCGGAATTTGCCCAGCCAGCTCCTTCCAAGCAGTGTGGGGCCATTGCCTGGAACAATCCAGAGTGGCAGTTCATGCACTGTGCCCTCGTAGGTGACCTTGACCATGGCGCTGACCAGGACAGTGATAAGTTCTTTGGTGTACGTTCTCAGTTTCGTGTGGATGGGGCTCAGGGCTGGTCTGAATGCCTTGTTGCACCACAGTCTCTCAAACATCTTTTTACTCATGATGGATTGGCTAGCGCCAGTGTCCAGTTCCATGGCTATGGGTAAGCCATTCAATTTTACATTTAGCATTATAGGTGAACATTTCGTCGCAAATGTGTGCACCCCGTGTATTTCAGCATCTACCTCCTCTCTCTGAGGCTCGAAATTGCTTTGATCCACCATGGACCGATCTTCCTCTGCCACATGGTGGTTAGCAGGTTTTGCAGAGCTTGCAGCTCGTTTGCAAGCTCATTGGAGGTGCCCCATTGTTCCACAGCTCTTGCAAACATACCCTTTGAAGCGGCATGAATAGGCTGAATGGAAGCCTCCACAATGCCAACAAGGTGTGAATTGCCTTGCATTCATCCTTTGTTGGGGACTCTGAGTCATCTGGGTCACTGGGTCACCTGAGGCCTGCTGGCAGTTGCAGACTCGTGGGTTCTGCCCTGTACATTTCTGCTCGCAAACACAGTTCCAATTAATTTATGAACATTGATAGCACTTGTGTGCTGAGAGATTTGTTTGGTGTTATCACTGGTGGACATAAACGCCTGTGCTATCGCAATGACCTGACTGAGGGTCGGTGTCTCTACAGTCAAAAGTTTTCGTAGGATGGTCTCGTGGCCAATGCCCAGTACAAAAAGTTCTCCGAGCATTTGCTCCGGGTAGCCATCAAACTCACATTGTCCTGCAAGTCGCCTTAGCTCGGCGACGTAGCTCGCCACTTCCATACCTTCAGATCGCTGGCACGTGTAGAACCGATACCTCGCCATCAGCACGCTCTCCCTCGGATTAAGATGCTCCCGAACCCGTGTACACAGCTCCTCATACGACTTATCTGTGGGTTTCACCAGAGCCAGAAGATTCTTCATGAAGCTGTAGGTCGGTGCCCTGCAGACCGTGAGGAGGACCGCTCTCCTTTTTGCAGCGCTTCCTTCTCCGTCCAGCTCGTTGGCTACAAAGTACTGGTCTAGCCATTCGACATAGGCTTTCCAATCCTCACCCTCCGAGAACTTCTCAAGGATGCCCACGGCTTGCTGCATCTTTGCGTTGGATTCGTATTTTGGTTGCCAGTTATTGTGTTCCTAACACAGATGAGGCTGCACACAGGGAGGTTAAAGTAACAGTGCCCTCAGTCTTTATTAAGACACTCCAGAGTGAGGAACAGGCCTTAGGGGCCGGCTTATATACAGTGCTTCCAAGGGATGCTGGGATTCCTTGGGACTTCAGGGGATGAGCTCCCTGGTGGCGGAACATGGGAGTGCATGCTTTACAGATACTCCCTGTGCCTTGTTCCATGGGCCTCTTCCTGTGGTACTCCCTCTCTCTGTCTTTCCCTTTCTCTCGCTCTCTCGATGCCTTTCTCTCTGCAATTGGCGGCGCCTTTGTCATCGTCTAAGCATCCTCTGACAGTGATGTCGGGGCAGGAGGTCGAGTGCCAATACAGCTCCCATGAAGTGACAGAAATGTTTTAAGTTCAAAACTGCCGTGAGTTATACAGGGAATAAGTTAGAAGGCAGAAAACGCCTTGGGGTAAAAATCGCTGGTATCGGTCCACCAGATACTCTGTTGGCAAGCAGAAAAAATTGATGGACAACAGATAATAGTTTTCAACATGGCGCCTTTAATCATAGGCAGTCCCTTGAAATCAGGGAAGACTTGCTCCTACTCTAAAAGTAAGTTCTTAGGTGACTGAACAGTCCAATACGGGAATTACAGACTATGTCACAGGTGGGACAGATAGTCGTTGAGGGAAGAGGTGGTGGGACTGGTTTGCCGTACGCTCCTTCCGCTGCCTGCGCTTGTTTTCTGCATGCTCTCAGCGCCGAGACTCGAGGTGCTCAGCGCCCTCCCGGATGCTCTTCCTCCACTTAAGGCGGTCTTTGGCCAGGGACTCCCAGGTGTCGGTGAGGATAGCACTGCTCCATCCGGTTCCTGACTGCATTCGACAGCTGAAGCTGTGGTCATCGCGAGGCGAAGCTGTCATCATCACCAGACGCTAAGGTAGGTTGCACGGGGCAATTCCACTTCCGGGGCGGTAAGGGGGCGATGCGCACTGCGATGACATCATTAGCGCTGCGTGCAGCCCAGCGCAGCGCGACCTCCCGATTCTGCGGGTACCGATTCTTGTGCCACGCCCCGGGCGACAACCATTTTGTGCCTCGTTAGCATCTCACGATGGTGCTAACTGACGTCGATAAAAGGGGCAATTTCACCCCCAGAATATTCTATTGTAAATGTGGAACATAATAAAAATAATATTGTACTCTATTGTGGAATTCTCTCCCCCAAAATGTGAGAAAATGGAGTTGAGATGCAGATCTGCCATGATCTGATTGAATGTTGGAGCAGGTTCAAGAGGCTGAAAGCGCCAACTCCTGTTCCTATGTTCCTATGCAGACTGATTTCTCTGGCCAAGCAGGTAAAACAATGGGGCGAATTTCCTCGGGTCTCGTTCCGCTCCACGATTATAGCTTTGGAGGATGTTTGGCGGAAGTAGTTAGTGTAGTGCTCTTCAGTGAAACCTTGGATAACACAAGAAGCTTCAATTACTGAAACAAAATGTCACACTGTATAAGCACCAGGTCACTGGCACAGTACCAATGGTTATGAAACGATGTTAACAGTTTAACAAGAACAAAGCAAGGTCCCATCTGCGCTCTCAAGTGGTTACTGCACAAGATAAGACCTCACGGGTTTGTGGGTAATATATTAGCATGGATAGAGGATTGGCTAACTAACAGAGAACAGAGAGTTGGGATAAATGGCTAATTTTCCAGTTGGCAAACTGTAACAAGTGGTGTGCCGCAGGGATCGGTGCTGGGGCCTCAACTATTTACAATCTATATTAATGACTTGGATGACGGGACCGAATGTAATGTAGACAAGTTTGCTGATGATACAAAGATGCATGGGAAAGCAAGTTGTAAGGAGAGCATAGATAGGCTCAGTGAGTGGGCAAAAATTTGGCAGATGGAGTATAATGTGGGAAAATGTGAGGTTATCCACTTTGGTAGGAAAAATAAAAAAGCAAATTATTATTTAAATGGGGAGCGATTACAAAATGCTGTAGTAAAAGGGATCTGGGGGTCCTTGTACATGAAATGCAAAAAGTTAGTATGCAGGTACAGCAAGTAATCAGGAAGGCAAATGGAATGTTGGCCTTTATTGCAAAGGGGATGGAATATAAAAGTAGGGAAGTCCTACTACAACTGTACAGGGCATTGATAAGACCACACCTGGAGTACTGCATACAGTTTAGGTCTCCTTATTTAAGGAAGGATATACTTGCATTTGTGGCAGTTCAGAGAAGGTTCACAAGGTTTATTCCTGAGATGAAAGGGTTGTCATATGAAGCAAGGTTGAAGCCAAATTTGGAGTTTAGAAGAATGAGAGGTGATCTTATGGAAACATAGAAGATTTTGAGGGGACTTGACAGGGTAGATGCAGAGAGGATGATTCCCCTAATGGGGGAATCTAGAACTAGGGGGCATAGTTTCAGAATAAGGAGCCGCCCATTTCAAATGAAAATTAGGAGGTATTTCTTTTCTCAGAGGGTCGTGAATCTTTGGAATTCACTGCCCCAGAGAGCTGTGGAGGCTGAGTCTCTGAATATATTTAAGGTGGAGATAAACAGATTTTTGAAAGATAAGGGAGTCAAGGGTTCTGGGGAGTGGGCAGGGAAGTGGAGTTGAGGCCAGGATCAGATCAGCCATGATCTTATTGAATGGCAGAGCAGGCTCGAGGGGCCAAATGGTCTACTCCTGCTCCTATTTCTTTTGTTCTTATGTAAAAGATCCCATGGCACTATTGTGAAGAAGAGCTGGGGAATTATCCCCAGTGTCCCAGCCAATATTTATCCTTCAATCAACATAACAAAAAAACTGATGATCTAGTCATTATCACATTGCTGTTTGTGGGAGCTTGCTGTGCACAAATTAGCTGCCGTGTTTCCCACATTACAACTATGACTACACTTGAAAAAGCACTTCATTGGCTGTAAAGCGCTTTGGCTCATCCGGTGGTTGTGAAAGGCGCTATATAAATGCTTCTTCTTCTTCTAAAAAATAGAAGCACTTACTGTAATTTTAACAAATAATAAAGTGGTAATGGGGAATAAGCAGCATTAGAGAGTTATAACGGTGGAGTGAATGCATGACCGCAAACCTTGGCTTTGCTGATGAAAAGGCGCATAAAATGGCCAAGTATTTGGCAGCAGTATAAAAATAAAACAAAGTTCTGGTGACAAGTAAGTCAAAAAGCGGCAATGGATAGTAAGGTCAGAATTAAAGGCCCTGGAAATGTGTGCTAATTTAAATATTTGATGAGCCAGATTGGATGTCAAGAGAATAACTCTGGTGCCTGCAGTTGCTGCGCTAAATAATAGCAGTATCAAGTGAAAGTGAAACCCTTGCATGTATTAGTATTATCCAGGCTTCTCCTGTGAGATAGTCATCATAAGCTTCAGGGAAATAACAATTGTCGGGATTTATACCGACAGCACTTATGGATTCCTAATATTGAGTAGATCACCAAAGAGGAGCAAGGCATATCCCTGGAGCCAAGGCCAATCTGCATAAGTTAGGAAAGTTCACACATCGCTCGTTTGTCCAGTCATATGCTTCCAAGAATGGACCTTGAAGACGGGACAAATGCAGAAGCAGGAGAGGGTTTAGTGCGGTGGCCATAATATGAGCAGATGGACTGAGATAATCAAACAGTAGTGTCACGGAATGCCAAGCAATGGCACTAAACCAACTCTGAGCAACAGATGTGGAGCTTCTCCTCCGCCATGCCCCAACCTCCCTGAAGACACGTGCTGAACTGCGCAGTCCCCTCACAAACAATGAGTCAAGCTTCAATTTGGCGTAACAATGGCAAAACTTACAGCTGCTTCCTAGTCCTCCAGATGCAACACTGTAAACATCAGGGATGGAAAAAACAGGAACGAAAGATGATCTCAATTCAGTGACTTTGACTAGACTTTGCCAAAAACTGGTGTTTGTTGTATGCAAATTGGATTTCACCTCGAATCTCATCGCCGAGAGCATGCAGAAAGCAAGCGCAGGCAGCGGAAGAAGCGTGCGGCAAACCAGACTCCCCACCCACCCCTTCCTTCAACGACTGTCTGTCCTGCCTGTGACAGAGTGTAATTCACGTATTGAACTGTTCAATCACCTGAGAACTCACTTTTAAAGTGGAAGCAAGTCTTCCTTGATTCCGAGAGACTGCCTATAATGATGATTCCTGCTGCTTCCTTCAACAATGTCAGCACCAGTCAGCAAATTGGGTTTATGCATCAGTACATGGATTCTGTGAACAGTAACTTTGCAAGGGTGGGAAGGAAGGGTGAGGGGGGGGGGGGGTGGGGGCAGGATTGTCACGTGGAGCTTTGGGTGAAAAGTTATCCTTCTGGTGTTCTATGTGCAGTGATTGATGAAATGATAAAAATCTCCATTAATACTTTGAGCATAGACTTCTTTCAATGGTTTGACCCTCTAACTTTGTATACAGTATTGGCCTTAAACCTTGTTAAAGCATCAATGCAGAAGGTTACTTTCTCTGTTACCAGAACTGAATGAATTTGATCATTCTTCAGACTACAACAATCACGTCAAAATACAACTACAATTAACTATTTGTCATGTCGAAATCAATGCTAATACAATGTAACACCACGCTTCTGTGTTTTTATTGTAACAGGAGAAGCAATAACCAGTTTCACCAAGTCTACAGGTCCCTACTCGTCCATTTCCCCCCACCTCCATTATGTTGTAAATTGAAATTATGAATTAAAATAAATGGTCAGAGTTGCTTCAAAGACTCTTATCTTTTCTGGAACCAGTTTTGTTTTAATAACGGTAAATACCCTGTTAAAATGGTTATTGGAAAGCACTAACACAAGAAATATCATCAGGGTCAACACATTTGCAGCATAGAAGAAGGCCATTTGGGCCATTACCTGGCAACTTCTGTGGTGCAAATGTTACTTGCTACTTGACAGCCCAATCCTGAATGTCATCCAGGTCTTACTGCATGTGGGCATGGACTGCTCCATTATCTGAGGAGTTGCAAATGGAACTGAACACTGCAATCATCAGCGAACATCCCCACTTCTGACCTTATGATGGAGGGAAGGTCATTGATGAAGCAGCTGAAGATGGTTGGGCCTCGGACACTGCCCTGAGGATCTCCTGCAGCGATGTCCTGAGATGAATGGCTTCCTGTACATGATTTAACCTCTCTTATCGTCTCCATCATCCAAGGCACTTAAACATAAAAAATCTCTGTGCAATATGGGTAGTCCCAAGCCTCCAGTAAAGTTTTCCTTTAAAGCAGAGATAATAATCCTCAAATGATTCCTTTTTAATGGTTCTTGCTCCATGAAAGTGCCCCTCCCCCGTTCCCAACTGCTGCTTTCTCTGTAAGGAAAATTGTCAGGAAAAGACAGAGGGGTGGAAATTTGGTCACGCCTCATTTGGGGCAGTAACCCAGGTGAAGCGGTAATTTTATCGCCTTGAAAAAGTTTGCAGCTACCAACCTGAAATGCGTCAGAATCGGTCGGTGAGCTGACAGGGCGATAAATCAGCCATTGCACACCAGAGCTGGGGGCGGGGGGCCATAACGAAAGTTTGGTCGGTAAATTAGGCAGACCCATTGTGCATGCGCAGAACTCTGAGTCAGACCCCGGAAAAGCCGAGTCTTATAGCAATGCACCCATTAAAGTTTTCAAAATCACTTGTTTTCAAGCTGCACTGTTATGTCTGTCTGCCACTGCAAACTGGGAGGCTCACGCACCGTGCTGTGTGTAAACATTGCACCAACTGTGACCTCCGAGGGAAGCATTTCCTCATCCCTTTAAGTAGCCATCAGTTAACGACACTGTAAACCCTGCACCAACTGTTTTTCCAAACGTTGTTCTTGACGGCTGTTAAATGAGGTGGCCGCACCTAATTTTCTGACCGGGGCACAAGTGTTGCACCAGGAATACGTCATGATCGGAGTGTTCATCAGCAGCCAGGCGTTACTGGTTTGTGCCCCCGGTGAACCTCTAATGAATTTTTGGTCGGGGCGCTAAACGCTGGTCGGTAACCTCTTGCGCTCCCATTAACGCCGCCTCTGGCCGCTAATTGAGGCGTTAGCCAACCAAAAATCCAGCCAAGACTTCCTCCCCTTTAATTCAGCTCCAAAATAACGAAAACATAGGTAAATGCTTTGCTGGGGCTTGGGTTCTTGAAGCTTGAGTTACAATGTCATTTCTGCATGGTATTATTCACAGCCAAGACCAGTAACAAGTGCAGAGTTTTAGAAAAGACTCCCAGTTTCCTTATTGTCAATACTCTCCGCAGTTCTAAACATCCCGATGCTGGACCTGTGGTGCCTACAATCAAGGGTAATTATCGCACTGCTGAATTCCTCATTTTCTCAACAGGTCTGCTATTATTTCTCTCAGCTCCACTATCCTTTCATTATTCACATTTCAAACTACCACCAGCGTTTCGTACTTTTAATTTTGTGCAAATTAGGAAGTTGACCGCTCCAGTTCTAATTTGATATCATAACTGCTTCCACTGGTGGGTTAACAATGGAGCAGGACTATTACCCACCCACACGACTCCACCGCTAGCCCAGTGGCATTTCCTCCTAGTACCCTCGTTTGCTATGCAGCATGGGTTTGAAGTAGTAATACTGCCCCTGATAGGATTACTGCCATTGGGAAGTCTTGAAACCCAGGTTTCATGGGCCCACATGCAGGCACTGGAGACTGTTCTCATGCATCTGGTTGAAATGGTAGAGAAGTGAGATGAGGGTACTACCTGTATCTGCAACACATTACAGCAAGTTTTGCAAGATATGCAGAGCACCCTGGAGAGAGCGACAGTCCAGGGGATTTCTGCACCAATAAGGTGCCAAGAAGAAGAGGTACTAAGAATAATGATTACTTCGCTATAACTGCTTCAGTAGATGCTTTGAACAGGCCTTTCATAACCTGATTAGGACCTATTTGGTCTGTGATGACATAAACAGTGGGACCTCTGAACCCATGCTCAACACTAATGGTAATGAAAGAAAGAAAGACTTGCATTTGAGCGATAAAGGAATAAAGGATTATGGGGAGCGGGCAGGGAAGTGAAGCTGAGCCCATGATCAGATTAGCCATGATCTTATTAAATGGAGGAGTCGGCTCGAAGAGCCAAATGGCCTACTCCTGCTCCTATTTCTTATGTTCTTATATAGCGCCTTTCATGACCACTGGATATCTCTAAGCACTTTACAGGTAATGAAGTACTTTTGTAGTGTAGTCACTGTTGTAATGTGGGAAACGTGGCAGCCAATTTGCCCCCCGCAAGCTCCTACAAACAGCAATGTGATAATGACTAGATAATCTGTTTTTGTGATGTTGATTGAGGGATAAATATTAGCCAGGACACTGGGGATAACTCCCCTGCTCTTCTTCGAAATAGTGCCATGGGATCTTTTACATCCACCTGAGACGGGGCCTCGATTTAACGTCTCATCCGAAAGACGGCACCTCCAACAGTGCAGTGCTCCCTCAGCACTGCACTGGTGTGTCAGCCTAGATTTATGTGCTCAATCCCCTGGAATGGGACTTGAACCCACAACCTTCTGATTCAGAGGCGAGTGTGCTACCCACTGAGCCACAGCTGGCACAGATGAGCGTTAAGATCCTCTGCCATGTCTGCACGAGAGAGCTTCAAAAATGGGCCTGCCCACCCTCCTTTTGCACTTCAAGAGAAAGGCTGCTGGGAGCTAGTCCCTGTGGGTAGCTGTTTCTGTAAGACAAGCGTCACCTCTGGCCTCTATTGCTCCAGGGGAACCATCTTACCACACCATGCTCCAACTCATCTCACTCAGGGAGTACCTTGCACCAATAGCTGAGTGGGAAGGTTCTCTGGCACAGCGGGTAAATATGGTGTTAAATAGTTGTAAATAGTGTGAGTCAATGTTTGGGCACCTTTGGTGAGTATTGTTCTATAAAGGAAACATAGCTTGACCATAGTTCATTGTATATACATTTACATACCTTTGAGTGCAGCATGATTAGAGGGGAAATGTAGAATTATATCTTATGAAGGCGATAGGCAGAAGTCTTTGACAGGGACTTTGTGAGGGTGTGGGGGGAGAAGAGACAGGTGTTAAATCCCATGTCCTCTGCTTCTTGTATACCTCATGTTGTGGGGACGGAGGTGCTCCTTGCCCCCCTCCCCCATCTTCATCGCCATTCCCTTCAGCTTCCGACAGCAACAAGCCTTTCTTCATTGCGATGTTATGTAGCGCACAACAAGCTACATTAATTCTGCAGACTCCCACTTCTGGTAAGTGGGTAGCTGTGTGCACCAGGTTTCTGCAGGCAACTAAAATGAGACTTGAAAATACCTCCTGGCTGCAAAATGACAGATCTTGTGCTGACACAGGCCTCATTATATCTGTTGTCATCCTCTGCCTGTGGAAATCTTGCTGGTGTTATAAGCCATGACTGCAGGCAATAGGCCTAATCTACCGTCCTGATACGTGGCTCTGATATTGTTGCATGATGAAAACATCATGACAGCTTCCTTGGTTTAGAGAATTCATGTTCAGACTAAAAGGACAAAAAAAGAAAGACTCTAACATAGTTTTTTCCACAACCTCAGGATGTCCCAAAGCACTTTACAGCCAATGAATTACTTTTGAAGTGAAGTTACTGTTGTAATGCAGGAAACACGGCAGCCAATTTGCACACAGCAAGCTCCCACAAAAAACAATGAGATTATTTCCAGAATAGTCTGATTTTTAATGATGTAGGTTGAGGGAGATTTATTGCTCAGGATACCGGGGGAACTCCCCTGCTCTTCCTTGAATAGTGCTATGGGATCTTTACCGTCCAGCTGAGACATCTCCATTTAACATCTCATCCAAAAGACGATACCCCCAACAATACAACACTCCCTCAGCACTGCACTGAAGTGTCAGCCTAGAGTACGTTCTCAAGTCTCTGGAGTGGGACTGGAACCCACAATCTTTTGACTCAGAAGCTAGATTGCTAGCATTTTAAGGATAAGGTGATTGGCATCACATACAGCTGCACATTGATAGACTAAAATTCTTTCCTGTTCATTAAATTAAATAGCTTATCATATGGGGCTTTGAATGCCAGACTTATTCTAATAATTGCATCTTGCACCTGTGGGAACCCTGTCACTCTTTAGAACTGGCGAACACTCTCTATTTCTCTGGTTCCATTGGGAAGGACATGAATTGCACAGCCCTTCTGAATAGAGACCTTCTTGATGTAGTGATGAGCTGCAGCCTAACTGGTGTGGCAAGAGAAATCAGTGGTAAAGAAATTCAAGGAAGTGATGACTCTGATTGGTGCATACAATACGGTTCAACTGGTGGAGGTGGGTGCAGCTCTTCACCCTGTAATTGGCACATCTCCTCAATAGCCTCTGAAGAAAGGTGCAGCTTCTTGAGGCATTCACAGTTATAAAAGTCTAAGTAAACCCTGGTGAGTGGGTACCTGTGTGTAAGGAACAAATATATCTTGTGATGTCTCACTCGAGGTAATTCCAATCTAGCCACTTCCATCTCCTCTACCTTCTCTTCATAACATAACATTACTTTGGGAAATCCATGTACCAATCCAAAAATGGACCAAGCTGACAAAATATGGCAAGAAAAAGATCCTGACAGAACCTCCAAAGTGCTAAACAGGTTGATATTCATGTAAAGTAACACCAAGCTTCAGTCACAGGACACAAAATGGCCTCCTCAATACCGTAGTGATGTTCTTACAGTCACTTATATGGTGGTGGTAATAATGGGGGGGTGGAATTCGGGAAAAATGGACAGGAAGAGTTTAGCCATCCACGTGAGCATTTAAACGTGGCCTTAAAGACAATTGTTTTTTTTATCAGAAAGTATTTCTGTTGTAGTGAAGGACCAGTGGTTTTAAGGGAGGGGACATTACTGCCCCACTTTATTCCATTTAGCAACACAAACCCACCAGCAAATGGGCAGTAGTTCAGAGGAAAATCCGACCCCTTATTTCAAAAAACTCACCAGTCTTGGATGGCTTCTCCTGGATGTATTAGACCCAGTGCATTCTGCACTTACAGATATTGTCACAGGAGCCTGGCCTTTTTCATGTTTCCATTTATAAAGAGAGAAATTCTTCCAAAGCTTTCCTCCAGCCTTTAGGGCAGTTAACCCCATGTTGTTTATAAGCTGGTTTCCAACGGTTTTAGCATATTAACTCCTCCAACATTTAGTCATCAATCCCAGTGACATCAACACAAGTCCTATAATGGCCCAAATTTCAAGAAGCTGAACACAAACCATTCAACAAATCTAGAACCATAGAATCATAGAATGGTCACAGCACAGAAGGAGGCCATTCAGCCCATCGAGCCTGTGCCAGCTCTCTGCAACAACAATTCAGCTACTCCCACTCCCCCGCCCTTTCCCCGTAGCCCTGCAAAATGTTTTCCTTCGGGTACTTATCCAATTCCCCTATTGAAAGCCACGATTGAATCTGCCTCCACCACCCTTTCAGGCAGCGCATTCTAGATCCTCACCACTCACTGCGTAAACAAGATTTTTCTCACATCGCCTTTGGTACTTCTGCCAATAACACTAGTTTTGGACCTTATTGATAAAACCATCTGAAAAGGTAGACATTGCAGCTTGTAAATTCAGAAACTACTACGCAATTGCGAAATCATCCATTTTGGAACAGAATTACCAAAGAGCAGGCGATAGCATTGGGAAATTTCATAGAATCATGGACCTTACAGCGCAGAAGGAGGCCATTTGGCCCAATGTGCTTGTGCCGGCTCTTTAAAAGTGTTTTTGAAACTTATAAAGTGAATTTTCCCTGTAATTTCTTAAATATGGTTGGCACAGTTGTGGACCCTCAAAAAGTGGTTCAGTTGAGCTTGATTGGATCAATTACTGATTGATATGCTTTCATTAACCTTTTGGAGTCTAGGGGAAATCAAGAGGTATGGAGATTGGGCGGGAAAGTGGAGTTGCAGTCGATGATCAGCCATGATCGTATTAAATGGCGAAGCAGGCTCGAGGGGCATAAGAACATAAGAAATAGCAGGAGTAGGCCCTACGGACCCTCGAGCCTGCTCTGCCATTCAATAAGATCACGGCTGATCATCGACCTCAACTCCACTTTCCCGCCCGATCTCCATATCTCTTGATTTCCCCTAGGCTCCAAAAATCTATCTATCACAGCCTTGAATATATTCAGAGACTCAGCATCGACAGCTCCCTGGGGTATAGAATTCCAAAGATTCACAACCTGCAGAGCAACAAAATCGAAATCGCCCAGCAGTAGCGAGATGAAAAAGGTTGATACACAGCTCAGCTCCTTCTCACACGCTCTGTTACTTCCCAGCATTTTGCAAAATCCTTTCATAATTTGAGAGCTGGCAGTACGATAAATCCTCTTATTCTATCTTGTGCATAATCATGAGGAAGAGATTTAAACACAGACAAATCTCCATTTGGAGATTAATTTAAGGTCTTTGCTTTGGATCTCATCCAATATTTTTAAGATTATTATTCAAAATAGGGACTTTGAGCAAGGTTTAAATATAAAAGTGAAATCAGATTACAGTTTCTAATTTCTCTGCCTTTAATATATTCCACAAATCATGATTTTTGGATTGTTGTAAATTAAGTAAGTCCCATAGGTTAACACTAACACTGATTTTAGAATCAGATATAAAACAACTAAAGGTTCTTATTTTAAAAAAAACTTTGAGTTTTATTCAATAACAAATGTAAATGTTTACAGATAGTGAAATGCTTCCTTGACTTTGAATTTTACATTTGCAATTTATATGCACTTACTGAACACATTCAACTACTTATAAATTATGTGCAGGAATATAGTAAATGAAAACCTTCTCATATTTCTAAAGTGGCCGCGGAGTCCCACTTCCAAACACTTCGAGCTCAAAAACATGCTTCATTCAGCTGCTTCACGTCCATTTAATCCCACATACTGGGCCCAATTTTCGGGCCGCGCCTAAAACGGCGCAGCCAGGACCTGGACGCCCCTTTTTCACGCCACAAAGTGCACCTAAAAAAAACTTACCTATTCTCCAGCTCCCTGCAGGTCCTTTGCAGCTCGGCGCAGCGCAGCACGAGCTGTGGGGGGCGGAGCCAGGTCCCTGCGCTGAAAACAGTGCCGGGACCTCTGCACATGCGCGCTACAGTGGGCGTGCATGTGCAGTAGCTCCAGGCGCCCAAAACTGTGGGAGTGGCCCGAAGCACGCAGCCCCTAGCCCTGGCCGAATGGCCTCACTGGGGCTGCGTGGATAAGGCTCCTCCCACCCGACCGGACCCGACCCGACCCCCGCTCAACTACACCCCCCCCACCCCCCGGCGACTCGACCTCCACTCCCCCCCCCACCCCGCCCCTCCCTGCCCCGGACCTCCACGACTCTCCCACCCTCCCCGGACCTCCGTGACTCTCCCCCCCCCGGACCTCCGTGACTCTTCGCCCCTGCGGACCTCCGCGACTCCCCCCCCTCCCACTCCCCACCCCCCAGACCTCCGCGACTGTTCCCACCCACCCCCCCCCGACCTCCACCACCCACCCCCCCCCCCCCGAGACCCGACGCCACCTACCTGTAAATCCAGCCCGAAGTCTTGGGCCCAGCCGTTCAGCCTCCTTCTCTCCCTCCCCGCCCCCCTTCCCCCACCCTCCTCTCCTTCCCTTCCCCCCTCTCCTTCCCTCCCCCTCCCTCCCTTCTCTCTCCTTCTCTCTCTCCTCTCTCCTTCCCTTCCTCCTCTCTCCTTCCCTCCCTCCCTCCTCTCACCTTCCCTCCCTCCCTCCTCTCTCCTTCCCTCCCTCCCTCCTCTCTCCTTCCCTCCCTCCCTCCTCTCTCCTTCCCTCCCTCCCTCCTCTCTCCTTCCCTCCCTTCCTCCTCTCTCCTTCCCTCCATCCCTCCTCTCTCCTTCCCTCCCTCCCTCCTCCCTCCTTTCCTCCCTCCCCTTCCCACCCTCCCTCGCCCCTTCCCTCCCTCCCTCTCCCCTTCCCTCCCTCCATCCTCTCTCCTTCCCTCCCTCCATCCTCTCTCCTTCCCTCCCTCCATCCTCTCTACTTCCCTCCTGCCCTCCTCTCTCCTTCCCCCCCTCCCACTCCCCTTCCCTCCCTCCATCCTCTCTCCTTCCCTCCCTCCCTCTCCCCTTCCCTCCCTCCATCCTCTCTCCCTCCCTCCCTCACTCCTCTCTCCTTCCTTCCCTCCCTCCCTCTCCCCTTCCCTCCCTCCCTCTCCTCTTCCCTCCCTCCATCCTCTCTCCTTCCCTCCCTCCCTCCTCTCTCCTTCCCTTCCTCCCTCCTCTCTCCTTCCCTCCCTCCCTCCTCTCTCCTTCCCTCTCTCCCTCCTCTCTCCTTTCCTCCCTCCCTCCTCTCTCCTTCCCTCCCTCCCTCCTCTCTCCTTCCCTCCCTCCCTCCTCTCTCCTTCCCTCCCTCCCTCCTCTCTCCTTTCCTCCCTCCCTCCTCTCTCCTTCCCTCCCTCCCTCCACCTTCCCTCCCTCCCTCTCCCTTTCCCTCCCTCCCTCCTCTCTCCTTCCCTCCCTCCCTCCTCTCTCCTTCCCTCCCTCCCTCCTCTCTCCTTCCTTCCCTCCCTCCTCTCTCCTTCCCTCCCTCCCTCCTCTCTCCTTCCCTCCCTCCCTCCTCTCTCCTTCCCTCCCTCCCTCCACCTTCCCTCCCTCCCTCTCCCTTTCCCTCCCTCTCCCCTTCCCTCTCTACCTCTCCCCTTCCCTCCCTCCATCCTCTCTCCTTCCCTCCCTCCATCCTCTCTCCCTTCTCCCCCTCTCCCCCCTTCTCCTCCCCCTTCTCCTCCCCCCCTTCTCCTCGCCCCTCCTCTCCTCCTCCCACCCCCCTTCTCCCCCTCCCCTCCCACCCCCTTCTCCCCCTCCCCCTCCCCCCCCTTCTCCCCCTCTCCCTTCTCCCCCCCTTCTCCCCCTCTCCCTTCTCCCCCGCCTTCTCCCCCTCCCCTCGCTGTCAGAAACACAGACACTGACAGACAGAGAGTGAGAGAACACACACAGACAGACAGAGAGATAAAGACACACTGGGGTGGGGGCGTCCCTGTACGCTGTTGGAGGACTCCCGGTGCTGCAGTCGGTAAGTAGAAAATGTTTTATTTATTGATTTTTTACATTTTTTTTATTTTTTATTAATTTTTTTTGATTGATTTATTGATGTATTTATCATTTATTATTGATGATGACTCTTTATTTGTAAAACTGAAGTGTTTAATGTTTGTAAACTTCCCTTTAAACTCCCCCCCCCCCCACCCCATTCCCTACGCCTAATTTGTAACCTACGCCTGATTTTCTAAAGTGTAGACAAGGTTTTTTCGAACATACAAAAATCTTCACTTACTCCATTCTAAGTTAGTTTGGAGTAAGTTTTCACTGCCTAAACTTTGAAAACAGGCGTAAGTGGCCGGACACGCCCCCTTTTGAAAAAAAATTCTGTTCCAAAGTGAAACTGTTCTAACTGACTAGAACTGGAGCAAACTAAATGCCGAGAATTCAAATTTCTAAGATACTCCGTTCTAAACCAGTTGCTCCAAAAAAACAGGAGCAACTCAGGCCGAAACTTGGCCCCACTGTCATGGCTGACAATAGATCTCCAGTTCACAGGGCCATTACCTCAGTAATTTTTCTTTGCTTATTGAGATCAAAATATATGGGAATATAAGAACATAATAAATAGGAGCTGGAGTAGGCCAATTGGCCCTTCGAACCTGCTCCACCATTTAACAAGATCATAGCTGATCTTCCACCCCAACTCCACCTTGTCGCACTATCTCCATATCCCTTAATTCCCTTCGTTCCCCAAAATTTATTGACCTCTGTCTTGAATATACTTAATGACTGAGCATCCACAGCTCTCTGGGGTAGAGAAATCTATAGAATCACAATCCTTTGAGTGAAGAAGTTTCTCCTCATTTCAGTCCTAAATGGCCGACCCCTTATTCTGAGACTGTGACTCCCCTGGTTCTAGACTCCCCAGGCAGGGGAAACATCCTCCCTGCATCTACCCTGTCAAGCCCCTTAAGAATTTTATATGTTTCAATTAGATCACATCTCATTCTTCTAAACTCATGGGAATATAGGCTTAGTCTACTTAATCTCTCCTCATAGGACAATCCCTTCATCCCAGGAACCAGTCTAGTGAACCTTTGTTGCGCTAAGACAAATATGTCTTTCCTTAGGTAAGGAGACCAGAATATAAAAATAAACAACTTGTATTTATAGAGAGTCTTTAATGTAGTGGCATCAGGGGAGGTGATGGAGAGATACCCATTATCATCATAGGAATCGAAGAAGACTTGCTTCGACTCTTAACATGAGTCCTTAGGTGGCTGTACAGTCCAATACGAGAACCACAGTCCCTGCCACAGGTGGGGCAGACAGTTATTGAGGGAAGGAGTGGATGGGACTGGTTTGCTGCACGCTCTTTCCACTGCCTGTGCTTGATTTCTGCATGCTCTCGGCGACGAGACTCAAGGTGCTCAGCGCCCTGGAGAGATAGAGCTGGCTGTTGTCAGTGGTACATGTGGAAGCCATGCCATGTCTTCAGCTGATGGGACCAAGGGGCAACATGTAGATAAGGAAGAGGCAGGAGCCAAGGACAGATCCTTGCGGGCACACCAGAGGTAATGGTGCAGGCGTGAGGGGGGGGGGGGGAGGTGGGCAGGGAAGGGGGTGGTAGTGTGCGGATTGGGGAAGAAGTGATTGCTAGAAATACTCTAGCTATGATTGTGTAAGTAAGACTGGAACCAGGTGAGGGCAGTTTGACTGATCTGAACCACAGAAGAGAGGCATTGTAGTAGGTTGGTGTGCTTGGCTGTGTCAAAGGCTGCAGAGAGGTGGAGGAGTACAAGGAGAGATAATGCGCCACTGTCAGAAGATGTCATTTGTGACTTTGATTAAGGCTGTTTCGGGGTGGGGCAGAAGCTTGATTGGAGAGATGTACCTATGGAGTTGCCAAGATTAAATTGCGAAGTGGTGTAAGGTGCCTCAGCAATGTAAGAGTCGAGCTCGGCATTGATCTGCACCAAACATTATTGTACGAACATCAGTGGTAGGGAAATGATTTTTGAAAAATGTAATTATAGCTTGGAGAGGAGAAATATATTGAAGTCACTCATGTGCCGAAAATCGGTAGCGCCCCGTTTGGGGGTGGTAACCGCTGTGAGGCAGGACTTCCTGCGCCCGGCAGCAAAATTGGGGTAACGGCCCCCAGAGGAAGTGGGGCGCAATGTCAGGCGTTGCACCTCCTCTCGGGGGAAGGGCTGGAGCGCTAATGGCGGGAATTTTCCAACGCTACGCGGAGCACTGGTGGAAACACAGGGCCCACCCACGTCTATTAGAGGGGAGAAAGGGGCCACCACTTCTCCAACGGGGAGCGGGGTGTCGTGGCAGCAGCTCGGCACAGAAGTGGAGTGCCAGGCTGCACCGTCGCGGCACGGGAAACCACGAATTGGAACAGGCAAGGCCGCCACTGGTAAATCGACCATTTTTTTTAAGTACTCACTGCACCTCCCTTTGAATTTTCGGCCCGCCAGCTGAGTGTGGCCCGGTTCGTGACCCGCAAAGGTGACGCGGGCAATGCCCGTGGCGGCCTCACAGGGCGCTACTGAATTTTAGCGTCGGGGCAAAAACGGGTCGCTGCGCACAGTGGTGACATCATCATCGTCATCGTCGGAGCAGCAGCATGGGGCACCATCAGCAGGAGCGGGGCGCTATCGGCGGGAGGGGGAGGGGTGCTACCAGTTTGCACCTCTGCTAACTCCCACGGAATTTCACAGGTGGCAGTAGTGGCCCCAGGCGAGAAGTGATTTGTACCCCATTATAGCCCCCCAACAGGCGGCATAAACAACGCGAATTTCTACCCTTCAGTTTTCACTCCCCAAAAAGTATCAACTTCAACACTAAGAAAAGGAATATACTCCTTAAAAGCTTGAAGTTAATGAGCATTTAAGACAGGAGAGGAAGGGTTTAGTGGTCCACCAATAAATCTAAACGACCGCAGAAGTAGAGAAAGGTGTAATTAATATTGGAGGATGAAAAGGGACATGGGCTGATGTTACACAAAGGTTGGTAAGTGGCCCTGCTCGCCAACTGGCCAAAGGTGTGACAGCAGATGGAACTGGTCAATCTCTGGAGCATTTGATAAAAGGTTGGGACAACATTTATTGATTCAAAACAAATGGAGAGAATTCAGTATCTGCTGATTTCTGGACTTCGGGCTTTGAGACACAAGGCACATAAAAACAGAATTTGTTCTAAATGGAGAAAAAAAGAGTTGAACAGAAAGTGATTCAGATATTTAAAATGATGAAAGGAATGGATAATGTGAAGTAAGAAGATTATTTAACTTGTACTGTGATCTGAAACAGATGAGTACAACATTAGAGTACAACGAGAATAGGTTTTTCCCTCCCCACCGTGAATTGAGTATGTGGAGCAGATTGCCAACAATATACATGCCAACATCCCATTACACCCCACTGTAAGAATAGGCCTATCAGATACAATAGTCATAGTAAGCTTTTCTTTATATATAAAATATATACACACACATGAAGGACTGAATCTGCAGTATTTGCAAAATACTGGAGTATAGCAGACATTACCTCACTAACAGTATGTGACAAGAGATAAAATATGTAGCCTTGACAGAAATCTTGCCCCTTAATTAAGCTTCCCCGCCCGACTATACCTACAACCACTTGCTCCACTAAACCACCAAATCATACCGCTTCCTTCTGTGTCTGCCCTGGAAATAATTCTCCCCCAAGTCACTTACAACTGCACTTTCAAATTCCCAACTGTCCAGCCTTTGGCTCTCCATTCATCACAGCATTTCTGCAGCAACCGATCACACCCTCACCTCCACCTCTGATGCCCCAGTCCGCATTAAAACCATTACTGACTCTCACCCTGGTTGTTCCCCCTGGTACGGCCCTCATCTCCGCCCACTTGAGTCCAAGGAACGTAGACTTGAATTCAGATGGCAGACAGCGAGTTAAGTCATACATCACTAGATCTGGCTGGACCACATAAAGCACTATCGGGCCCTGCTCTCCTCGGCCAAAACTGCCCATTATTCCAGGATCATCCAGAATGCAAAAGTAATCACTGGCTTGTCTTCTCCAGAACAAACAGTCTTTTTAAACCCCTCTCTTTTGCCTCCTCCACCCTCATAACCAACAAGTGTGGGGAGTCCATGGACATCTTTGTCACAAAGATTGGCCAGAACTTCACAGGAAGAGAAGGGAGGTTGGAGGCGGGGATGGGGGGTGAGGTGGGGTTGGAGGCGGAGTTGGGGGAGGTAAGTGAAAGTTGTAAAAATCTAAAACCTGACCCCCAACCCATGCCCACCCGCCCACTTTCACCTTTTACTCAGGCTGGCAGGAAGCGGGTTGGTATTTTAAATATTATAATGAAGCCTGACTTTAACCTGATTTTCAGGTTTAATTGCAGGGGGCCGGGGATTCCTGATAGCTGCAACGAGGCGGTCGGGAGCCATAGTGCTTCCTTCTGGCCCCCCAAACTCACCCAACAGCAGCCTGCACCCCCAGGCATCGGGGTTCAGAAACACCCCCCCGCTGCCCCCCCACACCCCTCCCCCGGACTTGGAGCACACCTGCCTCCGGAAATCATGACTCAGTCCCAGGGTCAGATATTGGACCCTGCCCCCAGGGGATCGGACCCCCCCCCCCCCACGGTTCGGAGTCTCGCCCATCCCCCCATCCCCCTTCCTGGGCCCAACACCTACCTGGGCCTGCAGTCCCCTGCTCTGCGTTCCCCGTTCAATTGGATGACAGCCTGTCAATCAGGCTGCCTACCGGCCCGGGAACCCACCCTTTATATCGCACACACGGTGCCATGAAACCCGAACTTCCGGGTTTCCCGCCGCTCCCGGGTCCTCCCTCACCATGCAGGTGGGAAAATGGAAAATCCCGGCCATTGCGACCATTTGTTCGGCTGCCTTTGCTGCTTTCCTCCCTTCCCCTAGCACACTGGGCCCAATTTCTCCGAAGGGTCCCCCCTGCCCTAGCCCTGAATTTGCATTTTCCTCCACTTTCCATCCTATCTCCTCTCATGCTTTCGCTGAGCTCACCTTGTCTATGAGACCCACCACCTGCACCCTTGACTCTATTCCCGCCATACAGCTGACCACCCAACTTCCTTCCCTGGACCCCATGTTAGCTGATATTCTTAACAGTTCACTCTCCCCAGGTACTGTCCCCTCCCCTTAAAATCTGCATCATCACCTCACTCCTCAAGAAAAACTCCCTTAACCCCTCTTTCTTTGCAAACTACCACCTCATGTCCAACCTCCCTTTCCTCTCCAAAGTCCTTGACTGTACCGTCGCCTCCCAAATTCATACCCACCTTTCCTGAAATCAATGTTTGAATCCCTCCAATCAGGTTTATACCCCTCCACAGTTCGGTAACAATCCTTACTTATCAAAGTCACAAATGACATCCTATGTGACTGTGTTAAACTATCAATCCTCATCCTTCTCACCGTGTCTGCAGCCTTTGACAGGGTTGACTACACCAGTCTTCTCTAACTCCTCTGCTCCATCATGCAGCTGGATGGGACTGCACTCGTCTGGTTCCATTCCTATCTTTCCAATCATAGCCAGACAATCACCTGCAATGACTTCTCTCCCACTCCCGCACCATTACCTCTGAAAGCCCCCAAAGATCTATCCTTGGCCCCCTCCTATTTCTCATCTACAATCTGCCCCATGGTGGCATCATCCGAAAAAACGACATCAGGTTCCACATGTACACTGCTGACACCCAGTTCTACCGTGTCTCTTGACCTCACTGTCTCAGATTTGTCACACTACTTCTCCGACATCCAGTACTGGATGAGCAGAAATGTCCTCCAACTAAATATTGAGAATCCAAAGCCATTGTGTTCGATGCCCGCCACTAACTCCGTTCCCTAGCCACCGACTCCATTTCTCCACCCTAGTAACTGTTTGAGGTGGAATCAGACAGTTCACAATCTTGGCATCGTATTTGACACCGAGTTGAGCTTCCGACCACATATCCGCTTTATCACCAAGACTGCCTACCTCCGTAACATCGTCTGACTTGGCCCTTGCAGTACAGAAGGACCTGGGGGTCCTTGTACATGAAACACAAAAAGTTAGTCTGCAGGTACAGCAAGTGATCAGGAAGGTAAATGGAATGTTGGCCTTTATTGCAAGGGGAATAGAGTATAAAAGCAGAGAAGTCCTGCTACAACTGTACAGGGTATTGGTGAAGCCACACCTGGAGGACTGCGTACAGTTTTGGTCTCCGAATTTAAGGGAGGATATACTTGCATTGGAGGCCGTTCAAAGAAAGTTCACTAGTTTGATTTTGGAGATGAAGGGGTTGCCATATGAAGCAAGGTTGAGAAAGTTGGGTCTATAATTGGAGTTTAGAAGAATGAAACATGTAAGATAATGAGGGGGCTTGACAAGGTGGATGCAGAGAGGATATTTCCACATAGGGAAAACTAAAACTAAGGGACATAAGGCTAGAACCTCCACTTTTTTTGCATGCTTAACGCCCACTTAACGCCCATTTACCGCTGAAATGACGTATAACGCCCATATATCGCCCATTTTGGCACAAAATGGAAACTGATGGGCTTTTTTAGGTGACTTATCGTTAAGCGTTATTTTCCCAATGGGCTTAACGCTAGAAAAAATATTGCCGCGGCCCAACTTTTTTGGGGCGGAATCAGCAGAATAGGTGAATTCAACACCCATAATATCGCCCAGCATTACCTTCCGCACGGAATTAACATCGAGATTCGATATTAAAGCCTGCCCACTGTTTTTTGTCGTAAAGAGCATATTTACCCAAACTAGCGTCCTTATAGATCGCCCATCATCAATTTCATCACCTTGCACACATATCGGCCACAATACCGCTCGCTCAATAAACCGCCCACAAAAAGTGGAACTAACCGGAACGAATGCCAGTGATGTGGCTGGCATTTGTTAAATCCCACTCTTATGTGAGGAACTGGTATCGGAAAGATTTGCCTGAAAGAGCGCTGATGTGAGTGACAATGCTGACACACTGCTGTGTGTGTGCAGCTCAGACATCAATAGTGCCCAGCACCTTGGTGCCAGTTAAAGTTTACGTTGATTGATGTTAAGTTGTATTTAACCTTTTCATGGTAAGGAATCACCAGTGTTTAATGGTCCAGCTATCTGAGACAATGCACAACAAGGTTATGTTCAATAACAAAAGTTTAATACCAATATTGGTCTGAAATCATAAGTATCACGGGCAATAATACCCAACCCCTACCCACACCCCACTTTTTCCACCATTGATATCAATCAAATGTTCAACATGTCCAGCAACACAGAATACAAAGGTAAAGCAGGAGGGTGGTCCCCAGCCCCCGTACATTGCGACAAATTGTATACACCCAGATGGAGATATAACACAGCCATCACCTGCGGACATGTACCTCATTTTCCTTCCCCCCTCTCCTTCTTCTCCCCCCCCGCTACCCCTTCCCCTCCTTGCTCCACGACGCCTAGCCGAAGAGCTCCTCAGGCGGTGCCTCATTGGGGGGGGATGAAGGCAGATGCGTTGGTTGCATGGGTGCGGGAGCGGGGGGTGCCGAGGGGGCAACATTCTCTGATGCAGAAACAGGATCTTGGTCCTTGCTCTCATCTGTCGTTCGCAGTGGTGGTGTGGAACCTAAGGGTAGAGTGCCGCGCTCAGGGACCACTGGGAGGCCTGTGGCAGCAGTGTTCCTGGCTATCGCATCCAGGGACTCCGCCATGCATGGAATGTACTCGGTCATGGTGGCCAGGTGTCAGGATATGCCCCCCAATGCTTCGATGAGCTGGTCACCAATGTCTACAGTCCTCCTGGACAACTGTACCATCTCTCCACTGTCATATCACACTTGTGGAACAATCCTGCCGCGTCCACGAGGCCTCCGCGGGGTCAGTGCCATCCTGGGGACAAATGGAGTTCCCTATGGAGAGGTGCTTGAGGCCGGTACCTCCAGAGTGTAGACAGGAATGAGTGGAGGACCACTAGATGGCCTTGGGGTGGAATGGCTTCTGGAGCGTGGCGATGCAGGTTCTTTGAAGTCCACGCTCTCATCCGTCGAGAACAGACCCAGCGGAGCTCCTCAGCACCAGATGTAGTAGGATCGTCCGTTGACTCCTGCCCCGAGCCCCCACCTTCTGACCTCTGTGGCCTTGCCTGGGGTCATGCTGCTGGCTGAGCTGCAAGACACAAATGAGGTTATAGAGGAGAAGGGGGTGTTAGGGTCACAAGGTGAGTCCAGCACTACACACAGCATATGCTCAACAAAAGCACCACCGCTCTCAAAATCATCGCAGACATCACATTTAATGACCATCAACACATTGTGCATTGCAATGATTTTCATTAAACCAGCATTATTCTATGACTCCTTTAGAAATCATCTATCATATATGATTGTTCGGATATGAGTGGGTGTGTCATCTATTGACTTTAGATCACACAATGGTGTAAGCTTTACTCGCGTGACATCACTTCAGGGTCTGCAGATGCGTCCGTGGCTGTCCGGGGGTGCTTCCCCTCGAGTGCGAGCACTCGCTCCTCCATCTCAGTGATGTCACTGGGGACTGGTGGCCCCCCGCCCGTTCACCTCTGTAAAAGGTACCAGGACGACATGGCATGAGATCATTGCATGATATTATTGCTAGATACTGTCACAGAGACTAATACAACACATAACTGACAGATGTAATCATAATTATTATGATTATTATCATTCTTTACCTAAAGACGCAGGCTTTGAGTAAAACATTCCCGGTAAAAGTGCAAGACCTCACATCTGCTGATAGTCACTCATGACTGTTACAAATCAAATTATATAAATACATAAGTACATGTAAATCAATGTGATACTTACAAAGTCGTTCCATTGTTTGCAGCATTGGTTGCCCTCAAGCACCTCGTTGGTCGCCGATAAGACCACCTCTGCTATCTCGGTCCATATCCTCTGGTAGGCCTTTGGGGTACGCCCTCCCTGTGTCAAATCACCCCAGTGTAACTTGACCTCCTGCAGGAGGATGGCATTTGCCTTGTCTGAGAACCTCCTGGCTTTTTTGCGGCCTCCAGTGTACTCCTCTCCCAACTCATGCTCTCTCCAGCGTCAGTCTCCACAGCGTGCTGTGATGCCTCCTCTCTCCCTCCATTATAGGGCAAATTTGGGCAAATATGTGGAAGATAACAGCTACCTTTTGTTTACCTACTTGCTGTGAAGCTCTAAAGTCTCCCTCCTTCCTCCCAAAGCAGCCACACCACACCCAGCCACGCCTACAGTCCCTCTGAGCTCCCTCTCTCACTGTCTCCTCTTCCGCGCATATCATGGTGACCCTTGACCTCCAGAATCACAGGAATCGAGCGTTGCCATGCCGTTGCTAAGGACGGCCACACTTTACAGTAGATGCTCAAAAAAATGTAACGCCCATTTGATATCGCTCGCAGTAACGTCCATTTTCAAAAATGTAAACTAGGTGTTTTGAGAATGGGCGAGAAGCCGGCGATCTGAAAATCCTATTTTACCGCCCACGCCAGAAATAACGCCCATTTTTGGGCGATAAGCACAAAAGCGGAGGTTCTAGCCCATATTCTCAGAATAAGGGGCCGCCTTAAAACTGAAATGAAGAGGAATTTCTTCTCTCAGAGGGTTGTAAATCTATGGAATTTTCTGCCCCAGAGAGTTGTGGAGGCTGGGTCATTGACTATATTAAGACGGGGATATACAAATTTTTGAGCGAGAAGGAAATAAAGGGTTATGGGGAGCGGGCAAGGAAGTGGAGCTGAGTCCATGATCTTATTAAATGGCGGAGCAGGCTCGAGGGGCCAAATGACCTACTCCTGTTCCTATTTCTTATGTTCTTATGCCACTCCTTAAAACCTACCTCTTTGACCAAGCTTTTCGTCATCTGCCTTAATATCTCATGTGGCTCGCTGTCAGTGCCTTGGGATGTTTAACTATGTTAAAGGCACTATATAAATGTAAGTTGTTGTTGTTGAGTTAAATTGCCTCACCATCTGTTGACAATGCAGCATTCCCTTAGTACAGCACTGAAAATGATCAAATACAGCATGACTCATGGCTCATTAGCTATTGGGAATCTCTTCCCAAATAAAAGCAAATCAAGAGGTTGTGTCCCGTCAATAATTTATTAGTGCCTATAAATGACAGAATTTTATGGAGGGAGATTGCAAGTCCTCTACTTGTAAGCTTACAATGAAGAGAAGGACTATTTAAGCTCCACATAACTATAATAATAAATTGTTTATTTTATTGCTGTTAGCGCAATCTAAAATTAGAGCACACATTTGAATCATCAAGGTCTGTAGTACAGAAATATGAACTTGGCAGTTTTCCATCTCATTATGATGGTTAATCCCTCTGTGACTTGTGTCATTGATCTGTTGTCATGGTTAAACAGACTTAATATCAATCCATCTTGGATTTGAATTTCATAAATATCTTTCTAGTAGAGGTACCCAATAATTAGTGCGCTGTATTTACTATGTTTAGATACAATGAGCAAATCTCCCATGGCAATTCAGAGGAGACACTGTTTTAGAAGGACAAGATGTTAAATGATGTGAATCGCAATATAATACTCCTCTCTAATTAAAGCAGAGTCTAACTAGCGCTAAGTAAACACTGGGTGAGTTCACTTGTAGGTTCATTGCTGTTTAGGCTGGAGATCAGAACCATGGTTTTGTTTGGGGGAAGGTGAATTAAGAGGCTGCAGACATTGTGGCTGTGATATTTTCTCTTCCTGGAGAATTTTTGTACAAGTTGTAACTGTCTGCCTTTCTTTAAATATTTTAGTAAGTGTGAAATTTGCATTATGCAGTAGGATTAAAGTTTGAAGTGTGACTGACAGGGAATGCGCGCATAAATAAAAGTTCTATATATAATGGTATTCACAGAGGGGGTGGACATTTGGATTGTTTAACCACCAGCTGTGGGTGGAGAACTGTTAGTGAAGGTTATTATTTAAAGAGCAATGCTGCAAAAGAAGTTACTCAAACTTCAGGCAGAAAAAGTGAGAACTTAACCTGTGCTCTACTGATCTAGCAATATAACTCACCATTCTGTGTGCTGTTTTTGATCGTCGCTTTGCAATAACTAGAGATGGTAAGTGTTGAACTTATCTTCGTTCCCAGATCTCTTTGGGGCCGACATTCATCAAGGCCTCCGCCCACCCAAGTGCCGCCCAAAGTGCCGGCGAGGTACCGGACAGTACTTTGGGCAGGATATTCATGGCCGTAGGTCGGCGGGTGGCAAATGGACAACGTACACCGCCAATCTGGGCGGCAGCGGGCGGGAGCTCTCATTCTCGGCGGCAGAGACGCTTGCCGCCCAAGTGCCGCCGAGGATGGAGTCGGGCCCACGGAGTGTCGAAGACCTGAAAAAAAAAACAACAGTAAAAAAATAAAGCAACCATCGGAAGTCCTTCAGAGGACCCCATACAGGTAAGTCGCTGTTAAAAACAAATATTAAAATGTTCACTTACCTTTTTTACAGGTTCTTCATACTCAGCGTCGGGGACAAACCAGCCTCCAGCCAGCGGTCGACCCCCGTTCTGCCACCGACTCCCGCCCACAGGAATCTGAGAGCATGGCGGGCGGGAGCTCAGTTGTGCCACTCGGCCGTCCGCTGACAGTTCCCGGCGGCTCTCCCCTCCCGCCCGCTCCAGGCCACCCCGAAAGTGGCACTGGGCGGGAGTGGGCGGCAGCGGGCGGTGAGTGATGAATTTCGGCCCCTTTGTGCTTTTGCCTTAGCTAATTCAATACCATCACTGAGTGGGTACCCCATTTTCCTCGACTGTTTCACAACTTGTACTTCCTGAATTTTATTGGTCGCAGTTCCACTCATTTCTGTCGTTTTTGGCTGCTTCATCAGCTCCCTCGTCCCCAGAATTCCAGAACATTTATGTAAATGAGAAAGATAGGTTCACCCAAACACTCCACTCGGGTTTACACATGTCGGAATTGTTGTGTATGCAGAAAGAGTCAGCCTGAACACTGTGAGCTCAAAGTAAAGTGTGACCTTAGTCTTTTTGTGCAGGTCACCAGATTGCCTCTCCAATCTGTGAGGTCTCCTTAAATACCTGTGCTCCCAAAAGATTATGGAATCCCTTGGGACTCCAGGGGATGAGCCCTCTGGTGGTTGTACAGAGTAAATACAAGTTTACATATATAAAAACACTACCCCCCCAAAATCAATAGTGTAACTATTTACAATGTGAGTTGATATGGGGCCCTTCTTGCCCTGGTTGATCGTCTCGGTGTGAAAGCTGGTGTTGTTGACTCATTTGTTGGGCCCTCGCTGGGCTGCTGTGCAGCTGGCCTTGCTGGGCTGCCTGGTGTGTTGGGCCCTGCAGGGCTAATGTGGATGATAGGTTCTGCTTCGTGGTCAACCGTGGTGCCGGTTGCCACTGGTGTGTATGTTGGGGGATCAAAAAAGGTAGGGTCCAAGGTAGGTTGCTCAGGATAGTCCGTGAATCTGAGTTTGATTTGGTTCAAGTGTTTCCGGTGAATGAGTCCATTTGAAAGTTTGACCCGAAACACCCAGCTTCCCTCTTTGGCCATGACTGTGCCGGGAAGCCACTTGGGACCTTGTCCATAATTTAATACAAATATAGGATCATTGATTTCAATCTCGCGTAACGCATTTGCGCTATCATGGTATGCACTTTGTCGAAGCCGCCTGCTCTCTACCTGTTCATGTAGATCAGGGTGAACTAACGAGAGCCTTGTCTTAAGTGCTCTTTTCATGAGCAGTTCAGCAGGTGGGATCCCAGTGAGCAAGTGGGGTCTCGTGCGGTAGCTAAGCAGGACTCGGGATAGGCGAGTCTGCAGTGAGCCTTCAGTTACCCTCTTCAAGCCTTGTTTGCACTGCTCTCTCTGCCTGACCATTGGACGCTGGTTTAAACGGGGCAGATATGACATGTTTGATCCCGTTACGGTTCATGAATTCTTTGAAATCAGTACTGGTAAAACATGGCCTGTTGTCGCTCACCAGGACATCGAGTAAGCCATGAGTGGCAAACATGGCCCGTAGGCTTTTAGTAGTGGCAGTGGACATGCTAGCCGATATTATCTCACATTCAATCCACTTGGAGTACGCATCTACAACCACAAGAAACATTTTACCCAAGAACGGGCCTGCATAGTCGACGTGCACCCTAGACCACAGTTTGGAGGGCCAAGACCATAAACTTAGCGGCGCCTCCTCAGGTGCATTGCTTAACTGTGAGCATGTGTTACATCTGTGAACGTAGGACTCTAAGTCCGCATCGATACCGGGCCATCACACGTGGGATCTGGTTATCGCTTTCATCATTACAATGCCTGGGTGGGTACTGTGAAGGTCACTGATGAAGGTGTCCCTGCCCTTCTTGGTGACCACTACTCGATTGCCCCACAGAAGGAATTCTGCCTGTATAGACATTTCAACTTTGCGCCACTGGAACAGCTATATCTCTTCCTGCATTTCCACTGAGACACTGGATCAACTCCCATGAAGCACACAGCTTTTGACTTGAGATAAAAAGGTATCCTGGCTTGTCCAGGTTTTGATCTGCCGGCCAGTGCTGCTACAAGTACTGTGAACAAAGTGATGCTGTTTTCGAATCCTAACATACAGGGCAGGTCACACATACCTGCAGCTGCCGTCTGTAGATGACTCAGAGTCCACCATCAAGGGTGATGAATGCAAGGCCATTAACACCTTGCTGGCGCTGCAGGGGTGATCATCGTTTCCATTCATGCCGATTCAAAGAGTACATTTGCAAGGGCTGTGGAACAATGGGGCACCTCCAACGAATGTGCAGGCGAGCTGCTAAGCCTGTTAAACCTGCAAACCACCATGTTGCAGAGGAGGACAGATCCATGGAGGATCGTGACGAACCAGAGCCTCAGATAGAGGAGGCAGAGGTACATGGAGTGCACACATTCACCATGAATTGCCCCCCGATAATGCTGAATGTGGAACTAAATGGACTCCTGGTGTCAATAGAGCTGGACATGGGCATGAGCCAGTCCCTCATGGGCAAAAAGACTTTCGAAAGGTTGTGGTACAACAAGGCCTCAAGACCAGTCTTAACTCCAGTTTGTACGAAACCAAGAACTTACATGGAAGAACTGATTCCTGTAATCGGCAGGGCTACCGTAAAGGTCTCTTACGATGGAGCGGTGCACAAGCTATCACTCTGGGTGGTACCAGGCGATGGTCCCATGCTGCTCGGCAGGAGCTGGCTGAGAAAGATACGCTTGAACTGGGACGATGTCCGAGCGCTATCGCCTGCTGACGACACTTTGTGTGCCCAGGTCTTAAACAAATTTCCTTCGCTGTTCAAACCAGGCATCGGGAAATTCCAAGGAGCAAAAGTGCAGATCCATCTAATTCCGGGGGCGCGACCCATCCATCACAAGGCGAGAGCAGTACCATACATGATGATGAGAGAATGGGTAGAGATAGTGCTAGATCGGCTGCAAAGAGAGGGCATCATTTCACCGATCGGGTTCAGCGAGTGGGCCAGTTCTATTGTCTTAGTCCTCAAGGGAGATGGCACCGTCAGAATCTGTGACGATTACAAAGTAACTATCAATCGTTTCTCCCTGAAGGAACAATACCCACTACCAAAGGCTGACAACCTCTTTGCAACACTGGTGGGAGGAAAGACGTTCACAAAGCTGGATCTTACTTCAGCCTACATGATGCAGGAACTGGAGGAATCATCGAAGGCCTTCACCTGCATCAACATGCACAAAGGTCTTTTTGTTTATAACAGATGCCCGTTTGGAATCCGATCGGCGGCGGCGATATTCCAGAGAAACATGGAAAGTTTACTGAAGTCGGTCCCGCACACCGTGGTCTTCCAGGACGACATCTTGGTCACAGGTCGGAACACAGTCGAGCATCTGCAGAAACTGGAGGAGGTTCTTAGTTGACTTAACCGCGTGGGGCTCAGGGTAAAACGCTCGAAGTGCGTTTTCCTGGTGCCTGAAGTGGAGTTCTTGGGAAGGGGGATTGCAGCAGATGGCATCAGGCCCACTAACACGAAGACAGAGGCAATTGAGAATGCACCAAGGCCACAGAACATGACGGAGTTGCGGTCGTTTCTAGGACTCTTGAACTACTTTGGCAACTTTTTACCGGGTCTCAGCACAGTGTTAGAACCACTGCATGTCTTACTACGAAAAGGGGGCGAATGGGTTTGGGGCAAAAGCCAAGAAAATGCCTTTGTAAAAGCGAGAAAATTGTTAGGCTCAAACAAATTGCTTGTGTTGTATGATCCATGTAAGCATTTGGTACTAGCATATGATGCGTCGTCATATGGCGTCGGGTGTGTATTGCAAAAAGCTAATGATTTCGGGAAACTGCAACCGTTTGCTTATGCATCCAGGGGTCTGTCTAAGGCTGAGAGAGCCTACAGCATGATTGAAAAAGAAGCGTTAGCGTATGTCTATGGGGTAAAGAAAATGCATCAATACCTGTTTGGGCTAAAATTTGAATAGGAAACTGACCATAAGCCACTGATATCCCTGTTTTCCGAGAGTAAAGGGATAAATACCAACGCATCGGCCCGCATCCAGAGATGGGCGCTCACGTTGTCCTCATACAACTATGCCATCCGCATAGGCCAGGCACAGAAAACTGTGCCAATGCTCTCAGTAGGCTGCCATTGCCCACCACGGGGGTGGAAATAGCGCAGCCCGCAGATCTAGCCATGGTTATGGAAGCATTTGAGAATGAGTAATCACCCGTCACTGCTGAGAGATTTGCTTCGTATTGTCACTGGTGGCAATCAACGCCTGGGCTATCGCTATGGCCTTACTCAAGGTTGGGTTCTCTACAGTCAAAAGTTTGCGAAGTATGGTTTCGCGGCCAATGCCAAGTACAAAAAAGTCTCTGAGCATGTGTTCCAAATGTCCTTCAAACTTGCAATGTCTTGCAAGGTGTCTTAGCTCGGTGACATAACTCGCCACTTCCTGACCTTCAGACCTTTTGTAGGTGTAGAACCGGTACCTCGCCATCAGAACGCTTTCCTTCGGGTTCAAATGCTCTCGGACCAGTGTGCACAAATCGTCGTATGATTTTTCCATGGGCTTCGCTGGAGTGAGCAGATTCTTCATGAGGCCATATGTTGATGCCCCACAGACGGTGAGGAGGATCGCCCTTCGTTTGGCAGCGCTTCCTTCCCCATCTAGCTCATTGGCCACGAAGTATTGGTCGAGTCGCTCCACAAATGTTTCCCAATCATCTCCCTCTGAGAATTTCTCCAGGATGCCCACTGTGCTCTGCATCTTTGGGGTCGCTATCTGTATCTCGTCGCCAATTGTTGTGTATGGAGAAAGAATCAGACTGAACACTATGAGCTCAAAGTAAAGTGTGACCGTAGTCTTTTATTGCAGATCTCCAGAGTGCCTCTCCAACCTGTGAAGCCTCCTTAAATACCTGTGCTCCCAAGAGATTATGGGATCCCTTGGGACTCCAGGAGATGAGCCCTCTGGTGGCTGTACAGAGTAAATACAAGTCCACATTTTTAACAGGAATTGTTTAAGAAGATGCTGTGATGAGGACTATAGTTTCTGTGGAAGAATGAACCTGATTTCCTGGAAGTTATCTAGAAACATGAAAATTACAAAGACAAGGAGGGTCATCATAGGCAGTCCCTCGAAACGAGGCTGACTTGCTTCCACGCCAAAAAAAAGGATGAGTTCACAGGTGTTTTGAATGAAGAACCCAAACGACATCCTGAAGGGTGGAAGATGCCTGCGCGTGCACAGCAGCCACCACACGGGCTTGACAGAGCTAGGTCTTGGTCCAGTGGCAAGGATTAACCAAGATGACTGGAGACCTGCTCTGCTGCACGGACCTAGTGCGCACACCTATTGCAGTGTGGGCTGGCCCGTGCTGCCCTTGGGCCCCTGGCCCCAAACTCATGCCTCTCCTGGGCCCCGATCACGCCCCTCTACAGTCTCTCGCCGCTCCTTCATCCCGACCTCGCTGCTCCTGCTGTACCTGCCCACGTTCCGATCACCGACCTGGACTTTGCTGACATCACTCTTCGCTGCCGTTGCCCTCCTGCACCAGCTCGCACTGTACCTTGTAGTGACATGTCTCCATGCTGCCCATGGCCGCCACTCACTGCTCGTTATGGCCCCGACCTGCTGCTGATGGTTTCTCGCAGGGTACATTATCTATGATGAAAGTGTTAGATATTAGCAGACTGATCCCACATTACAGCTCTTTCCTTGTAACTTTTCATATTTTTCCTTTCAAATACTTGATTAGTTGCATTTAAAATTATGCTGTGACCTCTGCCTCCACAGCTACTTATGAATATGCATTCCAGGTTATGTTAAAAAAAATGTCCAAAATTAACACCGTCGCCCTTTTAGTGATAATCTTCAGTCTATGCACCTGTGTTAATGATTCAAGAACCAGTGGGAAGAATCCTGCAGTGTTTGTCCTCTCAAAACCTTTCATAATTAGGAAAATCTCTGTTAGATTTTTGGCCATCCCTGTTCGAGTGAAAAAGCCCCAATTTTTCAAACCTTTGTTCATATCTATTTCCTTTGCGTCATTCTAGTGAATCTTCACTCTACCATTTCCATGGCTCTAAAACTCTTTCTATAACAAGTTGCCCAGAACACACACAAGAGTCCAACTGTGCTCTGCTTCTTCTTAGGCAGTCCCTCGAAGTGAGCATTACTTGCTTCCATAACAAAAAGGAATGAGTTCACAGGTATTTCAAAGAAGGATCTGATATTTTAGGTCCTGAACTATGTTGAAGGGTGGAAGATGCCTGTGCGTGGATTTTTTTTAACGTGTGGTGACTGTTGCACACCAACCACCACACGGGCTTAACAGAGCTAGGGCTTGGTCCAGTGGCAAGGATTAACCAAGACAACTGGAGACCAGCTCTGTTGCACGGACCTAGTGCGCACACATATCGCAGTGTGGGCTGGTCCATGCTGCCCCTGGGCCTTCGCTTCTGCTGGGCCCCGAACTCACGCCTCTCCTGGGCCCCAATCACGGCGGTCTACAAACTCTCGCCGCTCCTTAGCCCCGACCTTGCCGTTCCTGCTGTACCTGCCCATGCTCCAATCAGCAACCGGGACCTTGGTGCCGTCCAATCCAGTCACCCTCTTCACTGCCGTCACCCTCTTGCACCAGCTCGCGCTGCTCCCTGAAGTGGTACGCCGTCACGTTGCTCCCAGGCCACCGCTCGCCATTCCGTTTATGAACCCGACCTGCCGCTGGTGTTCTCACGTAGGTCGAGGCCGCCACGTTACAACAGTGCTCCTCACTACAACAGTGGCTAAACTTCAAAAGTATTTCATTGGCTGTAAAGTGCCTTGTCATATCCTGAGTGGTGAAAGGCGCTATATAAATGCAAGTCTTTCTTCTTTCTTTAACTGTGGACTAATCAACATTTTGCACAAGTTCAACATGACTTGCTTTTAAAATCATGAGTTGCATGACAACATTGCTTTTATATTCAACGCCTCACATATAGAAGCCAGAAACTCATTTGACGAATGGTCTCCCTCATTTGCACTTCACTGTGCCACATCAAAATGCAGACAGCGAATGGAATAATCATAACTGAGCAATGAATATCAAATACTCACAAACGTGGATACCTGGGGTGGGGGGCGTGGGGCTGAATGTAATCAGCAAGCATATTTGAGTTAGAAATTATGGCCAACTTGAATCTTTACAGCTAAAATAAGAATTAGATTCAAAATTTACCGAATGCTAGAATTCAAACGTATGTTGCCTCAGAATCTGCAGTTGTTTTCAAATAAATGCAATTCTTGTCTGATTATTTTATCGTTACAAATGTGATTTATTTTTCCTCCTCCAGCACACAGCTGGATGACGCAGCATACTTTCGTAAACAAAGAAAATCTTCAAAAAGGGAAGTGCTAATCCCTTCAGTACTCTGTTCTCCATGCAGCCTCTGGCAAGAAGAAACATTAAAGAATGAAAGCTACAAAGACATTTTTCATGTTTTAACGTTCAGTAGTTAAAGATCAGCCAATTGCATAGCACAAAGATGATTACATTTCAGAGTACAATTCCAACCTTATTGTACATCACTTTCAATGAACTGACACGTGCATGCAGACAAATGGCACACTTTGTAGAGGTCGTCATCATCATCATAGGCAGTCCCACGAAATCGAGGAAGACTTGCTTCCACTCTAAAAGCCAGTTCTCAGGTGACTGAACAGTCCAATGTGGGAATTACTGTCTCTATCACAGGTGGGACACACAGTGGTTGAAGGAAAGGGTGGGTGGGGAGTCTGGTTTGCCGCATGCTCCTTCCGCTGCCTGCGCTTGTTTTCTGCATGCTCTCGGCGACGAGACTCAAGGTACTCAGCGCCCTCCCGGATGCTCTTCCTCCACTTCGGGTGGTCTTTGGCCAGGGACTCCCAGGTGTTGGTGGGGATGCTGCACTTTATCAAGGAGGCTTTGAGGGTGTCCTTGAAAAGATTCCTCTGCCCACCTGGGGCTCATTTGCTGTGTAGAAGTTCTGAATAGAGCGCTTGCTTTGCGAATCTCGTGTTGGGCATGTGGACGATGTGGCCCACCCAACAGAGCTGGTCGAGTGTGGTCAGTGCTCCAGGCTAGATCCAAGGTTGTCCCATCCTATGTCATCAAACTACAGTACATAAGAACATAAGAACATAAGAAATAGGAACAGGAGTAGGACATACGGCCCCTCGAGCCTGCTCCGCCATTAAATAAGATTATGGCTGATCTGATCATGGACTCAGCTCCACTCCCCTGCCCGTTCCCCATAACCCCTTATCCCCTTATCGTTCAAGAAACTGTCTATTTCTGTCTTAAATTTATTCAATGTCCCAGCTTCCACAGCTCTATGAGGCAGCAAATTCCATAGATTTACAACCCTTTGAGAGAAGAAATTTCTCCTCATCTCAGTTTTAAATGGGCGGCCCCTTATTCTAAGATCATGCCCTCTAATTCTAGTCTCCCCCATCAGTAGAAACATCCTCTCTGCATCCACCTTATCAAGTCCCCTCATAATCTTATACGTTTCGGTAAGATCACCTCTCATTCTTCTGAATTCCAATGAGTAGAGGCACAACCTACTCAACCTTTACTCATAAGTCAACCCCCCTCATCTCCGGAATCAACCTAGTGAACCTTCTCTGAATTGCCTCCAAATCAAGTATATCCTTTCGTAAATATGGAAACCAAAACTGCACGCAGTATTCCAGGTGTGGCCTCACCAATACCTTATACAGCTGTAGCAAGACTTCCCTGCTTTTGTACTCGATCCCCTTTGCAATAAAGGCCAAGATATCATTGGACTTCCGGATCACATGCTGTACCTGCATACTACCTGTTATATATGTAAACTTGTACTTACTCTGTAAACCACCAGAGGGCTGATCCCCTGGAGTCCCAAGGGATCCCATAATCCCTTGGGAGCACAGGTATTTAAGGAGCTTCACAGGTTGGAGAGGTACTCTGGAGACCTGCAATAAAAGACTTTACTTTACTTTGAGCTCACAGTGTTCAGTCTGACTCTATCTCCATACACAACAACTGGCGATAAGATACAGATAGTGAACCCAAATATGCAGAGAACAGTGGGCATCCTGGAGAAATTCTCGGGGGGGAGATGATTGGGAAACTTTTGTGGAGCGACTCGACCAATACTTCGTGGCCAATGAGCTAGATGGGGAAGAGCGCGCTGCCAAACGAAAGACGATCATTCTCACCGTCTGTGGGGCACCAACATATAGCCTCATGAAGAATCTGCTCCCTCCAGCGAAACTCACGAGAAATCATACGCCGATTTGTGTACACTGGTCCGAGAGTATTTGAACCAGAAGGAAAGCGTTCTTATGGCGAGGTACCAGTTCTACACCTACAAAAGGTCTGAAGGCCGGGAAGTGGCGAGTTATGTCGCCGAGCTAAGACGCCTTGCAGGACATTGCAAATTTGAAAGACATTTGGAGCATATGCCCAGAGACTTTTTCATACTTGGCATTGGCCACGAAACCATACTTCGCAAACTTTTGACTGTCGAGACCCCAACCTTAAGTAAGGCCATAGCGATAACCCAGGCGTTCATTGCCACCAGTGACAATATGAAGCAAATCTCTCAGCACACACGTGCTGCTACAAGTACTGTGAGCAAAGTGATGCTGTTTTCGAATCGTTACGTACAGGGCAGGTCACACATACCTGCAGTTGCACGTCCACAGATGACTCAGAGTCCACCATCAAGGGTGATGAATGCAAGGCCATTAACACCTTGTTGATGCTGCGGGGGTGATCATCGTTTCCATTCATGCCGATTCAAAGAGTACGTTTGCAAGGGCTGTCGAACAATAGGATACCTCCAACGATTGTGCAGGCGAGCTGCTAAGCGTGTTAAATCTGCAAACCACAATGTTGCAGAGGAGGTCAGATCCACGGAGAATCACGACGAACCAGAGCCTCAGATAGAGGAGGCAGAGGTATATGGGATGCATACATTCACCACGAATTGTCCCCCGATAATGCTAAATGTTGAACTAAATGGACTCCCGGTGTCAATGGAGCTGGACATGGGCGCGAGCCAGTCCATCATGGGCAAAAAAACTTTCGAAAGGTTGTGGTGCAACAAGTCCTCAAGGCCAGTCTTAACTCCAGTTCGCAAGAAACTAAGAACTTACATGAAAGAACTGATTCCTGTAATCAGCAATGCTACCGTAAAGGTCTCTTACGATGGAGCGGTGCATAAGCTACTACTTTGGGTGGTACCGGCTGATGGTCCCATGCTGCTCGGCAGGTGCTGGCTCGGAAAGATACGCTGGAACTGGGACGATGTCCGAGCGCTATCGCCTGCTGACGACACTTTGTGTGCCTAGGTCTTAAACAAATTTCCTTCGCTGTTCGAACCAGGCATCGGGAAATTCCAAGGAGCAAAAGTGCAGATTCACTTAATTCCGGGAGCGCAACCCATCCATCACAAGGCTAGAGCAGTACTGTACATGATGAGAGAAAGGGTAGAGATCGAGCTAGATTGGCTGCAAAGAGAGGGCATCATTTCACCGATCGAGTTCAGCGAGTGGGCCAGTCCTATTGTCCCAGTCCTCAAGGGAGACGGCACTGTCAGAATCTGTGGCGATTACAAAGTAACTATCAATCGTTTCTCCCTGCAGGAACAATACTCACTACCAAAGGCCGATGACCACTTTGCAACCCTGGCAGGAGGAAAGACGTTCACAAAGCTGGATCTGACTTCAGCCTACGCGACGCAGGAACTGGAGGAATCATCGAAGACCCTCACCTTTATCAACACGCTCATGGGTCTTTTTGTTTATAACAGATGCCCATTTGGAATTCAATCAGCGGCGGCGATATTCCAGAGAAACATGGAAAGTTTTCTGAAGTCGGTCCCGCACACCGTGGTCTTCCAGGACAACATCTTGGTCACAGGTCGGAACACAGTCGAGCACCTGCAGAACCTGGAGGAGGCTCTTAGTCGACACAACCTCGTGGGGCTCAGGTTAAAATGTTCAAAGTGCGTTTTCCTGGTGCCTGAAGTAGAGTTCTTGGGAAGGAGGATTGCGGCGGACGGCATCAGGCCCACTAACGCGAAGACGGAGGCAATCGAGAACGCACCGAGGCCACAGAACATGACGGAGCTGCAGTCGTTTCTGGGACTCTTGAACTACTTTGGTAACTTCTTACCAGGTCTCAGCACCCTGCTAGAACCACCTCATGTCTTACTATGAAAATGGGGTGAATGGCTTTGGGGCAAAAGCAAAGAAAATGCCTTAGTAAAGCGAGAAAATTATTATGCACAAACAAATTTCTTGTGTTGTATGATCCATGTAAGAGTTTGGTACTAGCATGTGCTGCGTCGTCATATGGCGGCGGGTGTGTATTGCAACAAGCTAATGATTTCAGGAAACTGCAATCGATTGCTTATGCATCCAGGAGTCTGTCAAAGGCCGAGAGAGCCTACAGCATGATTGAAAAAGAAGCGTTAGCGTATGTCTATGGGGTAAAGAAAATGCATCAATACCTGTTTGGGCTAAAATTTGAATTGGAAACTGACCATAAGCCACTTATAATTCCTGTTTTCCGAGAGTAAAGGGATAAATACCAACACATCAGCCCGCATCCAGAGATGGGTGCTCACGTTGTCTGCATACAACTATGCCATCCGCCACAGGCCAGGCACAGAAAACTGCGCTGATGCTCTCAGTAGGCTGCCATTGCCCACCAGGGGGGTGGAAATGGCGCAGCCTGCAGATCTAGCCATGGTTATGGAAGCATTTGAGAGTGAGCAATCACCCATCACTGCACGGCAGATCAAAACCTGGACAAGCCAGGACCCCTTATTGGGGTCAAGTTTTGGGCCGCGCCTCAAACGGTGCAGCCCCGACCTGGACGCCCGTTTTTCACGCCTAAAAGTACGACAGAAAAATACCTCTAAATTCTCCGGCTCCTTGCAGGTCCCTGGGAGCTCGGCGCGGCACGCACACAGCAACGGGGGGGCGGAGCCACAGAGTCGCGCCGATTCTACAAGTGGTGGGGAGCAGGGCTAATTTAAATGAGGCAACGTCGTGCCGGCAGCCTTGCACGTGCACGTTGGCAGTAGCCCATAAACATTGGCACTCGGTCATTTTTAAAGGGACTTAAAGAAAAGTGTTCATTTGTCTGTTGAACCCATGGAAGGGCTTGGGATTGAATTTTGGTGATTTTTTGGTGTCTGAAGGAGTGCTTTTAGCAGCACTGTTGAAGAAATCACCTGCTGAAATCAGTGAGTGCTGCACACTGCTAAACTTCCAGAACATGTGCTGCATAGGTGCATGCAAAATAAGCACTGTGTTTTGAAAAATAAGAGTGTCAATTCAATACAGCAATGGAACAACGACACCAAGAACAAAGAATTTCTTGCATGAGGAAGTGGAGACTTTAGTTAATGTCATTGAGCAGAGATGGCAGGGGCTAGATACCAGCACCAGAGGTCGCATAAAAGTGCCACATAAAGAAATGAAGAAACGCTGGAACCAAGTTGCAGAAGATTACTGCACAGTGGTGCATACCATGAGATCTGGAAGCCAGTGTAAAAAGAAATGGCGCGACCTTGGTCAAGTAGTTAGTGCAAGTAATATTTTCCATTTTTAATGTAATCATAATTGTAACGTGACTATCTGTATGTCCCACCCTGCAGAAAGATGCACTCTGGAAAAAGTTATAATTTACTCTTTGCAGAAGAAATTGGCCCACAACAAAAGGGAAGCAACTCGAACAGGAGGAGGCACGCCCAATCTGCATCCACTGACACCCTTGGAACAGAGGGTAGCTGCTATGATGAGTCATACACGGAGAAAAGCAATCAGTACAGCACAAGCTGGGCCCACACACGAGGAAGAGGGCAAGTCCTGAAAATGCATCATGGCCCTTCAAATCAACCTGCTGCCTAGCCTGCTATGTGTGAGAGTACTCATGCCACCCATCCTGCCCCCTCCCTTACTGTTAAATATTTGACTGATGTGTATTTTGCAGAACATGATGATGATGCTGCTGTCAACCCTGAGGATCCTGAAGATACAGAACAAGAACCAGTACAACCAGATGCGGACGATCCAGACTGGATGATGGCAGCGATGACTGAAATGTCTACAAGGGAGAGCTTCAAAATTAATGTTTATGAGTCCCCATTAAGGGGCATCAGAGTTTCAACCCCTAGCATAGGTTCTGGTTCCACCTTCCATGGTTTTGATTCCGATGTTGCAGGTCCCAGTGGTGCTGCTGGTGTAATGCAGCAGTTTACAGTCAGTGCACCACCATCCGAGCCTGCACCTCCCCCTCGCATAGGTTCTGGTTCCACCTTCCATGGTTTTGATTCTGACGTTGCGGGTCCCAGTGCTGCTGGTGATATCATGAAGCAGTTTACACCCATTCACCCACCATCCCAGCCCACTGCTCGCATTCGAGTGCTGCCGTCTGGAACACCGAGCATCCCACCATCCGTGCCCGCGCCTCCCAGTGTAGTGGTGCCACGAGGTAAACCCAGGCAGAGAAGAAGGAGATTAGAGTCACGCTCTCCTGAGATGCAGCGTGCAACAGATGTTGCTCAGGTTGTGGCATTGGGTATGGAGAACAATGAGCTTACCCCATCACTCATTGGTGGCATCATTGCAGTGGGTGAAGAGGTGACGGTCTTGAAGGGGGAAATAGCAGTAATGACACGGGAACTTAGGGAGGGAATGTCCGAGGGAGTGCAATCGACAGCACAGGCCTTCAGGGAGGGCATGCAAGTGACGGCACAGGCCCTCATGGAGGTAGCTGCTGCAATAAGGGCACACAGCCCCGCCAATCAAATTACACCCCCATGAAGAAGTGAACATTCACTGAGATATGGATGAGACATGGTTGCAGCCTTTCTTTACTGCTTTTGTTCTTGTTCGTGATGTAGCTGTAGTAGCGTTTTTCAAATTGAAATTGTTTTGTAAGTTTTGTAACTTTACAACTTATAAGTGATCTTAGGGTTTTTAAGTGATCTTATAGTGTAAATGCTCTCACATTTTGTATCTTATTTAATTTTGCACCTAAAAAGTGATCCTGAAGTCTAAATGATCTTGAGAGAGTGTAAGATTTTTCAATTTGAAATTGTTTTGTAACTTTAGAAGTTTATTAGTGATCTTAAAGTCTTTAAGTGATCTTCATGAGTCATATTAAAAAGTAAAGTTTGATACAACAAATATTTTATTACAGTGACGTTAACTTTTCAATAAAATATTTTTTCGTTAAAGCTGATTCATCTTCCATTAACACAACACAACGTAGGAACAACTGCAAAGAATAAACATGTCCATGCGCAACAGTGGTCGCAGAGCCCTCAGGCATCAATAATTGAAGTGTTCACGGATGAGCTGCTGGCGCAGGGCTCAAGCAATTGTTAAAGGAGCACGATGGACGGCCCTCCTCCGACCTCGTGCTCCGGCATCAGTCACTTGCATGTTTTCCTGATCGTCGTCATCATCCACATCCTGCTCTTCAGTAATACTATCATCATGCACTGGACCCTCACGTGGGTCTTCTGGTTCCACCACCAGCTCCTGCTGCCTCATGATGGCTAAGTTATGAAGCATGCAGCACACAGTGAAGTGACCGACAATCTGAGGAGAGTATTGCAAGTGGCCTCCGGAATGGTCCAGGCATCGGAATCGCTGTTTCAATATGCCAATGGTCCTCTCAATGATGCTGTGCGTCGCAATGTGCGTCATGTTGTATTGACGGTCAGCTTCTGTCCGTGTCACACGTAGGGGTGTCATGAGCCAGGTGGTCAGGCTGTACCCTTTGTCTCCCAGTAGCCAGCTCTGCCCTTCTGGCTGCTGCTCAAACATGTCAGATATAATGCTGTTGTGTAGGATGAACGCATCATGAATGCTGCCAGGGTATCTCACATCGACTAACATGATGACATGATGCGCTGCACATTGATGGAGTGGAAACCTTTTCTATTTCTGTACTGCTTGGAATCCTCCACAGGTGCTCGCAAGGCTATGTGGGTATAATCAATGCAGCCCTGTACCTTTGGGAAGCCAACAATCCTGAAGAAGCCCACAGCCCTCTCATGGATCGCTTGTGCGGTCATTGGGAAATTGATGAAGTCATTCCTCCATATAGTGCAGCCGTGACCTGGTAAACGCAGGCATGTATTGCACATTGAGAGATGGCGCACACATCTCCAGTTGTAGCCTGAAACGATCCCGAGGCATAGAAAGAAAGTGCAGTTGTTACCTTCACTTCAACAGACAAGGCAGTTGGCATTCTGCTTCTGGGCTGCAAATCTGGTCTCAGCATATCACAGATCTCAGCGACAACTTCTCTGCGGAAACGCAGCCTTTTCACACAATCAGCCTCGCTCATGTCCAGGTACGAGTGCCTGGCTCGATATTGCCGACGTGGATAAGGTTTCCTGCCCAACAGCCTACGGGCTATGATGTTCCTGGTGTGGTGAGCTCTAATCAATTCTCCGATGCAGTGAATTGCTGGCGAACCATTGCATAATCCGTGGTGTTGACAATGCAGCACCCATTCTGTAAATTTAAGTTTCAAAGTGTCTATCTGGCTGCCGCTCCCTGTCCCTGGCCTAATGGCCTCAGTCTCCCTCGCAGCTCGAAGGCTGCTTGCTTGCTGTGTCTTCGGCTGCCGTCAGGCACTGCCGCCGCCCCTATCCCGTGGCCGAATGGCCTCAGTTACCCTCGCTGCTCGAAGGCTGCTTGCTGTGTCTTCGGCTGCTGTGGAGCCACTGAAGCCGCCTGTCTCCTTCATGGAAGGAAGGCCTGCCTGAAGCACCACAGCTTGAAGGCTGCTGCTGCTTCACACAGGTAGGAACATTCAATATTTTGTCTTTGCTTTGTTTATAATTTTTTATTCAGGATTGCTCTTTATTTGTACAAGTAAGACTGTTGAATGCTTGTAGAATTTAATGACTTCCCTTCCCCTTCAGCCCCTCGCCGCCCCCCCCCCTCCCCCCCCGCCCCTCATTCCCTACACCTGATTTGTAAAGTGTAGGCAAGGTTTTTCTGAGCGTACAAAAATCTGCACTTACTCCATTCTAAGTTTGTTTGGAGTAAGTTTTCACTGCCTAATCTTTCAAAACAGGCGTAATTGGCCGGACACGCCCCCTTTTGAAAAAAAATCTGTTCCAAAATGAAACTGTTATAACTGACTAGAACTGGAGGAAACTAAATGCCGAGCATTGCAATTTCTAAGATACTCCATTCTAAACCAGTTGCTTCAAAAATATAGGAGCAACTCAGGCCGAAACTTGACCCCCTAATCTCTAGCCAAAAGCTGTGTGCTTCACAGGAGCTGGTTCAGTGTCCCAGTGGAAATGCAGGAAGAGATAAAGCTGTTCCAGTGGCGCAAAGATGAAATGTCTATACAGGCAGACTGCCTTCTGTGGGGCAATCGAGTAGTGGTCCCCAAGAAGGGCAGAGACACCTTCATCAATGACTTCCATAGTAACCACCCAGGCATCGTAATGATGAAAGCGATAGCCAGATCCCACGTGTGGTGGCCCGGTATCGATGCGGACTTCGAGTCCTGTGTTCACAGATGTAATACATGCTCACAGTTAAGCAATGTACCCAGGGAGGCGCCGCTAAGTTTATGGTCTTGGCCCTCCAAACCGTGGTCTAGGGTACACATCGACTATGCAGGACCGTTCTTGGGTAAAATGTTCCTTGTGGTTGTAGACACGTACTCCAAGTGGATTGAATGTGAGATAATGTCGGCTAGCATATCCGCTGGCACTACTGAAAGCCTGTGGGCCATGTTTGCCACACACGGCTTACCCGATGTCCTGGTGAGCGACAACGGGCCATGTTTTACCAGTGCTGAGTTCAAAGAATTCATGACTCGTAATGGGATCAAACATGTCACATCTGCCTCGTTTAAACCAGCGTCCACTGGTCAGGCAGACCATCAAGCAAGGCTTGAAGCGGGTAACGAAGGTTCACTGCAGACTCGCCTATCCCGAGTCCTGCTTAGCTACCGCACGAGACCCCACTCACTCACTGGGATCCCACTTACTGAACTGCTCATGAAAAGAGCACTTAAGACAAGGCTCTCGTTAGTTCACCCTGATCTACATGAACAGATAGAAAGCAGGCGGCTTCAACAAAGTGCATACCATGATAATGCAAATGTGTTATGCAAGATTGAAATCAATGATCCTGTATTTGTATTGAATTATGGACAAGGTCCCAAGTGGCTTTTCCCGGCACTGTCGTGGCCAAAGAGGGGAGCAGGGTGTTTCGCATCAAACTTTCAAATGGACTCATTCACCGGAAACACTTGGACTAAATCAAACTCAGATTCACGGACTATCCTGAGCAAACCACCTTGGGCCCTACCTTTTTTGATCCCCCAACATACACACCAGTGGCAACCGGCACCACGGTTGACCACGAAGCAGAACCCATCATCCACAGCAGCCCAGCAGGGCCCAACACACCAGGCAACCCAGCAAGGCCAGCTGCACAGCAACCCAGTGAGGGCCCAACAAATGATTCAACAACACCAGCTTTCACACCGAGATGATCAACTAGGGCAAGAAGGGCCCCATATCAACTCACATTGTAATAAGTTACACTATTGAATTGGGGGGGGGGGGGCGGGGAGTGTTGTTATATATGAAATTTGTATTTACTCTGTACAGCCACCAGAGGGCTCATCCCCTGGAGTCCCAAGGGATCCCATAATCCCTTGGGTGCACAGGTATTTAAGGAGGTGTCACAGGTAGGAGAGGCACTCTAGAGACCTGCAATAAAAGACGAAAGTCACACTTTACTTTGTGCTCACAGTGTTCAGTCTAACTCTTTCTCCACACACAACACTATCCTTTTGTGTTTCATGCACACGTACCCCCAGGTCCCTCTGTACTGCGGCACTTTGCAATCTTTCTCCATTTAAATAATAACTTGCTCTTTGATTTTTTTCTGCCAAAGTGCATGACCTCACACTTTCCATTATACTCCATCTGCCAAATTTTTGCCCACTCACTCAGCCTGTCTATGTCCTTTTGCAGATTTTTTGTGTCCTCTTCACACATTGCTTTTTCTCCCATCTTTGTATCATCAAATGGCATGTTGGCCTTCATAGCGAGGGGATTTGAGTACAGGGGCAGGGAGGTGTTGCTACAGTTGTACAGGGCCTTGGTGAGGCCACACCTGGAGTATTGTGTACAGTTTTGGTCTCCTAACTTGAGGAAGGACATTCTTGCTATTGAGGGAGTGCAGCGAAGATTCACCAGACTGATTCCCGGGATGGTGGGACTGACCTATCAAGAAAGATTGGATCAACTGGGCTTGTATTCACTGGAATTCAGAAGAGTGAGAGGGGACCTCATAGAAACGTTTAGGATTCTGACGGGTTTGGACAGGTTGGATGCAGGAAGAATGTTCCCAATGTTGGGGAAGTCCAGAACCAGGGGTCACAGTCTAAGGATAAGGGATAAGCCATTTAGGACCGAGATGAGGAGAAACTTCTTCACCCAGAGAGTGGTGAACCTGTGGAATTCTCTACCACAGAAAGTAGTTGAGGCCAATTCACTAAATATATTCAAAAGGGAGTTAGATGAAGTCCTTACTACTCGGGGGATCAAGGGGTATGGCGTGAAAGCAGGAAGGGGGTACTGAAGTTTCATGTTCAGCCATGAACTCATTGAATGGCGGTGCAGGCTAGAAGGGCTGAATGGCCTGCTCCTGCACCTATTTTCTATGTTTCTATGTTTTCTATCAGCAAACTTGGCTATGTTACACTTAGTTCCTTCTCCCAATTCGTTAATATATAGTAAATAGTTGGGGTCCCAACACTGATCCCTGCGGCACCCCACTAGTTACTGGTTGCCAACCAGAGAATGAACTATTTATCCCGACTCTCTGTTCTCTGATCGTTAGCCAATCCTCTATCCATGCTAATATATTACCCCCAACCCTGTGAACTTTTATCTTGTGCAGTAACCTTTTATGTGGCACCTTGTCAAATGCCTTCTGGAAATCCAAATACACCACATCCACTGGTTCCCCTTTATCCACTCTATTCTCGAAGAATTCCAGCAAATTTGTCAAACATGACTTCCCCTTCATAAATGCATGCTGACTCTGCCTGACCGAATTTTGCTTTTCCAAATGTCCTGCTACTGCTTCTTTAATAATGGACTCCAACATTTTCCCAACCACAGATGTTAGGCTGACTGGTCTATAGTTTCCTGCTTTTTATCTATTTGTTCTATCATTTCTGCCCCTGGGGAGTGGAGTTCGGATCATTTACATCTCCTATTATTGCCCCCGGGCATACCACGGCAATGACTCTCGTTAAATTCGGTGGGAGTTTGCGGTGTAATTACGCCGTTGCGACCCATTCTCCTGCGCCCGGAGATCGTGACGTTATCGCCATGTGCAGCGCACTGTTAGCGCCCCGGACCCTAAATTGGGAACGCCGCTTAAAGCTGTGCCGGGCGATGACAGCGACAGATTCAGGGGACACGAACTGGGCGGACGACCGTTGGTGAGGCGAACGTTAAAGGAGAGGTGGCAGGCCGCTCGTCAAAAAAGTCGGCTTTTTCTTTACTCCCAAGGCTTATGCCCCGCTCCCGAGCCGTGCGCCCCACTCTCGAGCTGTGTATCCCATAACATAAGAACATAAGAATTAGGAACAGGAGTAGGCCATCTAGCCCCTCGAGCCTGCTCCGCCATTCAACAAAATCATGGCTGATCTGGCTGTGGACTCAGCTCCACTTATCCGCCCACTCCCCGTAACCTTTAATTCCCTTATTGGTTAAAAATCTATCTATCTGTGACTTGAATACATTCAATGAGCTAGCCTCAACTGCTTCCTTGGGCAGAGAATTCCACAGATTCACAACCCTCTGGGAGAAGAAATACCTTCTCAACTCGGTTTTAAATTGGCTCCCCCCGTATTTTGAGGCTGTGCCCCCTAGTTCTAGTCTCCCCGACCAGCGGAAACAACCTCTCTGCCTCTATCTTGTCTATTCCTTTCATTATTTTAAATGTTTCTATAAGATCACCCCTCATCCTTCTGAACTCCAAGGAGTAAAGACCCAGTCTACTCAATCTATTATCATAAGGTAACCCCCTCATCTCCGGAATTAGCCTAGTGAATCGTCTCTGTACCCCCTCCAAAGCTAGTATATCCTTCCTTAAGTAAGGTGACCAAAACTGCACGCAGTACTCCAGGTGTGGCCTCACCAATACCCTGTACAGTTGCAGCAGGACCTCCCTGCTTTTATACTCCATCCCTCTCGCAATGAAGGCCAACATTCCATTCTCCTTCCTGATTACCTGCTGCACCTGAAAATTTACTTTTTGGGAGTCATGCACAAGGACCCCCAGGTCCCTCTGCACCGCAGCATGTTGTAATTTCTCCCCATTCAAATAATATTCCCTTTTACTGTTTCCCGCTCCCACCGTGCATCCCACTCCCGAGCCATGAATCCCGCTCCCACCGTGTGCCCCACTCTCGCCGTGCACCCCGCTCCCGACCTGTGCGCCCCACTGCCACCGTGCGCCCCACTGTCACTGTGCACCCCACTCCCGAGGCTTGCGCCCCGCTATCGCCTCAGGAAGGAAGTGGAACACTTGATTTAGCACTCCAATTCCTTTCGGGGGCAGTAACCCAAATTTCTGATGGGAGATGAGACTTCTGTGCCTGGCGCTAATTCTCACACCACCCAAATGGGACGCACCAGGATTTTTAGCCCAAAGTACCTCATCCCTGGTATCGTACTTGTACAAATTTAGCATTATCTCTTTGCTCTTATTGATAAAACTCAAAATGCTATTTGCCTTTTTCATTGCCTTATCGAGCTGCTCTCGCACTTTCAGAGAATTTTGTGCTTGAAGCAATATTTTTTAAATATATTTTGCTTTGCCAATTTTATTCCCGATTGAAATGTTGTCCTCGTTGGGCATTTACATAGGAGTGCAATGTACCTCAGACCCCGCGTGCAATTTTACTGGAGAGCAGGTCACAATATGCGCTGTGATCTCTACATGCAGTTTCACTGGCACTAGAGCCAAAGATAAGCAGGAGTTGGTGCTCTGGCCCCTCAATAATAATCTGGGCCACTCCCGCCTGGATTCCCTCTCCGCCACCTCACCACCACTCCTCCTCACCCCCCACACCCCCATGGATTCCCGGGGTGTGGGAGTATTTAGATGGTCAGAAAGTGGGAGCATTGCAAGTCAAGGAGTGTGGGAGTGTTGTGGGGGGCGATCGAAGAGGGGGAATCCTGATATTTGAGAGCTTCAGGGTCTGGTAAGACTGGGAGGAGGGTCGAAGGGTCATCGGAATGCATGACGGAGAATGCAGCTTTGCTTTGTGTTGGACTAGCTCGGTTAGGGAGGTGGCTATGGGGCTCTGTGTCAAGGTGGCGAGGAGTGTTGGTTTTCGATGGAGTGGGGAGAGACAAGAGGCTGAATGTCAGTACCTTGGAGCTACAAATCAGGAACTAGGCAGATTCAAAGGTAAGTTTGCAGTATTGGTTGGGTGTCTTTTTTGTGCAGCAGGCTTGATGGAAGCAGTATGACAAGAGAGAGCAGTTACGGGTCACTAAGCGAGACATGTGTGCATATACAAGTCTTCTAATATATTATAGAGATACGCGTCTCAGTGATAGAATAATGTTCATTTTGGCTGCAGTACTGGGAACATTCAGATTGCTTTCTGTGATGGGCACATTATTCTCTCTCTTTACTTAATCAGTTCAGCTCAGTAAAATTAATAAAATGCCTCACCTAAAGTGACCTTGAATATCATTGCCAAGCTAAGCTGATCATTTATTGTCTAGATTAAATGCACAGATCACAAGAACTGGAAAACAAGTCCAATCAACGACCATCGCTTTCCCAGCGACGAGAGAGAACACCATTCTGCAAAACGGTTGTCTTTCCCAGAGCTTTTAAAAAAATTCATTCTAGGATGTGGCGTCACTTGCAAGACCAGCATTTATTGCCCATCCTTAATTGCCCTGCAGAAGGTGGTGGTGAGCCGCCTTCTTGAATCGTTGCAGTCCGTGTGGTGAAGGTGCTCCCACAGAGCTGTTAGGGAGGGAGTTCAAGGATTTTGACCCAGCGATGATGAAGGAATGGCGATATACTTCCAAGTCAGGGTGGTGTGTAACTTGGAGGGGAATGTGGAGGTGGTGGTGTTCCCATGTGTCTGCTGCCCTTATCCTTCTAACTGGTAGAGGGTTTGGGAGGTGCTGCCGAAGAAGCCTTCGTGAGTTGCTGCAATGCATCTTGTGTGTGTGTGTGTGTGTGTGTGTGTGTGTGTGTGTGTGTGTGTGTGTGTCCTCGGCCCATGTAGCAGAGCCTGGTCTCCAATCATCTTGGATCCCCTTGCCATTGGACCAAGACCTTGCTTTGTCAATCCCGTGTGGTAGCTGGTGTTCAATTTGGCAGATGGAGTATAATGTGGGAAAGTGTGAGGTTATCCACTTTGGCAGGAAAAATAACACAGCAAATTATTATTTAAATGGGGAGAGATTACAAAATGCTGCAGTACAGAGGGATCTGGGGGTCCTTGTGCATGTGAGTTAGTATACAGGTACAGCAAGTATCAGAGTGGGAACCTGTTCAACCTTCGCCGCCTCCAGGCCAGGTCCAAGACCACCCCAACCTCTGTCGTTGAGCTACAGTACGCGGACGATGCCTGCGTCTGCACACATTCAGAGGCTGAACTCCAGGACATAGTCGACATATTTACTGAGGCGTACGAAAGCATGGGCTTTACACGAAACATCCGTAAGACAAAGGTCCTCCACCAGCCTGTCCTCGCTGCACAGCACTGCCCCCCAGTCATCAAGATCCAAGGCGCAGCCCTCGACAACGTGGACCATTTCCCATACCTCGGGAGCCTCTTATCAACAAGAGAAAACATTGACAACGAGATTCAACACAGCCTCCAGTGCGCCAGTGCAGCCTTCGGCCGCCTGAGGAAAAGAGCGTTTGAAGACCAGAACCTTAAAACTGCCACCAAGCTCATGGTCTACAGGGCTGTAGTAATACCTGCCCTCCTGTATGGTTCAGAGACATGGACCATGTACAGTAGACACCTCAAGTCGCTGGAGAGATACTACCAATGATGTCTCTGCAAGATTCTACAAATCCCCTGGGAGGACAGATGCACCAACATCAGCGTCCTCGACCAGGCCAACATCTCCAGCATTGAAGCACTGGCCACACTTGATCAGCTCCACTGGGCAGGCCACATTGTCTGCCTGCCAGACACGAGACTCCCAAAGCAAGTGTTCTACTTGGAACTCCTTCACGGCAAACGAGCCAAACGTGGGCAGCGGAAACATTACAAGGACACCCTCAAAGCCTCCCTGATAAAGTGCAACATCCCCAATGACACCTGGAAGTCCCTGTCTAAAGGCCGCCCTAAGTGGAGGAAGTGCATCCGGGAGGGCGCTGAGCATCTCGAGTCTCATTGCCGAGAGCATGCAGAAATCAAGTGCAGGCAGCGGAAAGAGAGTGCGGCAAACCATTCCCTCAACCACTATCTGTCCCACCTGTGACAGGGACTGTGGCTCTCGTATTGGACTGTTCAGCCACCTAAAAACTCATTTTAAGAGTGGAAGCAAGTCTTCCTCGATTCCAAGTGACTGCCTATGATGATGATGATGACAGCAAATAATCAGGACGGCAAATGGAATGTTGGCCTTTATTGCAAGGGGGATAGAGTATAAAAGCAGAGAAGTCCTGCTACAACTGTACAGGGCATTGGTGAGACCATACCTGGAGTAATGCGTACCGTTTTGGTCTCCTTATTTAAGGAAGGATATACTTGCATTGGAGGCAATTCAGAGAAGGTTCACTAGGTTGATTCCTGAGATGAGGCGGTTGACTTATGAAGAAAGGTTGAGCAGGTTAGGCTCATTGGAATTTAGAAGAATGAGAGATGATATTGAAACATACATGTTACTGAGGGGGCTTGAAAGGGTAGATGCAGAGAGGATATTTCCCCTTGTGGGGGAACCTAGAACTAGGGGGCATAGTTTCAGAATAAGGGGTCACCCATTTAGAACTGAGATGAGGAGGAATTTCTTCTCTCAGAGGGTTGTAAATCTGTGGAATTCTCTGCCCCAGAGAGCTGTGGAGGCTGGGTCATTGAATAAATTTAAGGTGGAGACAGACAGATTTTTGAAAGGTAAGGGAGAAAAATCAAGGGCAAAAATCAAAAAGGGCCATATTACAACATAATTCAAAAAGGACAAAGAGTGTTTAGAAAACAAGCCTGAAGGCTCTGAGTCTCAATGCGAGGAGCATTCATAATAAGGCAGATAGCTGTTAACGAATATAATGTAATTGGGATTACTGAGATATGGCTCCAAGATAACCAAGGCTGGGAACTCAACATCCAGGGATATTCAATATTCAGGAAGGACTGACAGGAAGGAAAAGGAGGTGGGGTAGCATTACTGGTTAAAGAGGAGATTAACGCAATAGCAAGGAAGGACATTAGCTTGGATGATGTGAAATCTATATGGGTAGAGCTGCAAAACACCAAAGGGCAGAAAATGTTATTGGGAGTTGTGTACAGACCACCAAACAGTAGTAGGGAGGTTGAGGATGGCATCAAACAGGAAATTAGGGACGTGTGCAATAAGGGTACAGCAGTTATCATAGGTGACTTTAATCTACATATTGATTGGGCTAACCAAACTGGTAGCAATACTGTGGAGGAGGATTTCCTGGAGTGTAGAAGGGATGGTTTTCAAGACCAATATGTCGAGGAACCAACGAGAGAGCAAGCCATCCTAGATTGGGTCTTATATAACGAGAGAGGATTAATTAGCAATCTGGTTGTGCGGGGCCCCTTGGGGAAGAGTGACCATAATATGATAGAGTTCTTCATTAAGATGGGGAGTGACACAATTGATTCAGAGACTAGGGTCCTGAACTTAAAGAAAGGAAACTTCGACAGTATGAGATGTGAATTGGCTAAGATAGACTGCAGAATGATACTTAAAAGATTGACGGTGGATAGGCAATAGCAGACATTTAAAGATCACATGGATGAACTACAAAAATTGTACATCCCTGTGTGGCGGAAGAATAAAAAAGGGAAAGTGATTAACAAGAGAAATTAGGGAAAGTGTTTAATCCAAGGAAGAGGCATATAAATTGGCCAGAAAAAGCAGCAAACCTGAGGACTGGGAGAAATTTAGAATTCAGCAGAGGAGGATTAAGGGTTTAATTAGGAGGGGGAAAATAGAGTATGAGAGTAAGCTTGCAGGGATCATAAAAGCTGACTGCAAAAGCTTCTATCGATATGTGAAGAGAAAAAGATTAGTCAGAATCAGCTGAATTCATAATGGGGAACAAGGAAATGGCAGACCAATTGAACAAATACTTCACCAAGGAAGACACGAATAACCTCCCGAAAATACTAGGGGACCCAGGGTGTAGCAAGAAGGGGGAACTGAGGGAGATCCTTATCAGTCAGAAAATGGTGTTAGGGAAATTGAAGGAACTGAAGGCCGATAAATCCCCAGAGCCTGATAGTCTGCATCCCAGACTACTTAGGGAAGTGGAAGTGGCCCTATAAATAGTAGATGCATTGATTGTCATTTTACACCATTCCATGGACTCTGGTTCAGCTCCTATGGATTGGAAGGTAGCTAATGTAATCCCACTTTTTTAAAAAGGAGGGAGAGAGAAAACAGGGAATTATAGACCAGATACCCTGACATCGGTGGTGGGGAAAATGCTGGAATCAATTATTAATAATGTAATAGCAGCGCATCTGGAAAGCAGTGACAGGATCGGTCCAAGTCAGCATGGATTTATGAAAGGGAAATCATGCTTGACAAATCTTCTAGAGTTTTTTGATGGTGTAACTAGTAGAGTGGATAAGGGAGAACCAGTGGATGTGGTGTATTTGGACTTTCAAAAGGCTTATGACAAGGTTCCACACAAGAGATTGGTGTGCAAAATTAAGGTACATGGTATTGGGTGTAATGTATTGACGTGGATAGAGAACTGGTTGACAGACAGGAAGCAAAGAGTGGGAATAAACGGGTCTTTTTCAGAATGGCAGGCAGTGACTAGTGGGGTGCCGCAGGGTTCAGTGCTGGGACCCCAACTATTTACAATATACGTTAATGATTTAGACAAAGGAATTGAAGGTAATATCTCCAAGTTTGCAGATGACACTAAGCTGGGTGGAAGTGCGAGCTGCGAGGAGGATGCTAAGTGGCTACAGGGGGACTTGGACAGGTTAGGTGAGTGGACAAATGCATGGCAGATGCAGTATAATGTGGATAAATGTGATGTTATTCATTTTGGTGGCAAAAATAGGAGGGTAGATTATTATCTGAATTGCGGCAGATTAGGAAAAGGGGAGGTGCAGAGAAACCTGGGTGTCATGGTACATCAGTCATTGAAGGTAGGCATGCAGGTACAGCAGGCAGTAAAGAAGCAAATGGCATGCTGGCCTTCATGGCGAGGGGATTTGAGTATAGGAGCAGGGAGGTCTTACTGCAGTTGTACAAGGCCTTGGTGAGGCCACACCTTGAATATTGTGTACAGTTTTGGTCTCCTAATCTGAGGAAGGACGTTCTTGCTCTTGAGCGAGTGCAGCGAAGGTTCACCAGACTGATTCCCGGGATGGCAGGACTGACATATGAGGAAAGACTGGATCGGCTAGGCTCATACTCACTGGAATTTAGAAGAATGAGAAGGAATCTCATAGAAACATAAAATTCTGATGGGACAGGACAGGTTAGATGCAGGTAGAATGTTCCCGATGTTGGGGAAGTCCAGAACCAGGTGTCACAGTCTAAAGATAAGGGGTAAACCATATAGGACCGAGATGAGGAGAAACTTTTTCACCCAGAGAATTGTGAACCTGTAGAATTCTCTGCCACAGAATGCTGTCGAGTCCAGTTCGTTGGACATATTCAAAAGGGAATTAGATGTGGCCCTTATGGCTAAAGGAATCAGGGGGTATGGAGAGAAGGCAGGGATGGAGTACTGAGGTTGCATGATCAGCCATGGTGCAGGCTTGAAGGGCCGAATGGCCTGCTCCTGCACCTATTTTCTATGTTTCTATATTTCTATGTTATGGGGAGCAGGCAGGGAAGTGGAGCTGAGTCCAAGATCAGATCAGCCATGATCTTATTAAAAGGAGGAGCAGGCTCGAGGGGCAAAATGGCCTACTCCTGCTCCTATTTCTTATGTTTTTATGTTCTTATGTTCTTAACACAATTGTCTAGGCCACCCTGAAAGAGAATAAAAAGTGTCAGGATGACAAAGTAAAACCAAAGCTACGCTTTTCAGCCAGGACTCAGGAGATCTGTGTGCCAACCATGGACAGAAACAAAGCACACATGCAACAATGATATTCCTACAATTAAATAAAAACAGGAAATGCTGGATATCTCAGCAGGTCAGGCAGCATCTGTGGAGAGAAAAACAGAGTTAACGTTTCAGGTCATTGACCCTTCAGGTTCCAGCATCCGCAGTATTTTGCTTTTGTCTTCCTATAATTAAAGTATGTCAAGTATATTATTGGTATCGTCAAACATCATTGCACGTGTAGGACAGATCATGGAATGCCTAACATTATAGCCCCACACACTACCAGGTTTTCAGTATACTTGACATTGGCTACATGCTATACAACTTTATTTAACAGAGACCTCTGCAGGCAGTTCAATGGGATTGCAGAGAAGGTGGATGAAAATGTCAAATAGCAATAAGCTTCGGTACTGGCAATGCAAGGAAGACTGATGTGCTTGGTATTAATGCCAGATACCTTTCAAAAAGCACTATTTCCTGAAGAGACTATCTATTTCTGCCAGACAGGTGATTGTCAAAAGAACCAAAGGCGACATGAGAAAAAACTTTCTTACGCAGCGAGTGGTTAGGATCGGGAATGCACTGTCTGAAAGGGTGGTGGAGGCAAACTCAATCATGGCTTTCAAAAGGGAGTTGGATAAGTACCTGAAGGAAAAAAAAATTGCAGGGCTACGGGGAAAGGGCGGGGGAATGGGACTAGCTGAAGTGCTCTTGCAGAGAGCCGGCATGGGCTCGACGGGCCGAATGGCCTCCTTCTGTGCTGTGACCATTCTATTGTTCTAGGTAACAGTGACCAAGCCACAGTGTCCTACACTTTCATACTCATGTACTATCCAGCATGGATTTGTCAAGGGAACATCGTGTCCAAGTAATTTGATAGAATTTTTGAGGAGGTAACCAGGAGAGTCGATGAGGGCAGTGCGTATGATGTAGTGGATTTCAGCAAAGCTTTTGATAGCTGCGGACTGCAGGAACATATCAATGTACTGGTCAGGTGGGCAGAACAGTGGCAAATGGAATTCAATCCGGATATGTGTGAGGTAATGCATTTGGGGAGATCTAACAAGGCAAGGAAATACACATTAAATAGTATGACACTGAAAAGTGTAGAGGAAAAAGTGACCTTGGAGTGCAAGTCCACAGATCCCTCCAGGCCAGGTAGATAAGGTGGTTAAGAAGGCATATGGAATATAAGTCGAGGCACGGAATACAAGAGCAAGGAGGTTATGCTTGAATAACTGTATAAAACACTGGTTAGGTCGCAGCTGGAGAACTGTGTGCAGTTCTGGTCACCACATTACATAGAAACATAGAAACATAGAAAATAGGTGCAGGAGTAGGCCATTCGGCTCTTCGAGTACCCCTTTCCTGCTTTCTCTCCATACCCCTTGATCCCCTTAACCGTAAGGGCCATATCTAACTCCCTCTTGAATATATCCAATGAACTGGCATCAACAACTCTCCGCGGCAGGAAATTCCACAGGTCAACAACTCTCTGTGTGAAGAAGTTTCTCCTCAACTCAGTCCTAAATGACCTACCCCTTATCCTAAGACTATGTCCCCTGGTTCTGGACTTCCCCAACATCGAGAACATTCTTCCCCCATCTAACCTGTCCAGTCCCAGCTCAGGATCTTATATGTTTCTATGAGATCCCCTCTCATCCTTCTAAACGCCAGTGAATAAAGGCCCAGTTGATCCAGTCTCTCCTCATATGACAGCGCAGCCATCCCTGGAATCAGTCTGGTGAACCTTCGCTGCACTCCCTCAATAGCAAGAACGTCCTTCCTCAGATTAGGAGACCAAAACTGAACAAATGATTCCAGGTGAGGCCTCACTAAGGCCCTGTACAACTGCAGTAAGACCTCCCTGCTCCTATATTCAAATCCCCTAGCTATGAAGGCCAACATACCATTTGCCTTCTTTACCGCCTGCTGTACCTGCGTGCCCACTTTCAGTGACTGATGAACCATGACACCCAGATCTCGTTGCACCTCCCCTTTTTCTAGTCTGCCGCCATTCAAACAATATTCTGCCTTCGTGTTTTTGCTCCCAAAATGGATAACCTCACATTTATCCACATTATACTGCATCTGCCATGTATTTGCCCACTCGCCTAATCTGTCCAAGTCACCCTGCAGCCTCTTAGCGTCCTCCTCACAGCTCACACCACGACCCAGTTTAGTGTCATCCGCAAACTTGGAGATATTACACTCTATTCCTTCATCCAAATCGTTAATGTATATTGTAAATAGCTGGGGTCCCAGCACTGAGCCTTGCGGCACCCCACTAGTAACTGCCTGCCATTCTGAAAAGGACCCATTTATCCCATTTACAGGAAAGATGTGATTGCACTGGAAAGGGTGCAGAGGAGATTTATAAGAATGTTGCCTGGACTAGAGAATTTTGGCTATGAGGAAAGATTGGAGATGCTGGGTCTGTTTTCTTTGGAACAGAGGAGGCTGAGCGGAGACCTGATTGAGGTGTATAAAATTATGAGGGGCCTGGATAGAGTGAATAGGAAGGACCTGTTTCTCTTGACAGAGGAGTCACCAACTTGCGGGCATAGATTTAAAGTAATTGGGGGGAGGTTTAGAGGAGATATGAGGGGAAATTTCTTCAGCCAGAGGGTGGTGGGGGTCTAGAACTCACTGCCTGAAAGGGTGGTAGAGGCAGAAACCCTCACCACATTTAAAACATACTTGGATGTGCACTTAAAGTGGCATAACCTACAGGGCTACGGACCAAGAGCTGGAAAGTGGGATTAGGCTGGATAGCTCTTGGTCGGCCGGTGCGGACACGATGGGCCAAAATGGCCTCCTTCTGTGCAGTAAATTTCTATGATTCTATGATAGGATTGCTATTTTATGCTGGGCTTGTTCCTACTATATTTTAAGCATTAACAAATAAATACTTGGCACAATCTCCAAATTCAGTGGAGTGCACTTATCTCCTCTATTATGTTGGCACCATTCTATCCATTGGTCGTTATGCTTTGCTTCATAGGTTCCACAACTAACATAATACTTTGCAAGTGATTCCCTTGCAGAAGAAGTGTGTTGGTAGGCTGTACTGACTCTAGCACTGCTGGGACTCCCTGAGCTCTGCATTAGAGGGCCTTGTATGAATCTGCCACACATCTGGGACAGCTGTGACCAGTGGTGCCAACTTTAATCTACCTCTCCCGATACTTGATTCAGCAGGTTGTTTTGAGGGATGAAGCTTCACTGGTAGAATCCTTACAGAAGAGCTTGCAACTCTTGACCATTCAAGCTGGCTCTTCTCAGTCAGTAATGCCCAAATCTACAGCAGTTTGTTGAGTGATGAGCTGGCTTACATAGGAATAGGAATAAGCCATTCAGTGCCTCGAGCCTATTCCATCACTCTGTTAGATCATAGAATGATAGAATAGTACGGCACAGAAGGAGGCCATTTGGTCCATCAATTCTACACCGTCCCTTTCGAAGAGCAGTCCAGTTAGTCCCGCTTTCCCGCTCTTTCCCCATATCCCTGGAATTTTTTCTCCTTCAAGTCTTTATCCAATTCCCTTTTAAAGGTTACTATGTAATCTGTATCCATCACCCTATCGGGCAGTGCATTCTAAATCCTAACCACTTGTAGCGTAAAAAAGTTTTTCCTCATGTCGTCTCTTGTTCTTTTGTCAATCACTTTAAGCCTGCGCCCTCTAGCTATCGGCCCTTCAGGCATTGGAAACAGTTGCTCTTTATTTACTCTATCTGAACCCTTCGTTTATCAAATCTCTTCTTAGCCTTCTCTGCTCAAAGGAGAACAACCCCAGCTTCTCCAGTCTATCCACGTAACTGTAATACCTCATCCCAGAACCATTCTCGTAAATCTCTTCTGTACCCTCTCCAAAGCCTCCCTGAAATATGGTGCCAGGAATTAGACACACTACTCAGCTGGAGCCGAACGAGTGTTTTGTATTGGTTTAGCATAACTTCCTAGCTTTTGCACTCTATGCCTCTATTTATAAAGCACAGGATCCCAAATGCTTTATTAACTGCTTTGTTAACCTGCCCTGCCACTTTCAAAGATTTGTGCACAAGCACCTGCAGGTCTCTCTATTCTTGCACCCCATTTAAAATTGTACCATATGGTGTGTATGGTCTCTCCTCATTCTTCCTATCATGGCTGATCAGTACCTCAATTCCATTTACACACCAAAGCCCCATATCCCTTGATACTCTTACCTAATAGAAGTCTATTGATCTCAGTGTTAAAAATGTCAATTGACCCCCAGCATTCACAGCCTTTTGAGGGAGAAAGTTCCACATTTCCACTTCCCATTAATGTGTAAGATTACTGAACAAATCGTGCTTGAAGCGAGTTGTTGGCACCATTATAAGCTGACAGCGGATTTGATTATTCTATTTTGATATCCGTAAGAAGAATAAGACTTCCATCAACCATATACAGCTAAAACAATTTTTAGTTTGCAAGTTGTGATGCCAATGTGATCTCTGTTTGTTTCCCCATGGAGAAGATAATCGGGCGGTGTGGAAAGCAGGCTGCCAATTTGCTGTTGCTGGCTTTGTGCTGCATCCCGAGACGGATTTCACCCCCTGTGTTTCGCCAGGGTCACACCAGCTATGGCACCAACATCGAAATGTAGTTGCAACCTGCATGTTTCTGTAAAACAGATCTGACCAGATGCCTGTTGCAATGACACAGCTGTCGCGTGGCTCTGATGTGGCAAACTGCCTGAGACCACAGGGATTTGAACCATTCCAGAAGCATTAAACATGAGGAAGCTAAAACCTTCACTGCTATTGGCAAAGAAGTTCTCATTTCAAAATGTGTTTACAAAGCAACCGTCAACACAGAACAACACACAAACTGTTTAAAGTGACAAATGAAGTCACTCAGCACTTTCAGTTTATAGGCCAATAAGAAATCCATATATTTTGCAGCATTAAAGGGGGCCATTCAGCCTATCATGGCCATGCCAGCTCCCTGAAACAGATCCCCTCTTTGTCCCATCCCATGCCCTTTCCCCAGACCCGTTATTTTTTTTAACTTTTTCAAATATTTATCCAATTGCCTTTTAAAAGCTATAATGGATATTGCGTCCAGTACTGTTTCTGGTCGGGCATTCCATGTTCTAAGTACCCTCAGTGTAAAAAAATGATCCTCGCCTCCCCCTTTGTTCTTTCTCGTTTATGATCTTAAACATATGCCCTTTACTGACGCCCCAACTAGTAGAAATAGTTATTCCTTATTTACCCTCGCAAAACCCCTTATTATTTTGAACGGTTCTATCAGAACCCCTTCAGGGGATAAAAATTCGGGGGTTTATCGTCAGATTCGGGGACGAAATGGCGGCCGCCGCAATTTGCAGACAGGTCCCACGGCGGCTGCCAGTTTTGACAGGTCAGCAGCATTCCCGTTGCCGGCCGTCCCTGAAATTACGGCAATGAGTTGGAGCGTGATGCCAATCGGCATGCAATGCTGAGTTGACGCCCGCTCCTCCATTTTGGATTTGGCCGCTTCTATTGCCGCCCGTGCTAAAGCACGCCAATGCGTGCAACCGCGAACAGTGTTCCAGCAGCGTTAGCAGCCAGGAGGAGTCTAGCAGGACTCAGCAGATTGTAGACGAGGATGGAGGCTGACCAGTGGGTAACACCTCAGATAGATGGCGGAAGTTCAAACGCCTCCTTTGCCAAGGTTCTTCTTTTATACTTTCATATTTTGCCCGCCAGTGGTGGAGAGTTGCATTTTGTGGTGACTTTCGTGGGTCAGTAAATCATTGATTGAACGTTTGAAGATCATCTCTGGTAAGATTTATTTTATCTTTATGACAGCATCATCAGAACATCACCCCGCTAGCAAATCTGACTCAACGGCTTAAGTTTTAAGGAATTGCAATTAATTTATTCAAAATTCCATAACCAATTATTTATCAAATAATTATTTTATGTCGAGTGTGTAAGGCGCACTGAGAGCTGGCATGATGAATGCACATTTAAATACCTTGAAGAGTAACCATTGGGGAAATATTTGTGCTGCAGAGAATACAGATGCATTCATTTCATGAACTATTAAAAAATCAGCAAACGTTGTTAATAATCGGGTGGCAGGTAATATGTTTGCAGCATTTTCAGCAATCGTTCCCTACATGGCCTACAGGTTCACTCCTTTCTTCCCCATTCCCCTTCACTGCAAGCGGGAGACAGACTCGACCTTCGGCCTCCTGTTGAGCTTAGCACTGGAAAGAGCCATGACTGGCAGTGTTATCGGCAGGTTTACAGCAGACTTGACTTTTTAACCCCTTGACTTTGTCAGCTGTAATAAAGTGACCCCCAGTTTCATCTGCTAACTGAAGCTTCTCATTCCTGGTGTCACTGTAGTCAATCTCGTTTATAGCTTCTCAGTGACTTTGACTATTTTTCCCTGTCAAGGTTTTAAGCAAATACCAGGCAGATGGATTGTTTTCTCTCCCAAAGGCGTTTGAATCATGACCGTGATATAAATGATGAAAGCAGAGACAAAGCCTTTCTCTCATGAGATTTGGCATGGTCAGACCTAATATCGCTATTTCTCCCAAAATACAAAGGTGGTGTCACTCAATTGTAGCTACTAATCAATGTCATTTTCAAGGGACGTATCAGCAGCCTGAAACAATATGCAGCAATCAAACTTGCTAAGAAAAATCAGTGTATAAGAAGCAGCATTTTTTTCTCTTAGCTGGTACAATGAGAAGAACGCATTCCTATGTTTAATTGTGCTCTGTCTGCTGATGATACTCTGCTTTGCATGCTGAATGAAAGAATAAACTGATTGTAATCAGAACCACCGACTGATTTCGTTACTATTGAAGTGAACAACGCAGGGTTTTTTTTAGCGACAGTCAGGTTGAACAGTTTAGCAAGAAACTGCAGAATTTAAATCAGAATGATAAAGAAACTGAGAATTTAAAGGGGTACCACCCTGGTGAATGCATCACCTTATCATGTGATACCATTCGTATGTACATCTCGTCTCCCTGCCCAAACACGTACCGACCGTCCGCCTTTAAAATAACTACGAGCAAGAGGTCTTGAGGACACTCTGAGACGGCACTGAAAGAAAATAATTGTCTCCCATGTAACAGAGCTTGAATATTATCAACAACAACAACTTGTCTTTATATAGCGCCTTTAATGAAGTGAAACGTCCCAAGGCGCTTCACAGGAGTATTATGAGACAAATACAATGGACAGAGTCAGTCCATTCACTGCACAAAGAGTGCAGCTTACACTGATTGACAGAAAATGAGTGGGTAGACTCCAATGTGCAAGTTAGATCCTGTCTTGAATCTTTAACAAACAGAATTTGAAACAGAACGGTTCAGCAACAATGTTCCCTCTAATGCCCGCGGCCACGCACCAATCAGGACATCAGGCCACTCACCAGCTGTTGCCACTGAGCAAAGTTAGAAGGACCAGGCACCGAACGAAAATTAGAGGCAACATTTTTCATCAAATCATTTATAGTCCTGAACGAAAGGTATGCATGAGGTAAAGTGAGTGGCAAGATGTCTGTAAGGGCAAATGGACATAAACAATAGGATTTTCATCATTGTTGACTTGCTCCATGATCCAAACATCCCAAAGCTCAGTACCTATTAAAATGATGCACATCCTGTCGGAAGATCAACACAACACTCACGAGCCAGTGCCCAGGACAGCAAGTAGAACAAAAAAAACATTAAATGAGCTTCAGGGCTTTTATAGAATCATAGAAATGTACGGCACAGAAGGAGGCCATTCCATTTTCTAACGTTCATGGAGGGTAAGCCACCTCTCAGTGCATGACTGCACGACTTCTAAGAAAGGTAGCAGAGGTATGTAAAGGTGCTTGGAACCTATATTTGCAGGAAGGATTGGATAAAAATGGTATCAAGAAATCCATAGGTGGAAGAACAAACAAAATAGGGCATTTTCAGAGAATTGAGGCAGTTCATTTTTATATCATCATCATCATAGGCAGTCCCTCGGAATCGAGGAAGAATTGCTTCTTCTCTTAAAATGAGTACTTAGGTGGCTGAACAGTCCAATACGTGAGCCACAGTCCCTGTCACAGGTGGGACAGATAGTCGTTAATGGAAAGGGTGGGTGGGACAGGTTTGCCGCATGCCCTTTTTTATAAGCGCTACAGCGATACCTAGGTTTACAAAGATTAAATGGCTAGGTTTTGCAAGTTGTTTTGGAGTAAATTAGAGGCTTTCAAATGCCCTTCATCAGAGGGTTGACTATAAGCAAAACAAGACAAGGCCACATTTTTATTTGCTGAAAACAAAAGTTCAAACCATAAGTTAAACCCACTGCTTACTGGTAAAAGCAAGTAGCCAGCAGTTTTCAATTTTCAACATGTCAAAGCTGTCTTTGCAATATGCCATGTCAGTGATTACTTAGAAAACAAAGTGAATGGCTTCACAAAAGATTAGTTACCACATTCTGAGTGCTTTTACACGAACAAGGTTTTCAAAGACTTGTGAATTTCATAAGAGGAGAATATCAGAAACACAGGCAAAAGTTAAACACTGGGCCCTGAAACTATTCAAGTTTTTAAACATCATTGTTAATTGAGGTGTTTACTTTATTGAAAGGATTTGATAGGGTAGATAAGGAGAAACTATTTCCTCTGGTGGGGGAGTCAAGAGCAAAGGGGCAAAATCTTAAAATTAGAGCTAAGACGTTCAGGAGTAAAATCTGGAAACTTCTTCACACGAAGAATCTGGAACTGTGCCCGCCCCCCCACTGAAAGTCTGTGGATGCTGAGCTTTCAAGACTCAGATTGCTAGGTTTTTGCTGGGTTAGGGTATCAAGAGATATGGATCAAAGGCAGCAAAATGGACTTGAGGCATTGATCTCCAATGGTATAATTGAATGGTGGAGCAGGCCCAGGGGGCTGAATGGCCTTCATCTGTGCCTACTATTCCTAAATTACTATTTCTAGCTGTGAGCTGAAATGAGCAAGATCAGGATTCCAATGCACATAAATTTCCAGCAAGTACTGGAGGCTTTTACTTTTGCGTGTGGCCAAGCGGCCAGCTGGTCAGTGACAGACGGAAGGTGTGAGACTGTTGGTGAAAGGGGAATTGGGGTTACTGGAATCGCAATCAAATGAGTTCGTCATGGACAGCCTGGCCAGAAAGAGACTGTGTTGGTCACCGCCTCCCTTCTTCCTCCTCCTCCTCCTCCTCCACCTCCTCAGCTGCTCACTGTAAAGGCAAGGCTGTGACCTCATGATGGTGAGGTTGTGCAGTATGCAGCATGCACAGATCTCGATATCCGCCCTGCCGAGTACTACAGGGCTCCTCCAGAGCGGTCCAGGCAGCAAAAGCATTGCTTCAGCACGCCAATGGTCTGCTCTGTTACATTTGACGTGGCAACACGGCTTTCATTGTATGCCTGCTGTGCGCACGTGGGCGTGGGTTGTGCACCGGGGTCATGAGCCATATCGTCGGCTGATCGTCGTTGTCACCGAGTAACCACCCTCTGGTTTGCTGTGGTGGCTGAAATGCAGATGGCACAGCGGACTGCCGCAGAATGAAGGCATCCTTACTGCTGCCAGGATACCGGGCATGATTGGCACACCGGCAGGATACTGAGTGCAAGCGATGTCCACGCAACCAAAGCGAGGTGCATGCAGTCAGTGACACCCTGAGCTTTGCAATCCTAGCCAAGCCACGCGCTTGCTCCTCATGCTGGTCTCGGGCAAGAGAGAATGAAATGTAGTCAGTGCTCTTGGAACAGAGAGTCTCAGTGACCTCCACAACAGTGGACGGCAATCTGCGAGATGTTGCAAATATCTCCAGCTCCAGTCTGGAAGGAACCAGACTCATAAAAGTTCATCAGCACAATCACCTTCATAACCACTGGCAATGTGTGATCCGTGCACTGCTCTGAGGTTACAGTCGTGGTTGCAACAGGTGGCAGATTTCAATGAGGGTGTCCTTACTGAAGCGCAAATATCACACACACTGTCCCACACTGAGGTTCAGGTAGGAAAATTGCTCCCTGAGCACCCGAGGTGGATATGGCCGCCTGCTGAGAACCCTTCTCTCCCTTCGAGCAGCTTGACCTGCTCTGCATGGCATCTGCTTATTCTCCCAGTCATGCTGCATTCCAAGGGTAATTCCGACTAGTGCACCCATGTTAGTCAGCAAGTGATTTGTGCGGAAGCCTTGAAGTCAGGAAAAAGTCCTCCAGCACCTCCCACACCACTCCTTGCAATCTTTTACAACTTGAAACCATTTTAGAAAACACCAACTACTTGTAGAATCACACCAGCAGCCAGTAGAAATCAATCAGCAATTAAACTGTAAGTAGGTGATGAGCCCTTTAACTAGCGCTGGTGGAGTGTCCTTCCTGCTGCTGAATGCGTGATTAGCCATGCGAGGTTAAGAGTGGTGTTAGCTGGAGCACTGAGCTGCAAAATGGCAGGGCTAGCTTCAAATCAGCGTTATGGGCTGATTGAGGTCATGATTAGCCTGCTCTGCGTACTTTTTGCAGACATTCAGTGTGTGCGCACCAACACTTGCACCAATATGGCGCCCGGCGCGATTCACCCTACAATTCTGTACGTGCGCCACAGGCACCATTTTGGAGCTCCAGTGGCACTCATTGCACCCAAAAAACCATCACTAATGATCCAAATGGTGCGCCCTATAACTTACTGATAGCAATCACTGTAAGTGAGAAGGAATTACGTTGAAACATAGAAACATAGGGCCCAAGTTTCCACAGGATAAAAAACGGGCGCCACTCCGAGCTGGGCGCCCGTTTTTCGCGCCTAAAACGGCGCCAGAAAAAAAAACGCGCTATTCTCGAGCGCTTTGCAGCTCCTTGTCTGTTTGGCGAGGTGCCCTGGGGGGCGGAGCCTACACTCGCGCCGATTTTGTAAGTGGGAGGGGGCGGGTACTATTTAAATTAGTTTTTTTCCTGCCGGCAACGCTGCGCATGCGCGTTGGAGCGTTCGCGCATGCTCAGTGTGAAGGAAACATTGGCACTCGGCCATTTTTGTAGTTCGTTGTAGCTGTTTAATTTTTGAACATTTTTTAATAAAACCACATTGCCATCAGCACATCAGCACTGAGGCTACCCTTCTCATTGTCTCCTTCCCCTCCCCACCCTCCACGGCAACAAACGGCGGTTTCCTCCCCCTCCCTCCCCTCCGCGGCGGCAACAAGCCGCTGTCTCCTCCCCCTCCCTCCCCTCCCTCCCCACCCTCCACGGCAACAAGCCGCTGTCTCCTTCCCCTCCCCACCCTCCACGGCAACAAGCCGCTGTCTCCTCCCCCTCCCTCCCCTCCCTCCCCTCCCTCCACGGCAACAAGCCGCTGTCTCCTCCCCCTCCCTCCCCTCCCTCCCCTCCCTCCACGGCAACAAGCCACTGTCTCCTTCCCCTCCCCATCCTCCACGGCAACAAGCCGCTGTCTCCTTCCCCTCCCCTCCCTCCACGGCAACAAGCCGCTGTCTCCTTCCCCTCCCCACCCTCCACGGCAACAAGCCGCTGTCTCCTTCCCCTCCCCTCCCTCCACGGCAACAAGCCGCTGTCTCCTCCCCCTCCCTCCCCTCCGCGGCAACAAGCCGCTGTCTCCTTCCCCTCCCCACCCTCCACGGCAACAAGCCACTGTCTCCTTCCACTCCCTCCCCTCCCTCCACAGCAACAAGCCGCTGTCTCCTTCCCCTCCCTCCCCTCCGCGGCAACAAACGGCGGTTTCCTTCGAACGATGGCTGAAGCACTTTCACACAGGTAGGAAGATCTTTTCTTTGCTTATAAATGTTTATTCAGGTTGGATTTATTTGTATAATATTTGTAGAAGTAAAAATAAGGATTGATTGTAGAATTTAATGACTTCCCTTCACCCATCCCTCGTTCTGGACGCCTAATTTGTAACCTGCGCCTGATTTTTTAATGTGTAGAACAGGTTTTTTCAGTTCTACAAAAATCTTCACTTGCTCCATTCTACTTTAGTTTGGAGTACGTTTTCACTGTGGAAACTTTCAAATCAGGCGTCAGTGGCCGGACACGCCCCCTTTTGAAGAAAAAATTCTGTTCTAAAGTAGAACTGTTCTACCTGACTAGAACTGCAGAAAAAAAAATGTGGAGAATTGCGATTTCTAAGATAGTCCGTTCTCCACCAGTTGCTCCTAAAAATCAGGCGCAAATCATGTGGAAACTTGGGCCCATAGAAACATAGAAAAGAGGTGCAGGAGTAGGCCATTCGGCCCTTCGAGCCTGCACCACCATTCAATAAGGTCATGGCTGATCATTCACTTCAGTACCCCATTCCTGTTTTCGTTCCTCCTTTTAACATTTCTTTTCAAATGGCATTGTATGATGAAAAAGTGTTTGGAAAATTATTTGATTGTGGGCAGGGAAGTGCTTCAATTAAGTCACATACAAGTGATGCAATGAATTTGATTCATCAACTAGAACAAGAAAAGATTTGCTGAGCACTTTTTCATGCAGAGGTTCCACTTTTAATTATCTTAGCGCTGTTCAATTTCAGTTTGCTTATTAAAATAATATGCGCCTCACCCTCCTGCCCGATGTCAAGTGTATCCTCGCAACACAGAATTTAAATCAGTTGGCTATGGCCATCCACCAAATCACCACCTAAGGTTTAGTAAACTATATATGAAAGGGAAACTTCACGCAATGCTTCATGTCTCAAAGGCTTTTCTCCACCTTTGGCTAGTGGAGTCACCGTCAGCCTAAACTCCCATAATACTCACGTAATTCAGGAGCAGGAGTACACAATCGATCAACTACAAGCGAGAGTTTAGAGCAGGACTGTCAGATCTATGGGCTCAAAATTGCCCAGGAGTTGCTCCGTTTGTTTTGGAGCAACTTGATTTTTCTGGAGTATCTTAAAAATCCCCATTTTGCACATTCAATTTGCGCCAGTGTAAGTGAGTTAGTTAGAATTTGTTTAGTTTAGTTTAGTTTTTTTACCAGCCACCTACGCCCGTTTTGGCCATTTAGACCACTTTGGACAGCTAATAGTTGCTCCAAACTAACTTAGGCCAGCATATGTGGCCACTTGTGGCCGCACAGAAAACCCTTGCGGAGAGTTAAGAAATCAGTGCAGGTAGGTACTGAATGACTTGACTAAAGAATGTGAATAGGATCAAACAACTATACAGACAACAGATGACAAACTTCACAAAGTTAATTTACAATACAAAAGAAGCATTCATGGAAGCTTAAACTACAAAAATAAAAGTAGTAAAGAGACAAAACGTATTTACATAATTTTTTCAAAATTTCTCAATAAAAAATAGAAATACCTCCTTCTTGTAATTCTTATGTTCATGCAGGAAAGCATTTTCATCAACAGGGTTAAGGAAAGTCTTGAGTAAGCTCATTAAAATTACTGGCTACACAGTTATCACGCTCCCACCCCGGATCAAAACTTTCCCCAGATCAAAACTCCAACCACCCCACCCCACCCCACTCCCCTCCCCACCCCGGATCAAACCCCCTCCTCCAGAGATCAAAACAGCCCTCCACGCCCCATCAAAACTCCCCACCCCCCGATCAAAACTCTTCCCCTCCACCCCCTCCGATCAAAACTCTCCCCCCTCCCCTCCCTCGATCAAAACTCTCCTCCCCTCCCCCCCCCGATCAAACCTCTCCCCCCTTCCCCCCGAACAAAACTCTCCTTCCCCACCCCCGATAAAAACTCTCCTTCCCCCGCAGCCCCAGTCAAAACTTTCATTCCCCCCTCCCGATCAAAACTCTCCTTCCCCTCCCCACTACCGATCAAAACTCTCCTCCCCCACACCCGATCAAAACTCTCCCCTCCCCCCCCCGATCAAAACTCTCCTTCCCCTCCCCCCACCGATCAAAACTCTCCTCCCCCACCCGATCAAAACTCTCCCCTGCCCCCTCCCCGATCAAAACTCTCCTTCCACGCCCCCCACCGATCAAAACTCTCCTTCCACGCCCCCCACCGATCAAAACTCTCCTTCCATGCCCCCCACCGATCAAAACTCTCCTCCCCCACCCGATCAAAACTCTCCTTCCACGCCCCCCACCGATCAAAACTCTCCTCCCCCACCCGATCAAAACTATCCTTCCACGCCCCCCACCGATCAAAACTCTCCTCCCCGCCACCGATCAAAACTCTCCTTCCACGCCCCCCACCGATCAAAACTCTCCTCCCCGCCACCGATCAAAACTCTCCTTCCACGCCCCCCACCGATCAAAACTCTCCTCCCCCACCCGATCAAAACTCTCCTTCCACGCCCCCCACCGATCAAAACTCTCCTCCCCGCCACCGATCAAAACTCTCCTTCCACGCCCCCCACCGATCAAAACTCTCCTCCCCCACCCGATCAAAACTCTCCTTCCACGCCCCCCACCGATCAAAACTCTCCTCCCCCCCACCGATCAAAACTCTCCTCCCCCCCACCGATCAAAACTCTCCTCCCCCACCCGATCAAAACTCTCCTTCCACGCCCCCCACCGATCAAAACTCTCCTCCCCCGCACCGATCAAAACTCTCCACTCCCCCCCGCCCCCGATCAAAACTCTCCTTCCCCCTCCCCCCCCCGATCAAAACTCTCCTTCCCCCTCCCCCCGCCCCGATCAAAATTCTGCTCGCCTCCCCGGATCAAAACTCTCCTCCGCCCCCCGCCGATCAAAATTCTCCTTCCCCCGCCCCACCGATCAAAACTCTCCTCGCCACACACCCGATCAAAACTCTCCCCCTATCCGATCAAAACTCTCCTCCCCCCCGATCAAAACTCTCCTCCCCGCCCGATCTAAACTCTCCTCCTCCCCGATCAAAACTCTTCTCCCCCTCCGATCAAAACTCTCCTCCCCCCCCGATCAAAACTCTCCTCCCCGACCGATCTAAACTCTCCTCCTCCCCGATCAAAACTCTTCTCCCCCTCCAATCAAAACTCTCCTCCCCGCCGATCAAAACTCTTCTCCCCCTCCAATCAAAACTCTCCTCCCCCTCCGATTAAAAATCTCCTCCCTCCCCCCCCCGATCGAAACTCTCCTCCCCCCGATCAAAACTCTCCCCTCCCCCCTCGATCAAAACTCTTCTCCCCCTCCGATCAAAACTCTCCTCCCCCCTCGATCAAAACTCTCCTCCCCCCCCGATCAAAACTCTCCTACCCCCGATCAAAACTCTCCTCCCCCAAACTCCAATCAAAATTCTCCTTCCCCTCCCCCTCCGATCAAAACTCTCCTCCCCCTCCGATCAAAACTCTCCTCCCACCCCCGATCAAAACTCTCCTCGCCTCCCGATCAAGACTCTCCTCCCCCCCCCTCGATCAAAACTCTTCTCCCCCTCCGATCAAAACTCTCCTCCCCCCTCGATCAAAACTCTCCTCCCCCCCCGATCAAAACTCTCCTACCCCCGATCAAAACTCTCCTCCCCCAAACTCCAATCAAAATTCTCCTTCCCCTCCCCCTCCGATCAAAACTCTCCTCCCCCTCCGATCAAAACTCTCCTCTGCCCCCCGATCAAAACTCTTCTCCCACTCCGATCAAAACTCTCCTCCCCCTCCGATCAAAAATCTCCTCCCTCCCCCCCCGATCAAAACTCTTCTCCCACTCCGATCAAAACTCTCCTCCCCCTCCGATCAAAAATCTCCTCCCTCCCCCCCCGATCAAAACTCTCCTCCCCCCCGATCAAAACTCTCCTCCCCCCCGATCAAAACGCTCCCCAGCCCCCGATCAAAACTCTCCTCCCCCCGATCAAAACGCTCCCCACCCCCCGATCAAAACTCTACACCCCCCGATCAAAACTCTCCTCCCCCCCCGATCAAAACTCTCCTTCCACGCCCCCCGCAGATCAAAACTCCCCCTCCCCGATCACAACTTTGTCCCCCCCCGATCAAAACTCTCCTTCCCCCCGATCAAAACTCTCCTCCCCCCCGATCAAAACTCTCGTAACCCTCCGATCAAAAATCACCTCCCTCCCCCTCCGATCAAAACTCTCCTCCGCCTCCGATCAAAACTCTCCTCCCCCCTCGATCAAAACTCTCCTCCCCCCCCGATCAAAACTCTCCTCCCCCCCGATCAAAACTCTCCTCCCCCCCGATCAAAACGCTCCCCACCCCCCGATCAAAACTCTCCTTCCCCCGATCAAAACTCTCCTCCCCCCCGATCAAAACTCTCCTCCCCCCGATCAAAACTCTCGTAACCCTCGGATCAAAAATCACCTCCCTCCACCTCCGATCAAAACTCTCCTCCGCCTCCGATCAAAACTCTCCTCCCCCCTCGATCAAAACTCTCCTCCCCCCCCGATCAAAACTCTCCTCCCCCCGCCGATCAAAACTCTCCTCCCCCCGCAGATCAAAACTCCCCATCCCGATCACAACTCTGTCCCCGCCCGATCAAAACTCCCTCTCCCACATCAAAACTCTCTCCCCCCCCGATCAAAACTCACCCTCCTCGATCAAAACTCTCCTTCCCCCCGATCAAAACTCCCCCTCCCCGATCAAAACGCTCCTTCCCCGCCCACCCCCCCCGATCAAAACTCTCCGCCCCACCCGATCAAAACTCTCCCCTCCCCCCTCGATCAAAACTCTTCTCCCCCTCCGATCAAAACTCTCCTCCCCCCTCGATCAAAACTCTCCTCCCCCCCCGATCAAAACTCTCCTACCCCCGATCAAAACTCTCCTCCCCCAAACTCCAATCAAAATTCTCCTTCCCCTCCCCCTCCGATCAAAACTCTCCTCCCCCTCCGATCAAAACTCTCCTCCCACCCCCGATCAAAACTCTCCTCGCCTCCCGATCAAGACTCTCCTCCCCCCGCCCCGATCAAAACTCTCCTCGGCCCCCCGATCAAAACTCTTCTCCCACTCCGATCAAAACTCTCCTCCCCCTCCGATCAAAAATCTCCTCCCTCCCCCCCCGATCAAAACTCTCCTCCCCCCCGATCAAAACTCTCCTCCCCCCCGATCAAAACGCTCCCCAGCCCCCGATCAAAACTCTCCTCCCCCCGATCAAAACGCTCCCCACCCCCCGATCAAAACTCTACACCCCCCGATCAAAACTCTCCTCCCCCCCCGATCAAAACTCTCCTTCCACGCCCCCCGCAGATCAAAACTCCCCCTCCCCGATCACAACTTTGTCCCCCCCCGATCAAAACTCTCCTTCCCCCCGATCAAAACTCTCCTCCCCCCGATCAAAACTCTCGTAACCCTCCGATCAAAAATCACCTCCCTCCCCCTCCGATCAAAACTCTCCTCCGCCTCCGATCAAAACTCTCCTCCCCCCTCGATCAAAACTCTCCTCCCCCCCCGATCAAAACTCTCCTCCCCCCCGATCAAAACTCTCCTCCCCCCCGATCAAAACGCTCCCCACCCCCCGATCAAAACTCTCCTTCCCCCGATCAAAACTCTCCTCCCCCCCGATCAAAACTCTCCTCCCCCCGATCAAAACTCTCGTAACCCTCGGATCAAAAATCACCTCCCTCCACCTCCGATCAAAACTCTCCTCCGCCTCCGATCAAAACTCTCCTCCCCCCTCGATCAAAACTCTCCTCCCCCCCCGATCAAAACTCTCCTCCCCCCGCCGATCAAAACTCTCCTCCCCCCGCAGATCAAAACTCCCCCGCTCCGATCACAACTCTGTCCCCGCCCGATCAAAACTCCCTCTCCCACATCAAAACTCTCTCCCCCCCCGATCAAAACTCACCCTCCTCGATCAAAACTCTCCTTCCCCCCGATCAAAACTCCCCCTCCCCGATCAAAACGCTCCTTCCCCGCCCACCCCCCCCGATCAAAACTCTCCGCCCCACCCGATCAAAACTCTCCCCTCCCCCCTCGATCAAAACTCTTCTCCCCCTCCGATCAAAACTCTCCTCCCCCCTCGATCAAAACTCTCCTCCCCCCCCGATCAAAACTCTCCTACCCCCGATCAAAACTCTCCTCCCCCAAACTCCAATCAAAATTCTCCTTCCCCTCCCCCTCCGATCAAAACTCTCCTCCCCCTCCGATCAAAACTCTCCTCCCACCCCCGATCAAAACTCTCCTCGCCTCCCGATCAAGACTCTCCTCCCCCCCCCCCGATCAAAACTCTCCGCCCCACCCGATCAAAACTCTCCCCTCCCCCCTCGATCAAAACTCTTCTCCCCCTCCGATCAAAACTCTCCTCCCCCCTCGATCAAAACTCTCCTCCCCCCCCGATCAAAACTCTCCTACCCCCGATCAAAACTCTCCTCCCCCAAACTCCAATCAAAATTCTCCTTCCCCTCCCCCTCCGATCAAAACTCTCCTCCCCCTCCGATCAAAACTCTCCTCCCACCCCCGATCAAAACTCTCCTCGCCTCCCGATCAAGACTCTCCTCCCCCCGCCCCGATCAAAACTCTCCTCGGCCCCCCGATCAAAACTCTTCTCCCACTCCGATCAAAACTCTCCTCCCCCTCCGATCAAAAATCTCCTCCCTCCCCCCCCGATCAAAACTCTCCTCCCCCCCGATCAAAACTCTCCTCCCCCCCGATCAAAACGCTCCCCACCCCCCGATCAAAACTCTCCTCCCCCCCGATCAAAACGCTCCCCACCCCCCGATCAAAACTCTACACCCCCCGATCAAAACTCTCCTCCCCCCCCGATCAAAACTCTCCTTCCACGCCCCCCGCAGATCAAAACTCCCCCTCCCCGATCACAACTTTGTCCCCCCCCGATCAAAACTCTCCTTCCCCCCGATCAAAACTCTCCTCCCCCCGATCAAAACTCTCGTAACCCTCCGATCAAAAATCACCTCCCTCCCCCTCCGATCAAAACTCTCCTCCGCCTCCGATCAAAACTCTCCTCCCCCCTCGATCAAAACTCGCCTCCCCCCCCGATCAAAACTCTCCTCCCCCCCCCGATCAAAACTCTCCTCCCCCCCGATCAAAACGCTCCCCACCCCCCGATCAATAATCTACACCCCCCGATCAAAACTCTCCTCCCCTCCCGATCAAAACTCTCCTTCCACGCCCCCCGCAGATCAAAACTCCCCCTCCCCGATCACAACTCTGTCCCCCCCCGATCAAAACTCTCCTTCCCCCCGATCAAAACTCTCCTCCCCCCGATCAAAACTCTCGTAAATCCTCCGATCAAAAATCACTTCCCTCCCCCTCCGATCAAAACTCTCCTCCGCCTCCGATCAAAACTCTCCTCCCCCCTCGATCAAAACTCTCCTCCCCCCCCGATCAAAACTCTCCTCCCCCCCCGATCAAAACTCTCCTCCCCCCGCAGATCAAAACTCCCCCGCCTCGATCACAACTCTGTCCCCGCCCGATCAAAACTCCCCCTCCCACATCAAAACTCTCTCCCCCCCCGATCAAAACTCACCCTCCTCGATCAAAACTCTCCTTCCCCCCGATCAAAACTCCCCCTCCCCGATCAAAACGCTCCTTCCCCGCCACCCCCTCCGATCAAAACTCTCCCCCCCACCCGATCAAAACTCTCCTCCCCCCGCCGGTCAAAGCTCTCCTCCCCCCGATCAAAACTCTCCTACCCCCATCACCCAATCAAAATTCTCCTTCCCCTCCCCCTCCGATCAAAACTCTCCTCCCCCCCTCGATCAAAACTCTCCTCCCACTCCCGATCAAAGCTCTCCTCCCACCCCCGATCAAAATTCCACCCCCCCCCCGATCAAAACTCTCCTCGGCCCCCCGATCAAAACTCTTCTCCCCCTCTGATCAAAACTCTCCTCCCCCTCCGATCAAAAATCTCCTCCCTCCCCCCTCCGATCAAAACTCTCCTCCCCCCCAATCAAAACTCTCCTTCCCCCCGATCAAAACGCTCCCCACCCCCCGATCAAAACTCTCCTCCCCCCGATCAAAACTCACCTCCCCCCGATCAAAACTCTCGTCCCCCTCCAATCAAAACTCTCCTCCCTCCTCGATCAAAACTCTCCTCCCCCCGATCAAAACTCACCTCCCCCCAATCAAAACTCTCGTCCCCCTCCAATCAAAACTCTCCTCCCTCCTCGATCAAAACTCTCCTCCCCCGCCGATCTAAACTCTCCTCCTCCCCGATCAAAACTCTTCTCCCCCTCCGATCAAAACTCTCCTTCCCCCCCCGATCAAAACTCTCCCCTCTCGCCCGATCAAAACTTTCCCCACCCCCGATCAAAACTCTCCTCCCCACCCCGATCAATACTCTCCCCCCCACCCGATCAAAACTCTCCCCTCTCCCCCGATCAAAACTCTCCTCCCCCCGATCAAAACTCTCCTCCCCGCCCCGATCAAAACTCTCCTTTCACGCCCCCCGTAGATCAAAACTCTCCCCGCCTCCGATCAAAACTCTCCTTCCCCCGCCCCCCGGTCAAAACTTTCATTCCCTCCGCCCGATAAAAACTGTCCTTCCCCTCACCCCCGATCAAAACTCTCCTCCCCCAGCCCGATCAAAACTCTCCTCCTCCCGATCAAAACTCTCCTCCCCCAAACTCCAATCAAAACTCTCTTTCCCCTCCCCACCCGATCAAAACTCTCCTCCCCCAGCCCGATCAAAACTCTCCTACCCCCTCGATCAAAACTCGCCTCCCCCAAACTCCAATCAAAACTCTCCTTCCCCCGCCCCCCGGTCAAAACTTTCATTCCCCCCGCCCGATAAAAACTCTCGTTCCCCTCCCCCCCCGATCAAAACTCTCCTCCCCCAGCCCGATCAAAACTCTCCTCCCCCCGATCAAAACTCTCCTCCCCCAAACTCCAATCAAAACTCTCCTTCCCCTCCCACCCCCGAACAAAGCTCTCCTCCCCCGCCGATCAAAACTCTCCTCCCCCCGATCAAAACTCTCGTAACCCTCCGATCAAAAATCACCTCCCTCCCCCTCCGATCAAAACTCTCCTCCGCCTCCGATCAAAACTCTCCTCCCCCCTCGATCAAAACTCTCCTCCCCCCCCGATCAAAACTCTCCTCCCCCCCCCGATCAAAACTCTCCTCCCCCCCCGATCAAAACTCTCCCCCCCCGATCAAAACTCTCCTTCCACGCCCCCCGCAGATCAAAACTCCCCCGCCCCGATCACAACTCTGTCCCCGCCCGATCAAAACTCCCCCTCCCACATCAAAACTCTCTCCCCCCCCGATCAAAACTCACCCTCCTCGATCAAAACTCTCCTTCCCCGCCCACCCCCCCCGATCAAAACTCTCCCCCCCACCCGATCAAAACTCTCCCCTCCCCCCCGATCAAAACAATCCTCCCGCCGATCAAAACTCTCCTCCCCCCCGATCAAAACTCTCCTCCCCCACCCGATCGAAACTCTCCTCCCCACCCCGATCAAAACTCTCCCCCCCACCCGATCAAAACTCTCCCCTCTCCCCCGATCAAAACTCTCCTCCCCCCGATCAAAACTCTCCTCCCCGCCCCGATCAAAACTCTCCTTTCACGCCCCCCGTAGATCAAAACTCTCCCCGCCTCCGATCAAAACTCTCCTTTCCCCGTCCCCCGGTCAAAACTTTCATTCCCTCCGCCCGATAAAAACTCTCTTTCCCCTCCCCACCTGATCAAAACTCTCCTCCCACAGCCCGATCAAAACTCTCCTACCCCCGATCAAAACTCTCCTCCCCCAAACTCCAATCAAAATTCTCCTTCCCCTCCCCCTCCGATCAAAACTCTCCTCCCCCCCGATCAAAACTCTCCTCCCACCCCCGATCAAAGCTCTCCTCCCACCCCCGATCAAAGCTCTCCTCCCCCGCCGATCAAAACTCTCCTCGCCTCCCGATAAAAACTCTGCCTCCCCCCCGCCGATTAAAAGATTCCTTCCCCTCCCCCGGATAAAAATTCTCCCCTCACCCCGATCAAAACTCTCCTCCCCCCCGATCAAAACTCTCCTTCCCCTTTCCCCCCCGATAAAAACTCTTCTCTCCCACAATCAAAACTCTCCTCCACCTCCCCCACGGGTCAAAACTCTCCTCCCCCCTCCCCTCCCGATCAAAACTCTCCTCCCCCCCTCCCCTCCCGATCAAAACTCTCCTCCCCCCCTCCCCTCCCGATCAAAACTCCCCCTCCCCCTCCCCTCCTAATCAAAACTCTCCTCCCACCACCCTCCCGATCAAAACTCTCCTCCCCCCTCCCCTCCCGATCAAAACTCTCCTCCCCCCTTCCCTCCCGATCAAAACTCTCCTCCACCCCTGATCAAAGCTCTCCTCCCCCCCCCCGATCAAAAGCCTCCTCCCCACTCCCCTTCCGATCAAACCTCTCCTCCCCCCACCGATCAAAGCTCCCCTCCCCCCCGATCAAAAATGTCCTCCCCCCTCCCCTCCCGATCAAAACTCTCCTCCCCCCTCCCCTCCCGATCAAAACTCTCCTCCCCCCTCCCCTCCCGATCAAAACTCTCCTCCCCCCCGATCAAAACTCTTCTCCCCATCCAATCAAAACTCTCCGCCCTCTCCGATTAAAAATCTCCTCCCTCCCCCCACAAACAAAACGCTCCTCCCCCCCGATCGAAACTCTCCCCTCCCCCCCCGATCAAAACTCTCCTTTCCCCCGATCAAAACTCTCCTCCCCCCGCCGGTCAAAGCTCTCCTCCCCCCGATCAAAACTCTCCTACCCCCATCACCCAATCAAAATTCTCCTTCCCCTCCCCCTCCGATCAAAACTCTCCTCCCCCCCTCGATCAAAACTCTCCTCCCACTCCCGATCAAAGCTCTCCTCCCACCCCCGATCAAAATTCCACCCCCCCCCCGATCAAAACTCTCCTCGGCCCCCCGATCAAAACTCTTCTCCCCCTCTGATCAAAACTCTCCTCCCCCTCCGATCAAAAATCTCCTCCCTCCCCCCTCCGATCAAAACTCTCCTCCCCCCCAATCAAAATTCTCCTTCCCCCCGATCAAAACGCTCCCCACCCCCCGATCAAAACTCTCCTCCCCCCGATCAAAACTCACCTCCCCCCGATCAAAACTCTCGTCCCCCTCCAATCAAACCTCTCCTCCCTCCTCGATCAAAACTCTCCTCCCCCCGATCAAAACTCACCTCCCCCCAATCAAAACTCTCGTCCCCCTCCAATCAAAACTCTCCTCCCTCCTCGATCAAAACTCTCCTCCCCCGCCGATCTAAACTCTCCTCCTCCCCGATCAAAACTCTTCTCCCCCTCCGATCAAAACTCTCCTCCCCCCCCCGATCAAAACTCTCCCCTCTCCCCCGATCAAAACTTTCCCCACCCCCGATCAAAACTCTCCTCCCCACCCCGATCAAAACTCTCCCCCCCACCCGATCAAAACTCTCCCCTCTCCCCCGATCAAAACTCTCCTCCCCCCGATCAAAACTCTCCTCCCCGCCCCGATCAAAACTCTCCTTTCACGCCCCCCGTAGATCAAAACTCTCCCCGCCTCCGATCAAAACTCTCCTTCCCCCGCCCCCCGGTCAAAACTTTCATTCCCTCCGCCCGATAAAAACTGTCCTTCCCCTCACCCCCGATCAAAACTCTCCTCCCCCAGCCCGATCAAAACTCTCCTCCTCCCGATCAAAACTCTCCTCCTCCCGATCAAAACTCTCCTCCCCCAAACTCCAATCAAAACTCTCTTTCCCCTCCCCACCCGATCAAAACTCTCCTCCCCACCCCGATCAAAACTCTCCTCCCCACCCCGATCAAAACTCTCCCCCCCACCCGATCAAAACTCTCCCCTCTCCCCCGATCAAAACTCTCCTCCCCCCGATCAAAACTCTCCTCCCCGCCCCGATCAAAACTCTCCTTTCACGCTCCCCGTAGATCAAAACTCTCCCCGCCTCCGATCAAAACTCTCCTTCCCCCGCCCCCCGGTCAAAACTTTCATTCCCTCCGCCCGATAAAAACTGTCCTTCCCCTCACCCCCGATCAAAACTCTCCTCCCCCAGCCCGATCAAAACTCTCCTCCTCCCGATCAAAACTCTCCTCCCCCAAACTCCAATCAAAACTCTCCTTCCCCCGTCCCCCGGTCAAAACTTTCATTCCCCCCGCCCGATAAAAACTCTCGTTCCCCTCCCCCCCCGATCAAAACTCTCCTCCCCCAGCTCGATCAAAACTCTCCTCCCCCCAATCAAAACTCTCCTCCCCCAAACTCCAATCAAAACTCTCCTTCCCCTCCCACCCCCGATCAAAGCTCTCCTCCCCCGCCGATCAAAACTCTCCTCGCCTCCCGATCAAGACTCTCATCCCCCCCCGATCAAAACTCTCCTCGCCTCCCGATAAAAACTCTGCCTCCCCCCCCACCGATTAAAAGACTCTTTCCCCTCCCCCGGATAAAAATTCTCCCCTCACCCCGATCAAAACTCTCCTCCCCCCCGATCAAAACTCTCCTTCCCCTTTCCCCCCCGATAAAAACTCTCCTCTCCCACAATCAAAACTCTCCTCCACCTCCCCCACGGGTCAAAACTCTCCTCCCCCCTCCCCTCCCGATCAAAACTCTCCTCCCCCCCCTCCCCTCCCGATCAAAACCCTCCTCCCCCCCTCCTCTCCCGATAAAAACTCTCCTCCCCCTCCCCTCCTAATCAAAACTCTCCTCCCACCACCCTCCCGATCAAAACTCTCCTCCCCCCTCCCCTCCCGATCAAAACTCTCCTCCCCCCCCGATCAAAGCTCTCCTTCCTTCCCGATCAAAACTCTCCTCCACCCTCCCCTCCCGATCAAAACTCTCCTCCCCCCTCCCCTCCCGATCAAAACTCTCCTCCACCCTCCCCTCCCGATCAAAACTCTCCTCCACCCTCCCCTCCCGATCAAAACTCTCCTCCCCACTTCCCTCCCGATCAAAACTCTCCTCCCCCTTCCCCCCCGATAAAAACTCTCCTCTCCCACAATCAAAACTCTCCTCCACCTTCCCCACGGGTCAAAACTCTCCTCCCCCCCTCCCCTCCCGATCAAAACTCTCCTCCCCCTCCCCTCCTAATCAAAACTCTCCTCCCACCACCCTCCCGATCAAAACTCTCCTCCCCCCTCCCCTCCCGATCAAAACTCTCCTCCCCCCCCGATCAAAGCTCTCCTTCCTTCCCGATCAAAACTCTCCTCCACCCTCCGCCCCCGATCAAAGCTCTCCTCCCCCGCCGATCAAAACTCTCCTCCCCCCTCCCTTCCCGATCAAAACTCTCCTCCACCCCTGATCAAAGCTCTCCTCCCCCCCCCGATCAAAAGCCTCCTCCCCACTCCCCTCCCGATCAAACCTCTCCTCCCCCCACCGATCAAAGCTCCCCTCCCCCCCGATCAAAACTGTCCTCCCCCTCCCCTCCCGATCAAAACTCTCCTCCCCCCTCCCCTCCCGATCAAAACTCTCCTCCCCCCTCCCCTCCCGATCAAAACTCTCCTCCCCCCCGATCAAAACTCTTCTCCCCATCCAATCAAAACTCTCCTCGCCCCCGATCAAAACTCTTCTCCCCATCCAATCAAAACTCTCCTCCCTCTCCGATTAAAAATCACCTCCCTCCCCCCACAAACAAAACGCTCCTCCCCCCCCGATCGAAACTCTCCCCTCCCCCCCCGATCAAAACTCTCCTCTCCCCCGATCAAAACTCTCCTCCCCCCGCCGGTCAAAGCTCTCCTCCCCCCGATCAAAACTCTCCTACCCCCCGATCAAAACTCTCCTCCCACTCCCGATCAAAGCTCTCCTCCAACCCCCGATCAAAATTCCACCCCCCCCCCGATCAAAACTCTCCTCCCCCCCCCGATCAAAACTCTCCTCCCCCCCGATCAAAACTCTCCTCCCACTCCCGATCAAAGCTCTCCTCCCCCTCCGATCAAAACTCTCCTCCCCCCCGATCAAAACTCTCCTTCCACTCCCGATCAAAACTCTTCTCCCCCTCCGATCAAAACTCTCCTCCCCCTCCGATCAAAAATCTCCTCCCTCCCCCCTCCGATCAAAACTCTCCTCCCCCCCAATCAAAACTCTCCTTCCCCCAATCAAAACTCTCCTTCCCCCCGATCAAAACTCTCCTTCCCCCAATCAAAACTCTCCTTCCCCCCGATCGAAACGCTCCCCACCGCCCGATCAAAACTCTCCTCCCCCCAATCAAAACTCACCTCCCCCCGATCAAAACTCTCGTCCCCCTCCATTCAAAACTCTCCTCCCTCCTCGATCAAAACTCTCCTCCCCACCCGATCAAAACTCTCCTCCCCCCGATCAAAACTCTCCTCCCCCGCCTGATCTAAACTCTCCTCCTCCCCGATCAAAACTCTTCTCCCGATCCGATCAAAACTCTCCTCCCCCCCCGATCAAAACTTTCCCCACCCCCGATCAAAACTCTCCTCCCCACCCCGATCAAAACTCTCCCCTCCCCCCCGATCAAAACAATCCTCCCCCCGATCAAAACTCTCCTCCCCCCCGATCAAAACAATCCTCCCCCCGATCGAAACTCTCCTCCCCACCCCGATCAAAACTCTCCCCCCCACCCGATCAAAACTCTCCCCTCTCCCCCGATCAAAACTCTCCTCCCCCCGATCAAAACTCTCCTCCCCGCCCCGATCAAAACTCTCCTTTCACGCCCCCCGTAGATCAAAACTCTCCCCGCCTCCGATCAAAACTCTCCTTCCCCCGCCCCCCGGTCAAAACTTTCATTCACTCCGCCCGATAAAAACTTTCCTTCCCCTCACCCCCGATCAAAACTCTCCTCCCCCAGCCCGATCAAAACTCTCCTCCTCCCGATCAAAACTCTCCTCCCCCAAACTCCAATCAAAACTCTCTTTCCCCTCCCCACCCGAACAAAACTCTCCTCCCCCAGCCCGATCAAAACTCTCCTCCTCCCGATCAAAACTCTCCTCCCCCAAACTCCAATCAAAACTCTCTTTCCCCTCCCCACCCGATCAAAACTCTCCTCCCCCAGCCCGATCAAAACTCTCCTACCCCCGATCAAAACTCTCCTCCCCCAAACTCCAATCAAAACTCTCCTTCCCCCGCCCCCCGGTCAAAACTTTCATTCCCCCCGCCCGATAAAAACTCTCGTTCCCCTCCCCCCCCGATCAAAACTCTCCTCCCCCAGCCCGATCAAAACTCTCCTCCCCCCGATCAAAACTCTCCTCCCCCAAACTCCAATCAAAACTCTCCTTCCCCTCCCACCCCCGATCAAAGCTCTCCTCCCCCGCCGATCAAAACTCTCCTCCCCCCGATCAAAACTCTCGTAACCCTCCGATCAAAAATCACCTCCCTCCCCCTCCGATCAAAACTCTCCTCCGCCTCCGATCAAAACTCTCCTCCCCCCTCGATCAAAACTCTCCTCCCCCCCCGATCAAAACTCTCCTCCCCCCCGATCAAAACTCTCCTCCCCCCCCGATCAAAACTCTCCACCCCCCGATCAAAACTCTCCTCCCCCCCCCCGATCAAAACTCTCCTTCCACGCCCCCCGCAGATCAAAACTCCCCCGCCCCGATCACAACTCTGTCCCCGCCCGATCAAAACTCCCCCTCCCACATCAAAACTCTCTCCCCCTCCGATCAAAACTCACCCTCCTCGATCAAAACTCTCCTTCCCCCCGATCAAAACTCCCCCTCCCCGATCAAAACGCTCCTTCCCCGCCCACCCCCCCCGATCAAAACTCTCCCCCCCACCCGATCAAAACTCTCCCCTCCCCCCCGATCAAAACAATCCTCCCCCCGATCAAAACTCTCCTCCCCCCCGATCAAAACTCTCCTCCCCCACCCGATCGAAACTCTCCTCCCCACCCCGATCAAAACTCTCCCCCCAACCCGATCAAAACTCTCCCCTCTCCCCCGATCAAAACTCTCCTCCCCCCGATCAAAACTCTCCTCCCCGCCCCGATCAAAACTCTCCTTTCACGCCCCCCGTAGATCAAAACTCTCCCCGCCTCCGATCAAAACTCTCCTTTCCCCGTCCCCCGGTCAAAACTTTCATTCCCTCCGCCCGATAAAAACTCTCTTTCCCCTCCCCACCTGATCAAAACTCTCCTCCCACAGCCCGATCAAAACTCTCCTACCCCCGATCAAAACTCTCCTCCCCCAAACTCCAATCAAAATTCTCCTTCCCCTCCCCCTCCGATCAAAACTCTCCTCCCCCCCGATCAAAACTCTCCTCCCACCCCCGATCAAAGCTCTCCTCCCACCCCCGATCAAAGCTCTCCTCCCCCGCCGATCAAAACTCTCCTCGCCTCCCGATAAAAACTCTGCCTCCCCCCCGCCGATTAAAAGATTCCTTCCCCTCCCCTGGATAAAAATTCTCCCCTCACCCCGATCAAAACTCTCCTCCCCCCCGATCAAAACTCTCCTTCCCCTTTCCCCCCCGATAAAAACTCTTCTCTCCCACAATCAAAACTCTCCTCCACCTCCCCCACGGGTCAAAACTCTCCTCCCCCCTCCCCTCCCGATCAAAACTCTCCTCCCCCCCTCCCCTCCCGATCAAAACTCTCCTCCTCCCCTCCCCTCCCGATCAAAACTCCCCCTCCCCCTCCCCTCCTAATCAAAACTCTCCTCCCACCACCCTCCCGATCAAAACTCTCCTCCCCCCTCCCCTCCCGATCAAAACTCTCCTCCCCCCCCGATCAAAGCTCTCCTTCCTTCCCGATCAAAACTCTCCTCCACCCTCCCCTCCCGATCAAAACTCTCCTCCCCCCTTCCCTCCCGATCAAAACTCTCCTCCACCCCTGATCAAAGCTCTCCTCCCCCCCCCCGATCAAAAGCCTCCTCCCCACTCCCCTTCCGATCAAACCTCTCCTCCCCCCACCGATCAAAGCTCCCCTCCCCCCCGATCAAAAATGTCCTCCCCCCTCCCCTCCCGATCAAAACTCTCCTCCACCCTCCCCTCCCGATCAAAACTCTCCTCCCCCCTTCCCTCCCGATCAAAACTCTCCTCCACCCCTGATCAAAGCTCTCCTCCCCCCCCCCGATCAAAAGCCTCCTCCCCACTCCCCTTCCGATCAAACCTCTCCTCCCCCCACCGATCAAAGCTCCCCTCCCCCACAATCAAAACTCTCCTCCACCTCCCCCACGGGTCAAAACTCTCCTCCCCCCTCCCCTCCCGATCAAAACTCTCCTCCCCCCCTCCCCTCCCGATCAAAACTCTCCTCCCCCCCTCCCCTCCCGATCAAAACTCCCCCTCCCCCTCCCCTCCTAATCAAAACTCTCCTCCCACCACCCTCCCGATCAAAACTCTCCTCCCCCCTCCCCTCCCGATCAAAACTCTCCTCCCCCCCCGATCAAAGCTCTCCTTCCTTCCCGATCAAAACTCTCCTCCACCCTCCCCTCCCGATCAAAACTCTCCTCCCCCCTCCCCTCCCGATCAAAACTCTCCTCCCCCCCCGATCAAAGCTCTCCTTCCTTCCCGATCAAAACTCTCCTCCACCCTCCCCTCCCGATCAAAACTCTCCTCCCCCCTTCCCTCCCGATCAAAACTCTCCTCCACCCCTGATCAAAGCTCTCCTCCCCCCCCCCGATCAAAAGCCTCCTCCCCACTCCCCTTCCGATCAAACCTCTCCTCCCCCCACCGATCAAAGCTCCCCTCCCCCCCGATCAAAAATGTCCTCCCCCCTCCCCTCCCGATCAAAACTCTCCTCCCCCCTCCCCTCCCGATCAAAACTCTCCTCCCCCCTCCCCTCCCGATCAAAACTCTCCTCCCCCCCGATCAAAACTCTTCTCCCCATCCAATCAAAACTCTCCTCCCCCCCGATCAAAACTCTTCTCCCCATCCAATCAAAACTCTCCGCCCTCTCCGATTAAAAATCTCCTCCCTCCCCCCACAAACAAAACGCTCCTCCCCCCCGATCGAAACTCTCCCCTCCCCCCCCGATCAAAACTCTCCTCTCCCCCGATCAAAACTCTCCTCCCCCCGCCGGTCAAAGCTCTCCTCCCCCCGATCAAAACTCTCCTACCCCCATCACCCAATCAAAATTCTCCTTCCCCTCCCCCTCCGATCAAAACTCTCCTCCCCCCCTCGATCAAAACTCTCCTCCCACTCCCGATCAAAGCTCTCCTCCCACCCCACCCCCGATCAAAATTCCACCCCCCCCCCGATCAAAACTCTCCTCGGCCCCCCGATCAAAACTCTTCTCCCCCTCTGATCAAAACTCTCCTCCCCCTCCGATCAAAAATCTCCTCCCTCCCCCCTCCGATCAAAACTCTCCTCCCCCCCAATCAAAATTCTCCTTCCCCCCGATCAAAACGCTCCCCACCCCCCGATCAAAACTCTCCTCCCCCCGATCAAAACTCACCTCCCCCCGATCAAAACTCTCGTCCCCCTCCAATCAAACCTCTCCTCCCTCCTCGATCAAAACTCTCCTCCCCCCGATCAAAACTCACCGCCCCCCAATCAAAACTCTCGTCCCCCTCCAATCAAAACTCTCCTCCCTCCTCGATCAAAACTCTCCTCCCCCGCCGATCTAAACTCTCCTCCTCCCCGATCAAAACTCTTCTCCCCCTCCGATCAAAACTCTCCTCCCCCCACGATCAAAACTCTCCCCTCTCCCCCGATCAAAACTTTCCCCACCCCCGATCAAAACTCTCCTCCCCACCCCGATCAAAACTCTCCCCCCCACCCGATCAAAACTCTCCCCTCTCCCCCGATCAAAACTCTCCTCCCCCCGATCAAAACTCTCCTCCCCGCCCCGATCAAAACTCTCCTTTCACGCCCCCCGTAGATCAAAACTCTCCCCGCCTCCGATCAAAACTCTCCTTCCCACGCCCCCCGGTCAAAACTTTCATTCCCTCCGCCCGATAAAAACTGTCCTTCCCCTCACCCCCGATCAAAACTCTCCTCCCCCAGCCCGATCAAAACTCTCCTCCTCCCGATCAAAACTCTCCTCCCCCAAACTCCAATCAAAACTCTCTTTCCCCTCCCCACCCGATCAAAACTCTCCTCCCCCAGCCCGATCAAAACTCTCCTACCCCCGATCAAAACTCTCCTCCCCCAAACTCCAATCAAAACTCTCCTTCCCCCGTCCCCCGGTCAAAACTTTCATTCCCCCCGCCCGATAAAAACTCTCGTTCCCCTCCCCCCCCGATCAAAACTCTCCTCCCCCAGCCCGATCAAAACTCTCCTCCCCCCAATCAAAACTCTCCTCCCCCAAACTCCAATCAAAACTCTCCTTCCCCTCCCACCCCCGATCAAAGCTCTCCTCCCCCGCCGATCAAAACTCTCCTCGCCTCCCGATCAAGACTCTCATCCCCCCCGATCAAAACTCTCCTCGCCTCCCGATAAAAACTCTGCCTCCGCCCCCACCGATTAAAAGACTCTTTCCCCTCCCCCGGATAAAAATTCTCCCCTCACCCCGATCAAAACTCTCCTCCCCCCCGATCAAAACTCTCCTTCCCCTTTCCCCCCCGATAAAAACTCTCCTCTCCCACAATCAAAACTCTCCTCCACCTCCCCCACGGGTCAAAACTCTCCTCCCCCCTCCCCTCCCGATCAAAACTCTCCTCCCCCCCCTCCCCTCCCGATCAAAACTCTCCTCCCCCCCTCCTCTCCCGATCAAAACTCTCCTCCCCCTCCCCTCCTAATCAAAACTCTCCTCCCACCACCCTCCCGATCAAAACTCTCCTCCCCCCTCCCCTCCCGATCAAAACTCTCCTCCCCCCCGATCAAAACTCTCCTTCCCCTTTCCCCCCCGATAAAAACTCTCCTCTCCCACAATCAAAACTCTCCTCCACCTCCCCCACGGGTCAAAACTCTCCTCCCCCCCTCCCCTCCCGATCAAAACTCTCCTCCCCCGCCGATCAAAGCTCTCCTTCCTTCCCGATCAAAACTCTCCTCCACCCTCCGCCCCCGATCAAAGCTCTCCTCCCCCGCCGATCAAAACTCTCCTCCCCCCTCCCTTCCCGACCAAAACTCTCCTCCACCCCTGATCAAAGCTCTCCTCCCCCCCCCGATCAAAAGCCTCCTCCCCACTCCCCTCCCGATCAAACCTCTCCTCCCCCCACCGATCAAAGCTCCCCTCCCCCCCGATCAAAACTGTCCTCCCCCCTCCCCTCCCGATCAAAACTCTCCTCCCCCCTCCCCTCCCGATCAAAACTCTCCTCCCCCCCGATCAAAACTCTTCTCCCCATCCAATCAAAACTCTCCTCGCCCCCGATCAAAACTCTTCTCCCCATCCAATCAAAACTCTCCTCCCTCTCCGATTAAAAATCACCTACCTCCCCCCACAAACAAAACGCTCCTCCCCCCCCGATCGAAACTCTCCCCTCCCCCCCGATCAAAACTCTCCTCTCCCCCGATCAAAACTCTCCTCCCCCCGCCGGTCAAAGCTCTCCTCCCCCCGATCAAAACTCTCCTACCCCCCGATCAAAACTCTCCTCCCACTCCCGATCAAAGCTCTCCTTCAACCCCCGATCAAAATTCCACCCCCCCCCCCGATCAAAACTCTCCTCCCCCCCCGATCAAAACTCTCCTCCCCCCCGATCAAAACTCTCCTCCCACTCCCGATCAAAGCTCTCCTCCCCCTCCGATCAAAACTCTCCTCCCCCCCGATCAAAACTCTCCTTCCACTCCCGATCAAAACTCTTCTCCCCCTCCGATCAAAACTCTCCTCCCCCTCCGATCAAAAATCTCCTCCCTCCCCCCTCCGATCAAAACTCTCCTCCCCCCCAATCAAAACTCTCCTTCCCCCAATCAAAACTCTCCTTCCCCCCGATCAAAACTCTCCTTCCCCCAATCAAAACTCTCCTTCCCCCCGATCGAAACGCTCCCCACCGCCCGATCAAAACTCTCCTCCCCCCAATCAAAACTCACCTCCCCCCGATCAAAACTCTCGTCCCCCTCCATTCAAAACTCTCCTCCCTCCTCGATCAAAACTCTCCTCCCCACCCGATCAAAACTCTCCTCCCCCCGATCAAAACTCTCCTCCCCCGCCTGATCTAAACTCTCCTCCTCCCCGATCAAAACTCTTCTCCCGATCCGATCAAAACTCTCCTCCCCCCCCGATCAAAACTTTCCCCACCCCCGATCAAAACTCTCCTCCCCACCCCGATCAAAACTCTCCCCTCCCCCCCGATCAAAACAATCCTCCCCCCGATCAAAACTCTCCTCCCCCCCGATCAAAACAATCCTCCCCCCGATCGAAACTCTCCTCCCCACCCCGATCAAAACTCTCCCCCCCACCCGATCAAAACTCTCCCCTCTCCCCCGATCAAAACTCTCCTCCCCCCGATCAAAACTCTCCTCCCCGCCCCGATCAAAACTCTCCTTTCACGCCCCCCGTAGATCAAAACTCTCCCCGCCTCCGATCAAAACTCTCCTTCCCCCGCCCCCCGGTCAAAACTTTCATTCACTCCGCCCGATAAAAACTTTCCTTCCCCTCACCCCCGATCAAAACTCTACTCCCCCAGCCCGATCAAAACTCTCCTCCTCCCGATCAAAACTCTCCTCCCCCAAACTCCAATCAAAACTCTCTTTCCCCTCCCCACCCGAACAAAACTCTCCTCCCCCAGCCCGATCAAAACTCTCCTACCCCCGATCAAAACTCTCCTCCCCCAAACTCCAATCAAAATTCTCCTTCCCCTCCCCCTCCGATCAAAACTCTCCTCCCCCTCCGATCAAAACTCTCCTCCCACCCCCGATCAAAGCTCTCCTCCCCCACGATCAAAACTCTCCTCGCCTCCCGATAAAAACTCTGCCTCCCCCCCGCCGATTAAAAGACTCCTTCCCCTCCCCCGGATAAAAATTCTCCCCTCACCCCGATCAAAACTCTCCTCCCCCCCGATCAAAACTCTCCTTCCCCTTTCCCCCCCGATAAAATCTCTCCTCTCCCACAATCAAAACTCTCCTCCACCTCCCCCACGGGTCAAAACTCTCCTCCCCCCTCCCCTCCCGATCAAAACTCTCCTCCCCCCCTCCCCTCCCGATCAAAACTCTCCTCCCACCACCCTCCCGATCAAAACTCTCCTCCCCCCTCCCCTCCCGATCAAAACTCTCCTCCCCCTCCCCTCCCGATCAAAACTCTCCTCCCACCACCCTCCCGATCAAAACTCTCCTCCCCCCTCCCCTCCCAATCAAAACTCTCCTCCCCCCCCGATCAAAGCTCTCCTTCCTTCCCGATCAAAACTCTCCTCCACCCTCCCCTCCCGATCAAAACTCTCCTCCCCCCTTCCCTCCCGATCAAAACTCTCCTCCCCCCCCGATCAAAGCTCTCCTCCACCGCCGATCAAAACTCTCCTCCCCCCTCCCTTCCCGATCAAAACTCTCCTCCACCCCTGATCAAAGCTCTCCTCCCCCCCCCGATCAAAAGCCTCCTCCCCACTCCCCTCCCGATCAAACCTCTCCTCCCCCCTCCCCTCCCGATCAAAGCTCTCCTCCACCGCTGATCAAAACTCTCCTCCCCCCTTCCCTCCCGATCAAAACTCTCCTCCCCCCCCCGATCAAAACTCTCCCCCCCCCGATCAAAACTCTTCCCCCCGCCCCGACCAAACTCTCCTCCCCGCCCGATCAAAACTCTCCTCCTCCGATCAAAACTCTCCTCCCCCCCGATCAAAACTCTCCTCCCCCCGATCAAAACTCTCCTCCCCCCCGATCAAATCTCTCCTCCCCCCCGATCAAAAATCTCCTCCCCCCGATCAAAACTCTTCACCCCCCGATCAAAACTCTCCTCCCCCGATCAAAACTCTCCTCCTCCCCGATCAAAACTCTCCCCCCGATCAAAACTCTCCTCCCCCCAATCAAAACTCTCCTCCCCCCGATGAAAACTCTCCCCCCGATCAAAACTCTCCTCCCCCCCGATCAAAACTCTCCTCCCCCCCCCGATCAAAACTCTCCTCCCCCCGCCGATCAAAACTCTCCTCCCCCCCCGATCAAAACTCTCCCCTCCCCGATCAAAACTCTCCCCCCCCGATCAAAACTCTTCCCCCCGCCCCGACCAAACTCTCCTCCCCACCCGATCAAAAATCTCCTCCCCCGATCAAAACTCTCCTCCTCCGATCAAAACTCTCCTCCTCCGATCAAATCTCTCCTCCCCCCCGATCTAAAATCTCCCCCCCCGATCAAAACTCTCCTCCCACCACCCTCCCGATCAAAACTCTCCTCCCCCCTCCCCTCCCAATCAAAACTCTCCTCCCCCCCCGATCAAAGCTCTCCTTCCTTCCCGATCAAAACTCTCCTCCACCCTCCCCTCCCGATCAAAACTCTCCTCCCCCCTTCCCTCCCGATCAAAACTCTCCTCCCCCCCCGATCAAAGCTCTCCTCCACCGCCGATCAAAACTCTCCTCCCCCCTCCCTTCCCGATCAAAACTCTCCTCCACCCCTGATCAAAGCTCTCCTCCCCCCCCCGATCAAAAGCCTCCTCCCCACTCCCCTCCCGATCAAACCTCTCCTCCCCCCTCCCCTCCCGATCAAAGCTCTCCTCCACCGCTGATCAAAACTCTCCTCCCCCCTTCCCTCCCGATCAAAACTCTCCTCCCCCCCCGATCAAAACTCTCCCCCCCCCGATCAAAACTCTTCCCCCCGCCCCGACCAAACTCTCCTCCCCGCCCGATCAAAACTCTCCTCCTCCGATCAAAACTCTCCTCCCCCCCGATCAAAACTCTCCTCCTCCCCGATCAAAACTCTCCTCCCCCCCGATCAAATCTCTCCTCCCCCCCGATCAAAAATCTCCTCCCCCCCGATCAAAACTCTTCACCCCCCGATCAAAACTCTCCTCCCCCGATCAAAACTCTCCTCCTCCCCGATCAAAACTCTCCCCCCGATCAAAACTCTCCTCCCCCCAATCAAAACTCTCCTCCCCCCGATCAAAACTCTCCTCCCCCCCGATCAAAACTCTCCTCCCCCCCCCGATCAAAACTCTCCTCCCCCCGCCGATCAAAACTCTCCTCCCCCCCCGATCAAAACTCTCCCCCCCCCGATCAAAACTCTCCCCCCCCGATCAAAACTCTTCCCCCCGCCCCGACCAAACTCTCCTCCCCACCCGATCAAAAATCTCCTCCCCCGATCAAAACTCTCCTCCTCCGATCAAAACTCTCCTCCTCCGATCAGATCTCTCCTCCCCCCCGATCTAAAATCTCCCCCCCCGATCAAAACTCTCCTCCCCCCGATCAAAACTCTCCTCCCCCCGATCAAAACTCTCCCCCGATCAAAACTCGCCTCCCCCCCGATCAAAACTCTCCTCCCCCCCCCGATCAAAACTCTCCTCCCCCCGCCGATCAAAACTCTCCTCCCCCCCCGATCAAAACTCTCCCCCCCCGATCAAAACTCTCCCCCCCCGATCAAAACTCTTCCCCCCGCCCCGACCAAACTCTCCTCCCCACCCGATCAAAAATCTCCTCCCCCGATCAAAACTCTCCTCCTCCGATCAAAACTCTCCTCCTCCGATCAAATCTCTCCTCCCCCCCGATCTAAAATCTCCCCCCCCGATCAAAACTCTTCTCCCCCCCGATCAAAACTCTTCCCCCCCCGATCAAAACTCTCCTCCCCCGATCAAAACTCTCCTCCCCCCCGATCAAATCTCTCCTACCCCCGATCAAAAATCTCCTCCCCCCCGATCAAAAATCTCCACCCCCCCCGATCAAAACTCTTCTCCCCCGCCGATCAAAACTCTCCTCACCTCCCGATCAAAACTCTCCTCGCCCCCGATCAAAAATCTCCTCCCCCCGATCAAAACTCTCCTCCCCCCCGCCGATCAAAACTCTCCTTCCCCTCCCCCGGAAAAAACTCTCCCCTCTCCCCGATCAAAACTCTCCTCCCCCCCGATAAAAACTCTCCTCCCCCGATAAAAACACTCCCCACCCCCCGATCAAAACTCTCCTCCACCTTCCCCCCCGATCAAAACTCTCCTCCCCCCTCCCCTCCCGATCAAAACTCTCCTCCCCCCTCCACTCCCGATCAAAACTCTCCTCCACCTCCCCCACCGATTAAAACTCACCTCCCCCCTCCCCTCCCGATCAAAACTCACCTCCCCCCTCCCCTCCCGATCAAAACTCTCCTCCACCTCCCGCCCCGATCAAAACTCTCCTCTCCCACAATCAAAACTCTCCTCCACCTCCCGCACCGATCAAAACTCTCCTCCCTCTTCCCCTCCCGATCAAAACTCTCCTCCCCTCTCCCCTCCCGATCAAAACTCTCCTCCCCCCACCCTCCCGATCAAAACTCTCATCCCCCCTTCCCCTCCCGATCAAAATTCTGCTACCCCCCGATCAAAACTCTTCTCCCCCTCCAATCAAAACTCTCCTCCCCCTCCGATTAAAAATCTCCTCCCTCACCCCCGATCAAAACTCTCCTCCCCCTCCGATTAAAAATCTCCTCCCTCCCCCCGATCAAAGCTCTCCTCCCCCTCTGATTAAAACTCTCCTCCCTCCCCCCCGATCAAAACTCTCCTCCCCCCCGATCAAAACTCTCCCCCCCCCGATCAAAACTCTTCCCCCCGCCCCGACCAAACTCTCCTCCCCGCCCGATCAAAACTCTCCTCCTCCGATCAAAACTCTCCTCCCCCCCGATCAAAACTCTCCTCCTCCCCGATCAAAACTCTCCTCCCCCCCGATCAAATCTCTCCTCCCCCCCGATCAAAAATCTCCTCCCCCCCGATCAAAACTCTTCACCCCCCGATCAAAACTCTCCTCCCCCGATCAAAACTCTCCTCCTCCCCGATCAAAACTCTCCCCCCGATCAAAACTCTCCTCCCCCCCCCGATCAAAACTCTCCTCCCCCCGCCGATCAAAACTCTCCCCCCCCCGATCAAAACTCTCCCCCCCCGATCAAAACTCTTCCCCCCGCCCCGACCAAACTCTCCTCCCCACCCGATCAAAAATCTCCTCCCCCGATCAAAACTCTCCTCCTCCGATCAAAACTCTCCTCCTCCGATCAGATCTCTCCTCCCCCCCGATCTAAAATCTCCCCCCCCGATCAAAACTCTCCTCCCCCCGATCAAAACTCTCCTCCCCCCGATCAAAACTCTCCCCCGATCAAAACTCGCCTCCCCCCCGATCAAAACTCTCCTCCCCCCCCCGATCAAAACTCTCCTCCCCCCGCCGATCAAAACTCTCCTCCCCCCCCGATCAAAACTCTCCCCCCCCGATCAAAACTCTCCCCCCCCGATCAAAACTCTTCCCCCCGCCCCGACCAAACTCTCCTCCCCACCCGATCAAAAATCTCCTCCCCCGATCAAAACTCTCCTCCTCCGATCAAAACTCTCCTCCTCCGATCAAATCTCTCCTCCTCCGATCAAATCTCTCCTCCCCCCCGATCTAAAATCTCCCCCCCCGATCAAAACTCTTCTCCCCCCCGATCAAAACTCTTCCCCCCCCGATCAAAACTCTCCTCCCCCGATCAAAACTCTCCTCCCCCCCGATCAAATCTCTCCTACCCCCGATCAAAAATCTCCTCCCCCCCGATCAAAAATCTCCACCCCCCCCGATCAAAACTCTTCTCCCCCGCCGATCAAAACTCTCCTCACCTCCCGATCAAAACTCTCCTCGCCCCCGATCAAAAATCTCCTCCCCCCGATCAAAACTCTCCTCCCCCCCGCCGATCAAAACTCTCCTTCCCCTCCCCCGGAAAAAACTCTCCCCTCTCCCCGATCAAAACTCTCCTCCCCCCCGATCAAAACTCTCCTTCCCCCTTCCCCCCCGATAAAAACTCTCCTCCCCCGATAAAAACACTCCCCACCCCCCGATCAAAACTCTCCTCCACCTCCACCCCCGATCAAAACTCTCCTCCCCCCTCCCCTCCCGATCAAAACTCTCCTCCCCCCTCCACTCCCGATCAAAACTCTCCTCCACCTCCCCCACCGATTAAAACTCACCTCCCCCCTCCCCTCCCGATCAAAACTCACCTCCCCCCTCCCCTCCCGATCAAAACTCTCCTCCACCTCCCGCCCCGATCAAAACTCTCCTCTCCCACAATCAAAACTCTCCTCCACCTCCCGCACCGATCAAAACTCTCCTCCCTCTTCCCCTCCCGATCAAAACTCTCCTCCCCTCTCCCCTCCCGATCAAAACTCACCTCCCCCCACCCTCCCGATCAAAACTCTCATCCCCCCTTCCCCTCCCGATCAAAATTCTGCTACCCCCCGATCAAAACTCTTCTCCCCCTCCAATCAAAACTCTCCTCCCCCTCCGATTAAAAATCTCCTCCCTCACCCCCGATCAAAACTCTCCTCCCCCTCCGATTAAAAATCTCCTCCCTCCCCCCGATCAAAGCTCTCCTCCCCCTCCGATTAAAACTCTCCTCCCTCCCCCCCGATCAAAACTCTCCTCCCCCCCGATCAAAACTCTCCCCTCCCCCCTCGATCAAAACTCTCCCCTCCCCCCTCGATCAAAACTCTTCTCCCCCTCCGATCAAAACTCTCCTCCCACCTCGATCAAAACTCTCCTCCCCCCCCCGATCAAAACTCTCCCCCCCCCAACTCAAAACTCTCCTCCCCCCCGATCAAAGCTCTTTTCCCCCTCCGATCAAAACTCTCCTCCCCCCTCAATCAAAACTCCCCCCCCCGATCAAAACTCTCCTTTGCCCCCCAATCAAAACTCTTCTCCCCCTCCGATCAAAACTCTCCTCCCCCTCCGATCAAAAATCTCCTCCCTCCCCCCCGGATCAAAACTCTCCTCCCCCCCGATCAAAACTCTCCCCTCCCCCCTCGATAAAAACTTTACTCACCCCTCGATCAAAACTCTCCTCCGCCCCCCCCGATCAAAACTCTCCTCCCCCCACGATCAAAACTCTCCACCCCCCGATCAAAACTCTCCTCCCCCCCGATCAAAACTCTCCTCCCCCCGATCAAAACTCTCCTCCCCCCCCCGATCAAAACTCTCCTCCCCCCCCGATCAAAACTCTCCTCCCCTCGATCAAAACTCTCCTTCCACGCCCCCCGCAGATCAAAACACACCCTCCCCGATCACAACTCTCTCCCCGCCCGATCAAAACTCCCCCTCCCACATCAAAACTCTCTCCCCCCCGATCAAAACTCCCCCTCCCAGATCAAAACTCTCCTTCCCCCCCGATCAAAACTCCGCCTCCGCGATCAAAACGCTCCTTCCCCGCCCACACCCCCCCGTCAAAACTCTCCCTCCCACCCGATCAAAACTCTCCCCTCCCCCCCGATCAAAACTCTCCTCCCCCCGATCAAAGCTCTTTTTCCCCTCCGATCAAAACTCTCCTCCCCCCCCCAATCAAAACTCCCCCCGCCACGATCAAAACTCTCCTTGGCCCCCCGATCAAAACTCTTCTCCCCCTCCGATCAAAACTCTCCTCTCCCACAATCAAAACTCTCCTCCACCTCCCGCACCGATCAAAACTTTCCTCCCTCTTCCCCTCCCGATCAAAACTCTCCTCCCCTCTCCCCTCCCGATCAAAACTCTCCTCCCCCAACCCTCCCGATCAAAACTCTCATCCCCCCTTCCCCTCCCGATCAAAATTCTGCTACCCCCCGATCAAAACTCTTCTCCCCCTCCAATCATAACTCTCCTCCCCCTCCGATTAAAAATCTCCTCCCTCACCCCCGATCAAAACTCTCCTCCCCCTTCGATTAAAAATCTCCTCCCTCCCCCCGATCAAAGCTCTCCTCCCCCTCCGATTAAAACTCTCCTCCCTCCCCCCCGATCAAAACTCTCCTCCCCCCCGATCAAAACTCTCCCCTCCCCCCTCGATCAAAACTCTCCCCTCCCCCCTCGATCAAAACTCTTCTCCCCCTCCGATCAAAACTCTCCTCCCACCTCGATCAAAACTCTCCTCCCCCCCCCGATCAAAACTCTCCCCCACCAACTCAAAACTCTCCTCCCCCCCGATCAAAGCTCTTTTCCCTCTCCGATCAAAACTCTCCTCCCCCCCTCAATCAAAACTCCCCCCCCCGATCAAAACTCTCCTTTGCCCCCCAATCAAAACTCTTCTCCCCCTCCGATCAAAACTCTCCTCCCCCTCCGATCAAAAATCTCCTCCCTCCCCCCCGGATCAAAACTCTCCTCCCCCCCGATCAAAACTCTCCCCTCCCCCCTCGATAAAAACTTTACTCACCCCTCGATCAAAACTCTCCTCCGCCCCCCCCGATCAAAACTCTCCTCTCCCACAATCAAAACTCTCCTCCACCTCCCCCACGGGTCAAAACTCTCCTCCCCCCTCCCCTCCCGATCAAAACTCTCCTCCCCCCCTCCCCTCCCGATCAAAACTCTCCTCCCACCACCCTCCCGATCAAAACTCTCCTCCCCCCTCCCCTCCCGATCAAAACTCTCCTCCCCCTCCCCTCCCGATCAAAACTCTCCTCCCACCACCCTCCCGATCAAAACTCTCCTCCCCCCTCCCCTCCCAATCAAAACTCTCCTCCCCCCCCGATCAAAGCTCTCCTTCCTTCCCGATCAAAACTCTCCTCCACCCTCCCCTCCCGATCAAAACTCTCCTCCCCCCTTCCCTCCCGATCAAAACTCTCCTCCCCCCCCGATCAAAGCTCTCCTCCACCGCCGATCAAAACTCTCCTCCCCCCTCCCTTCCCGATCAAAACTCTCCTCCACCCCTGATCAAAGCTCTCCTCCCCCCCCCGATCAAAAGCCTCCTCCCCACTCCCCTCCCGATCAAACCTCTCCTCCCCCCTCCCCTCCCGATCAAAGCTCTCCTCCACCGCTGATCAAAACTCTCCTCCCCCCTTCCCTCCCGATCAAAACTCTCCTCCCCCCCCGATCAAAACTCTCCCCCCCCCGATCAAAACTCTTCCCCCCGCCCCGACCAAACTCTCCTCCCCGCCCGATCAAAACTCTCCTCCTCCGATCAAAACTCTCCTCCCCCCCGATCAAAACTCTCCTCCCCCCCGATCAAAACTCTCCTCCCCCCCGATCAAATCTCTCCTCCCCCCCGATCAAAAATCTCCTCCCCCCCGATCAAAACTCTTCACCCCCCGATCAAAACTCTCCTCCCCCGATCAAAACTCTCCTCCTCCCCGATCAAAACTCTCCCCCCGATCAAAACTCTCCTCCCCCCAATCAAAACTCTCCTCCCCCCGATGAAAACTCTCCCCCCGATCAAAACTCTCCTCCCCCCCGATCAAAACTCTCCTCCCCCCCCCGATCAAAACTCTCCTCCCCCCGCCGATCAAAACTCTCCTCCCCCCCCGATCAAAACTCTCCACTCCCCGATCAAAACTCTCCCCCCCCGATCAAAACTCTTCCCCCCGCCCCGACCAAACTCTCCTCCCCACCCGATCAAAAATCTCCTCCCCCGATCAAAACTCTCCTCCTCCGATCAAAACTCTCCTCCTCCGATCAAATCTCTCCTCCCCCCCGATCTAAAATCTCCCCCCCCGATCAAAACTCTCCTCCCACCACCCTCCCGATCAAAACTCTCCTCCCCCCTCCCCTCCCAATCAAAACTCTCCTCCCCCCCCGATCAAAGCTCTCCTTCCTTCCCGATCAAAACTCTCCTCCACCCTCCCCTCCCGATCAAAACTCTCCTCCCCCCTTCCCTCCCGATCAAAACTCTCCTCCCCCCCCGATCAAAGCTCTCCTCCACCGCCGATCAAAACTCTCCTCCCCCCTCCCTTCCCGATCAAAACTCTCCTCCACCCCTGATCAAAGCTCTCCTCCCCCCCCCGATCAAAAGCCTCCTCCCCACTCCCCTCCCGATCAAACCTCTCCTCCCCCCTCCCCTCCCGATCAAAGCTCTCCTCCACCGCTGATCAAAACTCTCCTCCCCCCTTCCCTCCCGATCAAAACTCTCCTCCCCCCCCGATCAAAACTCTCCCCCCCCCGATCAAAACTCTTCCCCCCGCCCCGACCAAACTCTCCTCCCCGCCCGATCAAAACTCTCCTCCTCCGATCAAAACTCTCCTCCCCCCCGATCAAAACTCTCCTCCTCCCCGATCAAAACTCTCCTCCCCCCCGATCAAATCTCTCCTCCCCCCCGATCAAAAATCTCCTCCCCCCCGATCAAAACTCTTCACCCCCCGATCAAAACTCTCCTCCCCCGATCAAAACTCTCCTCCTCCCCGATCAAAACTCTCCCCCCGATCAAAACTCTCCTCCCCCCAATCAAAACTCTCCTCCCCCCGATGAAAACTCTCCCCCCGATCAAAACTCTCCTCCCCCCCGATCAAAACTCTCCTCCCCCCCCCGATCAAAACTCTCCTCCCCCCGCCGATCAAAACTCTCCTCCCCCCCCGATCAAAACTCTCCCCTCCCCGATCAAAACTCTCCCCCCCCGATCAAAACTCTTCCCCCCGCCCCGACCAAACTCTCCTCCCCACCCGATCAAAAATCTCCTCCCCCGATCAAAACTCTCCTCCTCCGATCAAAACTCTCCTCCTCCGATCAAATCTCTCCTCCCCCCCGATCTAAAATCTCCCCCCCCGATCAAAACTCTCCTCCCACCACCCTCCCGATCAAAACTCTCCTCCCCCCTCCCCTCCCAATCAAAACTCTCCTCCCCCCCCGATCAAAGCTCTCCTTCCTTCCCGATCAAAACTCTCCTCCACCCTCCCCTCCCGATCAAAACTCTCCTCCCCCCTTCCCTCCCGATCAAAACTCTCCTCCCCCCCCGATCAAAGCTCTCCTCCACCGCCGATCAAAACTCTCCTCCCCCCTCCCTTCCCGATCAAAACTCTCCTCCACCCCTGATCAAAGCTCTCCTCCCCCCCCCGATCAAAAGCCTCCTCCCCACTCCCCTCCCGATCAAACCTCTCCTCCCCCCTCCCCTCCCGATCAAAGCTCTCCTCCACCGCTGATCAAAACTCTCCTCCCCCCTTCCCTCCCGATCAAAACTCTCCTCCCCCCCCGATCAAAACTCTCCCCCCCCCGATCAAAACTCTTCCCCCCGCCCCGACCAAACTCTCCTCCCCGCCCGATCAAAACTCTCCTCCTCCGATCAAAACTCTCCTCCCCCCCGATCAAAACTCTCCTCCTCCCCGATCAAAACTCTCCTCCCCCCCGATCAAATCTCTCCTCCCCCCCGATCAAAAATCTCCTCCCCCCCGATCAAAACTCTTCACCCCCCGATCAAAACTCTCCTCCCCCGATCAAAACTCTCCTCCTCCCCGATCAAAACTCTCCCCCCGATCAAAACTCTCCTCCCCCCAATCAAAACTCTCCTCCCCCCGATCAAAACTCTCCTCCCCCCCGATCAAAACTCTCCTCCCCCCCCCGATCAAAACTCTCCTCCCCCCGCCGATCAAAACTCTCCTCCCCCCCCGATCAAAACTCTCCCCCCCCGATCAAAACTCTCCCCCCCCGATCAAAACTCTTCCCCCCGCCCCGACCAAACTCTCCTCCCCACCCGATCAAAAATCTCCTCCCCCGATCAAAACTCTCCTCCTCCGATCAAAACTCTCCTCCTCCGATCAGATCTCTCCTCCCCCCCGATCTAAAATCTCCCCCCCCGATCAAAACTCTCCTCCCCCCGATCAAAACTCTCCTCCCCCCGATCAAAACTCTCCCCCGATCAAAACTCGCCTCCCCCCCGATCAAAACTCTCCTCCCCCCCCCGATCAAAACTCTCCTCCCCCCGCCGATCAAAACTCTCCTCCCCCCCGATCAAAACTCTCCCCCCCCGATCAAAACTCTCCCCCCCCGATCAAAACTCTTCCCCCCGCCCCGACCAAACTCTCCTCCCCACCCGATCAAAAATCTCCTCCCCCGATCAAAACTCTCCTCCTCCGATCAAAACTCTCCTCCTCCGATCAAATCTCTCCTCCCCCCCGATCTAAAATCTCCCCCCCCGATCAAAACTCTTCTCCCCCCCGATCAAAACTCTTCCCCCCCCGATCAAAACTCTCCTCCCCCGATCAAAACTCTCCTCCCCCCCGATCAAATCTCTCCTACCCCCGATCAAAAATCTCCTCCCCCCCGATCAAAAATCTCCACCCCCCCCGATCAAAACTCTTCTCCCCCGCCGATCAAAACTCTCCTCACCTCCCGATCAAAACTCTCCTCGCCCCCGATCAAAAATCTCCTCCCCCCGATCAAAACTCTCCTCCCCCCCGCCGATCAAAACTCTCCTTCCCCTCCCCCGGAAAAAACTCTCCCCTCTCCCCGATCAAAACTCTCCTCCCCCCCGATAAAAACTCTCCTCCCCCGATAAAAACACTCCCCACCCCCCGATCAAAACTCTCCTCCACCTTCCCCCCCGATCAAAACTCTCCTCCCCCCTCCCCTCCCGATCAAAACTCTCCTCCCCCCTCCACTCCCGATCAAAACTCTCCTCCACCTCCCCCACCGATTAAAACTCACCTCCCCCCTCCCCTCCCGATCAAAACTCACCTCCCCCCTCCCCTCCCGATCAAAACTCTCCTCCACCTCCCGCCCCGATCAAAACTCTCCTCTCCCACAATCAAAACTCTCCTCCACCTCCCGCACCGATCAAAACTCTCCTCCCTCTTCCCCTCCCGATCAAAACTCTCCTCCCCTCTCCCCTCCCGATCAAAACTCTCCTCCCCCCACCCTCCCGATCAAAACTCTCATCCCCCCTTCCCCTCCCGATCAAAATTCTGCTACCCCCCGATCAAAACTCTTCTCCCCCTCCAATCAAAACTCTCCTCCCCCTCCGATTAAAAATCTCCTCCCTCACCCCCGATCAAAACTCTCCTCCCCCTCCGATTAAAAATCTCCTCCCTCCCCCCGATCAAAGCTCTCCTCCCCCTCTGATTAAAACTCTCCTCCCTCCCCCCCGATCAAAACTCTCCTCCCCCCCGATCAAAACTCTCCCCCCCCCGATCAAAACTCTTCCCCCCGCCCCGACCAAACTCTCCTCCCCGCCCGATCAAAACTCTCCTCCTCCGATCAAAACTCTCCTCCCCCCCGATCAAAACTCTCCTCCTCCCCGATCAAAACTCTCCTCCCCCCCGATCAAATCTCTCCTCCCCCCCGATCAAAAATCTCCTCCCCCCCGATCAAAACTCTTCACCCCCCGATCAAAACTCTCCTCCCCCGATCAAAACTCTCCTCCTCCCCGATCAAAACTCTCCCCCCGATCAAAACTCTCCTCCCCCCCCGATCAAAACTCTCCTCCCCCCGCCGATCAAAACTCTCCCCCCCCCGATCAAAACTCTCCCCCCCCGATCAAAACTCTTCCCCCCGCCCCGACCAAACTCTCCTCCCCACCCGATCAAAAATCTCCTCCCCCGATCAAAACTCTCCTCCTCCGATCAAAACTCTCCTCCTCCGATCAGATCTCTCCTCCCCCCCGATCTAAAATCTCCCCCCCCGATCAAAACTCTCCTCCCCCCGATCAAAACTCTCCTCCCCCCGATCAAAACTCTCCCCCGATCAAAACTCGCCTCCCCCCCGATCAAAACTCTCCTCCCCCCCCCGATCAAAACTCTCCTCCCCCCGCCGATCAAAACTCTCCTCCCCCCCCGATCAAAACTCTCCCCCCCCGATCAAAACTCTCCCCCCCCGATCAAAACTCTTCCCCCCGCCCCGACCAAACTCTCCTCCCCACCCGATCAAAAATCTCCTCCCCCGATCAAAACTCTCCTCCTCCGATCAAAACTCTCCTCCTCCGATCAAATCTCTCCTCCCCCCCGATCTAAAATCTCCCCCCCCGATCAAAACTCTTCTCCCCCCCGATCAAAACTCTTCCCCCCCCGATCAAAACTCTCCTCCCCCGATCAAAACTCTCCTCCCCCCCGATCAAATCTCTCCTACCCCCGATCAAAAATCTCCTCCCCCCCGATCAAAAATCTCCACCCCCCCCGATCAAAACTCTTCTCCCCCGCCGATCAAAACTCTCCTCACCTCCCGATCAAAACTCTCCTCGCCCCCGATCAAAAATCTCCTCCCCCCGATCAAAACTCTCCTCCCCCCCGCCGATCAAAACTCTCCTTCCCCTCCCCCGGAAAAAACTCTCCCCTCTCCCCGATCAAAACTCTCCTCCCCCCCGATCAAAACTCTCCTTCCCCCTTCCCCCCCGATAAAAACTCTCCTCCCCCGATAAAAACACTCCCCACCCCCCGATCAAAACTCTCCTCCACCTCCCCCCCCGATCAAAACTCTCCTCCCCCCTCCCCTCCCGATCAAAACTCTCCTCCCCCCTCCACTCCCGATCAAAACTCTCCTCCACCTCCCCCACCGATTAAAACTCACCTCCCCCCTCCCCTCCCGATCAAAACTCACCTCCCCCCTCCCCTCCCGATCAAAACTCTCCTCCACCTCCCGCCCCGATCAAAACTCTCCTCTCCCACAATCAAAACTCTCCTCCACCTCCCGCACCGATCAAAACTCTCCTCCCTCTTCCCCTCCCGATCAAAACTCTCCTCCCCTCTCCCCTCCCGATCAAAACTCACCTCCCCCCACCCTCCCGATCAAAACTCTCATCCCCCCTTCCCCTCCCGATCAAAATTCTGCTACCCCCCGATCAAAACTCTTCTCCCCCTCCAATCAAAACTCTCCTCCCCCTCCGATTAAAAATCTCCTCCCTCACCCCCGATCAAAACTCTCCTCCCCCTCCGATTAAAAATCTCCTCCCTCCCCCCGATCAAAGCTCTCCTCCCCCTCCGATTAAAACTCTCCTCCCTCCCCCCCGATCAAAACTCTCCTCCCCCCCGATCAAAACTCTCCCCTCCCCCCTCGATCAAAACTCTCCCCTCCCCCCTCGATCAAAACTCTTCTCCCCCTCCGATCAAAACTCTCCTCCCACCTCGATCAAAACTCTCCTCCCCCCCCCGATCAAAACTCTCCCCCCCCCAACTCAAAACTCTCCTCCCCCCCGATCAAAGCTCTTTTCCCCCTCCGATCAAAACTCTCCTCCCCCCCTCAATCAAAACTCCCCCCCCCGATCAAAACTCTCCTTTGCCCCCCAATCAAAACTCTTCTCCCCCTCCGATCAAAACTCTCCTCCCCCTCCGATCAAAAATCTCCTCCCTCCCCCCCGGATCAAAACTCTCCTCCCCCCCGATCAAAACTCTCCCCTCCCCCCTCGATAAAAACTTTACTCACCCCTCGATCAAAACTCTCCTCCGCCCCCCCCGATCAAAACTCTCCTCCCCCCACGATCAAAACTCTCCACCCCCCGATCAAAACTCTCCTCCCCCCCGATCAAAACTCTCCTCCCCCCGATCAAAACTCTCCTCCCCCCCCCGATCAAAACTCTCCTCCCCCCCCGATCAAAACTCTCCTCCCCTCGATCAAAACTCTCCTTCCACGCCCCCCGCAGATCAAAACACACCCTCCCCGATCACAACTCTCTCCCCGCCCGATCAAAACTCCCCCTCCCACATCAAAACTCTCTCCCCCCCGATCAAAACTCCCCCTCCCAGATCAAAACTCTCCTTCCCCCCCGATCAAAACTCCGCCTCCCCGATCAAAACGCTCCTTCCCCGCCCACACCCCCCCGTCAAAACTCTCCCTCCCACCCGATCAAAACTCTCCCCTCCCCCCCGATCAAAACTCTCCTCCCCCCGATCAAAGCTCTTTTTCCCCTCCGATCAAAACTCTCCTCCCCCCCCCAATCAAAACTCCCCCCGCCACGATCAAAACTCTCCTTGGCCCCCCGATCAAAACTCTTCTCCCCCTCCGATCAAAACTCTCCTCTCCCACAATCAAAACTCTCCTCCACCTCCCGCACCGATCAAAACTTTCCTCCCTCTTCCCCTCCCGATCAAAACTCTCCTCCCCTCTCCCCTCCCGATCAAAACTCTCCTCCCCCAACCCTCCCGATCAAAACTCTCATCCCCCCTTCCCCTCCCGATCAAAATTCTGCTACCCCCCGATCAAAACTCTTCTCCCCCTCCAATCATAACTCTCCTCCCCCTCCGATTAAAAATCTCCTCCCTCACCCCCGATCAAAACTCTCCTCCCCCTTCGATTAAAAATCTCCTCCCTCCCCCCGATCAAAGCTCTCCTCCCCCTCCGATTAAAACTCTCCTCCCTCCCCCCCGATCAAAACTCTCCTCCCCCCCGATCAAAACTCTCCCCTCCCCCCTCGATCAAAACTCTCCCCTCCCCCCTCGATCAAAACTCTTCTCCCCCTCCGATCAAAACTCTCCTCCCACCTCGATCAAAACTCTCCTCCCCCCCCCGATCAAAACTCTCCCCCACCAACTCAAAACTCTCCTCCCCCCCGATCAAAGCTCTTTTCCCTCTCCGATCAAAACTCTCCTCCCCCCCTCAATCAAAACTCCCCCCCCCGATCAAAACTCTCCTTTGCCCCCCAATCAAAACTCTTCTCCCCCTCCGATCAAAACTCTCCTCCCCCTCCGATCAAAAATCTCCTCCCTCCCCCCCGGATCAAAACTCTCCTCCCCCCCGATCAAAACTCTCCCCTCCCCCCTCGATAAAAACTTTACTCACCCCTCGATCAAAACTCTCCTCCGCCCCCCCCGATCAAAACTCTCCTCCCCCCACGATCAAAACTCTCCACCCCCCGATCAAAACTCTCCTCCCCCCCGATCAAAACTCTCCTCCCCCCGATCAAAACTCTCCTCCCCCCCCCGATCAAAACTCTCCTCCCCCCCCGATCAAAACTCTCCTCCCCTCGATCAAAACTCTCCTTCCACGCCCCCCGCAGATCAAAACACACCCTCCCCGATCACAACTCTCTCCCCGCCCGATCAAAACTCCCCCTCCCACATCAAAACTCTCTCCCCCCCGATCAAAACTCCCCCTCCCAGATCAAAACTCTCCTTCCCCCCCGATCAAAACTCCGCCTCCCCGATCAAAACGCTCCTTCCCCGCCCACACCCCCCCGTCAAAACTCTCCCTCCCACCCGATCAAAACTCTCCCCTCCCCCCCGATCAAAACTCTCCTCCCCCCGATCAAAGCTCTTTTTCCCCTCCGATCAAAACTCTCCTCCCCCCCACAATCAAAACTCCCCCCGCCACGATCAAAACTCTCCTTGGCCCCCCGATCAAAACTCTTCTCCCCCTCCGATCAAAACTCTCCTCCCCCTCCGATCAAAAATCTCCTCCCTCCCCCCCGATCAAAACTCTCCCATCCCCCCTCGATCAAAACTCTCCTCCCCCCTCGATCAAAACTCTCCTCCCCCGATCAAAACTCTCCTCCCCCCCCGATCAAAACTCTCCACCCCCCGATCAAAACTCTCCTACCCCCCGATCAAAACTCTCCTTCCACGCCCCCCGCAGATCAAAACTCCGCCTCCCCGATCACAACTCTCTCCCCGCCCGATCAAAACTCCCCCTCCCACATCAAAACTCTCTCCCCCCCCCGATCAAAACTCCCCCTCCCCGATCAAAACTCTCCTTCCCCACCGATCAAAACTCCCCCTCCCCGATCAAAACGCTCCTTCCCCGCCCACCCCCACGAACAAAACTCTCCCCCCAACCCGATCAAAACTCTCTCCTCCCCCGGATCAAAACTCTCCTCCCCCCGATCAAAACTCTCCTCCCCCCGATCAAAACTCTCCTCCCCCCGATCAAAACTCTCCTCCCCCCCCGATCAAAACTCTCCTCCCCCCCGATCAAAACTCTCCTCCCCCCTGATCAAAACTCTCCTCCCCCCGATCAAAACTCTCCTCCCCCCGATCAAAACTCTCCCCCCGCCGATCAAAACTCTCCTCCCCCCCCCGAACAAAACTCTCCTCCCCCCCGATCAAAATTCGCCCCCGATCAAAACTCTCCTCCCCCGCCAATCAAAACTCTCCTCGCCTCCCGATCAAAACTCTCCTCCCCCGCCGATCAAAACTCTACTCGCCTCCCGATCAAACTCTCCTCCCCCGCCAATCAAAACTCTCCTCGCCTCCCCCGGATAAAAACTCTCCCCTCTCCCCGATCAAAACTCTCCTCTCCCCCGATCAAAACTCTCCTTCCCCCTTCCCCCCAGATAAAAACTCTCCTCCCCCGATAAAAACACTCCCCACCTCCCGATCAAAACTCTACTTCCCCCTTCCGCCCGTAAAAACTCTCCTTTCCCACAATCAAAACTCTCCTCCACCTCTCCCACCGATCAAAACTCTCCTCCCTCTTCCCCTCCCGATCAAAACTCTCCTCCCCCCTCCCCTCCCGATCAAAACTCTTCTCCCCCCACCCTCCCGATCAAAACTCTGCTCCCCCCCGATCAAAACTCTTCTCCCCCTCCAATCAAAACTCTCCTCCCCCTCCGATTACAAATCTCCTCCCTCCCCGCCGATCAAAACTCTCCTCCCCCCCGATCAAAACTCTCCTCCCCCCCGATCAAAACTCTCCCCCCCGATCAAAACTCTCCTCCCTCCCCCGATCAAAACACTCCCCCCCCGATCAAAACTCTCCTCCCCCCTCGATCAAATCTCTCCTCCCCCCTCGATCAAAACTCTCCTCCCCCCTCGATCAAAACTCTCCTCCCCCCTCGATCAAAACTCTCCTCCCCCCCATATCAAAACTCTCCTCCCACACCCGATCAAAACTCTCCATCCCCCGATCAAAACTCTCCCCTCCCCCCTCGATCAAAACTCTCCTCCCCGCTCGATCAAAACTCTCCTCCCCCCCCCCCGGTCAAAACTTTCATTCCCCCCGCCCGATCAAAACTCTCCTTCCCCTCCCCCCCCCCGATCAAAACTCTCCTCCCCCAGCCCGATCAAAACTCTCCTCCCCCCGATCAAAACTCTCCTGCCCCCCCGATCTAAGCTCTCCTCCTACCCGATCAAAACTCTTCTCCCCCTCCGATCAAAACTCTCCTCACCCTCTGATTAAAAATCTCCTCCCTGCCCCACCGATCAAAACTCTCCTCCCCGCCGATCAAAACTCTCCCCTCCCCCCTCGATCAAAACTCTTCTCCCCCTCCGATCAAAACTCTCCTCCCCCCTCGATCAAAACTCTCCTCCCCCCCCCAATCAAAACTCTCCCCCGCCCCGGTCAAAACTCTCCTCGGCCCCCCGATCAAAATTCTTCTCCTCCTCCGATCAAAACTCTCCTCCCCCTCCGATCAAAAATCTCCTCCCTCCCCCCCCCGATCAAAACTCTCCTCCCCCCTCGATCAAAACTCTTCTCCCCTTCCGATCAAAACTCTCCTCCCACCCCCGATCAAAACTCCCCCCCCCCGCCGATCAAAACTCTCCTCGGACCCCCGATCAAAATTCTTCTCATCCTCCGATCAAAAATCTCCTCCCTACCCCCCCGATCAAAACTCTCCTCCCCCCCGATCAAAACTCTCCTCCCCCCCGATCAAAACTCTCCCCCCCCTGATCAAAACTCTCCTCCCCCCTATCAAAACTCTTCTCCCCCTCTGATCAAAAATCTCCTCCCTACCCCCCCGATCAAAACTCTCCTCCCCCCCGATCAAAACTCTCCTCCCCCCCGATCAAAACTCTCCCCCCCCGATCAAAACTCTCCCCCACCCGATCAAAACTCTCCCCCCCCCGATCAAAACTCTTCCCCCCGCCCCGAACAAACTCTCCTCCCCACCCGATCAAAACTCTCCCCCCCCCGATCAAAACTCTCCCCCCCCCGATCAAAACTCTTCCCCCCGCCCCGACCAAACTCTCCTCCCCGCCCCGATCAAAACTCTCCTCCTCCGATCAAAACTCTCCTCCCCCCCGATCAAAACTCTCCCCCCGATCAAAACTCTCCTCCCCCCCGATCAAATCTCTCCTCCCCCCGATCAAAACTCTCCTCCCCCCCGATCAAATCTCTCCTCCCCCCCGATCAAATCTCTCCTCCCCCCGATCAAAACTCTCCTCCCCCCCGATCAAAACTCTCCTCCCCCCCGATCAAATCTCTCCTCCCATCGATCAAAACTCTCCTCCCCCCCGATCAAATCTCTCCTCCCCCCGATCAAAACTCTCCTCCCTCCCGATCAAAACTCTCCTCCCCCCCCGATCAAAACTCTCCTCGCCTCCCGATCAAAACTCTCCTCCCCCCGCCGATCAAAACTCTCCTCCCCCCGATCAAAACTCTTCCCCCCGCCCCGACCAAACTCTCCTCCCCACCCGATCAAAAATCTCCTCCCCCAATCAACACTCTCCTCCTCCGATCAAAACTCTCCTCCCCCCCGATCAAATCTCTCCTCCCCCCGATCAAAAATCTCCCCCCCCCGATCAAAACTCTTCTCCCCCCCGATCAAAACTCTTCTCCCCCCCCGATCAAAACTCTCCCCCCCCGATCAAAAATCTCCTCCCCCCCGATCAAAACTCTTCTCCCCCCGCCAATCAAAACTCTCCTCGCCTCCCGATCAAAAATCTCCTCCCCCCCGATCAAAACTCTTCTCCCCCCGCCGATCAAAACTCTTCTCCCCCCGCCGATCAAAACTCTCCTCCCCCCCGATCAAAACTCTCCTCCCCCCCGATCAAAACTCTCCTCCCCCCGATCAAAACTCTCCTCCCCCCCGATCAAAACTCTCCTCCCCCCCGATCAAAACTCTTCTCCCCCCGATCAAAACTCTCCTCCCCCCCGATCAAAACTCTCCTCCCCCGATCAAAACTCTCCTCCCCCCCGATCAAATCTCTCCTCCCCCCCGATCAAAAATCTCCTCCCCCCCGATCAAAAATCTCCACCCCCCCCGATCAAAACTCTTCTCCCCCGCCGATCAAAAATCTCCTCCCCCCCGATCAAAAATCTCCACCCCCCCCCGATCAAAACTCTCCTCGCCTCCCGATCAAAACTCTCCTCCCCCCGATCAAAACTCTCCTCCCCCCCGCCGATCAAAACTCTCCTTCCCCTCCCCCGGAAAAAACTCTCCCCTCTCCCCGATCAAAACTCTCCTCCCCCCCGATCAAAACTCTCCTTCCCCCTTCCCCCCCGATAAAAACTCTCCTCCCCCCTCGATCAAAACTCTCCTCCCCCCCATATCAAAACTCTCCTCCCACACCCGATCAAAACACTCCATCCCCCGATCAAAACTCTCCCCTCCCCCCTCGATCAAAACTCTCCTCCCAGCTCGATCAAAACTCTCCTCCCCCCCCCCGGTCAAAACTTTCATTCCCCCCGCCCGATCAAAACTCTCCTTCCCCTCCCCCCCCCCGATCAAAACTCTCCTCCCCCAGCCCGATCAAAACTCTCCTCCCCCCGATCAAAACTCTCCTGCCCCCCCGATCTAAGCTCTCCTCCTACCCGATCAAAACTCTTCTCCCCCTCCGATCAAAACTCTCCTCACCCCCGATCAAAACGCTCTCCCCGCCCCGATCAAAACTCTTCTCCCCCTCCAATCAAAACTCTCCTCCCCCTCTGATTAAAAATCTCCTCCCTGCCCCACCGATCAATACTCTCCTCCCCGCCGATCAAAACTCTCCTCCCCCCTCGATCAAAACTCTCCTCCCCCCCCCAATCAAAACTCTCCCCCCCCCCCGCTCAAAACTCTCCTCGGCCCCCCGATCAAAATTCTTCTCCTCCTCCGATCAAAACTCTCCTCCCCCTCCGATCAAAAATCTCCTCCCTCCCCCCCCCGATCAAAACTCTCCTCCCCCCTCGATCAAAACTCTTCTCCCCTTCCGATCAAAACTCTCCTCCCACCCCCGATCTAAACTCCCCCCCACGCCGATCAAAACTCTCCTCGGACCCCCGATCAAAATTCTTCTCATCCTCCGATCAAAAATCTCCTCCCTACCCCCCCGATCAAAACTCTCCTCCCCCCCGATCAAAACTCTCCTCCCCCCCGATCAAAACTCTCCCCCCCCTGATCAAAACTCTCCTCCCCCCGATCAAAACTCTCCTCCCCCCGATCAAAACTCTCCTCCCCCTCTGATCAAAAATCTCCACCCTACCCCCCCGATCAAAACTCTCCTCCCCCCCGATCAAAACTCTCCTCCCCCCCGATCAAAACTCTCCCCCCCGATCAAAACTCTCCCCCCCCGATCAAAACTCTCCTCCCCCCCGCCGATCAAAACTCTCCTTCCCCTCCCCCGGAAAAAACTCTCCCCTCTCCCCGATCAAAACTCTCCTCCCCCCCGATCAAAACTCTCCTTCCCCCTTCCCCCCCGATAAAAACTCTCCTCCCCCGATAAAAACACTCCCCACCCCCCGATCAAAACTCTACTTCCCCCTTCCGCCCGATCAAAACTCTCCTCTCCCACAATCAAAACTCTCCTCCACCTCCCCCCCCGATCAAAACTCTCCTCCCCCCTCCCCTCCCGATCAAAACTCTCCTCCCCACTCCCCTCCCGATCAAAACTCTCCTCCACCTCCCCCACCGATTAAAACTCACCTCCCCCCTCCCCTCCCGATCAAAACTCACCTCCCCCCTCCTCCCCCGATAAAAACTCTCCTCCCCCCCCCGATCAAAACTCTCCTCCCCCCCCGATCAAAACTCTCCACCCCCCGATCAAAACTCTCCTCCCCCCCGATCAAAACTCTCCTTCCTCGCCCCCCGCAGATCAAAACACACCCTCCCCGATCACAACTCTCTCCCCGCCCGATCAAAACTCCCCCTCCCACATCAAAACTCTCTCCCCCCCCGATCAAAACTCCCCCTCCCCGATCATAACTCTCCTTCCCCCCCGATCAAAACTCCCCCTCCCCGATCAAAACGCTCCTTCCCCGCCCACCCCCCCCGATCAAAACTCTCCCTCCCACCCGATCAAAACTCTCCCCTCCCTCCCGATCAAAATTCTGCTACCCCCCGATCAAAACTCTTCTCCCCCTCCAATCAAAACTCTCCTCCCCCTCCGATTCAAAATCTCCTCCCTCACCCCCGATCAAAACTCTCCTCCCCCTCCGATTAAAAATCTCCTCCCTCCCCCCGATCAAAGCTCTCCTCCCCCTCCGATTAAAACTCTCCTCCCTCCCCCCCGATCAAAACTCTCCTCCCCGCTCGATCAAAACTCTCCCCTCCCCGCTCGATCAAAACTCTTCTCCCCCTCCGATCAAAACTCTCCTCCCACCTCGATCAAAACTCTCCTCCCCCCCCCCGATCAAAACTCTCCCCCCCCCAACTCAAAACTCTCCTCCCCCCCGATCAAAGCTCTTTTCCCCCTCCGATCAAAACTCTCCTCCCCCCCTCAAACAAAACTCCCCCCCCCCGATCAAAACTCTCCTTTGCCCCCCAATCAAAACTCTTCTCCCCCTCCGATCAAAACTCTCCTCCCCCTCCGATCAAAAATCTCCTCCCTCCCCCCCGGATCAAAACTCTCCTCCCCCCCGATCAAAACTCTCCCCTCCCCCCTCGATCAAAACTTTACTCCCCCCTCGATCAAAACTCTCCTCCCCCCCCCGATCAAAACTCCCCTCCCCCCCCGATCAAAACTCTCCACCCCCCGATCAAAACTCTCCTCCCCCCCGATCAAAACTCTCCACCTCCTGATCAAAACTCTCCCCCCCCCCGATCAAAACTCTCCTCCCCCCCCCGATCAAAATTCTCCACCCCCCGATCAAAACTCTCCTCCCCCCGATCAAAACTCTCCTTCCACGCCCCCCGCAGATCAAAACACACCCTCCCCGATCACAACTCTCTCCCCGCCCGATCAAAACTCCCCCTCCCACATCAAAACTCTCTCCCCCCCCGATCAAAACTCCCCCTCCCCGATCAAAACTCTCCTTCCCCCCCGATCAAAACTCCCCCTCCCCGATCAAAACGCTCCTTCCCCACCCACCCCCCCCCGATCAAAACTCTCCCTCCCACCCGATCAAAACTCTCCCCTCCCCCCCGATCAAAACTCTCCTCCCCCCGATCAAAGCTCTTTTTCCCCTCCGATCAAAACTCTCCTCCCCCCCCCCAATCAAAACTCCCCCCTCACGATCAAAACTCTCCTTGGCCCCCCGATCAACACTCTTCTCCCCCTCCGATCAAAACTCTCCTCCCCCTCCGATCAAAAATCTCCTCCCTCCCCCCCCGATCAAAACTCTCCCATCCCCCCTTGATCAAAACTCTCCTCCCCCCTCGATCAAAACTCTCCTCCCCCGATCAAAACTCTCCTCCCCCGATCAAAACTCTCCTCCCCCCCCGATCAAAACTCTCCACCCCCCGATCAAAACTCTCCTACCCCCCGATCAAAACTCTCCTTCCACGCCCCCCGCAGATCAAAACTCCGCCTCCCCGATCACAACTCTCTCCCCGCCCGATCAAAACTCCCCCTCCCACATCAAAACTCTCTCCCCCCCCCGATCAAAACTCCCCCTCCCCGATCAAAACTCTCCTTCCCCACCGATCAAAACTCCCCCTCCCCGATCAAAACGCTCCTTCCCCGCCCACCACCCCCCGATCAAAACTCTCCCTCCCACCCGATCAAAACTCTCCCCTCCCCCCCGATCAAAACTCTCCTCCCCCCGATCAAAGCTCTTTTTCCCCTCCGATCAAAACTCTCCTCCCCCCCCCCAATCAAAACTCCCCCCTCACGATCAAAATTCTCCTTGGCCCCCCGATCAACACTCTTCTCCCCCTCCGATCAAAACTCTCCTCCCCCTCCGATCAAAAATCTCCTCCCTCCACCCCCGATCAAAACTCTCCCATCCCCACTTGATCAAAACTCTCCTCCCCCCTCGATCAAAACTCTCCTCCCCCGATCAAAACTCTCCTCCCCCGATCAAAACTCTCCTCCCCCCCCGATCAAAACTCTCCACCCCCCGATCAAAACTCTCCTACCCCCCGATCAAAACTCTCCTTCCACGCCCCCCGCAGATCAAAACTCCGGCTCCCCGATCACAACTCTCTCCCCGCCCGATCAAAACTCCCCCTCCCACATCAAAACTCTCTCCCCCCACCCGATCAAAACTCCCCCTCCCCGATCAAAACTCTCCTTCCCCACCGATCAAAACTCCCCCTCCCCGATCAAAACTCTCCTTCCCCACCGATCAAAACTCCCCCTCCCCGATCAAAACGCTCCTTCCCCGCCCACCCCCACGAACAAAACTCTCCCCCCAACCCGATCAAAACTCTCTCCTCCCCCCGATCAAAACTCTCCTCCCCCCGATCAAAACTCTCCTCCCCCGATCAAAACTCTCCTCCCCCCCCGATCAAAACTCTCCTCCCCCCCGATCAAAACTCTCCTCCCCCCTGATCAAAACTCTCCTCCCCCCGATCAAAACTCTCCTCCCCCCGATCAAAACTCTCCTCCCCCCTGATCAAAACTCTCCTCCCCCCGATCAAAACTCTCCTCCCCCCTGATCAAAACTCTCCTCCCCCCGATCAAAACTCTCCTCCCCCCGATCAAAACTCTCCCCCCCCCGATCAAAACTCTCCTCCCCCCCCCGATCAAAACTCTCCTCCCCCCCCGATCAAAACTCTCCTCCCCCGCCAATCAAAACTCTCCTCGCCTACCGATCAAAACTCTCCTCCCCCGCCGATCAAAACTCTCCTCGCCTCCCGATCAAACTCTCCTCCCCCGCCAATCAAAACTCTCCTCGCCTCCCCCGGATAAAAACTCTCCCCTCTCCCCGATCAAAACTCTCCTCTTCCCCGATCAAAACTCTCCTTCCCCCTTCCCCCGAGATAAAAACTCTCCTCCCCCGATAAAAACACTCCCCACCTCCCGATCAAAACTCTACTTCCCCCTTCCGCCCGTAAAAACTCTCCTTTCCCACAATCAAAACTCTCCTCCACCTCACCCACCGATCAAAACTCTCCTCCTCCCTCCCCTACCGATCAAAACTCTACTTCCCCCTTCCGCCGGATCAAAACTCTCCTCTCCCACAATCAAAACTCTCCTCCACCTCTCCCACCGATCAAAATTCTCCTCCCTCTTCCCCTCCCGATCAAAACTCTCCTCCCCCCTCCCCTCCCGATCAAAACTCTTCTCCCCCCACCCTCCCGATCAAAACTCTCCTCCCCGCTACCCTCCCGATCAAAACTCTGCACCCCCCCGATCAAAACTCTTCTCCCCCTCCAATCAAAACTCTCCTCCCCCTCCGATTAAAAATCTCCTCCCTTCCCCCCGATCAAAACTCTCCTCCCCCTCCGATTACAAATCTCCTCCCTCCCCCCCGATCAAAACTCTCCTCCCCCTCCGATTACAAATCTCCTCCCTCCCCCCCGATCAGAACTCTCGTCCCCCTCCGATCAAAACTTTCCTCCCCCCCGATCAAAACTCTCCCCTCCCCCCTCGATCAAAACTCTTCTCCCCCTCCGATCAAAACTCTCCTCCCCAATCGATCAAAACTCTCCTCCCTCCCCCGAACATAAAAACTCCCCCCCGGATCAAAACTCTCCTCCCCCCTCGATCAAATCTCTCCTCCCCCCTCGATCAAAACTCTGCACCCCCCCGATCAAAACTCTTCTCCCCCTCCAATCAAAACTCTCCTCCCCCTCCGATTAAAAATCTCCTCCCTTCCCCCCGATCAAAACTCTCCTCCCCCTCCGATTACAAATCTCCTCCCTCCCCCCCGATCAAAACTCTCCTCCCCCTCCGATTACAAATCTCCTCCCTCCCCCCCGATCAGAACTCTCGTCCCCCTCCGATCAAAACTCTCCTCCCCCCCGATCAAAACTCTCCCCTCCCCCCTCGATCAAAACTCTTCTCCCCCTCCGATCAAAACTCTCCTCCCCAATCGATCAAAACTCTCCTCCCTCCCCCGAACATAAAAACTCCCCCCCGGATCAAAACTCTCCTCCCCCCTCGATCAAATCTCTCCTCCCCCCTCGATCAAAACTCTGCTCCCCCTCGATCAAAACTCTCCTCCCCCCTCGATAAAAAACTCTCCTCCCCCCTCGATCAAAACTCTCCTCCCCCCTCGATCAAAACTCTCCTCCCCCCCCCGATCAAAACTCTCCTCCCCCCCCGATCAAAACTCTCCATCCCCCGATCAAAACTCTCCCCTCCCCCCTCGATCAAAACTCTCCTCCCCCCTCGATCAAAACTCTCCTCCCCCCCCCCGGTCAAAACTTTCATTCCCCCCGCCCGATCAAAACTCTCCTTCCCCTCCCCCCCCCGATCAAAACTCTCCTCCCCCAGCCCGATCAAAACTCTCCTCCCCCCGATCAAAACTCTCCTGCCCCCCCGATCTAAACTCTCCTCCTACCCGATCAAAACTCTTCTCCCCCTCCGATCAAAACTCTCCTCCCCCCCCGATCAAAACGCTCACCCCCCCCCGATCAAAACTCTTCTCCCCCTCCAATCAAAACTCTCCTCCCCCTCTGATTAAAAATCTCCTCCCTCCCCCACCGATCAAAACTCTCCTCCCCCCCGATCAAAACTCTCCCCTCCCCCCTCGATCAAAACTCTTCTCCCCCTCCGATCAAAACTCTCCTCCCCCCTCGATCAAAACTCTCCTCCCCCCCCAATCAAAACTCTCCCCCCCCCAGCTTAAAACTCTCCTCGGCCCCCCGATCAAAATTCTTCTCCTCCTCCGATCAAAACTCTCCTCCCCCTCCGATCAAAAATCTCCTCCCACCCCCCCCGATCAAAACTCTCCTCCCCCCTGAACAAAACTCTCCGCTCCCCCCTCGATCAAAACTCTTCTCCCCCTCCGATCAAAACTCTCCTCCCCCCTCGATCAAAACTCTCCTCCCCCCCCGATCAAAACTCTCCTCCCCCCCCGATCAAAACTCTCCTCCCCCCGATCAAAACTCTCCTCTCCGCCCGATCTAAACTCTCCTCCCCCCGATCAAAACTCTCCTCCCCCCCGATCAAAACTCTCCTCCATCGATCAAAACTCTCCTCCCCCCCGATCAAATCTCTCCTCCCCCCCGATCAAAAATCTCCTCCCCCCCGATCAAAAATCTCCACCCCCCCCGATCAAAACTCTTCTCCCCCGCCGATCAAAACTCTCCTCGCCTCCCGATCAAAACTCTCCTCCCCCCGATCAAAACTCTCCTCCCCCCCCGCCGATCAAAACTCTCCTTCCCCTCCCCCGGAAAAAACTCTCCCCTCTCCCCGATCAAAACTCTCCTTCCCCCCTGATCAAAACTCTCCTTCCCCCTTCCCCCCCGATAAAAACTCTCCTCCCCCGATAAAAACACTCCCCACCCCCCGATCAAAATTCTACTTCCCCCTTCCGCCCGATCAAAACTCTCCTCTCCCACAATCAAAACTCTCCTCCACCTCCCCCCCCGATCAAAACTCTCCTCCCCCCTCCCCTCCCGATCAAAACTCTCCTCCCCCCTCCACACCCGATCAAAACTCTCCTCCACCTCCCCCACCGATTAAAACTCACCTCCCCCCTCCCCTCCCGATCAAAACTCACCTCCCCCCTCCCCTCCCGATCAAAACTCACCTCCCCCCTCCCCTCCCGATCAAAACTCTCCTCCACCTCCTCCCCCGATCAAAACTCTCCTCTCCCACAATCAAAACTCTCCTCCACCTCCCGCACCGATCAAAACTCTCCTCCCCTCTCCCCTCCCGATCAAAACTCTCCTCCCCCCACCCTCCCGATCAAAACTCTCATCCCCCCTTCCCCTCCCGATCAAAATTCTGCTACCCCCCGATCAAAACTCTTCTCCCCCTCCAATCAAAACTCTCCTCCCCCTCCGATTAAAAATCTCCTCCCTCCCCCCCGATCAAAACTCTCCTCCCCCTCCGATTAAAAATCTCCTCCTCCCTCCCCCCGATCAAAGCTCTCCTCCCCCTCCGATTAAAACTCTCCTCCCTCGCCCACGATCAAAACTCTCCTCCCCCCCTATCAAAACTCTCCCCTCCCCCTCATCAAAACTCTCCCCTCCCCCCTCGATCAAAACTCTTCTCCCCCTCCGATCAAAACTCTCCTCCCACCTCGATCAAAACTCTCCTCCCCCCCCCGATCAAAACTCTCCCCCACCAACTCAAAACTCTCCTCCCCCCCGATCAAAGCTCTTTTCCCCCTCCGATCAAAACTCTCCTCCCCCCCTCAATCAAAACTCCCCCCCCCCGATCAAAACTCTCCTTTGCTCCCCAATCAAAACTCTTCTCCCCCTCCGATCAAAACTCTCCTCCCCTCCGATCAAAAATCTCCTCCCTCCCCCCCCGGATCAAAACTCTCCTCCCCCCCGATCAAACTCTCCCCTCCCCCCTCGATCAAAACTTTACTCCCCCCTCGATCAAAACTCTCCTCCCCCCCCGATCAAAACTCTCCTCCCCCCCCGATCAAAACTCTCCACCCCCGATCAAAACTCTCCTCCCCCCCGATCAAAACTCTCCTCCCCCCCCCGATCAAAACTCTCCACCCCCCGATCAAAACTCTCCTCCCCCCGATCAAAACTCTCCTTCCACGCCCCCCGCAGATCAAAACACACCCTCCCCGATCACAACTCTCTCCCCGCCCGATCAAAACTCCCCCTCCCACATCAAAACTCTCTCACCCCCCGATCAAAACTCCCCCTCCCCGATCAAAACTCTCCTTCCCCCCCGATCAAAACTCCCCCTCCCCGATCAAAAACGCTCCTTCCCCGCC